>NC_091283.1:372611539-373226473 GCF_032444005.1 Ranitomeya imitator
TTGATGGGGGCGAAAGGGGGGTGATTTAAACTTTTATGTTTTTTTTATTTTTTTCACATTTTTTTAAACTTTTTTTTTTAACTTTTGCCATGCTTCAATAGCCTCCATGGGAGGCTAGAAGCTGGCACAGCACGATCGGCTCTGCTACATAGCAGCGATCTGCTGATCGCTGCTATGTAGCAGAAATGGAGGTGTGCTGTGAGCGCCGACCACAGGGTGGCGCTCACAGCCACCGCTCATCAGTAACCATAGAGGTCTCTGGGACCTCTATGGTTACAATATACAAGCATCGCCGACCCCCGATCATGTGACGGGGGTCGGTGATGACGTCATTTCCGGCCGCCCGGCCGGAAGCGGTAATTAAATGCCGCTGTCTGCGTTTGACAGCGGCATTTAACTAGTTAATAGGTGCGGGCAGATCACGATTCTGCCCGCGCCTATTACGGGCACATGTCAGCTGTTCAAAACAGCTGACATGTCCCGGCTTTGATGCGGGCTCACCGCGGAGCCCTGCATCAAAGCAGGGGAGCCGGCATCGGACGGTATAGTACGTCCGATGCCGGTAAGGGGTTAATGGTCATTTTTGGGCCTTCTAAAGAGCTAAAGACAGACTCTTTATGAGTGGGCCCTTTGTGACGAGTGTCCGTGACACGTTGGCTAGAGCCTTTGTGTGCAATAAAGGTGGCTAAGTGTTGTGCTGAGTAAACATTGGAGCTGTGTGTGCATCATTCTGTACCACTTTATTAAGAGGTAAAGTTTGTCCAAAAGAAAATGAATTTCCAGACTTTCACGGCCTTTTTTGCACATTGTTTGCAGCTGTGATCTTCGTCTTCTTGGTGGGGATGTGGTAAAGTTCCAAGTGGTCATCAATACCATCATCGTCCATATCTTGTAAAGAGGAAATCTGGTGTTTCCCAGGGTAGTGGTTATCTACGTTTAGTGGCATTCCTTTAACAGTGTTCGTTACACTAGAACAAATAGTTTCCGGCTGTGACATTTTGATATTATTGGTAATATGTATGGGTGAAGATGAAGACACTTGTGTGTTTATAGTTACGGATGGTGCACTCCTCTTTAAACTTAGTTTTTCACAAGCATCACTCAGTTTTTTTGGTTTTCTTCCAACACTGATCTGTTTTCTCTAATTCCGCATTTCACAAACATGTTGCACTTTGTCCTTTATACGGACATGTGCCTCCTTGGGACATGTGCCTTCTTGGCAACATAATTTTTATGGCCATTCTTTAGGCCGAGTCTCACACACGCATCTGTTACACCGATCTTCTGAAGGGCATGAAACATTCTGGTAATTGGTGGTGGCTAAGCGACTAATCATTGTAGGCTGTATCCTGGATGTCATACCTCCCATAGCCACCGCTGTTATTAATCCTGTACGTTCCCATTCCTGCCGTCACCATGCTGATGTAAAATCCTGACCAAATACTGCTAATGTGACGGCAGCCTTAGGAGTGGCAAAATCTACAGTTTGGTACATCCTGAGAAAGAAAGCACACGGAAGACAACAGTGGTGGATGATCGCAGAATAATCTCCATGGTAAAGAGAAACCCCTTCACAACAGCCAACCAAGTGAACAACACTCTCCAGGAGGTAGGCGTATCAATATCCAAATCTACCGTAAAGAGAAGACTAAATCAAAGTAAATACAGAAGGTTCACTGCACGATGCAAGCCACTCATAAGCATCAAGAATAAAAAGGCTAGACTGGACTTTGCTAAAAAACATCTAAAAAAGCTAGCACAGTTCTGGAAAAACATTCTTTGGACAGATTAAACCAAGATCAACCACTACCAGAATGATGGAAAGAGAAAAGTATGGCGAAGGCGTGGTACAGGTCATGATCCAAAGCATACCACATCATCTGTAAAACAGGGTGGAAGCAGTGTGATGGCTTGGGCATGCATGGCTGCCAGTTGCATGAGGTCACTAGTATTTATTGATGATATGACACAGGACAGAAGCAGCCGAATGAATTCTGAGGTATTCAGAGACATCCTGTGCACTCAGATCCAGCCAAATGCAGCCAAACTGATTTGTCGTCGTTTCATACTACAGATGGACAATGACCCAAAACATAAAGCCAAAGCAACTTGAATGGCCAAGTCAGTCACCTGATCTCAACCCAATTGAGCATGCATTTCACTTGATAAAGACTAAACTTCAGACAGAAAGGCCCACAAACAAACAGCAACTGAAAACCACCGCAGTGAAGGCCTGGCAGAGCATCAAAAAGGAGGAAACACAGCGTCCGGTGATGTCCATGAGTTGAAGTCTTCAGGCAGTCATTGCCAACAAAGGGTTTTCAACCAAGTACTAGAAATGAACATTTTATTTAAAATTATTTAATCTGTCCAATTACTTTTGGTCCCTTTAAAAACAGGGTGGCACATGTTAAGGAGCTGAAACTCCTAAACTCTTCATCCAATTTTAATGTGGATACCCTCAAATGAAAGCTGAAAGTCTGAACTTCAACTGCATCTGAATTGTTTTGTTTAAAATTCATTGTGGTAATGTGTATAACCAAAATTAGAAAAATGTTGTCTCTGTCCAAATATATATGGACTTAACTGTAAATAATCACACATTAACATCAGCATATCAAACTACAAACAGCATCATGTCAAACCCCCTGTTGCCACAACGTCTTCATCAACTCTGCCTCCCCAGCCACATGGCATTCAATCAAGAAAGGAAAGAATATGACAGCTACACGTTCTGTCTCCTCATATGTTTCCCCTTAATAACTCTAGTAATTGTATTATTACATGGGATCTTCATGACTTTACATCAGCTCTTCTTCCTATTCAGGTCTCTACAATATTGAATCCTCTCAGTAGAGATCTTCTATATAAGACACTCTTCCTGATTGACCTATCAGGGATGGATAGGCACAGGAACAAGATAACAGAGAGGATATTAAGGTACCGTCACAGTAAGCGACGCTGCAGCGATACCGACAACGATGTTGATCGCTGCAGCGCCGATGTTTGGTCGCTGGAGAGCTGTCACACAGACAGCTCTCCAGCGACCAACGATCCTGAATTCCCCGGGTAACCAGGGTAAACATCGGGTTACTAAGCACAGGGCCGCGCTTAGTAACCCGATGGTTACCCTGGTTACCATTGTAAATGTAAAAAAACAAACACTACATACTTACATTCCCGGTGTCTGGTCAGGTCCCTCGCCTTCAGCTTCCAGCACTGACTGAGTGCCGGCCGTAAAGTACAGCGGTGACGTCACCGCTGTGCTTTGCTTTACGGCTGGCCGGCGCTCACCAGTCAGTGCGGGAAGCTGAAGGCGAGGGACATGACCAGACACCGGGAATGTAAGTATGTAGTGTTTGTTTTTTTACATTTACAATGGTAACCAGGGTAAACATCGGGTTACTAAGCGCGGCCCTGCGCTTAGTAACCCGATGTTTACCCTGGTTATCAGTGACGACATCGCCGATTCAGCGGTGTCAGTGGGAGATCCAGCGACAAAATAAGGTGCTGGACTTTCCCCAGCGACCAACGATCTCCCAACAGGGGCCTGATCGTTGGTCGCTGTCACACAGAATGATTTAGTTAACGATATCGTTGCTACGTCACAAAAAGCAACGATATCGTTAACGGAGAGGATATTACACCTCACCCTAGAGATCCTCTTCCGGCTTACTGGAGAAGTTAGAGATTCTTATCTATGGGAATAACAGATCGGCAGAACTGGTGATTTGAGGACTCTCGAAATTTCTGTAGTGAAATTTATTATTGTCTTACAATAACCAGGATTACACAGTAGTGAAGAAGACCTCTGGTGAGTGCTGTCAGTCCCCTGTTTCTGAGGGATGTGGAACAACCCTGAACCCAATCACAGGGCCTCCACCTCACCCCTTGATACATGAGGACATTAGTGACCAGAAGATCCTAGGGCAGCACGGTGGCTTTGTGGTTAGCGCTGTAGTCCTGGGTTCGAATCCCACCAAGGAAAACATCTGCAAGGTGTTTGTATATTCTCTCTGTGTTTGCGTGGGTTTCCTCCCACATTATAAAGACATACTGATAGGGAATTTAGATTGTGAGCCCCATTGGGAACAGCAATGATAATGTGTGCAAACTGTAAAGCGCTGCGGAATATGTTATTATTATTATTATTTATTATTATAGCGCCATTTATTCCATGGCGCTTTACATGTGAGGAGGGGTATACATAATAAAACAAGTACAATAATCTTGAAAAATACAAGTCACAACTGGTACAGGAGGAGAGAGGACCCTGCCCGCGAGGGCTCACAATCTACAATATGTTAGCACTATATAAAAATAAAGATTATTTATTCTTCTTTGACCACTTCACCACCTGGCTACTTCATTTCCTCTTCGCTGACATCCCCACTATAATCTTGGGCGACTTCAACATCCCCATTGAAACTTCCCTCTCAGTTGCCACTAAACTTCTTTCACTTCCTCCTTCGATCTCATCTTCACCCGCCTCTGCTCCCTATCTAGCCTCTCTAACTCACCTCTTCCTCTTTCTGACCACAATCTACTCACTTCCCTCTCCACTCCTTGTCCACAATCCCCACCCCACAAACTTGTACACCCTTGCAGAAATCTTAAACAACTCGATCTACACTCTCTCTGAATCCCTCCTCCCTCTTTCAGACTTAAGTTCCCTACACAATGCGGATGCCACTGCCGCTCTTTATAACACGATGATAGCGGTAGATTTGGAATCGGTTGCCCCTCTCACACATACTAAAGCTCGCAAAATCAACAGACAGTCCTGGCACACCAGCCTGACCAGAGAAATGAGGCGAGCTTCCAAGGCTGCTGAGCGGAGATGGAAAAGATCCCACTCCAACGAGGACTTCATCGCATTCAAACAGCCCCTCACTACTTTCAAGGCCACACTTGCCACAGCTAAACTTCTCATCTCTCACATCCTACCTGACTCACAATCCTAAACAGTTATTCAACACCTTCAATTCTTTCCTCCGTCCCCCAGCACCTCCTCCCTCCTAACTTATCTCAGCTGAAGACTTTACCTCATTTTTGAAGCAGAAGATTGATAAAATCAGAGACAGTTTTGGTCGACAACCCCAGAGCCCTTCCTCCTAACTGCCCAGCCCTACTCCTCCAAAACCAACTTCTCCAACATTACAGCAGATCGACTGTCCACCCTACTCTCAAGATCGCATCTCACCACCTGTGCACTTGACCTGCTCCCATCCCACTTCATCCGAAACCTCACCACAGTCTTCATCCCAACCCTAACTGTTATGATTAGGGTTGAGCGAAACGGATCGGTCATTTTCAAAAGTCGCCGACTTTTGGCACAGTCGGGTTTCATGAAACCCGACCCGATCCCTGTGTGGGGTCGGCCATGCGGTACGCGACTTTCGCGCCAAAGTCGCGTTTCAATGACGCGAAAAGCGCCATTTCTCAGCTAATGAAGGTGGACGCAGAGTGTGGGCAGCGTGATGACATAGGTTCTGGTCCCCACCATCTTACAGAAGGGCATTGCAGTGATTGGCTTGCTGTCTGCGGCGTCACAGGGGCTATAAAGAGGCATTCCCGCCGACCGCCATCTTACTGCTGCTGATCTGATCATAGGGAGAGGTTGCTGCCGCTTCGTCAGAAGCAGGGATAGCGTTAGGCAGGGTCCATTAACCCCCAAACCGCTTGTGCTGTAGCGATTTCCACTGTCCAACACCACCTTTTGTTTGCAGGGACAGTGGAAGCTACATTTTTTTCCCTCAGCGCTGTAGCTCATTGGGCTGCCCCAGAAGGTTCCCTGATAGCTGCATTGCTGTGTGTACGCCGCTGTGCAAACCAACTGCTTTTTTCAAAGCACAAATGCTGTTGTTCCTTCCTTTCTGCACAGCTATCTTTTTTGTTTGTTCACAATTTTGATTTAATTTGTGCAGCAGTCCACTCCTTGTTATTGCTGCCTGCCATACCTGGCTGAGATTACTGCAGGGAGATAGTAATTGTAGGACAGTCCCTGTTTTTTTTTTTTTTGTTTTTTAATTCTCCCTGAAAAAAAATAAATAGTGGGAGATTAATCTTGGCATTTGTGCTTGAGTGTCAGTTGTGTGTGCCATCTCTCTCCAATTGTGGGGCACAGAAAGCCTAGTGTCTATAATCCTTTTTTTTTTTTTTTTTAACTCTCCCTAAAAAAAAAGTAGTGGGAGATTAAGATTGGCATTTCTGCTAGAGTGCCAGTCCTGTGTGCCATCTCTCTCAAATAGTGGGCCACAGAAAGCCTAGTGTCTGTTTTTGGTTTTTAAATTCTCCCTGAAAAAAAAAAAAAACTGTGGGAGATTAATATTGGCCTTTGTGCTTGTGTGCCAGTCCTGTGTGCCATCTCTCTCAAATAGTGGGCCATAGAAAGCCTAGTGTCTGTTTTGGGTTTTTAAATTCTCCCTGAAAAAAAAAAAAACAGTGGGAGATTAATATTGGCCTTTGTGCTTGTGTGCCAGTCCTGTGTGCCATCTCTCTCAAATAGTGGGCCACAGAAAGCCTAGTGTCTTTTTTTTTTTTTGTTTTGGTTTTTAAATTCTCCCTGAAAAAAAAATAAACAGTGGGAGATTAATATTGGCCTTTGTGCTTGTGTGCCAGTCCTGTGTGCCATCTCTCTCAAATAGTGGGCCACAGAAAGCCTAGTGTCTGTTTTTGGTTTTTAAATTCTCCCTGAAAAAAAATAAACAGTGGGAGATTAATATTGGCCTTTGTGCTTGTGTGCCATCTCTCTCAAATAGTGGGCCACAGAAAGCCTAGTGTCTGTTTTGGGTTTTTAAATTCTCCCTGAAAAAAAAAATAAACAGTGGGAGATTAATATTGGCCTTTGTGCTTGTGTACCAGTCCTGTGTGCCATCTCTCTCAAATAGTGGGCCACAGAAAGCCTAGTGTCTGTTTTTGGTTTTTAAATTCTCCCTGAAAAAAAAAATAAACAGTGGGAGATTAATATTGGCCTTTGTGCTTGTGTGCCAGTCCTGTGTGCCATCTCACTCAAATAGTGGGCCACAGAAAGCCTAGTGTCTGTTTTTTTTTTTTTTTTAATTTTAAATTCTCCCTGAAAAAAAAAATAAACAGTGGGAGATTAATATTGGCCTTTGTGCTTGTGTGCCAGTCCTGTGTGCCATCTCTCTCAAATAGTGGGCCACAGAAAGCCTAGTGTCTGTTTTTGGTTTTTAAATTCTCCCTGAAAAAAAAAATAAACAGTGGGAGATTAATATTGGCATTTGTGCTTGAGTGACAGTCCTGCGTGTGTGGCATCTCTCTCATTTGGTGCCACAGAAAACCGAGTGTGTAACATTGTGCCTGATTTTCCTTGCAGTCTCACCCACCTATAAAGGGATATCTAAATCCTACAGAAGTTTGAGTTCACCTTGTAAGTTGTTTTACAGTAACAAATACCGTTACTTTGGTTACGTTTTTAAAACAATGAGGAAGTCTGGTGGAAGAGGTCATGGCCGTGGGCGTTCATTGCCAGCTGGTAATGATGGTAGTGGTGGTGGAGCATCAGGTGGTCGTGGGAAAAACAATATAGCACCTAAGTCTCGAGCTGTGGAGCCAGGTTCGTCGTCTGGCTACACAAGGCCTCGAATGCTCCCTTTTCTGGGAGTAGGAAAACCGCTTTTAAAGCCGGAGCAGCAAGAGCAAGTTTTGGCTTACCTTGCTGACTCAGCCTCTAGCTCTTTTGCCTCCTCTTCTGAAACTGGTAAATGTAAAAGCAGTGCGTCGTTAGTGGATGTTCACGGTCAGGGACAGGGACAAGTCGCTTCCTTGTCCTCTTCAGCAAAAACAACAACAGAGAAGGATGCGTCAGGCGACACAACGGGTTACTCCATGGAGCTCTTTACACATACCGTCCCTGGGTTAGAAAGTGAAACAGTTAACAGGCCATGCCCATTACAAGTTGAATCGGACATGGAGTGCACTGATGCACAGCCACAGCCAGATTACTATGCTGTTCCTTTGACTCAGACCACAACATTGCCCTCGCAGTGTACTGATCCAGAATCAGACCCTGATGAGACTATGGTGCCCCGTCACGAACGCTATACCACCGACTTACACGGTGACACAGACGAAGTTGCACACGAGATAGAAGAGGAGGTCATAGATGACCAAGTTGTTGACCCCGATTGGCAGCCATTGGGGGAACAGGGTGCAGGCGGCAGTAGTTCTGAAGCGGAGGAGGAGGGGCCGCAGCAGGCATCAACATCGCAACAGGTTCCATCTGCCGGGCCCGTATCTGGCCCAAAACGCGTGGCAAAGCCAAAACCTGTTGGAGGACAGCGTGGCTATCCGGTTAAAGCTCAGTCTGCAATGCCTGAAATGGTATCTGATGCTAGAAAGAGTGCAGTCTGGCATTTTTTTAAACAACATCCAATTGATCAGCGCAAAGTCATCTGTCAAAAATGTTCAACTACCTTAAGCAGAGGTCAGAATCTGAAAAGTTTAAATACAAGTTGCATGCATAGACATTTAACCACCATGCATTTGCAAGCCTGGACTAACTACCAAACGTCCCTTAAGGTTGTAGCACCCTCGGCCAATGAAGCTAGTCAGCAACGCAACATCCCTTCCTTCACTGTAAGGCCACCATTTTCCGCACCACCTGCAGTATCTGTGCAGGTTTCGTTGCCAGGCCAAAGCAGTCAGGGTCAGGGAATCACCAGTTTCGTAGTAGGAAACACTGCATCTAGGGCACCGGCGGCAACAATACCGTCTCCAACCGTCTCTCAGTCTGCCATGTCCACCGGCACCCCCGCTAGTTCCACGATCTCCAGCTCTCCAGTCCAGCTCACCCTACATGAGACTCTCGTTAGAAAAAGGAAGTACTTAGCCTCGCATCCGCGTACACAGGGTTTGAACGCTCACATAGCTAGACTAATCTCGTTAGAGATGATGCCCTACCGGTTAGTTGAAAGCGAAGCTTTCAAAGACCTGATGGACTACGCTGTACCACGCTACGAGCTACCCAGTCGACACTTCTTTTTGAGAAAAGCCATCCCAGCCCTCCACCAGCATGTTAAAGAGCGCATCGTCCATGCACTCAGGCAGTCTGTGAGCACCTGACAACAGATGCATGGACCAGTAGGCTGTTATGAGTTCCGTTCTGGAGCTCCCTCCTGTGGTTGCTAATGGTATTTTTGCGAGTTCTGCCCTTGGGCTCCCTCAGGTGGTTTCGAGTGGAAATGCTGCTCTGTTAGGTAGCTGTGGCAGCTGCCTTCACTAATCGCCTTGCCTGGGTTTGTTATTTAAACCTGCTCTGGGCTTTAGTCCATGCCTGCTGTCAATGTTCTTGGTTGGATTTGATTCTTCCCTTGGATTTCTCATATGGCCAGTCCTTGTCTGCAAAAGATAAGTTTTGCTAGTTTTGTTTGTCCATTTGTTTGGACTCTATTGCTTTGCATTTTGTCTCTCTTTGTCCAGCTTGTCACTATGTCTTATTCAGGCTAGCTGGAAGCTCTGGGAAAGCAGATTTGCCCCTCCACACCGTGAGTCGGTGTGGAGTTCATTTTTGTAAACTCTGCGTGGATTTTGTAGTTTTAATACTGAACGCACAGTATCCTTTGCTCTCTGTCTATCTAGTTTAGAATTGGCCTCCCTTTGCTGAAGTCTAATTTCATTTCTGAGTTCGTCATTTCCCTCTCCTTTCACAGTCAATATTTGTGGGGGTCTGTCTTTCCTTTTGCGGGTTTCTCTGAGGCAAGATAGCTTTCTATTTCCTTCTTTAGGGGTAGTTATATCTGAGGCTGTGACGAGGTGTCTAGGGAGTGTCAGGAACATCCCACGGCTATTTCTAATTGTGTTGTTAGGATTAGGGACTGCAGTCAGTAGAGGTACCACCTTCTCAGAGCTCGTTCCATGTTGCGTTTTAGCCACTAGGTAATTTCAGTGTGGCCTCTTAACCACCAGGTCATAACAGTAGGCATGGCCAGGGACATTACGTGTCCATCACGGCACACTGGGTGAATGTGGTGGATGCAGGGTCCACAGGGGACAGCAATTTTGGGACAGTTCTGCCTAGCCCACAGTCTAGGAAACAGTTGGCTGTAGCCGTTCGCACCCCCTCCTCCTCCTCCTCGTCCTCCTGCAGAAGCGAGAGCTCGTCCACAGACCGCAGTCGCACAACCACTCAATCCGCAGCTGCCACTGTTGCACACCAGGTGTCCCATTATGGGGCAGCTACTGCCAAGCGTCAGCAGGCTGTATTGGCTATGAAGTGTTTGGGCGACAACAGACACACCACGGAAGTTCTGTCCGAGTTCTTGCAGAAAGAAACACAGTCGTGGCTGGGCACTGTAGATCTTGAGGCAGGCAAGGTAGTGAGTGATAACAGAAGGAATTTCATGGCTGCCATCTCCCTTTCCCAACTGAAACACATTCCTTGCCTGGCTCACACCTTAAACCTGGTGGTGCAGTGCTTCCTGAAAAGTTATCCGGGGTTATCCGACCTGCTCCTCAAAGTGCGCGGACTTTGCTCGCATATCCGCCGTTCGCCCGTACACTCCAGCCGTATGCAGACCTATCAGCGGTCTTTGAACCTTCCCCAGCATCGCCTAATCATCGATGTTGCAACAAGGTGGAACTCAACACTGCACATGCTTCAGAGACTGTGCGAACAGAGGCGTGCTGTTATGTATTTGTGGGAAGATACACATACACGGGCAGGCAGTAGGATGGCAGACATGGAGTTGTCAGGTGTGCAGTGGTCGAAGATACAAGACATGTGTCAAGTCCTTCAGTGTTTTGAGGAATGCACACGGCTGGTTAGTGCAGGCAACGCCATAATAAGCATGAGCATCCCCCTAATGCGTCTGCTGATGCAAAGTTTGACGCACATAAAGGAGCAGGCGTCTGCAGCAGAGGAAGAGGAAAGCCTTGATGACAGCCATTGTCTGGTCAGGGCAGTGTACAGGACGAGGTAGCGGGCGAACAGGAGGACGAGGAGGATGATGGGGATGATTATTTTTGTAATGAGGAAGCTTCTCCGGGGCCAATAGCAACTGGTGGCGTTGCAAGGCCGGGGTCAGGTTTTTTTAGGGAGACAAGTGACTTAGATGTGCCTGAAACTGCCCCTCAATCCAGCACAACCGCAGATTTGACAACTGGAACTTTGGCCCACATGGCAGATTATGCCTTACGTATAGTGTTGAGCGATACCTTCCGATATCGGAAAGTATCGGTATCGGTTTGGATCGGCCGATATTCAAAAAATATCGGATATCGCCGATACCGATACCCGATCCCAATGCAAGTCAATGGGACCAAAATATCGGAATTAAAATAAACCCTTTCTTTCCTTGTAGGTTCATTCTACATGAAGGAAAACAACTAAGAATAATGTAGGATGTATTGGGGGAGGTGGCGGAGACATTAAAGGCAATGAGGATTAGCCCAATCAAATAGAATAGCATGATTTTTTTTTTTTTTAAAGACGTTCGGATTGAAAAAGATATTGACTATGTAAATTTTTTTTTATTTTGTCAGATATTGATGTTTCACTATTCCACGACCTTCCCCTTCTTTTTTTTCCTTTTCCCACACTTTCATCTTCATCATCATCAGCATCTTTGACATCAACTTCTTCACCTTATTCATCTTCTTCTTCATCTTCTACCTATTTTTTTTTTTATTACATTCTTCATATTCATTTTCTTCAACTATTATTATTCTTCCTATTCTACATATTCTTTTTATTCCACTGTTATTATTCTTCCTATTCTACTTCTTCATCATATTCTCATTTGTGACAGGCATTCCCGTAGTTGTTATCTATAAAAGTTGGAAGATTAACTTTTGTGACTGGCAGAACGGAAGGTGTACATTTGTCCGCGTTCAGTTTGGCCTGCAGCATCAGGCTTTATCCAGGGGCACCACGAGGAGGAACGGACTCACCCCCATACACTGCTTAGTCTTCTTCTGCATATAATTTAGATAATATCTTTTGCTCTGATATTAAGTGTTATGCTTAATGTTCTTCTGCTCTTTGTTCTGCAGCCTCTTGTTCTTCTGCTTCTCGGTCTTCCATGTCGTCGTCTCCAGGGTCGTCGTCTTCAGTGTCGTCATCTCCGCCGTCGTCGTCTCCGCCTTCGTCGTCTCCGCCGTCGTCGTCGTCGTCTCCGCCGTCGTCGTCGTCGTCATCGGGGTGGTCTTCCGGGTCGTCGTCGTCGTCGTCATCAGGGTGGTCTTCCGGGTCGTCGACTTTAGGGTCTTAAACTTGGAAATGTAGCAGAAGGTACAAGAAGGCTGAGAAAATGCCAAGAACCAGCTGATGGAACTGGAACTCGGATGGCTACCCGAAGGTTCAAGAGCCTATGGAACTACCGAGGACCAGCTGACGTTACTGGAACCCGGTTACTAAGCAGGAGGTACCCGTGCTAAAAAGCACTACCAAGGACCGCCTGACGTTGGCGGAACTCGGATACCCAGAAGGAGGCACCTAAGCCAAAGGCTCTGCCCGGAACCAGCTGACGTTACTGGAACCAGGATGGGGAGCAGAAGGTACAAGAGCAAAAGACACTGCCGAGAACCAGCTGACGGTACTGGAACCCGGATGGGTAGCCGAAGGTCCAAGAGCCAATGGAACTACCGAGGACCAGCTGACGTTACTGGAACCCGGTTACTAAGCAGGAGGTACCCGTGCCTGAAAGCACTACCAAGGACCACCTGACGTTGGTGGAACTTGGATACCCAGAAGGAGGCACCTAAGCCAAAGGCTCTGCCCGGAACCAGCTGACGTTACTGGAACCAGGATGGGGAGCAGAAGGTACAAGAGCAAAAGACACTGCCTAGAACCAGCTGACGGTGCTGGAACCAGGTGGTGGACCCGAAGGCCCACAGGAGAGGAGAGAACAGCTAGGCCGCGAGGCAGCCGCAGTTACCGAACCCCAACAGTCCTACAGGGGGAGCTGGGCCTACTGGCACTACAGAACCAGCCTTGACTACCAGTTCACGCAGCCCACATAGGAAGCTCCTAAACTGGAGGCACCCTGGAGTTGGCTAACTCGACCGCACCACGACGGGGCAAGCATAGGCGTCTCAGTGAAGTTGACACAACCCGGAAACAGCTGACGGTGCTGAAACCAGGCTTGGCACGAGGGAGTACCTGTGACAAGAACACTGCCGAGAACCAGCTGGCGGTGCTGGAACCCAGATGCGTTGCCCCAGTGTGCAAGAGCCAATGGCACGACCGAGGACCAGCTGACGGTGCTGGAACCCGGTTACTAAGCTGTAGGTGCCCGCGCTTAAAAGCACTACCAAGGACCGCCTGGCGTTGGCGGAACTCGGATACCCAGGAGGAGGCACCTAAGCCAAAGGCTCGGCCCGGAACCAGCTGACGGTGCTGGAACCAGGTGGTGGACCCGAAGGTCCACAGGAGAGGAGAGAACAGCTAGGCCGCGAGGCAGCCGCAGTTACCGAACCCCAACAGTCCTACAGGGGGAGCTGGGCCTACTGGCACTACAGAACCAGCCTTGACTACCAGTTCACGCAGCCCACATAGGAAGCTCCTAAACTGGAGGCACCCTGGAGTTGGCTAACTCGACCGCACCACGACGGGGCAAGCATAGGCGTCTCAGTGAGCTTGACACAACCCGGAAACAGCTGACGGTGCTGAAACCAGGCTTGGCACGAGGGAGTACCTGTGACAAGAACACTGCCGAGAACCAGCTGGCGGTGCTGGAACCCAGATGCGTTGCCCCAGTGTGCAAGAGCCAATGGCACGACCGAGGACCAGCTGACGGTGCTGGAACCCGGTTACTAAGCTGTAGGTGCCCGCGCTTAAAAGCACTACCAAGGACCGCCTGGCGTTGGCGGAACTCGGATACCCAGGAGGAGGCACCTAAGCCAAAGGCTCGGCCCGGAACCAGCTGACGGTGCTGGAACCAGGTGGTGGACCCGAAGGTCCACAGGAGAGGAGAGAACAGCTAGGCCGCGAGGCAGCCGCAGTTACCGAACCCCAACAGTCCTACAGGGGGAGCTGGGCCTACTGGCACTACAGAACCAGCCTTGACTACCAGTTCACGCAGCCCACATAGGAAGCTCCTAAACTGGAGGCACCCTGGAGTTGGCTAACTCGACCGCACCACGACGGGGCAAGCATAGGCGTCTCAGTGAGCTTGACACAACCCGGAAACAGCTGACGGTGCTGAAACCAGGCTTGGCACGAGGGAGTACCTGTGACAAGAACACTGCCGAGAACCAGCTGGCGGTGCTGGAACCCGGATGCGTTGCCCCAGTGTGCAAGAGCCAATGGCACAACCGAGGACCAGCTGACGGTGCTGGAACCCGGTTACTAAGCTGTAGGTGCCCGCGCTTAAAAGCACTACCAAGGACCGCCTGGCGTTGGCGGAACTCGGATACCCAGGAGGAGGCACCTAAGCCAAAGGCTCGGCCCGGAACCAGCTGACGGTGCTGGAACCAGGTGGTGGACCCGAAGGTCCACAGGAGAGGAGAGAACAGCTAGGCCGCGAGGCAGCCGCAGTTACCGAACCCCAACAGTCCTACAGGGGGAGCTGGGCCTACTGGCACTACAGAACCAGCCTTGACTACCAGTTCACGCAGCCCACATAGGAAGCTCCTAAACTGGAGGCACCCTGGAGTTGGCTAACTCGACCGCACCACGACGGGGCAAGCATAGGCGTCTCAGTGAGCTTGACACAACCCGGAAACAGCTGACGGTGCTGAAACCAGGCTTGGCACGAGGGAGTACCTGTGACAAGAACACTGCCGAGAACCAGCTGGCGGTGCTGGAACCCGGATGCGTTGCCCCAGTGTGCAAGAGCCAATGGCACGACCGAGGACCAGCTGACGGTGCTGGAACCCGGTTACTAAGCTGTAGGTGCCCGCGCTTAAAAGCACTACCAAGGACCGCCTGGCGTTGGCGGAACTCGGATACCCAGGAGGAGGCACCTAAGCCAAAGGCTCGGCCCGGAACCAGCTGACGGTGCTGGAACCAGGTGGTGGACCCGAAGGTCCACAGGAGAGGAGAGAACAGCTAGGCCGCGAGGCAGCCGCAGTTACCGAACCCCAACAGTCCTACAGGGGGAGCTGGGCCTACTGGCACTACAGAACCAGCCTTGACTACCAGTTCACGCAGCCCACATAGGAAGCTCCTAAACTGGAGGCACCCTTGAGTTGGCTAACTCGACCGCACCACGACGGGGCAAGCATAGGCGTCTCAGTGAGCTTGACACAACCCGGAAACAGCTGACGGTGCTGAAACCAGGCTTGGCACGAGGGAGTACCTGTGACAAGAACACTGCCGAGAACCAGCTGGCGGTGCTGGAACCCGGATGCGTTGCCCCAGTGTGCAAGAGCCAATGGCACGACCGAGGACCAGCTGACGGTGCTGGAACCCGGTTACTAAGCTGTAGGTGCCCGCGCTTAAAAGCACTACCAAGGACCGCCTGGCGTTGGCGGAACTCGGATACCCAGGAGGAGGCACCTAAGCCAAAGGCTCGGCCCGGAACCAGCTGACGGTGCTGGAACCAGGTGGTGGACCCGAAGGTCCACAGGAGAGGAGAGAACAGCTAGGCCGCGAGGCAGCCGCAGTTACCGAACCCCAACAGTCCTACAGGGGGAGCTGGGCCTACTGGCACTACAGAACCAGCCTTGACTACCAGTTCACGCAGCCCACATAGGAAGCTCCTAAACTGGAGGCACCCTTGAGTTGGCTAACTCGACCGCACCACGACGGGGCAAGCATAGGCGTCTCAGTGAGCTTGACACAACCCGGAAACAGCTGACGGTGCTGAAACCAGGCTTGGCACGAGGGAGTACCTGTGACAAGAACACTGCCGAGAACCAGCTGGCGGTGCTGGAACCCAGATGCGTTGCCTATTAAAGATTGTCTTCCTAGAGCCCCAACTAGCGGTGTTGGAGCAAAGGGTAAGCAGGGGGAGATGAGTGTAGGCCGAAGCCTGCACTGGAGGCAGCTTTGTGTCTGCGTTGCGTTTGCAGGACACTTTGCCGGCTACACACTGGGGGAACAGCTGGCGTTGCTGAACCCCACTAACACAATGGCGTGTGTTTTTCTCTGTGCAGCTAGCACTTGCGGGCAAAAACTAGCGATGTTAGAGCCCGTGTTGAAGCAGGAGGAGGAGGAGAGGAGCAGAGTGTAGGCCGAAGCCTAGTTGAACCAATTTCAAAGGAAACCTTTAACCCCCCCCTCAGGTGTTACAAAGTACAAGAGACACACCTTGTGCAGTATTAATGCTGCACAAGTGAAAGGTTGCTCTATTAATTTGTCTACTTGCACACGCTGAATGAAAGACATACACAATTTACCCCATTCTACAGTCAAACTGTAGTGGATGCGTGACTTGGTTTTTTGATGAGACGCAGCACAGGTGTCCAAAAGAACGCCTTGGTGCTTGGCGCAGCTTCCTGAGCGTTGTTATTTGCTGTACAGGAGTCTGCGCTCTTGTGTTATCCCTTGGCAATGCCCTGTTAGCGCTGCCCATCTTATGACATCATTTCATGTTGGCCGGTGCGGTTAACGATGGCCATAAATCCCAGACCCACAGTGTCTTTTCATAAAGCCACACTGCGGTGCTGGGATTCGTGGCCTTGAGCAGTAAATATTTTGGCCGCTCACACACGTCCTTACACCTGCTTCAGACTGGGCGGCCTCTGCTGATCCCTTCTCGCATGCCGCGGCCATGAGGCTGCACAGTCTGAAGAAGGCGGAAGGAGATGAGTTAAGACAGGCGAAGATATGCACTGCTCGTGCCCATCAATCACACCCTCGCAGTCAAAATAAGTAAGACAACGAGGAGCATTTTATTCAGGCAGGGCGGACGAACAGGCGCAAGTAGCCAACCAATGATGTCAGAAGACGGGAAGCGCTACCAAGGGGGGTGCTGCGTATCATTAGAAAGGAAAGTCACACCTCAGGGACAGTGGAATGGTCTCAAAGAGACACATTTTGTACGTGTTGAGTTCCACGTGGGCAAGGAGAAAACATCAGCCACCTTGTACAAATGCAGCAGTACTGCTGTACAAGGTGGCTGTTATACATAGAAACACCTGGGGGTGGGGGGCAGGCTCCCTTCAATTTCAGTTCATGTGCCTGCGTGGCGTTTGCAGGTCACGTTGCAAGCTACACAGCAGGGGAACAGCTGGCGTTGCTGAACCCCACTGACACATTGACTGGTGTTTTTCTCTGTGCAGATCGCATGTCCGTGCAAAAACTAGCGGTGTTAGAGCCCAGGGTCAGCAGGAGGAGGAGGAGAGGAGCAAAGTGTAGGCCGAAGCCTGCACTGGTGGCAGCTTTTGGTCGGTTGTGCCAGCGTGGCTTTTGCTGGACACGATGCCGGCTACACAGCGGGGGAACAGCTGGCGGTGCTGAACCCCACTAACACATTGGCTGGTGTTTTTCTCTGTGCAGCTAGCATTTCCGGGCAAAAACTAGCGTTGTTAGAGCCCAGGGTCAGCAGGAGGAGGAGGAGAGGAGCAGAGTGTAGGCCGAAGCCTAGTTGAACCAATTTCAAAGGTTACCTTTAACCCCCCCTCAGGTGTTACAAAGTACAAGAGCCACTCCTTCTGCAGCATTAATGCTGCACAAGTAAAAGGTTGCTCTATTAATTTGTCTACTTGCACACGCTGAATGCAACACGTACACTATTTAGCCCATTATACTGTTAAATAGTAGTGGAGGCGTGACTTGTCTTTTTAAAGAAAAGCAGCACAGGTGTCGAAAATAACACCTTTTTGCATGGGCGCAGCTTCCTGAGCTTTGTTAGTTGCTGTACAGGAGTCTGCGCTCTTGTGATCCCTTGGCTATGCGCTGTGAGCGCTTCCTGTCTTATGACCTCATTTCATGTTGGCCGTTGCGGTTAGCGGTGGACATGAATCCCAGACCCACAGTGTGTTTTCAAAAAATCACACTGCGTGGCTGGGATTCGTGGCCTTGTGCAGTAAATATGTTTGACGCTCACACATGTCCTTACACCTGCTTCAGACTGGGCGGCCTCATCTGATCCCTTATCGCCTGCCGCGGCCATGAGGACACCCAGTCTGAAGAAGGCGGAAGGAGATGAGTGAACACAGGCAAACATATGCACTGCACATGCCCATCAATCACACCCTCGCTGTCCAAAAAAATAAGACACCGAGGGGCGTTGTTTCGAGCAGGGGAGATGCACAGGCGCAGCCAGCTAACCAATGATGTCAAAAGACGGGCAGCGCTAACAAGGGTGGTGCTGCGTGTCATTACAAAGGAAAGTCACACCTCAGGGACATTGTAATGGTCTCTAATGAGACACATTTTGTACGTGTTGAGTTCCACGTGGGCAAGGAGAAAAAGTCAGCCACCTTGTACAAATGCAGCAGTACTGCTGTACAAGGTGGCTGTTATACATAGAAACACCTGGGGGTGGGGGGCAGGCTCCCTTCAATTTCAGTTCATGTGCCTGCGTGGCGTTTGCAGGTCAAGTTGCAAGCTACACAGCAGGGGAACAGCTGGCGTTGCTGAACCCCACTGACACATTGACTGGTGTTTTTCTCTGTGCAGATTGCATGTCCGGGCAAAAACTAGCGGTGTTAGAGCCCAGGGTCAGCAGGAGGAGGAGGAGAGGAGCAAAGTGTAGGCCGAAGCCTGCACTGGTGGAAGCTTTTGGTCGGTTGTGCCAGCGTGGCTTGTGCTGGACACGATGCCGGCTACACAGCGGGGGAACAGCTGGCGGTGCTGAACCCCACTAACACATTGGCTGGTGTTTTTCTCTGTGCAGCTAGCATTTCCGGGCAAAAACTAGCGCTGTTTGAGCCCAGGGTCAGCAGGAGGAGGAGAGGAGCAAAGTGTAGGCCGAAGCCTGCACTGGTGGCAGCTTTTGGTCGGTTGTGCCAGCGTGGCTTTTGCTGGACACGATGCCGGCTACACAGCGGGGGAACAGCTGGCGGTGCTGAACCCCACTAACACATTGGCTGGTGTTTTTCTCTGTGCAGCTAGCATTTCCGGGCAAAAACTAGCGTTGTTAGAGCCCAGGGTCAGCAGGAGGAGGAGAGGAGCAGAGTGTAGGCCGAAGCCTAGTTGAACCAATTTCAAAGGTTACCTTTAACCCCCCCTCAGGTGTTACAAAGTACAAGAGCCACTCCTTCTGCAGCATTAATGCTGCACAAGTAAAAGGTTGCTCTATTAATTTGTCTACTTGCACACGCTGAATGCAACACGTACACTATTTAGCCCATTATACTGTTAAACAGTAGTGGAGGCCTGACTTGTCTTTTTAAAGAAAAGCAGCACAGGTGTCGAAAACAACACCTTTTTGCATGGACGCAGCTTCCTGAGCGTTGTTAGTTGCTGTACAGGAGTCTGCGCTCTTGTGATCCTTTGGCCATGCGCTGTGAGCGCTTCCTGTCTTATGACCTCATTTCATGTTGGCCGTTGCGGTTAGCGGTGGACATGAATCCCAGACCCACAGTGTGTTTTTAAAAAATCACACTGCGGTGCTGGGATTCGTGCCCTGGTGCACTAAATATGTTTGCCGCTCACACATGTCCTTACACCTGCTTCAGACTGGGCGGCCTCATCTGATCCCTTCTCGCATGCCGCGGCCATGAGGCTGCACAGTCTGAAGAAGGTGGAAGGAGATGAGTTAAGACAGGCGAAGATATGCACTGCTCGTGCCCATCAATCACACCCTCGCAGTCAAAATAATTAAGACAACGAGGAGCATTTTATTCAGGCAGGGCGGACGCACAGGCGCAACTAGCCAACCGATGATGTCAGAAGACGGGAAGCGCTACCAAGGGGGGTGCTGCGTATCATTAGAAAGGAAAGTCACACCTCAGGGACAGTGGAATGGTCTCAAAGAGACACATTTTGTACGTGTTGAGTTCCACGTGGGCAAGGATAAAAAGTCAGCCACCTTGTACAAATGCAGCAGTACTGCTGTACAAGGTGGCTGTTATACATAGAAACACCTGGGGGAGAGGGGGCCAGGCTCCCTTCAATTTCAGTTCATGTGCCTGCGTGGCGTTTGCAGGACACGTTGCCAGCTACACAGCAGGGGAACAGCTGGCGTTGCTGAACCCCACTAACACATTGGCTGGTGTTTTTCTCTGTGCAGCTAGCAGTTCCGGGCAAAAACTAGCGGTGTTTGAGCCCAGGGTCAGCAGGAGGAGGAGAGGAGCAAAGTGTAGGCCGAAGCCTGCACTGGTGGAAGCTTTTGGTCAGTTGTGCCAGCGTGGCTTGTGCTGGACACGATGCCGACTACACAGCAGGGGAACAGCTGGCGGTGCTGAACCCCACTGACACATCACCTAGTGTTTTTTCTGTGTAGACAACACTTCCAGGTGTCAACTGACAGTGTTGAAACCCAGGGAATCAAAGAGGAGCAGAGTGTAGGCCGAAGCCTGCAGTGGAGCAAGTGTAAAGGGAACCTTTAACCCCCCCCCCCCCCAGGCATTTGTTGCTGAAAGAGCCATCTTGTACAGCAGTAATACTGCACATGGAAAATGGTGGCTCCGAAAATAATGCTCCTTGCAAACGCTGAAGTACACACTCATATAATGTGTCCCCTCACACCGTCAAACCATCCCGGAAGTGGGACTTTCCTTTGTAATGTGACACAGCACAGCCGTCATTCCAACCCCCTTGGTGCCGTGCGCCACCTCCTCAACGTTGTTTGGTTCTGTCACGGAGCCCGCGCTGTAATGTTATCCCTTGGCCATGCACAGTTAGCGGGGCCCGTCTTCTGACATCATTTAGGTGTCAGGCTGGCAGTGCCTGTGCGTCAAAGCTGCCCGAGATCCAACCTTGCAGTGTCATCAAATGTAATCCCACTGCGGGCCAGGGATCCATGGGCATGCGCAGTGCATATCATCGCCTCTCACTCACCTCCTTCATGCTTCTTCAGACTGTGCGGCGTCACGGCCGTGGCATGCTATTAGGGATCAGCTGACGCCGCCTAGTCTGAAGAAGCATGAAGAAGGGGAATGAGAGGCTAGTATATGCACTGCGCGTGGCCATGGATACCAGGCCCACTGTGGGATCACATTAGACGACACTGCGAGGTGGGATTTCGGGCAGCGTGGACGCACAGGCGCAGCCAGGACGACAACAAATGATGTCAGAGGACGGGCAGCGCAAACTGTGCATGGCCAAGGGATAACATAACAGTGCAGGGTCCATGACGGAATCAAACAACGCTAAGGAGGCAGCGCACGGTGCCAAGGGGGTAGCAATGACGGCTGTGCTGCGTCACATTACAAAGGAAAGTCCCACCTCTGGGACGGTTGGACGGTGTGAGGGGACACATTACATGAGTGTGTAGTTCAGCGTTTCCAAGGAGCATAATTTCAAGAGCGACCTTTCCCTTGTGCAGTATTAGTGCTGCACATGGTGGCTCTTTCAGTAACAAACGCCTAGGGGGGGGGGAGGACAGGTCCCCTTACATTTTAGTTGTGCCAGCGTGGCGGTCGCATGACACGTTGCCGGATACACAGCTGGGGATCAGCTGACGTTACTGAACCCCAATAACAGAGGAGCGACTGTTGACTGTGCACACAGCACTTCCAGGCACCAACTGGCGGTGTTAGAGCCCAGGGACAGCAGGAGGAGCAGATTGGAGGTATTACCGCACACACAGCTGGGGATCAGCTGACGTTACTGAACCCCAATAACAGAGGAGCGACTGTTGACTGTGCACACAGCACTTCCAGGCACCAACTGGCGGTGTTAGAGCCCAGGGACAGCAGGAGGAGCAGAGGAACAGAGTGTAGGCCGAAGCCTGATTGGAGCAAGTTGAAAGGGAACCTTTAACCCCCCCCCCCAAGACGTTTGTAGCTGAAAGAGCCATCTTGTGCAGCGCTAAGGATGCAAAAGGAAAAGGTTGCTCTTTTAATTATGCTCCTTGCAAACACAGAAGTAAACACTAAAAATGTGTCCCCTTATACCGTTAAACCGTCACGGAGGTGCGAATTTCCTTCGTAATGGGACACAGCACAGCTGTCATTCCTATCCCCTTGGTGCCGTGTGCTGCCTCCTCAGCGTTGTTTTAAGCTGTCACGGAGCCTGCGCTGTTCTGTTATCCCTTGGCCATGCCCAATTAGCGCTGCCTGTCTTCTGACATAATTTGGTGTCAGGCTGTCAGTGCCTGTGCGTCCACGCTGCTCCAGATCCCACCTCGCAGTCTCGTCTAACGTAATCCCACTGCGGGCCTTGGATCCATGGGCATGCACAGTGCATATCCTCGACTCTCACTCCCCTCCTTCCCTCTTCTTCAGACTGTGCGTTGTCACGGCCGTGGCATGCTATTAGGGATCAGCTGACGGCGCACAGTCTAAAGAAGGCGGAGGGAAATGAGCGAGAGCCCGAGGGGAAGATATGCACTGCGCATGCCCATGGATCCCAGGCCCGCAGTGTGACTCAATCAGAAGACACTGCGAAGCGGGATCTATGGCAGCGCGGCCGCACAGGCGCAGCCAGCCTGACACCAAATTATGTCAGAAGACAGGCAGCGCAAATAGGGCATGGCCAAGGGATAACAGAACAGCGCAGGCTCCGTGACAGCTTAAAACAACGCTGAGGAGGCAGCGCATGGCACCAAGGGGGTAGGAATGACGGCTGTGCTGCGTCACATTACGAAGGAAAGTCCCAGCTCTGGGACGGTATAACGGTATCAGTGAACACATTTTATAAGTGTTAAGTTCTGCGTGTGCAAGGAGCCCAAAAAAAATAGCTACCTTTTCCTTGTGCAGCATTACTGCTGCACAAGATGGCTCTTTCAGTAACAAACGACGGGGGGGGCAGGTTCCCTTACATTCAGGTTGTTGTGCCAGCGTAGCGGTCGCAGGACACATTGCCGGCTACACAGCTGGGGATCAGCTGACGTTACTGAAACCCAATAACACTGGGTCGTATGTTTTGACTGTGCAGCCTGCACTTCTGAGCCGCAACTGGCGGTGTTGGAGCCCAGGAATAGCATTTCAGGTGGTAGAAAGATGAACACAGCAGAAGACCTGGATGACACCCAATTAATTAATCAGGCAGAGGAGTGGCAAATTCCTGCGAGATCCAGGCCTGGTTCATTTTCAGGAAAGTAAGCCGGTCAACGTTATCGGAGGATAGTCGCATGCGACGGTCTGTTAGTACACCACCTGCGGCACTAAAGACACGTTCCGATAAGACACTAGCCGCAGGGCAAGCCAGCACCTCCAATGCATACTGACTTAGCTCTGGCCATGTATCCAGCTTAGAGACCCAAAACTTGAACGGGGAAGAGCCGTCGGGGAGTACAGTAAGAGGGCAAGCCATGTAGTCTGTCACCATCTGACGGAACCGTTGCCTCCTGCTGACTGGAGCCGCCGGTGATGGTGTAGACATTTGGGGCGGGCACACAAAAGTGTGCCAGAGTTGTGCCATACTCGGCTTGCCTTGGGCAGAGGCACTGCTTCTGCTCCCTCTTTGGGCAGAGCCTCCCCCACTGCCTCGACGCACTGAGCTGCTTTGTAAAGCACTAGCAGCACTCCTCTCAGTTGGACAGGAGAAGATGATGGAATTCACCAGTGTGTCGTGGTACTCCCGCAATTTACGTTCCCGGGTCAACGCAGGGATGAGGTTTTGAACGTTGTCCCGGTAGCGAGGATCGAGGAGGGTGAACACCCAATAATCAGGCATGTTGAGAATGTGGTCGATGCGGCGGTCATTTCTCAGGCACTGCAGCATAAAATCCACCATGTGCTGCAGAGTGCCAACCGGCCCAGAAACGCTGTCCCCTGCTTGAGACATGATCTCTGCCCGCTCGTCATCACCCCACCCTCGCTGTACACACTGACCACTGGACAATTGTGTCGCTCCCTCCTCTGGACGGAGCTCTTCCTCGTCCATTGACTCCTCCTCATCCTCCTCACAAATTGGCCCCTGCGTACCCCTTTGTGAGGAACCACGTGGCGCTGACTCTCCAGAAGCTGATGGAAAAGGTGACTCCTCATCCTCCACCTCTTCCACCACATCATCCCTTAACCCTTGCAAAGTTTGCTGAAGCAGGCAGATAAGGGGGACAGTCATGCTGACTAGTGCATCATCTGCACTTGCCATCCGCGTGGAATAATCAAAAGGACGCAAAACCTGGCAGACTTCCTTCAGAGTGGCCCACTCTGTGGTTGTGAAGTCTGATCGGCGCTGACTGCGACTTCTTTGCGCCTGATGCAGCTGGTACTCCATAACTGCTTGCTGCTGCTCACACAACCGCTCCAACATATGTAACGTGGAATTCCACCGGGTAGGTAGGTCACATATGATGCGGTGTTCCGGAAGGCGGAATCTGCGCTGCAGAGCAGCAATGCGGGATCTGGCCAAGCTGGAACGCCGCAAGTGAGCACACTCTAGGCGGACCTTGTGCAGCAGGGCATCAAGATCCGGATAGTCCCTCAGAAAACTCTGCACAACCAAATTGAGCACATGTGCCAGACATGGGATGTGAGTGAGGTTGCCAAGGGCCAAAGCTGCCACCAGATTTCGGCCATTGTCACACACTACCATGCCTGGCTGGAGATTCGCTGGCAGTAACCACACATCGCTCTCCTGCTTGATGGCATTCCAGAGCTCCTGCGCTGTGTGGCTTCGATGCCCCAATGAAACTAGTTTCAAGACGGCCTGCTGATGTTTGGCCACGGCTGTGCTCATGTCGGTCATAGGTAAACGTTCACGGGTCCATGTGGGGGTGGACTGTGACGGATCCTGCAGAGAGGAATCAGAGGAACTGGTGTAAGAGGAGGAGTCGATGCGTACAGACTGGATTCCTGCAATCCTTGGAGTGGGCAGGACACGTCCTGCGCCACTCGCACGATCTGTACCTGGCTCAACAACATTAACCCAATGGGCAGTGAGGGAAACATATCGCCCCTGTCCATGCTGACTGGTCCACGCATCGGTGGTGAGGTGGACCTTGCTACTGACGGCGTTCAGTAGCGCATGTTTTATGTTTGCCTCAACATGCCTGTGCAGGGCAGGGACAGCCTGCCTGCTGAAGTAAAAGCGGCTGGGCACCTTGTACTGTGGGACTGCCAATGCCATCAAGTCACGGAAGCTGTCAGTCTCCACCAGCCTGAACGAGAGCATTTCCAGGGACAACAGTTTGGCAATGCCTGCATTCAGAGCCTGTGCTCGGGGGTGGTTGGCCGAGAATGCCCGCCTTTTCTCCCATGCCTGTACTACCGATGGCTGTAGAGTAGACTGGGAGTGTGAGGATGACTGGGAAGGTGGTGCTGTGGGTGGAATTACACAAGGTCTCTGGGAGGAAGCCAAACCAGCTGTGCGGGAGCTGGAGGAAGAGGCAACACGAGCTGAAGAGGTGGTAGCTGCCGCTGTTGGTTGGCCTACATCTTCAGTGTGTTTCTGTAACTCCACCGCGTGCCTGGTCCGCACATGTTTCCACATATTTGTGGTATTGAGGTTCCTGACATTTTTCCCTCTTTTTACTTTATGATGACACAGCTTGCATTTGACAAAACAAATGTCATCTGCAACTGTGTCAAAAAAGGACCAGGCACTGCAAGTCTTGGGAGCGCCCTTTTTGGCTTTGGAAAGAGATAGGCTCCTAACGGGTGCCAAAGTGGAGGCTACAGGCTCCGCAGTCTTCCCCCTCCCTCTCCCTCTTTGGCCCGTAAGAGGAAGCTCTTCCTCTGAGCTGCTCCCACCACCTTCCTGTTCCTCACGCCACGATGGGTCAAGGACCTCATCATCTCCACTACCCTCTGCCACCAACTGCTCCTCCTGGGTAGTCTCAGCAGCACAGTACGCACGAGAAAGCGGCACCTGAGTTTCATCATCAGATGCGTACTGCGCTGTGGTCACCGGAGGCACTGGCCCACCTGCCTCTTCAGAGTCAGAGAGAAAAAGGTGTTGGGCATCACTGCACACTGCCTCTTCTTCCATTTCTCCAATGCTGCTTGGCTGGCCCCCTGTTTCCAAGCCAAGAGATTCAGAGAACAGAAGTAGAGACGGCTCCTGTCCTGGGCTCTCTGACTGCCTGGCCAATTTGGCAGGTGGTGAAGAGACAGATGGCTGCTCTCCAGTGCTCTGTGCCTGAGAGGATGTGGCACTAACTGAAGTCGATGCCGAGGCGTTAGCTGCCATCCACCCGACAACGGCTTCAATTTGGTCTTCACGCAGCAGCGGTGCACGGCGCTCTCCGACAAAGCTGCGCATGAAGGACTGTTCCCTGCTGAAACTGAGTGACGACGAGTCACCGGCGCCCGCAGCAGGCACAGAATCACCACGTCCTCTCCCTGCTCCTCTCCCTGCTCCGCGCCCACGCCCACGTGCCTTACTCCCTGCCCTCTTCATCTTGGTTGACAGATAAAGATAAGCAGAAAAGTACTAAGGCCTTAGTGTGCTTATTCCTGTAATGCTCCTCCTAACAGGTGTAAGAAACACTAATGTTGTAAATTGTGGACTAAACTTTATTTTTCAAATGTGGCCTACACAAGTGTTAAGTTGTGTTTGGTGAACTTAACTTTTTTTTTGGTGCAGATCGGGCTACAGAGCTAGTTTAAATCACACGGAGACCGTGCAGACAGCCGTAAACGGCGCTGCAAGGCCAAAAAACCCTCCTCTAGGTTATCCTATATAGTGTTTTTCCACTATTTAGCTGGATACAAGTGGAAAGACACTAATAGGAATTTTTTTTTCAAATTTTAAACTGGCTGCACTATTTGAAAAAAAGGAAATTGTTTTTCAAGGTATGAGGCAGTAACGCACCCTGAGCTGAATCCAACCGGCTATGGCTGCACACAGACTACAGGGCGAGCTGCGCTCACACAGAGACCGTGCAGACAGCCGTAAACGGCGCTGCAAGGCCCAAAAAAACCCCTCTAGGTTATCCTATGTAGTGTTTTTCCACAATTGAGCTGGAGACTGGTGGAAAGACACTAATAGGAATTTTTTTTTTCAAATTTTAAACAGGCTGCACTATTTCAAAAAAAGGAAAATTTTTCTCAAGGTATGAGCCAGTAACGAACCCTGAGCTGAATCCAACCGGCTATGGCTGCACACAGACTACAGGGCGAGCTGGGCTCACACGGAGACCGTGCAGACAGCCGTAAACGGCGCTGCAAGGCCAAAAAACCCTCCTCTAGGTTATCCTATATAGTGTTTTTCCACTATTTAGCTGGATACGAGTGGAAAGACACTTATAGGATTTTTTTTTTTTTTCAAATTTTAAACAGGCTGCACTATTTGAAAAAAAAAGGAAAATTTTTCTCAAGGTATGAGCCAGTAACGAACCCTGAGCTGAATCCAACCGGCTATGGCTGCACACAGACTACAGGGCGAGCTGGGCTCACACGGAGACCGTGCAGACAGCCGTAAACGGCGCTGCAAGGCCAAAAAACCCTCCTCTAGGTTATCCTATATAGTGTTTTTCCACTATTTAGCTGGATACGAGTGGAAAGACACTTATAGGATTTTTTTTTTTCAAATTTTAAACAGGCTGCACTATTTGAAAAAAAAGGAAAATTTTTCTCAAGGTATGAGCCAGTAACGAACCCTGAGCTGAATCCAACCGGCTATGGCTGCACACAGACTACAGGGCGAGCTGGGCTCACACGGAGACCGTGCAGACAGCCGTAAACGGCACTGCAAGGCCAAAAAACCCTCCTCTAGGTTATCCTATATAGTGTTTTTCCACTATTTAGCTGGATACGAGTGGAAAGACACTAATAGGAATTTTTTTTTTCAAATTTTAAACAGGCTGCACTATTTGAAAAAAAGGAAAATTTTTCTCAAGGTATGAGCCAGTAACGAACCCTGAGCTGAATCCAACCGGCTATGGCTGCACACAGACTGCAGGGCGAGCTGGGCTCACACGGAGACCGTGCAGACAGCCGTAAACGGCGCTGCAAGGCCCTAAAACCCCCCTCTAGGTTATCCTATGTAGTGTTTTTCCACAATAGAGCTGGAGACTGGTGGAAAAACACTAATAGGAAATTTGAGAAAAAATGTGCAGCAGGCTGCACTAAGAGCAAAAAAGAACAACTGTGTGAGGCAGTGTGAACCCCCCCTGAGTTGAATACAACCGGGTATATGGCTGCACACAGACTACAGAGTGAGCTGCACACACACACACACACACACACACAGAGACCTTGCAGAACGCTGTTAAAACAGCGCTGCAAGGCAAGAGCAAGGTGAACAGTGAAGAACACACAGCGTTTTGCTAAATTAGCCTTTGGAAAGGAAAATAAAGCAATTAGCAAGCTCAACTGGCCCTCAGTTAGAACACAGCGTCCTGTCCCTAACTGAAATCACAGCAGAGTGAGCGCAAAATGGCGGCAGCGCTTTTTTATAGTGCAGAGTGACATCATTTCAGCAGCCAATCCAAGCCTTGCCAGTACTTACATGCCCACCATGCTAAACAGGATGTGCCCACACTTTCATTCATTCCTCATTGGCTGCTGCGTTCAATTTGAATTCTGGGAACTTCCGATTCCGGTATCCGATACG
Organism: Ranitomeya imitator; assembly: GCF_032444005.1. Classification (NCBI taxonomy): domain Eukaryota; kingdom Metazoa; phylum Chordata; class Amphibia; order Anura; family Dendrobatidae; genus Ranitomeya; species Ranitomeya imitator. The sequence goes on from NC_091283.1 coordinate 372,640,005, forward strand.
CGGGAAGTATCGGAATTCGGTATCGGAATTCCGATACCGCAAATATCGGCCGATACCCGATACTTGCGGTATCGGAATGCTCAACACTACTTACGTATCCTCAAAAGGGACACACGTATTTGTAAAATGATGGCTGATGACGATTACTGGTTGGCCTGCCTCCTTGATCCTCGCTATAAAGGCAAATTGCAAAATATTATGCCACATGAAAACCTGGAACAAATATTAGCAACCAAACAATCAACTCTTGTTGACCGTTTGATTCAGGCATTCCGAGCACACAGCACCGGTGATCGTTATCACACGAGCTGCAGGGGGCAGCAGGCCAGAGGTGTTAGAGGTGCACAAATCAGAAGTGGCGTTGGACAGAGGGGTTTTCTGACCAGGTTGTGGAATGATTTTGCTATGACCGCAGACAGGACAGGTACTGCAGCATCAATTCAAAGTGACAGGAGACAACATTTGTCCAGTATGGTTACTAACTATTTTTCATCCCTTATCGACGTTCTCCCTCAACCGTCATTCTCATTTGATTACTGGGCATCCAAATTAGACGCCTGGCCAGAATTGGCAGAATATGCATTACAGGAGCTTGCTTGCCCAGCAGCTAGTGTCCTATCAGGAAGAGTATTCAGTGCTGCAGGTTCAATATTAACCGAAAAAAGGACTCGTCTGGCTACCCAAAATGTTGATGATCTAACCTTCATTAAAATGAACCACAACTGGATTTCGAATTCTTTTGCCCCACCTTGCCCGGCTGACACCTAGCTTTCCTATGAAAAGGTCTTGCTTGTGGACTGCTCTGACTGACTTTTCCAATCTCGTAATTTGCAGCAGCTGTTTGTCCAGCATACGACATGTTTACACCTCCCTAAATGGCCAAACTCCCCCCACGGGGCCGTGGTCTCGCCACTTGGCAGAAGCACCCGTGAGAGTGCCGTTTGTCTGAAGAGGTGGGTGTGCGCGCTTTTGGTCGACGGCACTGCCACTGGGTCCCTCATAGTACAATAAAGTGTCTCTGGCGGTGGTGGTGCGCACCCAACGTCAGACACACCGTTGTAACATGAGGGGCCCTGGGCCTGTACCGCCGGCCACAAGAGAGTTCCCCCCCCAGCTCAAACAGTGCTCTACCACTTGCAAAATTATCTGTCACAGTTCCACCAATGTTTAGTCTATGCGCTGACATCTTTCAATGCCTGGCACTGACAATACCAATGTGTTGACATGTATGATGGTACTTAAAATAGTCAGGGGCAGTGTCCTATATTTACACCAGTAAATACTTAGCGCCAAATTACTAGGTATGAAACTCAGCAGAGGAGCTCACCCCTGTACCTTATTATTCCACCCTTTTGTGTTTTGGTTTTGTTGTATTGCGAGACATTAACATCTATTTATTTTTTGTGAGTACTAACTGTCAGACACTCATTACAATCGGCCTCCGCTGACAACACCAATGCTGCCTGTATACCCCTGCAAGAGAATTCCAAGTGTCTACAGCCCACTTTTGTTATGTTAGGCCTACTAAGCCTGTCTGCGGTCCCTCCTTCCACTAGTCCTCCACTGACCAGACCACTGCTGCCCGTGTACCCCTGCAACCTATTTTAAAGTGCCTACAGCCTAATTTTGATATGTTAGGCCTACTATGCCTGTCTGCGGTCCCTCCTTCCACTAGTCCGCCACTGACCAGACCACTGCTGCCCATGTACCCCTGGAACCTATTTGAAAGTGCCTACAGCCTAATTTTGTTATGTTAGGCCTACTAAGCCTGTCTGCGGTCCCTCCTTCCACTAGTCCTCCACTGACCAGACCACTGCTGCCCGTGTACCCCTGGAACCTATTTTAAAGTGCCTACAGCCTAATTTTGTTATGTTAGGCCTACTAAGCCTGTCTGCGGTCCCTCCTTCCACTAGTCCTCCACTGAACAGACCACTGCTGCCCGTGTACCCCTGGAAACTATTTTAAAGTGCCTACAGCCTAATTTTGTTATGTTAGGCCTACTAAGCCTGTCTGCGGTCCCTCCTTCCACTAGTCCTCCACTGAACAGACCACTGCTGCCCGTGTACCCCTGGAAACTATTTTAAAGTGCCTACAGCCTAATTTTGTTATGTTAGGCCTACTAAGCCTGTCTGCGGTCCCTCCTTCCACTAGTCCTCCACTGACCAGACCACTGCTGCCCGTGTACCCCTGCAACCTATTTTAAAGTGCCTATAGCCTAATTTTGTTATGTTAGGCCTACTAAGCCTGTCTGCGGTCCCTCCTTCCACTAGTCCTCCACTGACCAGACCACTGCTGCCCGTGTACCCCTGGAACCTATTTTAAAGTGCCTATAGCCTAATTTTGTTATGTTAGGCCTACTAAGCCTGTCTGCGGTCCCTCCTTCCACTAGTCCTCCACTGACCAGACCACTGCTGCCCGTGTACCCCTGGAACCTATTTTAAAGTGCCTATAGCCTAATTTTGTTATGTTAGGCCTACTAAGCCTGTCTGCGGTCCCTCCTTCCACTAGTCCTCCACTGAACAGACCACTGCTGCCCGTGTACCCCTGGAAACTATTTTAAAGTGCCTACAGCCTAATTTTGTTATGTTAGGCCTACTAAGCCTGTCTGCGGTCCCTCCTTCCACTAGTCCTCCACTGAACAGACCACTGCTGCCCGTGTACCCCTGGAAACTATTTTAAAGTGCCTACAGCCTAATTTTGTTATGTTAGGCCTACTAAGCCTGTCTGCGGTCCCTCCTTCCACTAGTCCTCCACTGACCAGACCACTGCTGCCCGTGTACCCCTGGAACCTATTTTAAAGTGCCTACAGCCTAATTTTGTTATGTTAGGCCTACTAAGCCTGTCTGCGGTCCCTCCTTCCACTAGTCCTCCACTGACCAGACCACTGCTGCCCGTGTACCCCTGGAATCTATTTTAAATTGCATAGAGCATCCTTTTTTTAATAGTAGGCGTTCAAACTCTGTCTGCGGTCCATATTTGAAATTGTCCTCCACTGAAGAGACCAATGCTGCCTGTGTACCCCTGTAACCTTTTTTAAACTGCATTGAGCCAAATTTTGTGTTTAAGGCCTACTACCTGTGTCTGTCTGCGCCTCTCAATACAGCTGTCCTCCTTTTAAAAAAGCTAAGCATCAATAGTCTGTTTTTCAGCCTATAGGAATTTGAAAACTGCATTGGGGCTACTACTACTACTTCGGTAGGGCCTACTAACGGTGTCTGCCGCTCCAAGGTGTTCCCCAGGTTGCCTCTCCATAGATTCAATCTTAAAGCTATTGTTTAGTAGTTGTTGAAAACAACACTGCATTAGGCCTACAAGTTGGGACTGGGTTGTAGAGACGGTGTCTTCCACTCCAAGGTGTTCCCCAGGTTTCCTCTCCATAGCTTCGAGCTTCTAGCTCTCGTTTAGTAGTTGTTGAAAACAACACTGCATTAGGCCTACAAGTTGGGTCTGGGTTGTAGAGACGGTGTCTTCCGCTCCAAGGTGTTCTCCATGTTTCCTCTCCATTGCTTCAATCTTAAAGCTCTCGTTTAGTAGTTGTTGAAAACAACACTGCATTAGGCCTACAAGTTGGGTCTGGGTTGTAGAGACGGTGTCTTCCACTCCAAGGTGTTCCCCAGGTTTCCTCTCCATAGCTTCAATCTTAAAGCTCTTGTTTAGTAGTTGTTGAAAACAACACTGCATTAGGCCTACAAGTTGGGTCTGGGTTGTAGAGACGGTGTCCTCCACTCCAAGGTGTTTCCCAGGTTTCCTCTCCATAGCTTCAATCTTAAAGCTCTTGTTTAGTAGTTGTTGAAAACAACACTGCATTAGGCCTACAAGTTGGGTCTGGGTTGTAGAGACGGTGTCTTCCACTCCAAGGTGTTCTCCAGGTTTCCTCTCCATTGCTTCAATCTTAAAGCTCTCGTTTAGTAGTTGTTGAAAACAACACTGCATTAGGCCTACAAGTTGGGTCTAGGTTGTAGAGACGGTGTCTTCCACTCCAAGGTGTTCCCCAGGTTTCCTCTCCATAGCTTCAATCTTAAAGCTCTTGTTTAGTAGTTGTTGAAAACAACAATGCATTAGGCCTACAAGTTGGGTCTGGGTTGTAGAGATGGTGTCTTCCGCTCCAAGGTGTTCTCCAGGTTTCCTCTCCATTGCTTCAATCTTAAAGCTCTCGTTTAGTAGTCGTTGAAAACAACACTGCATTAGGCCTACAAGTTGGGTCTGGGTTGTAGAGACGGTGTCTTACACTCCAAGGTGTTCCCCAGGTTTCCTCTCCATAGCTTCGAGCTTCTAGCTCTCGTTTAGTAGTTGTTGAAAACAACACTGCATTAGGCCTACAAGTTGGGTCTGGGTTGTAGAGACGGTGTCTTCCGCTCCAAGGTGTTCTCCATGTTTCCTCTCCATTGCTTCAATCTTAAAGCTCTCGTTTAGTAGTTGCTGAAAACAACACTGCATTAGGCCTACAAGTTGGGTCTGGGTTATAGAGACGGTGTCTTCCACTCTAAGGTGTTCACCAGGTTTCCTCTCCATAGCTTCAATCTTAAAGCTCTTGTTTAGTAGTTGTTGAAAACAACACTGCATTAGGCCTACAAGTTGGGTCTGGGTTGTAGAGACGGTGTCTTCCACTCCAAGGTGTTTCCCAGGTTTCCTCTCCATAGCTTCAATCTTAAAGCTCTTGTTTAGTAGTTGTTGAAAACAACAATGCATTAGGCCTACAAGTTGGGTCTGGGTTGTAGAGATGGTGTCTTCCGCTCCAAGGTGTTCTCCAGGTTTCCTCTCCATTGCTTCAATCTTAAAGCTCTCGTTTAGTAGTTGTTGAAAACAACACTGCATTAGGCCTACAAGTTGGGTCTGGGTTGTAGAGACGGTGTCTTACACTCCAAGGTGTTCCCCAGGTTTCCTCTCCATAGCTTCGAGCTTCTAGCTCTCGTTTAGTAGTTGTTGAAACAACACTACATTAGGCCTACAAGTTGGGTCTGGGTCGTAGAGACGGTGTCTGCCGCTCCAAGGTGTTCTCCAGGTTGCCACATAATCGAAGCTGCATAGAGCCTATTTTGTAATTTTACGCCTACAAAGTCTTTCTGCGGTCCCTCCTTCCAATTGTCCTCCACTGAGCACACCAATGCAGACCGTGTACCCATGTAACCTTTTTTAAACCTGCGTCGAGCCAACTTTGTGGTTTAAGGCCTACTTGTAGTGTCTGGCTGCGCCACTCAATACAGCTGTCCTCTTTACAAAAAATGACCTACAATTATCTGGTTTTCAGCCTATCGGAATTTTAAAAATGCAGTGGGCCTACTAGTTGGGTTGGGGCCTTCTATCGGTGTCTGCCGCTCCTTACTGTTCTCCAGTGAACAAAGCTGTGCCGCCTGTTTACTACTGTTGCCAATTTTGAACTGCATTTAGCCCACTTTATTCTTTGGGCCCATATCTGTTTCCCCCTCATCCTGCCCATTGCCCAGCCAGTGATAAATGAGTCTGCTGGTACATTGACCCATAACGCAACATTCCCCGTGCACGCTACACTACAAGATTGTGACCCTGCTGAAAGTCAGGTTCCTTTTCCCGCATACCATACCACCTTACACGGGGACAAAGAGGAAGGTGCAGATGAAGGTGCAGGTTCCTTCATCTAGTGGGGGGAGGAATACTCGTTGGTGACGTCACTGGCACAGGGCCCCTCATAGTACGCAAAAGTGTTGCTGCCGGTGGGAGGCGCCCCCGCCGTGCAAACACACCGCTGTACTTTGAGGGTCCCTGTGCCAATGCCAACGAGTGGGCCCCCCCTGCTTGCTCAGGATCACAGCACTTGCAAAGTTGAAATACTTACCTCTCCCTGCTCAACTGCCGTGACGTGGTCCAGATTTCCTGGGCCCACTAAATACTTGAACCAGCCATACCCCCCACAACTTTAGCCAAATGACCCCCAATTTCCAATGCCTTACTATTATTATAAGGTAAATTTAGATTGACAAGCTTCAGTAACAAGAATGTATGTTTTTTGCCATTAAAATGGGCACTGCAGGTGTTTTCCTGGCCTCCACTCACTGCCGACTATGCTCCCCCATTGACTTGCATTGGGTTTCGTGTTTCGGTCGATCCCCGACTTTTCGCGATAATCGGCCGATTCCACTCGACTCGACTTTTGAGATAGTCGGGTTTCGCGAAAATGGTTCAGAACTTTCTTTTCCTTCTTTTGAGATGCATCTAATTCATTTTTGGCCACTTGTACTGTTATGATACGGTGGTCTAGGAGCAACATGGAACGAGCTCTGAAGGAAGTGGTAACTGTACTGACCGCAGTCCCTAAGCTCAACACAACACTAGAAGTAGCCGTGGAATGCTCCTAACTCTCCCTAGGCATCTCGTCACAGCCTAAGAGCTAACTACCCCTAAAGAACGAAGCAGGAAAGCTATCTTGCCTCAGAGAAAATCCCCAACGGATAGATTAGCCCCCCACAAATAATGACTGTGAGTGGAGAGGGAAAAGACATACACAGAATGAAACCAGGATGAGCACAGGAGGCCAGTCTAGCTAAATAGATAGGACAGGATGGAATACTGTGCGGTCAGTATAAAACACTACAAAAATCCACGCAGAGTTTACAAAAACATCTCCACACCTGACTAAATGTGTGGAGGGCAAATCTGCCTCCCAGAGCTTCCAGCAAGACAGAATTAATTCACACTGATAAGCTGGACAAACATAGAAAGCACAGAATGGATAAGTCCACAATCTATGGACAGAAAAGAGCAAGCAAAAACTTAGCTTTGCTGAACTGGTCAGGATAACAGGGAACTCCAAAGAGATGTGAATCCCACCAGGAACCATTTACAAGTGGCACTGGCTGAAGGAAAAGCCAGGCCTAAATAGCCGAGCAGAAGAGACGATAAGTGGAGGCAGCTGAAGACAGCTAACTCCAAGGAGCAGCCATACCACTTGAAACCACAAGAGGGAGCCCAAGAGCAGAACTCACAAAAGTGCCACTTACAACCACCGGAGGGAGCCCAAGAGCGGAATTCACAACAGTACCCCCCCCTTGAGGAGGGGTCACCGAACCCTCACCAGAGCCCCCAGGCCGATCAGGACGAGCCAAGTGAAAAGCACGAACCAAATCGGTGGCATTGACATCGGAGGCAACAACCCAAGAATTATCCTCCTGGCCATAACCCTTCCACTTGACAAGATACTGAAGCCTCCACCTCGAAAAATGAGAATCCAAAATCTTCTCAACCTCATATTCCAACTCTCCCTCAACCAACACCGGGGCAGGAGGGTCAACCGAGGGAACAACGGGCACCACATATCTCCGCAACAAAGATCTATGGAAAACATTATGAATGGCAAAAGAGGCTGGAAGAGCCAAACGAAAAGAGACCGGATTAATAATTTCAGAAATTTTATAAGGACCAATAAACCGAGGCTTAAACTTAGGAGAAGAAACCTTCATAGGAACATGACGAGAAGACAACCAAACCAAATCCCCCACACAAAGCCGGGGACCAACACACCGACGGCGGTTAGCAAAACGTTGAGCCCTTTCCTGAGACAACATCAAATTGTTCACCACATGAGTCCAAATCTGCTGCAGCCTGTCCACCACAGAATCAACGCCAGGACAATCAGAAGGCTCAACCTGCCCAGAAGAAAAACGAGGATGAAAACCAAAATTACAAAAGAAAGGTGAAACCAAAGTAGCCGAACTAGCCCGATTATTAAGGGCAAACTCGGCCAATGGCAAGAAAGACACCCAATCATCCTGATCAGCAGACACAAAGCATCTCAAATAGGTCTCCAAGGTCTGATTAGTTCGCTCAGTTTGGCCATTAGTCTGAGGATGAAACGCTGAAGAAAAAGACAAATCAATGCCCATCCTAGCACAAAAGGCCCGCCAAAATCTAGAGACAAACTGAGAACCTCTGTCAGACACAATATTCTCCGGAATGCCATGCAAACGAACCACATGCTGAAAAAATAATGGAACCAGATCTGAGGAGGAAGGCAACTTAGGCAAAGGTACCAGATGGACCATTTTAGAGAAACGGTCACAAACAACCCAGATAACAGACATCTTCTGGGAAACAGGAAGATCCGAAATAAAATCCATGGAAATTTGCGTCCAGGGCCTCTCAGGGACCGGCAAAGGCAAAAGCAACCCACTAGCGCGGGAACAGCAAGGCTTGGCCCGGGCGCAAGTCCCACAGGACTGCACAAAAGCACGCACATCGCGCGACAAGGAAGGCCACCAAAAGGACCTAGCAACCAAATCTCTGGTACCAAAAATCCCAGGATGACCAGCCAACACTGAACAATGAACCTCAGAAATTACCTTACTTGTCCATCTATCAGGAACAAACAGCTTCCCCACTGGACAGCGGTCAGGCCTATCAGCCTGAAATTCCTGAAGCACCCGCCGCAAATCAGGGGAGATAGCAGAAAGAATCACCCCCTCCTTAAGAATGCCAACCGGCTCAAGGACTCCAGGAGAATCAGACGAAAAACTCCTAGAGAGGGCATCAGCCTTAACATTCTTAGATCCCGGAAGATACGAGACCACAAAATCAAAACGGGAAAAAAATAGGGACCATCGAGCCTGTCTAGGATTCAGCCGCTTGGCCGACTCGAGGTAAATCAGATCCTTATGATCGGTCAGGACCACAACACGGTGTTTAGCTCCCTCAAGCCAATGTAGCCACTCCTCAAATGCCCACTTCATAGCTAACAACTCCCGATTGCCGACATCATAATTGCGTTCCGCAGGCGAAAACTTTCTGGAAAAAAAAGCACATGGTTTCATCAAAGAACCATCAGACTCCCTCTGAGACAAAGCGGCCCCTGCCCCAATCTCAGAAGCGTCGACCTCAACCTGAAAAGGAAGAGAAACATCCGGCTGACGCAACACAGGGGCAGAAGTATATCGGCGTTTAAGCTCCTGAAAGGCCTCAACAGCCTCAGAGGACCAATTCGCCACATCAGCGCTTTTCTTCGTCAAATCAGTAAGGGGCTTAACCACACTGGAAAAGTTGGCAATGAAACGGCGATAGAAATTAGCAAAGCCCAAAAATTTTTGAAGACCCTTCACAGATGTGGGTTGGATCCAGTCATGAATAGCTTGGACCTTAACAGGATCCATTTCTATAGACGAGGGAGAAAAAATAAAACCCAAAAAAGAGACCTTCTGAACTCCGAATAGGCACTTAGACCCCTTCACAAATAAAGCATTATCACGAAGGATCTGGAACACCATCCTGACCTGCTTCACATGAGACTCCCAATCATCGGAAAAAATCTAAATATCATCCAAATATACGACCATGAATTTATCAAGATAATTGCGGAAAATATCATGCATGAAAGACTGGAACACAGATGGAGCATTAGAGAGCCCAAATGGCATCACAAGGTATTCAAAATGGCCTTTGGGCGTATTAAATGCAGTTTTCCATTCGTCACCCTGTTTAATACGAACAAGATTATATGCCCCTCGGAGGTCAATCTTAGTAAACCAACTAGCCCCCTTAATCTGAGCAAACAAATCAGTAAGCAAAGGCAAGGGGTATTGGAATTTGACCGTGATCTTATTAAGCAGACTATAATCAATACAGGGTCTCAAGGAGCCATCCTTCTTAGCAACAAAAAAGAAACCCGCTCCCAATGGTAACGAAGAGGGCCGAATATGCCCCTTCTCCAAAGACTCCTTAACATGTACTCCTCGACAACCCCAACTAATCACCGACATAGTTTTCCAATCCAGCACCGGATTATATTCCTGTAACCATGGAAATCCCAGTACAACAACATCATGCAGGTTATGTAACACCAGAAAACGGCAATCTTCCTGATGTGCAGGAGCCATGTACATAGTCATCTGTGTTCAGTACTGAGGTTTATCCTTGGCCAAGGGTGTAGCATCAATACCCCTCAAAGGAATAGGGCTCTGCAAAGGCTGCAAGGAAAAACCACAGCGCCTGGCGAATTCTAAGTCCATTAAGTTCAGGGCAGCGCCTGAATCCACAAATGCCATGACAGAAAAGGACGACAATGAGCAAATCAGGGTCACAGATAAGAGAAATTTAGGCTGTATAGTACTAATGGTAACAGACCTAGCGACTCTCTTAGTACGCTTAGGGCAATCAGAGATAACATGAGCCGAATCACCACAGTAAAAACACAGCCTATTCTGACATCTGAATTCCTGCCGTTCTATTCTAGTCAAAATCCTATCACAGTGCATAGGTTCATGACTTTGCTCAGAGGATACTGCCATATGGTGCACAGCTTTGCGCTCGCGCAGACGCCGATCAATCTGAATAGCTAGAGACATAGATTCGCTCAAACCGGCAGGTGTAGGAAAGCCCACCATAACATCTTTAAGGGCTTCAGAAAGACCTTTTCTGAAAATAGCAGCCAGAGCCTCTTCATTCCATTTAGTGAGCACAGACCATTTTCTAAATTTCTGGCAGTATAACTCTGCCGCTTCCTGACCTTGACACAAGGCCAACAGGGTTTTTTCTGCATGATCCACAGAATTAGGTTCGTCATACAATAATCCGAGCGCTTGAAAAAATGCGTCCACATTCAATAATGCCGGATCCCCTGTTTCAAGAGAAAAAGCCCAGTCTTGAGGGTCACCACGCAGCAAGGATATGATGATTTTTACTTGCTGAATGGGATCACCAGAAGAACGGGGTTTCAAAGCAAAAAACAATTTGCAGTTATTTTTAAAGTTCAAAAACTTGGATCTGTCCCCAAAAAACAAATCAGGAGTAGGAATTGTAGGCTCTAAAGCTGGAGTCTGGACAACATAGTCCTGGATACTCTGTACTCTTGCAGCAAGTTGATCCACACGAGAAAACAAACCCTGAACATCCATGCCAAAGCATATATCCTGAACCACCCAGATATCAAGAGGAAAAAAAAGACAAACCAGAGCACAGAAAAAAAATGGTTCAGAACTTTCTTTTCCTTCTTTTGAGATGCATCTAATTCATTTTTGGCCACTTGTACTGTTATGATACGGTGGTCTAGGAGCAACATGGAACGAGCTCTGAAGGAGGTGGTAACTGTACTGACCGCAGTCCCTAAGCTCAACACAACACTAGAAGTAGCCGTGGAATGCTCCTAACTCTCCCTAGGCATCTCGTCACAGCCTAAGAGCTAACTACCCCTAAAGAAAGAAGCAGGAAAGCTATCTTGCCTCAGAGAAAATCCCCAACGGATAGATTAGCCCCCCACAAATAATGACTGTGAGTGGAGAGGGAAAAGACATACACAGAATGAAACCAGGATGAGCACAGGAGGCCAGTCTAGCTAAATAGATAGGACAGGATGGAATACTGTGCGGTCAGTATAAAACACTACAAAAATCCACGCAGAGTTTACAAAAAAATCTCCACACCTGACTAAAGGTGTGGAGGGCAAATCTGCCTCCCAGAGCTTCCAGCAAGACAGAATTAATTCACACTGATAAGCTGGACAAACATAGAAAGCACAGAATGGATAAGTCCACAATCTATGGACAGAAAAGAGCAAGCAAAAACTTAGCTTTGCTGAACTGGTCAGGATATCAGGGAACTCCAAAGAGATGTGAATCCAACCAGGAACCATTTACAAGTGGCACTGGCTGAAGGAAAAGCCAGGCCTAAATAGCCGAGCAGAAGAGACGATAAGTGGAGGCAGCTGAAGACAGCTAACTCAAAGGAGCAGCCATACCACTTGAAACCACAAGAGGGAGCCCAAGAGCAGAACTCACAAAAGTGCCACTTACAACCACCGGAGGGAGCCCAAGAGCGGAATTCACAACACCTAACCCATCTCTTCAACCTATCATTAACAACTGGTGTTTTCCCTTCAAGCTTTAAACATTCCTCAATCACACCTATCCCCAAAAAGCCCTCTCTTGACCCATCCTTTTATCTAGCTATCGCCCTATATCACTTCTCCCCTATGCCTCAAAACTACTGGAACACCACGTCAATTTTGAACTGTCCTCCAACCTCTCTTCTTGCTCCCTCTTCAACTGCTTAAAATCTGGCTTCCGGTCACACCACTCCACTAAAACTGCCCTAACTAAGGTCACCAATGACCTATTAACAGCCAAGCCCAATAAACACTACTCTGTCCTCCTCCTTCTGGACCTGTCCTCTGCCTTTGACACAGTGGACCATTCCGTATTAATACAGACCCTCTCATCCCTTGGCATCACAGACTTGGCCCTATCCTGGATCTTGTCATACCTAACAGACTGGACATTCAGCGTCTCCCACTCACACACCACCTCCTCACCTCACCCTCTATCTGTCGGAGTCCCACATGGTTCAGTCCTAGGGCCCCTGCTCTTCTCCAATAACACCTTCGGCCTGGGACAGCTCATAGAATCTCAGGGCTTTCAGTATCACCTCTATGCTGATGACACACAGATCTACATCTCTAGACCAGATATCACCAACCTACTAACCAGAATCCCTCGATGTCTGTCCACTATTTCATCCTTCTCTGCTAGATTTCTAAAACTTAATATGGACAAAACAGAATTCATCATCTTTCTCCAATCTCACACAACTTCCCCAACAGACCTATCCATTAAAGTAAACGGCTGCCCACTCTCCCCAGTCCCACAAGCTCGCTGCCTTGGGGTAATCCTTGACACTGATCTCTCTTACAAACCACATATACAAGCTCTTTCCACTTCCTGCTGACTTCAACTCAAAAATATTTCACGGATCCATACATTCCTCAACCAAGAATCTGCAAAAACCCTTGTCCATGCCTTTATCTCCTGCCTTGACTACTGCAACCTCCTGCTCTGTGGCCTCCCCTCAAACACTCTCGCACCCCACCAATCTATTCTAAACTCTGCTGCCCAACTAATCCACCTGTCCCCCTGCTATTACCCGTCCTCTCCCCTCTGTCAATCACTTCACTGGCTCCATATTACCCAACGACTCCAGTTCAAAACCCTAACCATGACATACAAAGCCATCAACAACCTGTCTCCTCCATACATCTGTGACCTCGTCTCCCGGTACTTTCCTGCACGCAACCTCTGATCCTCACAAGATCTCCTTCTTTACTCCCCTCTTATCTCCTCTTCCCACAAGATTTCTAGATTTCAAGACTCTCTACCACAACATATCTGTCATGCTCTCAGCTGCAGGCCTGGTCTCCGCTGCGAAGGGAGACCGGCACCTTTCACGCAGCTCCACTGGTACTACTCACCCTGTCCATGGCTCCAGACAATCAGTGGCTCCTTTCTCTGCTAAGAACCTGCACCCTCTTGGCAGGTCTCCTGGAAATGCTCGTAGGAGGCGCGCCCCGCTTCCTGCACATACTTAAAACAGCAGAACAGCTGTTCTCTATTAGGGCTCTCTGTGCTATGATGCTCTGTACATAAAAGGCATCCTCCCCTTATTGGACGTGCATGGGCAATGTGTTCATCCTGTTGTTTGTGGCCTTCTGCTCAGGCCACACTCTGCTGTGCTCTGCAAACTGAAGTTTATTACTTTCGGTTTTCTAATTCCTCTGTTTCCTCAGAATCCTCTGCTGGCAGTTCCCTATTCTGGATCCTTCTGGACTCTCCCGTTTCCACTCCAGGCTGACTAAGCTGCTCCACACGGAACCATCAAGATATTGCTGCCGGCTGGATCAGCCTTTCCGGGACTACATAGAGCTTCCAGGATTCTCTCCACTGACAGAGCCTGAATTCCATCGTTTTGTTAATACAAGGAAAGTCAAAACACTGCACTCATCCAGTCCAAGAATTTGCTGAAGTGAATACATTTATTGAAGATGCAGGAATGAAACAATAAGGCAACAGTTTTTTAACGTTTCGGCCACCCAGTGGCCTTGTTCACAAATGGTGCCTTACAACGTTTCGGCCACCCAGTGGCCTTGTTCACAAATGGTGCTGTAACAAAACAAATAAATAGTGTATGAACATACTATATACATAGTGTTTCAAGATATGTACAAGAATATATACAAATATAATACACGGAGTTGGACCCATGTCAAGCAACGTAGAAAGAGGAACAGGTTCTTATATCACTGAAGTATGGGCTTAAACCCATAGGGCATAAAGAAAAAGAAAAGGGGTTCTAGAGAGTAGTATCTAAACATTGAGGAGACCCAATTGGAGGCAAGAGATAGGATAACATACCCTTACACTCTGTTCATGGTGCGTCATATGGAAACAAGGATATACTAGTAAATGAGTGGAGATGATCCAGATGTAACCTGTATAGGATATATAGGGAAAACCATAGCAAAGTAACTAAAGGTGTAGAGAGCCACATATAATGCGGAGGAAGTCTACATATGTGTAAGGACAAGTAATTACCCAGGTGCCGGATATAAAGTCTTAGTGTTCAAAAGGAGTAGCTAAAGGATGGTCCAATCTAGGTTATAGACATCCGGCCAGGATCAAGACAGCTGTAATGTATAACGATATATACACACTGTAGGAGTCATGGGATAGACCAGTAGCTAAAGTTAAAAATAATAGGGTTGCTACCTGGGTAGTAAACTGGCTCCTATGTGGCCCTGCAATCTCGGAGGTCCCAGCAGGGAAAGGGTTAGTATCAGTCGCCTGCACCCAAGGTGTGCCTAGCAGGAGGTTGTATATAGAGAACCTGGCATTAAGTTATGTCCGGTAATAGGGCAACAGTACTTATCTGAAAGCATAGTCCCAGTCTCACAGCAATTGGTGGCGCAGTGGAGGCGCGATGCCGGATCAAGGTGACCGCGTTGGAGGCGTGATACGGGAACAAGAAGTCCGCATAGGTGATGGCGCCGACACAGACAGTGTCTAGGCGGGGAAGGCGGCGGTAACCTGTCAGCATGGAGCCGTGTTTAAATGGCTATGACCGGTCACGTGACCGGAACGAGGAGAGGACGCCGGCGCCTGCGTACTATTGCAGGAGAAGTGTGTGTGGTACGCGCCTGCGTGTTGCGGAAGGAGGCTAGCGCATGCGCAGAGAGATTCGGAGCCGCGCTTGCGCATCTGTCTACTAGCACGCGAGTATGTCGGGCGCTTGCGTGCTTAGAAGGGAACCGGCGCATGCGTGGACCGGGTCCTGGGGCTGACTAGAAGTACGGCGGTGTCAGTACTGTAGGCGCTAGGTAGCGCCTGTGTGCCAGTGGGAGATGCAAATATGGGATCCAATTGTATGGGTCAGAGAAATAGAGGCTCAAGGGTTAATATACATATGTGAGAGGGTATGTATAGGGTAGCAGGCAGATAGAGGAAATGAAACCAGAGGTATATAAGAGTACATGGAAAGGTAGTAACCCCCGCAGACAGTGCTGGGGGAGTGAGAGCATAATTAACATAAGACGACATGCCAATGATATAGTAGGAGTCCAAACTAGCGATGATTATTCACAGAACCTGAGTTGAATGGGTTAACATGAAAACCAGGGGGAAATAAAGCAAAAATAAAAAATAAAAATAAGAACTAAATAAAGAAAAACTGCACGTAAAGAATGACTTAAATGGTAAAAGACCAGGGAAAAATAACATTATATGCCAAAAAAAAGGTGGTAAAAAATAGAAAATAAAAAATAAAGAATTGAAAATAATAAAGGGGTAAAAAAAGAGGGATAAATGAAACTTGGGGGACTCCTAAAGGGTATGGCTCTTACCATCCTCCGGGGGGAGCGATACGAATATTACATGTGCAGTGGGTTAGTTTGCCTATGGGGAAAAAAAAACGATTAAGTTAGCCAATCCAATTCTCTGTTGAGCCCTTTAGGGTGAAGCGTGTCAAGCGTGTAAATCCAAAAGGTTTCCCTCTGTTTAAGTAGCTGAATATGGTTCCCCCCTCTCCTAGGGCGATGGACCTTTTCAATGACCTGGAAGCGCAATTGCGCTACAGTGTGTTGAGCTTCTTTAAAATGAAGAGGTAGTGGCAACCAGGTCTTGCCACACCTGATGGTAGATTTGTGGCCTGAGATCCTGTTCTTGATAGCCTGGGTGGTTTCACCTACATAAAGTAATCCACACGGGCACTTAATGAGATATACTACAAAGTTTGAATTGCACGTGTGGTATTCTTTGATAGGAAAGGCCTTGCCGGTGCGGGGATGGAGTACCTCATTGCCCTTTATGACATTTGAGCAACACATACAACTGAGGCATGGGAATGTACCAGTTCTCCTTTGTCCCGAGAGTGTCCCCAGTGTAGGTGTTCTGGATGTGCCTAGATCTGCCCGTACTACTCTGTCTCTTACATTCTGAGGTCGTCTCATGCTCATGAGGGGAGGATCTCTAAAAATGGGAATGTGTGGATATGCTTTAGACAATAAAGGCCAATGTCCTCGGATCAGGTTATGGATTCTGTGCATGGTAGGGTGGTGGTTATGGACGAAGGGGAGTCTGGGGTTCTTAACCATGGTTGGTACTGCAACTTCAGTGGTATTAAGGGCTTTAGAAGATTCCAAATCAAGAAGCCTAGTCGGATAGTTGCGGGCTTTGAATTTATCGGCCATTTCTTGAACTCTGGTGCTTCTAAGCATAGGATCGGAAACAATTCTGGCTACCCTTTTAAATTGGGACCTGGGAAGGCTATCCCGGGTAGGTCTGGGGTGACAGCTATTGTAAAGTAACAAACTGTTACAGTCAGTAGGTTTAACAAATAAGTCCGTACTCAGGTTACCAGATGTGTCTTTCAGGATTTTGGTGTCAAGAAATGCAATCTCCTCACTATGTTGTACCAATGTAAATGTCAGCCCTGGTCTAGCCTCGTTTATGGTGTTAAAAAATCCTTGTAGACTGGTCTGATCCCCTCTCCATATGCAAAAAATGTCATCTATGTATCTGTACCATGTGATAGCATGTTGTTGAAAGATGGGATTAGGGTAGACATATGTGCGTTCAAAATGATCCATGTACAAATTCGCATATGCCGGGGCCACATTAGACCCCATTGCCGTACCGCACGTTTGTAGAAAGAAGTCATCTTCAAAGATGAAGAAGTTTTCCCTAAGGACAAGGTTCAGTAGGTCAATACATAGATCCAGTAGATTGGAATCCATATTGGCTTCACGGAGGGTAAGTATGACTGCTTCAACACCTTTGTCATGTTCGATGGAGGTGTACAGACTATTCACGTCTAAAGTACATAAAGTACTGTCGGGTGGAATGTTTTTGATGCTATGGATTTTATTCAGAAAGTCCCCTGTATCTAAAATGTACGATTTCGTAGAACGAGCGTGAGGGGTAAGAATTTTTTCTAAAAAGATAGACAGTGGATTTAATATAGAGTTAGTGGATGCCACTATAGGGCGACCGGGGGGGTTACGAAGATCCTTATGTATTTTGGGAAGGATATACAGTACCGGGGTAACAGGATGATGATTTATGAGATATGTTCTGGTTTTGGCATCTATAGTTTTGAGTTGTACATGTTTATCATGTTTCCCTATATATCCTATACAGGTTACATCTGGATCATCTCCACTCATTTACTAGTATATCCTTGTTTCCATATGACGCACCATGAACAGAGTGTAAGGGTATGTTATCCTATCTCTTGCCTCCAATTGGGTCTCCTCAATGTTTAGATACTACTCTCTAGAACCCCTTTTCTTTTTCTTTATGCCCTATGGGTTTAAGCCCATACTTCAGTGATATAAGAACCTGTTCCTCTTTCTACGTTGCTTGACATGGGTCCAACTCCGTGTATTATATTTGTATATATTCTTGTACATATCTTGAAACACTATGTATATAGTATGTTCATACACTATTTATTTGTTTTGTTACAGCACCATTTGTGAACAAGGCCACTGGGTGGCCGAAACGTTGTAAGGCACCATTTGTGAACAAGGCCACTGGGTGGCCGAAACGTTAAAAAACTGTTGCCTTATTGTTTCGTTCCTGCATCTTCAATAAATGTATTCACTTCAGCAAATTCTTGGACTGGATGAGTGCAGTGTTTTGACTTTCCTTATATAATTGGGGTCTTCGGGTCCCGTTCACTGGCACCATCAAAATCTCACCTAGTGGTCGAGTGCTAGCTCTTTGTGGCTTCTGGTATCTAGTTTTTGGAGTTTTCAGCACCGACCGGACTCATGTCATCCGAGACCTACGTCTATGACGATGCTACTGGTTCAACTATCCTGTCCAGAATAAGATCCAACACAGATTTTCTGCATATCCCTAGCAAGGACGTGAAGACAAGGGATTGGGAGAAAGAGAGAAAGAGACTAATTTCATTTGACTTACATTGTGCTACATTGGGTGAATATCACCACCAGGGAAAAATACCCCGTGGTCTACGCTGCAATCTGAGACCCACTCTGTTTGCTGACAATGAAAAATATTGCACCACGTTCCAAAAAATTCTTAATAAATGCTCCTTTGACATCATTTTGCAAAACCATTGAGTACCTTCAAGAGGCCATCAAAACGACCGAGGAAAAGATTACATCAATTGAAACCCAACTCACTACAACTTTAAGTAATACTGAGTTCTCAACTCTGAAAGGCAAAGTGGACTCCATACTATCTGCCCACCAGAAAAACTTAGAAGAGAGAAAGAGAACAAAATTCCAGAGAGACACAGAGGATTACCTCACAAATAAAGTATACAGATGGGAGGACCCGTTTCCCCGCCAGCCACGCCAGCGATATCGCCGGACACCAAGAGGGAATTATCGCTCAGGGGGATCCTCACCAGCAGAAGGTTCCTCAGCAGGATCCGGCAACGAGACTACTTCACCGGGCCCTCGTTTTTTAGGATCAAACGGACGCCTACCAGGAGGTCAAGGAGGAAGAGCGCCAGACCGACACATGACCCTGAGGTCCCAGGTAGGAGTCCAAACTCGGTAGTCAATATCTCTGATTATTCCCTGTCTCCCCTTGAGTTGAAGGTTCTCAATATGGGTTTATCGTTTTGTCCCACACCAAGGTGGGACTCTTTTCAGCTAGAAAAAGACCTTCAACGCTTCTACAGGAGCGTGAGATTGAAGGTATACTTTGATGCCAACCCCACCGCCAGGGGCAACACCATAGGTACTGCACCCAACCCTGACACACCCAAAATCACCATCAATTCTTTAGGAATCAGGAACCTGAGTACATTTATGCCACCCAAATCCCATCATGCAGTAGAAACTTTCATTAGCCTACTAGATAGAGACATTAAGGGTACTCTCCATGATCAAAGCCTTGGTCTTCTCCCGGTTCAACATAACCTCAGTACCTCTGAGAGACAGGCCTTGGGTTCACTGAGCAGGAATAAGAATATTATTATTAAGCCAGCGGACAAAGGGGGTGCTACAGTAGTTATGAACAGAAACCAATACACTGCGGAAGTTAGATGCCAACTCTCAGATCCCTACACCTATAGGAAATTACAAAGTGATCCCACATATAGCATACGCCAAAAAATTACTACTGTCCTTGATAAACATGTACAACTCAAAACTATAGATGCCAAAACCAGAACATATCTCATAAATCATCATCCTGTTACCCCGGTACTGTATATCCTTCCCAAAATACATAAGGATCTTCGTAACCCCCCCGGTCGCCCTATAGTGTGTTGTGAATTCTGTGGCTGAGTTCACTTCTGTGGTCACAAGTGGTATTGCAGTCTCTGGGCTTCCTCCCTCAGGTGTTTTGGTGAGCTCGTTGGCTGCCTTGCTATTTAGCTCCACCTGAGTCTGTCTTCCTTGCTCCTTGTCAATGTTCCAGTGTTGGATCTGAGCTACTGCATCTTTCCTTGGGCCTGCTGCGCTGCTAGATAAGTGCTTCTAGTTTGTTTTCTGTTTTTTCTGTCCAGCTTGCTATTAACTTTTGCTGGAAGCTCTGAGAAGCAAAGGGGTGCACCGCCGTGCTGTTAGTTCGGCACGGTGGGTCTTTTTGCCCCTTTGCGTGGTTTTCGTTTTAGGGTTTTTTGTAGACTGCATAGTTCTCTTTGCTATCCTCGCTCTGTCTAGAATATCGGGCCTCACTTTGCTGAATCTATTTCATTCCTACGTTTGTCTTTTCATCTTGCTAACAGTCATTATATGTGGGGGGCTGCCTATTCCTTTGGGGTATTTCTCTGAGGTAAGTCAGGCTTGTATTTCTATCTTCAGGCTAGTCAGCTCCTCAGGCAGTGCCGAGTTGCATAGGTAGTTATAGGCGCAATCCACTGCTGCTTATAGTTGTGTGAGGATAGATCAGGTACTGCAGTCTACAGAGATTCCACGTCTCAGAGCTTGTCCTATTGTTTTTGGTTATTGCCAGATCTCTGTATGTGCGCTGATTACTGCACGCTGTGTTGCCTGATTGCCAGCCATAACAGTACAAGGAGCCACACCAATGATTCCCAATAGAGGGAAAAAAGAAATCCTGACATCATTTTTTTTTCTTAGCTCTGTCTTCAGTCTTTTTTTTCCCCTAGACATTAGAGTGCTTCAGGACACAGCTGTGGACATGGATATTCAGGCTCTGTGCTCCTCAATGGATAATCTCGTTGTAAATGTACAAAAGATTCAAGATACTATTGATCAGAAATCGATGCTAGAACCAAGAATTCCGATTCCTGATTTGTTTTTTGGTGACAGAACTAAGTTCCTGAGCTTCAGAAATAATTGTAAGCTATTTTTGGCCTTGAAACCTCATTCTTCTGGTAATCCTATTCAACAGGTTTTGATTATTATTTCTTTTTTGCGCGGCGACCCACAGGACTGGGCGTTTTCTCTTGCGCCAGGAGACCCTGCATTGAGTAGTGTCGATGCGTTTTTCCTGGCGCTCGGATTGCTTTACGATGAGCCTAATTCAGTGGATCAGGCTGAGAAAAATCTGCTGGCTTTATGCCAGGGTCAGGATGATGTAGAAGTATATTGTCAGAAATTTAGGAAGTGGTCAGTACTCACTCTGTGGAATGAATCTGCACTAGCGGCTTTGTTCAGAAAGGGTCTCTCTGAAGCTCTTAAGGATGTAATGGTGGGATTTCCTATGCCTGCTGGTTTGAATGAGTCCATGTCCTTGGCCATTCAGATCGGTCGTCGCTTGCGCGAGCGTAAATCTGTGCACCATCTGGCGGTATTGTCTGAGAGTAAACCTGAGCCTATGCAGTGCGACAGGACTATGACTAAAGTAGAACGGCAAGAACACAGACGTCTGAACAGACTGTGTTTCTATTGTGGTGATTCTACTCATGCTATTTCTAATTGTCCTAAACGCACTAGGCGGTTCGATAGCTCTGCCGTTATTGGTACTGTACAGTCCAAATTCCTTTTGTCCATTACCTTAATGTGCTCTTTGTCATCGTATTCTGTCATGGCGTTTGTGGATTCAGGCGCTGCCCTGAATCTGATGGATTTGGATTATGCTAAACGTTGTGGATTTTTCTTGGAGCCTTTGCGGTGTCCTATTCCGTTGAGAGGAATTGATGCTACACCTTTGGCCAAGAATAAGCCTCAGTACTGGGCCCAGCTGACCATGTGCATGGCTCCTGCACATCAGGAAGTTATTCGCTTTCTGGTACTGCATAATTTGCATGATGTGGTCGTGTTGGGGTTGCCATGGCTACAAACCCATAATCCAGTATTGGATTGGAACTCTATGTCGGTAACCAGCTGGGGTTGTCAGGGAGTACATGGTGATGTTCCATTTTTGTCTATTTCGTCATCCATTCCTTCTGACATCCCAGAGTTCTTGTCGGACTTTCAGGATGTATTTGAAGAGTCCAAGTCTGATGCCCTACCTCCGCATAGGAATTGTGATTGTGCTATCGATTTGATTCCTGGTAGTAAATTCCCTAAGGGTCGTTTATTTAATTTGTCCGTACCTGAACACACCGCTATGCGCAGTTATGTGAAGGAGTCCCTGGAGAAGGGACATATTCGCCCATCGTCGTCACCATTGGGAGCAGGGTTCTTTTTTGTAGCCAAGAAGGATGGTTCGCTAAGACCGTGTATTGATTACCGCCTTCTTAATAAGATCACTGTTAAGTTTCAGTATCCCTTGCCATTGATTTCAGACTTGTTTGCTCGGATTAAGGGGGCTAGTTGGTTCACCAAGATAGATCTTCGTGGTGCGTATAATCTGGTGAGAATCAGGCAAGGAGATGAATGGAAAACGGCATTTAATACGCCCGAGGGTCATTTTGAGTATCTGGTGATGCCGTTCGGACTTGCCAATGCTCCATCTGTTTTTCAGTCTTTTATGCATGACATTTTCCGTGAGTATCTGGATAAATTCTTGATTGTTTACTTGGATGACATTTTGATCTTCTCAGATGATTGGGAGTCTCATGTGAAGCAAGTCAGAATGGTTTTCCAGGTACTGCGTGCTAATTCCTTGTTCGTGAAGGGATCAAAGTGTCTCTTCGGTGTGCAGAAAGTTTCATTTTTGGGGTTCATCTTTTCCCCTTCTACTATCGAGATGGATCCGGTTAAGGTTCAGGCCATCCAGGATTGGACTCAGCCGACATCTCTAAAAAGTCTGCAGAAATTCCTGGGCTTTGCTAATTTTTATCGTCGCTTCATCTGTAATTTTTCTAGCATTGCCAGACCATTGACCGATTTGACCAAGAAGGGTGCTGATTTGGTTAATTGGTCTTCTGCTGCCGTGGAAGCTTTTCAGGAGTTGAAGCGTCGTTTTTGCTGTGCCCCTGTGTTGTGTCAACCTGATGTTTCTCTTCCGTTCCAGGTCGAGGTTGATGCTTCTGAGATTGGTGCAGGGGCGGTTTTGTCACAGAGAGGTTCTGGTTGCTCAGTGTTCAAACCATGTGTTTTCTTTTCCAGGAAATTTTCTGCTGCTGAGCGTAATTATGATGTGGGCAACCGAGAGTTGCTGGCCATGAAGTGGGCATTCGAGGAGTGGCGTCATTGGCTGGAGGGTGCTAAGCATCGCGTGGTGGTTTTGACTGATCATAAGAACCTTACTTATCTTGAGTCTGCCAAGCGCTTGAATCCTAGACAGGCCCGTTGGTCGTTATTTTTTGCTCGTTTTGATTTTGTGGTTTCATACCTTCCGGGCTCTTAAAATGTGAAGGCGGATGCTCTGTCTAGGAGTTTTGTGCCCGACTCTCCGGGGTTATCTGAGCCGGCGAGTATCCTCAAGGAAGGAGTCATTGTGTCTGCCATCTCCCCTGATTTGCGGAGAGTGTTGCAGAAATTTCAGGCTAATAAACCTGATCGTTGTCCGGCCGAGAAACTGTTCGTCCCTGATAGGTGGACTAGTAAAGTTATCTCTGAACTTCATTGTTCGGTGCTGGCCGGTCATCCAGGAATCTTTGGTACCAGGGAGTTGGTTGCTAGATCCTTCTGGTGGCCATCTCTGTCACGGGATGTGCGTGCTTTTGTGCAGTCCTGTGGAATTTGTGCTAGGGCTAAGCCCTGCTGTTCACGTGCCAGTGGGTTGCTTTTGCCCTTGCCGGTCCCGAAGAGGCCTTGGACACATATTTCGATGGATTTCATTTCTGACCTTCCCGTTTCTCAAAAAATGTCGGTCATTTGGGTGGTCTGTGATCGCTTTTCTAAAATGGTCCATCTGGTGCCCTTGGTTAAATTGCCTTCCTCCTCTGATTTGGTGCCTTTGTTCTTCCAGCATGTGGTTCGTTTACATGGCATTCCTGAGAATATTGTTTCTGACAGAGGTTCCCAGTTTGTCTCGAGGTTCTGGCGAGCCTTTTGTGGTAGGATGGGCATTGACCTATCTTTCTCCTCCGCCTTCCATCCTCAGACTAATGGCCAGACCGAACGAACCAATCAGACCTTGGAAACATATCTGAGATGTTTTGTTTCCGCTGACCAGGATGATTGGGTGTCATTTTTGCCGTTGGCTGAGTTCGCCCTTAATAATCGGGCCAGCTCGGCTACCTTGGTCTCTCCATTTTTCTGCAATTCTGGGTTCCATCCTCGTTTCTCTTCAGGACAGGTTGAGTCTTCGGACTGTCCTGGTGTGGATTCTGTGGTGGACAGGTTGCAGCAGATCTGGACTCAGGTGGTGGACAATTTGACCTTGTCCCAGGAGAAGGCTCAGCTTTTCGCTAATCGCAGACGCCGTGTGGGACCCCGACTTCGTGTTGGGGATCTGGTTTGGTTATCTTCTCGTCATATTCCTATGAAGGTTTCCTCTCCTAAATTTAAACCTCGTTTTATTGGTCCGTATAGGATTTCTGAGATTCTCAATCCGGTGTCTTTTCGTCTGACCCTCCCAGACTCCTTTTCCATACATAATGTATTCCATAGGTCGTTGTTGAGGAGATACGTGGCACCTATGGTTCCATCTGTGGAGCCTCCTGCCCCTGTTTTGGTGGAGGGGGAATTGGAGTATATTGTGGAGAAGATTTTGGATTCTCGTGTCTCTAGACGGAAACTCCAGTATCTGGTCAAATGGAAGGGTTATGCTCAGGAAGATAATTCCTGGGTTTTTGCCTCTGATGTCCATGCCCCAGATCTTGTTCGTGCCTTTCATGTGGCTCATCCTGGTCGGCCTGGGGGTTCTGGTGAGGGTTCGGTGACCCCTCCTCAAGGGGGGGGTACTGTTGTGAATTCTGTGGCTGAGTTCACTTCTGTGGTCACAAGTGGTATTGCAGTCTCTGGGCTTCCTCCCTCAGGTGTTTTGGTGAGCTCGTTGGCTGCCTTGCTATTTAGCTCCACCTGAGTCTGTCTTCCTTGCTCCTTGTCAATGTTCCAGTGTTGGATCTGAGCTACTGCATCTTTCCTTGGGCCTGCTGCGCTGCTAGATAAGTGCTTCTAGTTTGTTTTCTGTTTTTTCTGTCCAGCTTGCTATTAACTTTTGCTGGAAGCTCTGAGAAGCAAAGGGGTGCACCGCCGTGCTGTTAGTTCGGCACGGTGGGTCTTTTTGCCCCTTTGCGTGGTTTTCGTTTTAGGGTTTTTTGTAGACTGCATAGTTCTCTTTGCTATCCTCGCTCTGTGTAGAATATCGGGCCTCACTTTGCTGAATCTATTTCATTCCTACGTTTGTCTTTTCATCTTGCTAACAGTCATTATATGTGGGGGGCTGCCTATTCCTTTGGGGTATTTCTCTGAGGTAAGTCAGGCTTGTATTTCTATCTTCAGGCTAGTCAGCTCCTCAGGCAGTGCCGAGTTGCATAGGTAGTTATAGGCGCAATCCACTGCTGCTTATAGTTGTGTGAGGATAGATCAGGTACTGCAGTCTACAGAGATTCCACGTCTCAGAGCTTGTCCTATTGTTTTTGGTTATTGCCAGATCTCTGTATGTGCGCTGATTACTGCACGCTGTGTTGCCTGATTGCCAGCCATAACAATAGTGGCATCCACTAACTCTATATTAAATCCACTGTCTATCTTTTTAGAAAAAATTCTTACCCCTCACGCTCGTTCTACGAAATCGTACATTTTAGATACAGGGGACTTTCTGAATAAAATCCATAGCATCAAAAACATTCCACCCGACAGTACTTTATGTACTTTAGACGTGAATAGTCTGTACACCTCCATCGAACATGACAAAGGTGTTGAAGCAGTCATACTTACCCTCCGTGAAGCCAATATGGATTCCAATCTACTGGATCTATGTATTGACCTACTGAACCTTGTCCTTAGGGAAAACTTCTTCATCTTTGAAGATGACTTCTTTCTACAAACGTGCGGTACGGCAATGGGGTCTAATGTGGCCCCGGCATATGCGAATTTGTACATGGATCATTTTGAACGCACATATGTCTACCCTAATCCCATCTTTCAACAACATGCTATCACATGGTACAGATACATAGATGACATTTTTTGCATATGGAGAGGGGATCAGACCAGTCTACAAGGATTTTTTAACACCATAAACGAGGCTAGACCAGGGCTGACATTTACATTGGTACAACATAGTGAGGAGATTGCATTTCTTGACACCAAAATCCTGAAAGACACATCTGGTAACCTGAGTACGGACTTATTTGTTAAACCTACTGACTGTAACAGTTTGTTACTTTACAATAGCTGTCACCCCAGACCTACCCGGGATAGCCTTCCCAGGTCCCAATTTAAAAGGGTAGCCAGAATTGTTTCCGATCTTATGCTTAGAAGCACCAGAGTTCAAGAAATGGCCGATAAATTCAAAGCCCGCAACTATCCGACTAGGCTTCTTGATTTGGAATCTTCTAAAGCCCTTAATACCACTGAAGTTGCAGTACCAACCATGGTTAAGAACCCCAGACTCCCCTTCGTCCATAACCACCACCCTACCATGCACAGAATCCATAACCTGATCCGAGGACATTGGCCTTTATTGTCTAAAGCATATCCACACATTCCCATTTTTAGAGATCCTCCCCTCATGAGCATGAGACGACCTCAGAATGTAAGAGACAGAGTAGTACGGGCAGATCTAGGCACATCCAGAACACCTACACTGGGGACACTCTCGGGACAAAGGAGAACTGGTACATTCCCATGCCTCAGTTGTATGTGTTGCTCAAATGTCATAAAGGGCAATGAGGTACTCCATCCCCGCACTGGCAAGGCCTTTCCTATCAAAGAATACCACACGTGCAATTCAAACTTTGTAGTATATCTCATTAAGTGCCCGTGTGGATTACTTTATGTAGGTGAAACCACCCAGGCTATCAAGAACAGGATCTCAGGCCACAAATCTACCATCAGGTGTGGCAAGACCTGGTTGCCACTACCTCTTCATTTTAAAGAAGCTCAACACACTGTAGCGCAATTGCGCTTCCAGGTCATTGAAAAGGTCCATCGCCCTAGGAGAGGGGGGAACCATATTCAGCTACTTAAACAGAGGGAAACCTTTTGGATTTACACGCTTGACACGCTTCACCCTAAAGGGCTCAACAGAGAATTGGATTGGCTAACTTAATCGTTTTTTTTTCCCCATAGGCAAACTAACCCACTGCACATGTAATATTCGTATCGCTCCCCCCGGAGGATGGTAAGAGCCATACCCTTTAGGAGTCCCCCAAGTTTCATTTATCCCTCTTTTTTTACCCCTTTATTATTTTCAATTCTTTATTTTTTATTTTCTATTTTTTACCACCTTTTTTTTGGCATATAATGTTATTTTTCCCTGGTCTTTTACCATTTAAGTCATTCTTTACGTGCAGTTTTTCTTTATTTAGTTCTTATTTTTATTTTTTATTTTTTATTTTTGCTTTATTTCCCCCTGGTTTTCATGTTAACCCATTCAACTCAGGTTCTGTGAATAATCATCGCTAGTTTGGACTCCTACTATATCATTGGCATATCGTCTTATGTTAATTATGCTCTCACTCCCCCAGCACTGTCTGCGGGGGTTACTACCTTTCCATGTACTCTTATATACCTCTGGTTTCATTTCCTCTATCTGCCTGCTACCCTATACATACCCTCTCACATATGTATATTAACCCTTGAGCCTCTATTTCTCTGACCCATACAATTGGATCCCATATTTGCATCTCCCACTGGCACACAGGCGCTACCTAGCGCCTACAGTACTGACACCGCCGTACTTCTAGTCAGCCCCAGGACCCGGTCCACGCATGCGCCGGTTCCCTTCTAAGCACGCAAGCGCCCGACATACTCGCGTGCTAGTAGACAGATGCGCAAGCGCGGCTCCGAATCTCTCTGCGCATGCGCTAGCCTCCTTCCGCAACACGCAGGCGCGTACCACACACACTTCTCCTGCAATAGTACGCAGGCGCCGGCGTCCTCTCCTCGTTCCGGTCACGTGACCGGTCATAGCCATTTAAACACGGCTCCATGCTGACAGGTTACCGCCGCCTTCCCCGCCTAGACACTGTCTGTGTCGGCGCCATCACCTATGCGGACTTCTTGTTCCCGTATCACGCCTCCAACGCGGTCACCTTGATCCGGCATCGCGCCTCCACTGCGCCACCAATTGCTGTGAGACTGGGACTATGCTTTCAGATAAGTACTGTTGCCCTATTACCGGACATAACTTAATGCCAGGTTCTCTATATACAACCTCCTGCTAGGCACACCTTGGGTGCAGGCGACTGATACTAACCCTTTCCCTGCTGGGACCTCCGAGATTGCAGGGCCACATAGGAGCCAGTTTACTACCCAGGTAGCAACCCTATTATTTTTAACTTTAGCTACTGGTCTATCCCATGACTCCTACAGTGTGTATATATCGTTATACATTACAGCTGTCTTGATCCTGGCCGGATGTCTATAACCTAGATTGGACCATCCTTTAGCTACTCCTTTTGAACACTAAGACTTTATATCCGGCACCTGGGTAATTACTTGTCCTTACACATATGTAGACTTCCTCCGCATTATATGTGGCTCTCTACACCTTTAGTTACTTTGCTATGGTTTTCCCTATATATCCTATACAGGTTACATCTGGATCATCTCCACTCATTTACTAGTATATCCTTGTTTCCATATGACGCACCATGAACAGAGTGTAAGGGTATGTTATCCTATCTCTTGCCTCCAATTGGGTCTCCTCAATGTTTAGATACTACTCTCTAGAACCCCTTTTCTTTTTCTTTATGCCCTATGGGTTTAAGCCCATACTTCAGTGATATAAGAACCTGTTCCTCTTTCTACGTTGCTTGACATGGGTCCAACTCCGTGTATTATATTTGTATATATTCTTGTACATATCTTGAAACACTATGTATATAGTATGTTCATACACTATTTATTTGTTTTGTTACAGCACCATTTGTGAACAAGGCCACTGGGTGGCCGAAACGTTGTAAGGCACCATTTGTGAACAAGGCCACTGGGTGGCCGAAACGTTAAAAAACTGTTGCCTTATTGTTTCGTTCCTGCATCTTCAATAAATGTATTCACTTCAGCAAATTCTTGGACTGGATGAGTGCAGTGTTTTGACTTTCCTTATATAATTGGGGTCTTCGGGTCCCGTTCACTGGCACCATCAAAATCTCACCTAGTGGTCGAGTGCTAGCTCTTTGTGGCTTCTGGTATCTAGTTTTTGGAGTTTTCAGCACCGACCGGACTCATGTCATCCGAGACCTACGTCTATGACGATGCTACTGGTTCAACTATCCTGTCCAGAATAAGATCCAACACAGATTTTCTGCATATCCCTAGCAAGGACGTGAAGACAAGGGATTGGGAGAAAGAGAGAAAGAGACTAATTTCATTTGACTTACATTGTGCTACATTGGGTGAATATCACCGCCAGGGAAAAATACCCCGTGGTCTACGCTGCAATCTGAGACCCACTCTGTTTGCTGACAATGAAAAATATTGCACCACGTTCCAAAAAATTCTTAATAAATGCTCCTTTGACATCATTTTGCAAAACCATTGAGTACCTTCAAGAGGCCATCAAAACGACCGAGGAAAAGATTACATCAATTGAAACCCAACTCACTACAACTTTAAGTAATACTGAGTTCTCAACTCTGAAAGGCAAAGTGGACTCCATACTATCTGCCCACCAGAAAAACTTAGAAGAGAGAAAGAGAACAAAATTCCAGAGAGACACAGAGGATTACCTCACAAATAAAGTATACAGATGGGAGGACCCGTTTCCCCGCCAACCACGCCAGCGATATCGCCGGACACCAAGAGGGAATTATCGCTCAGGGGGATCCTCACCAGCAGAAGGTTCCTCAGCAGGATCCGGCAACGAGACTACTTCACCGGGCCTTCGTTTTTTAGGATCAAACGGACGCCTACCAGGAGGTCAAGGAGGAAGAGCGCCAGACCGACACATGACCCTGAGGTCCCAGGTAGGAGTCCAAACTCGGTAGTCAATATCTCTGATTATTCCCTGTCTCCCCTTGAGTTGAAGGTTCTCAATATGGGTTTATCGTTTTGTCCCACACCAAGGTGGGACTCTTTTCAGCTAGAAAAAGACCTTCAACGCTTCTACAGGAGCGTGAGATTGAAGTTATACTTTGATGCCAACTCCACCGCCAGGGGCAACACCATAGGTACTGCACCCAACCCTGACACACCCAAAATCACCATCAATTCTTTAGGACTCAGGAACCCGAGTACATTTATGCCACCCAAATCCCATCATGCAGTAGAAACTTTCATTAGCCTACTAGATAGAGACATTAAGGGTACTCTCCATGATCAAAGCCTTGGTCTTCTCCCGGTTCAACATAACCTCAGTACCTCTGAGAGACAGGCCTTGGGTTCACTGAGCAGGAATAAGAATATTATTATTAAGCCAGCGGACAAAGGGGGTGCTACAGTAGTTATGAACAGAAACCAATACACTGCGGAAGTTAGACGCCAACTCTCAGATCCCTACACCTATAGGAAATTACAAAGTGATCCCACATATAGCATACGCCAAAAAATTACTACTGTCCTTGATAAACATGTACAACTCAAAACTATAGATGCCAAAACCAGAACATATCTCATAAATCATCATCCTGTTACCCCGGTACTGTATATCCTTCCCAAAATACATAAGGATCTTCGTAACCCCCCCGGTCGCCCTATAGTGGCATCCACTAACTCTATATTAAATCCACTGTCTATCTTTTTAGAAAAAATTCTTACCCCTCACGCTCGTTCTACGAAATCGTACATTTTAGATACAGGGGACTTTCTGAATAAAATCCATAGCATCAAAAACATTCCACCCAACAGTACTTTATGTACTTTAGACGTGAATAGTCTGTACACCTCCATCGAACATGACAAAGGTGTTGAAGCAGTCATACTTACCCTCCGTGAAGCCAATATGGATTCCAATCTACTGGATCTATGTATTGACCTACTGAACCTTGTCCTTAGGGAAAACTTCTTCATCTTTGAAGATGACTTCTTTCTACAAACGTGCGGTACGGCAATGGGGTCTAATGTGGCCCCGGCATATGCGAATTTGTACATGGATCATTTTGAACGCACATATGTCTACCCTAATCCCATCTTTCAACAACATGCTATCACATGGTACAGATACATAGATGACATTTTTTGCATATGGAGAGGGGATCAGACCAGTCTACAAGGATTTTTTAACACCATAAACGAGGCTAGACCAGGGCTGACATTTACATTGGTACAACATAGTGAGGAGATTGCATTTCTTGACACCAAAATCCTGAAAGACACATCTGGTAACCTGAGTACGGACTTATTTGTTAAACCTACTGACTGTAACAGTTTGTTACTTTACAATAGCTGTCACCCCAGACCTACCCGGGATAGCCTTCCCAGGTCCCAATTTAAAAGGGTAGCCAGAATTGTTTCCGATCCTATGCTTAGAAGCACCAGAGTTCAAGAAATGGCCGATAAATTCAAAGCCCGCAACTATCCGACTAGGCTTCTTGATTTGGAATCTTCTAAAGCCCTTAATACCACTGAAGTTGCAGTACCAACCATGGTTAAGAACCCCAGACTCCCCTTCGTCCATAACCACCACCCTACCATGCACAGAATCCATAACCTGATCCGAGGACATTGGCCTTTATTGTCTAAAGCATATCCACACATTCCCATTTTTAGAGATCCTCCCCTCATGAGCATGAGACGACCTCAGAATGTAAGAGACAGAGTAGTACGGGCAGATCTAGGCACATCCAGAACACCTACACTGGGGACACTCTCGGGACAAAGGAGAACTGGTACATTCCCATGCCTCAGTTGTATGTGTTGCTCAAATGTCATAAAGGGCAATGAGGTACTCCATCCCCGCACCGGCAAGGCCTTTCCTATCAAAGAATACCACACGTGCAATTCAAACTTTGTAGTATATCTCATTAAGTGCCCGTGTGGATTACTTTATGTAGGTGAAACCACCCAGGCTATCAAGAACAGGATCTCAGGCCACAAATCTACCATCAGGTGTGGCAAGACCTGGTTGCCACTACCTCTTCATTTTAAAGAAGCTCAACACACTGTAGCGCAATTGCGCTTCCAGGTCATTGAAAAGGTCCATCGCCCTAGGAGAGGGGGGAACCATATTCAGCTACTTAAACAGAGGGAAACCTTTTGGATTTACACGCTTGACACGCTTCACCCTAAAGGGCTCAACAGAGAATTGGATTGGCTAACTTAATCGGTTTTTTTTTTCCCCATAGGCAAACTAACCCACTGCACATGTAATATTCGTATCGCTCCCCCCGGAGGATGGTAAGAGCCATACCCTTTAGGAGTCCCCCAAGTTTCATTTATCCCTCTTTTTTTACCCCTTTATTATTTTCAATTCTTTATTTTTTATTTTCTATTTTTTACCACCTTTTTTTTGGCATATAATGTTATTTTTCCCTGGTCTTTTACCATTTAAGTCATTCTTTACGTGCAGTTTTTCTTTATTTAGTTCTTATTTTTATTTTTTATTTTTTATTTTTGCTTTATTTCCCCCTGGTTTTCATGTTAACCCATTCAACTCAGGTTCTGTGAATAATCATCGCTAGTTTGGACTCCTACTATATCATTGGCATGTCGTCTTATGTTAATTATGCTCTCACTCCCCCAGCACTGTCTGCGGGGGTTACTACCTTTCCATGTACTCTTATATACCTCTGGTTTCATTTCCTCTATCTGCCTGCTACCCTATACATACCCTCTCACATATGTATATTAACCCTTGAGCCTCTATTTCTCTGACCCATACAATTGGATCCCATATTTGCATCTCCCACTGGCACACAGGCGCTACCTAGCGCCTACAGTACTGACACCGCCGTACTTCTAGTCAGCCCCAGGACCCGGTCCACGCATGCGCCGGTTCCCTTCTAAGCACGCAAGCGCCCGACATACTCACGTGCTAGTAGACAGATGCGCAAGCCCGGCTCCGAATCTCTCTGCGCATGCGCTAGCCTCCTTCCGCAACACGCAGGCGCGTACCACACACACTTCTCCTGCAATAGTACGCAGGCGCCGGCGTCCTCTCCTCGTTCCGGTCACGTGACCGGTCATAGCCATTTAAACACGGCTCCATGCTGACAGGTTACCGCCGCCTTCCCCGCCTAGACACTGTCTGTGTCGGCGCCATCACCTATGCGGACTTCTTGTTCCCGTATCACGCCTCCAACGCGGTCACCTTGATCCGGCATCGCGCCTCCACTGCGCCACCAATTGCTGTGAGACTGGGACTATGCTTTCAGATAAGTACTGTTGCCCTATTACCGGATATAACTTAATGCCAGGTTCTCTATATACAACCTCCTGCTAGGCACACCTTGGGTGCAGGCGACTGATACTAACCCTTTCCCTGCTGGGACCTCCGAGATTGCAGGGCCACATAGGAGCCAGTTTACTACCCAGGTAGCAACCCTTTTATTTTTAACTTTAGCTACTGGTCTATCCCATGACTCCTACAGTGTGTATATATCGTTATACATTACAGCTGTCTTGATCCTGGCCGGATGTCTATAACCTAGATTGGACCATCCTTTAGCTACTCCTTTTGAACACTAAGACTTTATATCCGGCACCTGGGTAATTACTTGTCCTTACACATATGTAGACTTCCTCCGCATTATATGTGGCTCTCTACACCTTTAGTTACTTTGCTATGGTTTTCCCTATATATCCTATACAGGTTACATCTGGATCATCTCCACTCATTTACTAGTATATCCTTGTTTCCATATGACGCACCATGAACAGAGTGTAAGGGTATGTGTTGTGAATTCTGTGGCTGAATTCACTTCTGTGGTCACAAGTGGTATTGCAGTCTCTGGGCTTCCTCCCTCAGGTGTTTTGGTGAGCTCGTTGGCTGCCTTGCTATTTAGCTCCACCTGAGTCTGTCTTCCTTGCTCCTTGTCAATGTTCCAGTGTTGGATCTGAGCTACTGCATCTTTCCTTGGGCCTGCTGCTCTGCTAGATAAGTGCTTCTAGTTTGTTTTCTGTTTTTTCTGTCCAGCTTGCTATTAACTTTTGCTGGAAGCTCTGAGAAGCAAAGGAGTGCACCGCCGTGCTGTTAGTTCGGCACGGTGGGTCTTTTTGCCCCTTTGCGTGGTTTTCGTTTTAGGGTTTTTTGTAGACTGCATAGTTCTCTTTGCTATCCTCGCTCTGTCTAGAATATCGGGCCTCACTTTGCTGAATCTATTTCATTCCTACGTTTGTCTTTTCATCTTGCTAACAGTCATTATATGTGGGGGGCTGCCTATTCCTTTGGGGTATTTCTCTGAGGTAAGTCAGGCTTGTATTTCTATCTTCAGGCTAGTCAGCTCCTCAGGCGGTGTCGAGTTGCATAGGTAGTGATAGGCGCAATCCACTGCTGCTTATAGTTGTGTGAGGATAGATCAGGTACTGCAGTCTACAGAGATTCCACGTCTCAGAGCTCGTCCTATTGTTTTTGGTTATTGCCAGATCTCTGTATGTGCGCTGATTACTGCACGCTGTGTTGCCTGATTGCCAGCCATAACAGTACAAGGAGCCACACCAATGATTCCCAATAGAGGGAAAAAAGAAATCCTGACAGCATTTTTTTTTCTTAGCTCTGTCTTCAGTCTTTTTTTTCCCCTAGACATTAGAGTGCTTCAGGACACAGCTGTGGACATGGATATTCAGGCTCTGTGCTCCTCAATGGATAATCTCGTTGTAAATGTACAAAAGATTCAAGATACTATTGATCAGAAATCGATGCTAGAACCAAGAATTCCGATTCCTGATTTGTTTTTTGGTGACAGAACTAAGTTCCTGAGCTTCAGAAATAATTGTAAGCTATTTTTGGCCTTGAAACCTCATTCTTCTGGTAATCCTATTCAACAGGTTTTGATTATTATTTCTTTTTTGCGCGGCGACCCACAGGACTGGGCGTTTTCTCTTGCACCAGGAGATTCTGCATTGAGTAATGTTGATGCATTTTTCCAGGCGCTGGGATTGCTTTACGATGAGCCTAATTCAGTGGATCAGGCTGAGAAAAATCTGCTGGCTTTATGCCAGGGTCAGGATGATGTAGAAGTATATTGTCAGAAATTTAGGAAATGGTCAGTACTCACTCTGTGGAATGAATCTGCACTAGCGGCTTTGTTCAGAAAGGGTCTCTCTGAAGCTCTTAAGGATGTAATGGTGGGATTTCCTATGCCTGCTGGTTTGAATGAGTCTATGTCCTTGGCCATTCAGATCGGTCGTCGCTTGCGCGAGCGTAAATCTGTGCACCATCTGGCGGTATTGTCTGAGAGTAAACCTGAGCCTATACAGTGCAACAGGACTATGACTAAAGTAGAACGGCAAGAACACAGACGTCTGAACAGACTGTGTTTCTATTGTGGTGATTCTACTCATGCTATTTCTAATTGTCCTAAACGCACTAGGCGGTTCGATAGCTCTGCCGTTATTGGTACTGTACAGTCCAAATTCCTTTTGTCCATTACCTTAATGTGCTCTTTGTCATCGTATTCTGTCATGGCGTTTGTGGATTCAGGCGCTGCCCTGAATCTGATGGATTTGGATTATGCTAAACGTTGTGGATTTTTCTTGGAGCCTTTGCGGTGTCCTATTCCGTTGAGAGGAATTGATGCTACACCTTTGGCCAAGAATAAGCCTCAGTACTGGGCCCAGCTGACCATGTGCATTGCTCCTGCACATCAGGAAGTTATTCGCTTTCTGGTACTGCATAATTTGCATGATGTGGTCGTGTTGGGGTTGCCATGGCTACAAACCCATAATCCAGTATTGGATTGGAACTCTATGTCGGTAACCAGCTGGGGTTGTCAGGGAGTACATGGTGATGTTCCATTTTTGTCTATTTCGTCATCCATTCCTTCTGACATCCCAGAGTTCTTGTCGGACTTTCAGGATGTATTTGAAGAGTCCAAGTCTGATGCCCTACCTCCGCATAGGAATTGTGATTGTGCTATCGATTTGATTCCTGGTAGTAAATTCCCTAAGGGTCGTTTATTTAATTTGTCCGTACCTGAACACACCGCTATGCGCAGTTATGTGAAGGAGTCCCTGGAGAAGGGACATATTCGCCCATCGTCGTCACCATTGGGAGCAGGGTTCTTTTTTGTAGCCAAGAAGGATGGTTCGCTAAGACCGTGTATTGATTACCGCCTTCTTAATAAGATCACTGTTAAGTTTCAGTATCCCTTGCCATTGATTTCTGACTTGTTTGCTCGGATTAAGGGGGCTAGTTGGTTTACTAAGATTGATCTTCGTGGTGCGTATAATCTGGTGAGAATCAGGCAGGGAGATGAATGGAAAACGGCATTTAATACGCCCGAGGGTCATTTTGAGTATCTGGTGATGCCGTTCGGACTTGCCAATGCTCCATCTGTTTTTCAGTCTTTTATGCATGACATTTTCCGTGAGTATCTGGATAAATTCTTGATTGTTTACTTGGATGACATTTTGATCTTCTCAGATGATTGGGAGTCTCATGTGAAGCAAGTCAGAATGGTTTTCCAGGTACTGCGTGCTAATTCCTTGTTCGTGAAGGGATCAAAGTGTCTCTTCGGTGTGCAGAAAGTTTCATTTTTGGGGTTCATCTTTTCCCCTTCTACTATCGAGATGGATCCGGTTAAGGTTCAGGCCATCCAGGATTGGACTCAGCCGACATCTCTAAAAAGTCTGCAGAAATTCCTGGGCTTTGCTAATTTTTATCGTCGCTTCATCTGTAATTTTTCTAGCATTGCCAGACCATTGACCGATTTGACCAAGAAGGGTGCTGATTTGGTTAATTGGTCTTCTGCTGCCGTGGAAGCTTTTCAGGAGTTGAAGCGTCGTTTTTGCTGTGCCCCTGTGTTGTGTCAACCTGATGTTTCTCTTCCGTTCCAGGTCGAGGTTGATGCTTCTGAGATTGGTGCAGGGGCGGTTTTGTCACAGAGAGGTTCTGGTTGCTCAGTGTTCAAACCATGTGCTTTCTTTTCCAGGAAATTTTCTGCTGTTGAGCGTAATTATGATGTGGGCAACCGAGAGTTGCTGGCCATGAAGTGGGCATTCGAGGAGTGGCGTCATTGGCTTGAGGGTGCTAAGCATCGCGTGGTGGTTTTGACTGATCATAAGAACCTTACTTATCTTGAGTCTGCCAAGCGCTTGAATCCTAGACAGGCCCGTTGGTCGTTATTTTTTGCTCGTTTTGATTTTGTGATTTCATACCTTCCGGGCTCTAAAAATGTGAAGGCGGATGCTCTGTCTAGGAGTTTTGTGCCCGACTCTCCGGGGTTATCTGAGCCGGCGAGTATCCTCAAGGAAGGAGTCATTGTGTCTGCCATCTCCCCTGATTTGCGGAGAGTGTTGCAGAAATTTCAGGCTAATAAACCTGATCGTTGTCCGGCCGAGAAACTGTTCGTCCCTGATAGGTGGACTAGTAAAGTTATCTCTGAACTTCATTGTTCGGTGCTGGCCGGTCATCCAGGAATCTTTGGTACCAGGGAGTTGGTTGCTAGATCCTTCTGGTGGCCATCTCTGTCGCGGGATGTGCGTGCTTTTGTGCAGTCCTGTGGAATTTGTGCTAGGGCTAAGCCCTGCTGTTCACGTGCCAGTGGGTTGCTTTTGCCCTTGCCGGTCCCGAAGAGGCCTTGGACACATATTTCGATGGATTTCATTTCTGACCTTCCCGTTTCTCAAAAAATGTCGGTCATTTGGGTGGTCTGTGATCGCTTTTCTAAAATGGTCCATCTGGTGCCCTTGGTTAAATTGCCTTCCTTCTCTGATTTGGTGCCTTTGTTCTTCCAGCATGTGGTTCGTTTACATGGCATTCCTGAGAATATTGTTTCTGACAGAGGTTCCCAGTTTGTCTCGAGGTTCTGGCGAGCCTTTTGTGGTAGGATGGGCATTGACCTATCTTTCTCCTCGGCCTTCCATCCTCAGACTAATGGCCAGACCGAACGAACCAATCAGACCTTGGAAACATATCTGAGATGTTTTGTTTCCGCTGACCAGGATGATTGGGTGTCATTTTTGCCGTTGGCTGAGTTCGCCCTTAATAATCGGGCCAGCTCGGCTACCTTGGTCTCTCCATTTTTCTGCAATTCTGGGTTCCATCCTCGTTTCTCTTCAGGACAGGTTGAGTCTTCGGACTGTCCTGGTGTGGATTCTGTGGTGGACAGGTTGCAGCAGATCTGGACTCAGGTAGTGGACAATTTGACCTTGTCCCAGGAGAAGGCTCAGCTTTTCGCTAATCGCAGACGCCGTGTGGGACCCCGACTTCGTGTTGGGGATCTGGTTTGGTTATCTTCTCGTCATATTCCTATGAAGGTTTCCTCTCCTAAATTTAAACCTCGTTTTATTGGTCCGTATAGGATTTCTGAGATTCTCAATCCGGTGTCTTTTCGTCTGATCCTCCCAGACTCCTTTTCCATACATAATGTATTCCATAGGTCGTTGTTGAGGAGATACGTGGCACCTATGGTTCCATCTGTGGAGCCTCCTGCCCCTGTTTTGGTGGAGGGGGAATTGGAGTATATTGTGGAGAAGATTTTGGATTCTCGTGTCTCTAGACGGAAACTCCAGTATCTGGTCAAATGGAAGGGTTATGCTCAGGAAGATAATTCCTGGGTTTTTGCCTCTGATGTCCATGCCCCAGATCTTGTTCGTGCCTTTCATGTGGCTCATCCTGGTCGGCCTGGGGGTTCTGGTGAGGGTTCGGTGACCCCTCCTCAAGGGGGGGGTACTGTTGTGAATTCTGTGGCTGAATTCACTTCTGTGGTCACAAGTGGTATTGCAGTCTCTGGGCTTCCTCCCTCAGGTGTTTTGGTGAGCTCGTTGGCTGCCTTGCTATTTAGCTCCACCTGAGTCTGTCTTCCTTGCTCCTTGTCAATGTTCCAGTGTTGGATCTGAGCTACTGCATCTTTCCTTGGGCCTGCTGCTCTGCTAGATAAGTGCTTCTAGTTTGTTTTCTGTTTTTTCTGTCCAGCTTGCTATTAACTTTTGCTGGAAGCTCTGAGAAGCAAAGGAGTGCACCGCCGTGCTGTTAGTTCGGCACGGTGGGTCTTTTTGCCCCTTTGCGTGGTTTTCGTTTTAGGGTTTTTTGTAGACTGCATAGTTCTCTTTGCTATCCTCGCTCTGTCTAGAATATCGGGCCTCAATTTGCTGAATCTATTTCATTCCTACGTTTGTCTTTTCATCTTGCTAACAGTCATTATATGTGGGGGGCTGCCTATTCCTTTGGGGTATTTCTCTGAGGTAAGTCAGGCTTGTATTTCTATCTTCAGGCTAGTCAGCTCCTCAGGCGGTGTCGAGTTGCATAGGTAGTGATAGGCGCAATCCACTGCTGCTTATAGTTGTGTGAGGATAGATCAGGTACTGCAGTCTACAGAGATTCCACGTCTCAGAGCTCGTCCTATTGTTTTTGGTTATTGCCAGATCTCTGTATGTGCGCTGATTACTGCACGCTGTGTTGCCTGATTGCCAGCCATAACAGGTATGTTATCCTATCTCTTGCCTCCAATTGGGTCTCCTCAATGTTTAGATACTACTCTCTAGAACCCCTTTTCTTTTTCTTTATGCCCTATGGGTTTAAGCACATACTTCAGTGATATAAGAACCTGTTCCTCTTTCTACGTTGCTTGACATGGGTCCAACTCCGTGTATTATATTTGTATATATTCTTGTACATATCTTGAAACACTATGTATATAGTATGTTCATACACTATTTATTTGTTTTGTTACAGCACCATTTGTGAACAAGGCCACTGGGTGGCCGAAACGTTGTAAGGCACCATTTGTGAACAAGGCCACTGGGTGGCCGAAACGTTAAAAAACTGTTGCCTTATTGTTTCGTTCCTGCATCTTCAATAAATGTATTCACTTCAGCAAATTCTTGGACTGGATGAGTGCAGTGTTTTGACTTTCCTTATATAATTGGGGTCTTCGGGTCCCGTTCACTGGCACCATCAAAATCTCACCTAGTGGTCGAGTGATAGCTCTTTGTGGCTTCTGGTTTTGTTAATACAGTCTGTACGGGTCGAGCCTCTGGTCCGGGTACCGCTGCATTTAGGCCATCTGGTGTTGTGATGGGGGAATCCCTGTATAGGGGTACACCTTGCCCAGTGCTCCACTACATGGTTCAGTGTTGTGGTCCAGAGGGTTCTTCTCTCGGGCATCTCTTTCTGTTTCTTAAAGCTTCCTTTAAATAAATACCTTTGCTTTTTGGAAGCTCATTCTCCTGTCTCTTGTGTACCTGGTATACAGCTACCACTGCTCCATCAGTGGTCTAGTGAATCCACTATACTTCCCCACGCCCTGTGGGCGTAACAGTTTGCCCAGGCTGTGGACTCCGCTGATACCCGATACTCAGTCCAGAGAGAGCTGGCTATGCTTTGTCAGAGCCAGGATCGGTTAGTGGCCTTCATGCAAACATTGGATACTCGCCTATCTATTCTACAGACTGTCGAGCCCACCGACGCGACCCACTAGTCGAACTTCATCACAAATTTTTTCGCCAACGTGAGACGCAGACTCACTTGTTGGACTACTTGACCTCCGTGGATGACCGGTTAAGTAAGATACAACATCCGACTATTGTGCCTACTACGGGACCCTGTTGTTGTTTCTGCAAGCCTCCTCGTTACAATGGTGACCCCAAGTTCTGCAGAGGATTTCTCAACCAATGCTTGTTGCCTTTTTTGTTTATTGCCTCTGCATTACCCAACTGACATGGCCAAGGTGGCTTTCCTTGCCTCTCACCTGGAGGGAGAGGCTTTAGCCTGGTTTAACCCCCTAATGGAGCGGAATGATCCCATCGTGTCTGATCTGCAGGTATGCATGGACACGTTTCGCAAGATATGTGATGAGCCTGGTCGTGCCACATCTGCCATGGAGTCTCTCTTCAATTTGCAACAGAGCTCTCTCTCGGTTGGTCAGTATACCATCTGTTTCCGCACCCTGGACTTCTCCTCGGTCTATCACCCACAATCTAACAGCCAAGTGGAGAGAATGAATCAAGTCCTCACCCACTATTTGCGACACTTCGTGAATGGTCACCATAGCGTCTGGGCCGACCTGCTGAGTTTTCCTACAACAATCATGTTGGTGAGTCTTCCTCTAACTTCCCGTTTTTCATTGTTTATGGACAGCATTCTAGGATCCCGACTCCATTGCTTCTTGCCTCCGGCAATCCTACGGCTGACTCCCTGGCCAAGGACTTCACAAATGTCTGGACATAGACCAGGACCTCACTGGAGGAGGCATCGGTTCAAACTAAGGAGCATGCGGATAAGAGACGTGTGGATCCACCACCTTTTCAACCCAGAGATAAGGTATGGCTGTCTTCCAGGCACATCCGTCTTAAGGTCCCTTCTTATAAGCTGGCCCCTCGTTTCATCAGTCCTTTTGAAGTGCTCCACCGGATCAATGATGTGTGCTATCGTTTGAAGTTGCCTGCCTTCTTACGAATCCATAACTCCTTCCATGTCTCCCTGCTGAAGCCAGTTGTTCTCAGTCGCTTTACCCAGGATCCAGGTAATTTTCCTCCTCCTGTCTGTTCTGAGGATGCCTATG
Organism: Ranitomeya imitator; assembly: GCF_032444005.1. Lineage (NCBI taxonomy): Eukaryota > Metazoa > Chordata > Amphibia > Anura > Dendrobatidae > Ranitomeya > Ranitomeya imitator. Next base: position 372,681,282 of record NC_091283.1, read on the forward strand.
AGGTGAAGGACATATTGGCCATGAAGAAAAGAGGGGGCAAGTCACTCTTTCTGGTTGATTGGAAGGGATATGGCCCTGAGGAGAGATCCTGGGAGCCTGAGGAGAACATTAATGCCCCGGTCCTTCTTAGAAAGTTCCTGGCAGGTTTGAGGAAGGGGAGGCGTAAGGGGGAGGGTACTATCATGCCCTCAGCTGCAGGCCCGGTCTCCGCTGTGAAGGGAGACCGGCACCTTTCACGCAGCTCCACTGTCATGTCGGACGCTATTCACACTAGGGCGTCCGACAGACAGCGGTAATTCCATTTATGTCCACTATACGCTCAGTGGCGCTGGCTAGACTTTATCCAGGTTTCTCGGGGTTGGTAATCAGTTTGGAGGTTGGGTTACGCCCATGGCCTTTAAATAGTCTTGCTGGACTTTGGGCGTCGCCGATTATAGCTTGTGCCTCATGCCTAGTGATTCCGGTCTGGAGTGGTGGTTTTGGAGTAGAAATATCGAATCTGGTGGTGTATTATCCATTGTTATATTTCTCCTTCCTATATTTGTATTTGTGTTGTCCTGTGCACATTATCGTATTTTCCCGTGTGCTTGCGGCGTGGTGCGTTTTTAGTTTTCCCTGTCTGTGCTTTCTGTGGGGGATTGGTGTGTGGTCTCTTCACTGGGTGGCGGGTGGTGGTTTCAGCATAGGGCTGAAACAGGAGTTAGGGCCAGGCCTTGTTGGCCCAGACAAGCACACCATCAGTGTAAATTCTGGGAGAGGGACAGACAGGGTTTTCCCTAGTCTGAGGGATAACGCAGGGGCCCGGGTAACCAGCCTTAGTCTCTTGGCAGCCCCGTGACATTATAATCGGCCCAAAAAAAAAAATTTCCATGGATCCCATAACTTCCATAACCCATCAGTTGGAGGCGCTGTCCTTACAGGTCACTGAGTTGAAGGGGGCGGTTCAGCAACAGGGTCTAGTAGTGTCTAATGTGCAAGCCGAAACTGCAGGAAGAGTTGCAGAGCCAAAGATCCCTTTACCTGAAAAGTTTGCTGGGGAATGCTGTAAATTTGTTATTTTTCGTGAAACTTGCAAATTATACTTTCATATGCGCCCGATCTCCTCAGGTAATGAGGCTCAGCGTGTGGGCTTGGTGTTCTCATTACTGAATGGGGACCCCCAAGCGTGGGCATTTTCTTTGCCATCTGATTCTGCTGCATTTAACTCAGTGGAGAGGTTTTTTTTCTGCTCTTGGACTCATATATGATTATCCTGACAGAATGGCTTTAGCAGAATCTAAAATATGCGGTCTCCACCAGGGGGAGCGAATGGCGGAGGATTACTGTTCTGAATTTCGCCTCTGGGCGGTGGATACACAATGGAATGACCCCGCGCTGCGGAGTCAGTTTGTTCATGGGGTTTCAGGAATGGTTAAACAAGCCCTTCTGATGTATGAGACTCCTACTTCTCTAGAGTCTGCTATGAGTCTAGTTGTCCGCATTGATCGCTGTTTGCGTCAGGGGGCGCTAGAGACGCCGCCTATGGGGGAAGCCGTAGGTGCACGTGAGGTTGCTGCAGGTGAGCCCCTGGAGCCTATGCAGATCGCAGGGGTGTCACATGTTAAGCGTCGAGCCCCTCTTCTCAGGAAGCAGGGAGCCTGTGTTTGCTGTGGTAAAAATGGTCATTATGTTAATGCTTGTCCTCTGTTATTGAAGAAAAGCGCAATGGCGGAAAACTTCTAAGCTCAGAGGGTGTGGAGGAGGCCAATCTGAGCTTATGCATATCCTCCATGGTGGTCTCTCAATGTATGCTACCTGCCAGAGTTATGATCGCTGGCAGAGAGCTGTCTATCACTGTTTTTGTGGATAGTGGTTCCGCCACTAATCTCATTGATGAGGAGTTTGCGCGCACAGCTGGTTTTAGGATCGAAAAACTGCCTCATCCTATTCGGGTGGTCACCATCAATGCTGCTCCTGTCCCACAGGGGGAGATTACTGAGTTTGTGGCTGAAGTAAATCTTCACATTGGGGTCCTACATTCTGAGCAGGTTACATGTAGGGTGCTCAGTAATCTTCCTGCTCAAATGGTTCTGGGTTTTCCATGGTTGTCTATGCACAACCCGGTGATTGACTGGAAAACTCAGGACATAATTCAGTGGAGCAGATTCTGCCAGGAGAATTGCCTGGCCACATGTGTGTCAGCTGTGACTCCTAGCCACTGCTGGATTTCGCGGATGTGTTCTCTGAGAAGGGTTGCTCAGAATTGCCACCACATCGACCCTATGACTGTACAATTAGGTTAAAGCCAGGGGCCAAATTGCCGAAAGCTAGGATGTTTAACATTTCTGGTCCTGAGAGGCAAGCCCTAAAAGACTACATTGCTGAGAGTCTGAGCAAAGGGCATATCAGGCCTTCATCTTCATCTGTGGCAGCGGGGTTCTTTTTCATTAAAAAGAAAGATGGCCGATTACGCCGTGTCTGGATTTCAGGGAATTAAACCAGATTACGGTTCGTGATCCATACCCAATGCCATTGATACCTGATGTGTTCAACCAGGTGGCTGGTGCTAAGTGGTTCTCGAAGCTTGACCTCAGGGGGGCGTACAACCTCATAAGAGTTCGTCAAGGGGATGAGTGGAAGACGGCTTTTAATACCCCTGAGGGTCATTTTGAGAATCTGGTGATGCCATTTGGGTTGACAAACGAGCCTGCAGTATTTCAACATTTCATAAATGATGTATTCTCTCATGTCCTGGGGAAATTCGTTGTTGTGTACCTAGATGACATTCTCATTTATTCATGCGACCGTGATACTCATTTAGAGCATGTTAGGCAGGTGTTACAGCTACTCAGAGAGAATAAGCTTTATGCAAAACTTGAGAAGTGTGTGTTTACGGTTCAGGAGTTGCCTTTCTTGGGTTATATTGTGTCCGCTTCAGGTTTTAAAATGGACGCCGCTAAGGTGCAAGAGGTGCTGCGTTGGGAACGGCCTGATAACCTAAAAGCACTCCAGCGGTTCCTTGGATTTTCTCATTATTATAGAAAGTTTATCAAAGATTTTTCTACCATTGCTAAACTGCTCACTGACATAACAAAAAAAGGTACTAATCTCTCCGTCTGGTCTGTCTGAGACTGCTGTGCGCGCATTCGAGTTTCTGAAGAACAGTTTTGCTTCGGCCCCCATTCTGGTGCAACCGGACATATCAAAACCGTTTATCGTGGAAGTCGGTGCGTCTGAGGTTGGAGTGGGGGCGGTGTTATCACAAGGCTCATCATTGGGCGAGTTGCGTCCATGCGCCTACTTCTCCAAGAAGCTGTCGTCCGCCGAACGTAATTACGATATCGGCAACAGGGAGTTGTTGGCTATCAAGTTAGCTTTTGAGGAGTGGCATCACTTCTTGGAGGGATCGGTCCACCAAGTTACAGTTTTCACTGACCATAAAAATCTACTTTATTTGGAGTCAGCCAAGCGTCTGTCCCCCAGGCAGGCTCGCTGTGCATTGTTTTTCACACGTTTCAAATTTGTTGTTACTTACTGTTCTGGGTCTAAAACACTAAGGCGGATGCCTTATCCAGGTGTTTTCCAGGGGGAGAACCGTGGGAAGATCCGGTACCTATCCTCCAAAAGGGTGTAGTGGTCTCAGCTCTCACGACCGAGGTTGAGGCTGAGATTGCCGAGGCTCAGGAGGAGGTACCACCATGGCTTCCCATTAACAAATCATTTGTACCGCTCCATCTTCGCCTAAAGGTGTTGGGTGAGCATCATGATGCTGTTCTGGCTGGCCATCCGGGGGTGAGGGGTACCATGGAGTTGGGGTTGCATCGGTTTTGGTGGCCTAAAATCCGACAGGACGTGGTCTCGTATGTGTCAGCATGCACCACGTGTGCTAGGGCTAAGACGCCCCGTTCCCGTCCTGCTGGCACACTTCATCCTCTCGGGGTACCCAGTAGACCATGGATGGAGATCTCCATGGATTTTATCACAGATTTGCCCTCCTCAGCTGGGAACACGGTCATTTTAGTGGTTGTTGATCGGTTCTCAAAGATGTTGCACTTTGTGTCCTTGCCTTCGTTGCCTAATGCTAAGACTCTGGCTCAGGTATTTGTGCAGGAGGTGGTCAGACTTCATGGGGTCCCATCTGACATCGTGTCTGATAAGGGTACTCAGTTTGTGGCAAAATTTTGGAAGGCATTTTGCTTACGGTTGGGGATCAAGTTGTCACATTCTTCGGCGTTTCATCCTCAGTCAAATAGTCAGACCGAGCGTATGAACCAAAATTTGGAGCAGTATTTACGCTGCTTTGTTTCTGACAACCAGGAGGAGTGGTCGACGTTCCTTCCTTTGGCTGAGTTTTCCATAAATAATCACCACCAGGAATCGTCTGGGGTGTCCCCGTTCTTTTGTGTTTACGGGCACCATCCTCAATTTTGTACTCTTCGTCAGGGGCGCTCTGCTGGCGTTCCGGAGGAGGACCAGCTAGGAGCACAACTGTCATCCGTCTGGAGGAGAGTTAAACAGCGCTTGCTAAGCATGAGTGCAAGGTACAAACGTGTGGCTGACAGCAGACATGTGCCAGGTCCGGACCTGAGTGTGGGTGACTGGGTGTGGTTGTCCACAAAAAACATAAAACTCAAAATACCATCTTTAAAAATTGGGTCCAAGGTTTATTGGTCCATTTAGGGTCGCCGCCATCATCAACCCGGTAGCCTACCGATTGGAGCTTCCTACGGTATATAAGATACACAACGTGTTTCACAGATCTTTATTAAAAAAGGTGGTGGGTTCCGTGGACACGGCGCCGATGCCACCTCCAGTCTTGGTGGATGGCAATTTGGAATTTGAAGTCTCCAAGGTGGTTGACTCTCGAGTAGTGGGTCGCACATTACAGTATCTGGTACACTGGCGTAGTTATGGGCCGGAGGAGAGGTCCTGGGTACCAGCCTCAGACATACATGCGGACCAGCTGGTCAGTATGTTTCACCGCCATCATCCGGACAAGCCGGGTCCTATAAGTCGTGAGGGCCCTGGGGTCCCTCGTAGAAGGCGGGGTACTGTCATGTCGGACGCTATTCACACTAGGGCGTCCGACAGACAGCGGTAATTCCATTTACGTCCACTATACGCTCAGTGGCGCTGGCTAGACTTTATCCTGGTTTCTCGGGGTTAATTTAGTTGGTAATCAGGTTGGAGGTTGGGTTACGCCCATGGCCTTTAAATAGTCTTGAGTAGTGTATAATAACCATGATCCGTCAAACTCAATCTGACAGGTGCCCCGCCCTTATCAAAGTGTATCAAAGTGTGTAACCCCTCCCCTCCTCCTGTCAGCCAGCTGTCCCTGAGGCTGGCTGATTTCCCCTTTTGATATCGTTTGATATACTTTAATTTGTTGCAGTTTGATATTATTCACGTATTTGTTTTATATTTTTATACGTAGCTCGAGTTTGATTCTGTAAGCTGTATTTTATTCACAGTGTATCCATATAGTTCAGAACTTATAACACACCAAAGCTGTTTATTTGTGTCTCTACACGTATTTGTTTTATATTTTTATACGTAGCTCGAGTTTGATTCTGTTAGCTGTGTTTTATTCATAGTGTATCCATATAGTTCAGAACTTAAAGCTGTTTATTTGTGGCTCTACTGAACACTAGTACTAAATGGTGAACATTAACTAAATGTTTATTTTCACAAACAGAAAATCTGCTGTGGGTCAGAGGTTTATAACACCTAGGCCAATTGTTGTTGTATTTGCTTTCCCAATAAATGCTTATTTACACAAACCGAAAAGACAGATTTTCTGTTTGTACCTGTATTGTACCTGAAGGTTATGTAGGGTTATCTGCGGGTCATGTGCCCAGGCATTGTGTATTATTTATGTTTTTATAACGCAGAATGTTTGATATTTGCTTTCTCTTTTTTTTGTGTCTGTAGATGTCATCTGAGAAGTTATTTGTGTTTCTACTGAGCATTAACTAAATTGGGGTCAGCTGTGTTATCTGAGGGTCAGATATTTTTGTACAAATTCATGCTGTTTGGTGATCTTTGTGAAGCAGAACTTTGTTTTATAACACATTTGTGCCTGTAGATGTTATCTGTGGGTCATCGGTGTTATCTGCGGGGCAGCTGCCTGGAGGTGTTATGGTATATAATTATATCCTAGGATCTGTATGACTACATACAGCGTGTTATGTTCATTAAAATGTTTTATTGTCAGAACTAATTGGAAATAAAGAACACATTTTAAGCTAACCGCACTCACTTTACACAAACAGAAAAAAGGAAACACACTTTAAGTTAGCTAACAGCATAATGCTGACAAATGCATCTTTGCGGAATCTGATAACGACACGATGAACAAAGGACTGCGCCTGAAAATCTTGATGTCACAAAACCTGATACGGTTCGATCATTATTCTGCAAGTCAGACGTGAAATTTTGTAAAACCTTCTTAACCCCTTTACCCCCAAGGGTGGTTTGCACGTTAATGACCAGGCCAATTTTTACAATTCTGACCACTGTCCCTTTATGAGGTTATAACTCCGAAACGCTTCAACGGATCCTGGTTATTCTGACATTGTTTTCTCGTGACATATTGTACTTCATGATAGTGGTAAAATTTCTTTGATAGTACCTGCGTTTATTTGTGAAAAAAACGGAAATTTGGCGAAAATTTTGAAAATTTCGCAATTTTCAAACTTTGAATTTTTATGCAATTAAATCACAGAGATATGTCACACAAAATACTTAATAAGTAACATTTCCCACATGTCTCCTTTACATCAGCATAATTTTGGAACCAATTTTTTTTTTTGTTAGGGAGTTATAAGGGTTAAAAGTTGACCAGCAATTTCTCATTTTTACAACACCATTTTTTTTAGGGACCACGTCTCATTTGAAGTCATTTTGAGGGGTCTATATGATAGAAAATGCCCAAGTGTGACACCATTCTAAAAACTGCACCCCTCAAGGTGCTCAAAACCACATTCAAGAAGTTTATTAACCCTTCAGGTGTTTAATAGGAATTTTTGGAATGTTTAAATAAAAATGAACATTTAACTTTTTTACACAAAAAATTTACTTCAGCTCCAATTTGTTTTATTTTACCAAGGGTAACAGGAGAAATTGGACCCAAAAAGTTGTTGTCCAATTTGTCCGGAGTACGCTGATACCCCATATGTGGCAGTAAACCACTGTTTGGGCGCATGGGAGAGCTCGGAAGGGAAGGAGCGCTATTTGACTTTTCAATGCAAAATTGACAGGAATTGAGATGGGACGCCATGTTGCGTTTGGAGAGCCACTGATGTGCCTAAACATTGAAACCCCCCACAAGTGACACCATTTTGGAAGGTAGACCCCCTAAGGAACTTATCTGGATGTGTGGTGAGCACTTTGACCCACCAAGTGCTTCACAGAAGTTTATAATGCAGAACCGTAAAAATAAAAAATCATATTTTTTCACAAAAATTATATTTTTGCCCCCAATTTTTTATTTTTCCAAGGGTAAGAGAAGAAATTGGACCTCAAAAGTTGTTGTCCAATTTGTCCTGAGTACGCTGATACCCCATATGTGGCAGTAAACCACTGTTTGGGCGCATGGGAGAGCTCGGAAGGGAAGGAGCGCTATTTGACTTTTCAATGCAAAATTGACAGGAATTGAGATGGGACGCCATGTTGCGTTTGGAGAGCCACTGATGTGCCTAAACATTGAAACCCCCCACAAGTGACACCATTTTGGAAAGTAGACCCCCTAAGGAACTTATCTGGATGTGTGGTGAGCACTTTGACCCACCAAGGGCTTCACAGAAGTTTATAATGCAGAGCCATAAAAATAAAACAAAATTTTTTTCCCACAAAAATTATTTTTTAGCCCCCAGTTTTGTATTTTCCCTAGGGTAACAGGAGAAATTGGACCCCAAAAGTTGTTGTCCAATTTGTCCTGAGTACGCTGATACCCCATATGTGGGGGGGAACCACCGTTTGGGCGCATGGGAGGGTTCGGAAGGGAAGGAGCGCCATTTGGAATGCAGACTTAGATGGAATGGTCTGCAGGCGTCACATTGCATTTGCAGAGCCCCTAATGTACCTAAACAGTAGAAACCCCCCACAAGTGACACCATTTTGGAAAGTAGACCCCCTAAGGAACTCATCTTGATGTGTTGTGAGAGCTTTGAACCCCCAAGTATTTCACTACAGTTTATAACGCAGAGCCATGCAAATAAAAAATATTTTTTTTCCACAAAAATTATATTTTAGCCCCCAGTTTTGTATTTTTCCAAGGTTAGCAGGAGAAATTGGACCCTAAATGTTGTTGTCCAATTTGTCCTGAGTACGCTGATACCCGATATGTGGGGGGGAACCACCGTTTGGGCGCATGGGAGGGCTCGGAAGGGAAGGAGCATCATTTGGAATGCAGACTTAGATGGATTGGTCTGCAGGCGTCACATTGCGTTTGCAGAGCCCCTAATGTACCTAAACAGTAGAAACCCCCCACAAGTGACCCCATATTGGAAACTAGACCCCTCAATGAACTTATCTAGATGTGTTGTGAGAACTTTGAACCCCCAAGTGTTTCACTACAGTTTATAACGCAGAGCCGTGAAAATAAAAAATCTTTTTGTTTTCCCACAAAAATTATTTTTTAGCCCCCAGTTTTGTATTTTCCCAAGGGTAACAGGAGAAATTGGTCCACAAAAGTTGTTGTCCAATTTGTCCTGAGTACGCGGATACCCCATATGTTGGGGTAAACCCCTGTTTGGGCACACAGGAGAGCTCGGAAGGGAAGGAGCACTGTTTTACTTTTTCAACGCAGAATTGGCTGGAATTGAGATCGGACGCCATGTCGTGTTTGGAGAGCCCCTGATGTGCCGAAACAGTGGAAACCCCCCAATTATAACTGAAACCCTAATCTAAACACACCCCTAACCCTAATTCCAACGGTAACCCTAACCACACCTCTAACCCTGACACACCCCTAACCCTAATCCCAACCCTATTCCCAACTGTAAATGTAATCTAAACCCTAACCCTAACTTTAGCCCCAACCCTAACTGTAGCCCCAACCCTAACCCTAACCCTAGCCCTAACCCTAGCCCTAACCCTAACCCTAGCCCTAACCCTAGCCCTAACCCTAGCCCTAACCCTAACCCTAGCCCTAACCCTAGCCCTAACCCTAGCCCTAACCCTAGCCCTAACCCTAGCCCTAACCCTAGCCCTAACCCTAACCCTAGCCCTAACCCTAACCCTAGCCCTAGCCCTAACCCTAGCCCTAACCCTAGCCCTAACCCTAGCCCTAACCCTAGCCCTAGCCCTAACCCTAGCCCTAACCCTAGCCCTAATGGGAAAATGGAAATAAATACATTTTTTTTTATTTTTCCCTAACTAAGGGGGTGATGAAGGGGGGTTTGATTTACTTTTATAGCGGGTTTTTTAGCGGATTTTTATGATTGGCAGCCGTCACACACTGAAAGACCCTTTTTATTGCAAAAAATATTTTTTGCAATACCACATTTTGAGAGCTATAATTTTTCCATATTTTGGTCCACAGAGTCATGTGAGGTCTTGTTTTTTGCGGGACGAGTTGACGTTTTTATTGAAAACATTTTTGGGCACGTGACATTTTTTTATCGCTTTTTATTCCGATTTTTGTGAGGAAGAATGACCAAAAGCCAGCTATTCATGAATTTCTATTGGGGGAGGTGTTTATACCGTTCCGCGTTTGGTAAAATTGATAAAGCAGTTTTATTCTTCGGGTCAGTACGATTACAGCGATACCTCATTTATATCATTTTTTTATGGTTTGGTGCTTTTATACGATAAAAACTATTTTAAAGAAAAAATAATTATTTTTGCATCGCTTTATTCTCAGGACTATAACTTTTTTATTTTTTTGCTGATGATGCTGTATGGCGGCTCTTTTTTTGCGGGACAATATGACGCTTTCAGCGGTACCATGGTTATTTATATCTGTCCTTTTGATCGCGTGTTATTCCACTTTTTGTTCGGCGGTATGATAATAAAGCGTTGTTTTTTGCCTCGTTTTTTTTTTTTTTTTCTTACGGTGTTTACTGAAGGGGTTAACTAGTGGGACAGTTTTATAGGTCGGGTCGTTACGGACGCGGCGATACTAAATATGTGTACTTTTATTGGTTTTTTTTTTTTATTTAGATGAAGAAATGTATTTATGGGAATAATATTTTTTTTTTTTTTTCATTATTTTGGAATATTTTTTTTTATTTTTTTTACACATTTGGAAAATTTTTTTTTTACTTCTTTACTTTGTCCCAGGGGGGGACATCACAGATCAGTGATCTGACAGTTTGCACAGCACTCTGTCAGATCACTGATCTGATATGCAGCGCTGCAGCCTTCACAGTGCCTGCTCTGAGCAGGCTCTGTGAAGCCACCTCCCTCCCTGCAGGACCCGGATCCGCGGCCATCTTGGATCCGGGGCTCGAGCAGGGAGGGAGGTGAGGAGACCCTCGCAGCAACGCGATCACATCGCGTTGCTGCGGGGGGCTCAGGGAAGCCCGCAGGGAGCCCCCTCCCTGCGCGGTGCTTCCCTGCACCGCCGGCACATCGCGATCATCTTTGATCGCGGTGTGCCAGGGGTTAATGTGCCGGGGGCGGTCCGTAACCGCTCCTGGCACATAGTGCCGGATGTCAGCTGCGATAAGCAGCTGACACCCGGCCGGGATCGGCCGCGCTCCCCCCGTGAGCGCGGCCGATCGGCTATGACGTACTATCCCGTCCAGGGTCAGATAAGCCCAGGGCACCTCGACGGGATAGTACGTCTAAGGTCACAGAGGGGTTAAATGGAAAGCCTCGAGCTAAATGGTATAATACATATATGCAATAATGACCGCATACACGGCTATACAAATCTTGAATTTGTGCGTTCTGATAACAATAAGAATAACAATTCTTGTTCAGGAATGTCACAAAAGCGCGTGGAAAGATAATATTATCCGCACGGAAGCCGTAACTGTCAAAAAATATGCCCGTCTTATCGTCGCAGAGTACGATTAATATCCAGTGGCGACCAGCTTGATTCGCCGGGTCTGTATTCACAATATATGCCGCGGGTCTCTGAGTCACTCTTTCTTCCGGAAGCAAATCACACGGAAACACACCGGCGAATATGCGGTCTGTATAATTATCGGACCGCGCTACAACTGTAAGATGCAGACTGTCCATCGTTGCTTAATTAAAATCGTACAAGATCTCTCGCCTGTTATTAATTTCCAGAATGGTGTGGTTGACTGCAAAGACAATCATATTTATCGTGTGGGGTGTCGCTATCGCAAAGCGGACTTCAGCACGCAGATTACCTGTTTTAATGAGCGAGAAATGGCCTCCAGGCTCTTGATCAGGCGATAAATCAAAAGCAAATAGCGTGAAGCCAGCCATAAATTCTTCACGATCTATCGCCATGGCACAATCAGCCTTTTGCTTGCACGATATATGGGCAAGCGCCATATATTCTCTGATGGCTAAATCAGCATTAAAATTAGGATTATAAGGCCTCGCGGGTATCTGCTGACCATCCAGATATAATGCCGCGTGGTTGACGTGGTAGAGGTGAAAGTCCAGTGGGTTTTTTGTATAAGAACCGCTGAAGCCCTCATTATCTACAAACCCCAATATAACAGTTTTTGGTATCTGTCCTAGGAAGAGGTTCTCGTGGTTCGTGATCCGTGTCCCTGCGGCGATGCTGTACACTTTCAGGCATGTTCGGTCAATAGCGTACTTGGCTGTTGCGGCTAGGAGGGCCTGGCTGTGGCCGATTCGGACAGCCGGTGATACCTGCACTCTTTTCACATAGAGAGCCGCCTGCGAGATTTGTACCTTCAGCGGCTCGGCTTCTGCGGACATGAGGCAGAAAGTATCCTTATTTCTTGACAGCTTAACCTTAAGGTCAAGACCGTTCAATATTAACTTTGGCTGGTTAAATATATCCCCAAAAATGGGCCCCAAAAGATCGATGGGTTTTGAGCGAGAAGCGGCACTGGCTCTTTTGATAAATCCAGCATTTGCGCCATCCAGGCGCCTGTCATTATGATGCCCCGCAGTGTCTTTATAGAACAAACCGGCTGTAAATTGTGATGCAAGCGTCTGTGAACTGTAATTTAAAAGGGTCTCTATGTACGCTCTATAGCTGTAGAGATTGTCCGATTGTGAGATAAGTCGGTCTCCCAGAGTAATATCGACCTGGTTAAAAAGAGTGGCTAGAGGGTAGTTTATGAGCGCCACACGCGCACCATCGGCGATGGCCGTATTATCCTGCTTCACGATGCGACAGCTTATGTACAGCAGCGTGTTGTTCAGATCATAATAATAATCACCGCTGCCAGATATGTAAAACTCCAACGGTCCATTGTCTGACAGAGGAGCAACCGGCTGTACTTCTACAAATAGAGATTTCTCGATACTTGTTTGAGTCGGTGGTACGGCAAAAATATCCAGTTCAGATTTTGCGCACTCTACAGAAGCGTCATGCAGGAAAGCCATGATAACTGATTAGAAGATGTCGTCCGCAGAGCGTCTTACTCGTTTCTGACGGGGGCGTCTCTTGGATGTAGTTTTATTCATGAGCATCGGCGGTAAAGGAGGGCAAACGCGCCGCTTTCTTTTTTGGTCTTTTTTAGCGACATAGATTATCCCAGAGCCGTCTTGCTGGGTTGGTGTATTTATCCTTCTCATAAGGGCCGTCGATGCTGATGTCACGGCATCTGCAGCGATGTTCCGGGCAGCCGTCCGAACGTGTGGTTTTACTAATTCTAAGCCTTTTTTGAAAAGCGGAACGGCGCGACGAAATAAGCCTTTAAATAGCCCTGCCAGGCCAGAGCCATACATGTACTCGCTCCCGCGGAATCCCTCTAGCCCGTGCCCCGACTGGGCAGTATAGTAGCGGGCAGGATCAGCAGGATCTCCATACACCCTTTGAGACAGCATTTTAATGCTGACGAGGTCTAAAATGTAATCGCACTATACACTTTCCGTATCTGAATTTAACCGGCGTGCCCTGGTCCGACATGACTGTAATGTTTATGGAGTCAAAGTGTTGCTTGCACAGCGGTATGTAATCGGGCCGTGAGTAGCGCACCGTGACAATATCATTATCATCGCCGCTAACTTCTACGGTTCATAGCAGTTGAACGTAACTGTCACCTACAAGTTGATGTTGAATTATATCAGTGTATACAAAAAGCGAATAAAAAACAGCCTTTGAATCGGGGTAAAAGCGGCGATTCCACGGCATTAAAGCAACGGGGGAGTCATCTACGGTCTGCAGTCCGAAAATAAATTTTAGCTTAGTACCCAGAGCAAATTGTATAGGGGATGGGTCGGGCAGGATCACCTCGCGGCGTAGCTCATCATACCGTATTCTGTAGGCAGGCGTAGATAAATACAGCGCTTCTATTCGGGCATTGACCGCGCCAACTAGCTTAGGAATGGACGAGTAAAATCCTGATTTTATGTGATACTGTACTAACGGTTCGCCGTGTTTAGCCACGTAGAAGCTCCCTTCAAAAGCATCAAACGTGTTCCACGTATGGGGGTACTGTATTTCCGTTAACGCCACCTCATAATCTGCTGAAAGATGAACGACCCGCGCTAACTTGGTATTGTACTCCGATATTGTGTTTTCAGGGTAGATTTTAATTGACGAATTACTGGGTAATGTCACGAAAAATGAGCCCGCTTCCATTGTTATATATCTGTCAACTCCGAGGCCGGGATCCAACTATTGAATTTTTCGGGGTAGCCCAGCTATTTGACAAAGCAGTGACTCAAACCCCTGACACATTTTTTTCTCAAAACTTTTTCTACTCTGTAGACACGATCCTCATCCATAGGTATTTTTTGCAGCTCTTCCTTATAAAATGACCCCTCTACAGCCTCCCCGGCTAAATCACTGATTTTATAAAGGGGTTTATGAAATTTATTGGAGACGGCGGTAATTAAAAAAATCTCTTCGCTGTACGTCTTCTCATAGCCCTTACAGAAGGGCGACTTATAGCGCGATATTCTGACATGAGAGCCAACCGTTAAAGACGGTTTAATCGGTTTATTAGTAATAGTAGAACTGTAAATATTGCGCCAGATTTGCATCACGTTTCTCTCTGACACAGACGCGGGACTACAGCGGATCGTTGAGTGGTACGTATGGTTGTAGCTATGCAGCAAATCCGGTAAAATATCAATATACCTAAAGGTATTATGATGCGTAAGATAGCGCCACATACGGGTTTTTAATGTGCGATTAAAACGCTCGACCATAGCGGCTTTTACATCATTGTTTGTAAAAAAGTGATGAATATTGTGCGTATTACATAGTTGCTTGAGTGATGAATTTATAAATTCTTTGCCGCGATCCGTCTGCAGTTTCTTCGGTATGCGCTTATCATTTTGAAATATTAATTCGAACGATCTGGCGACACTAGCGCCTGTCTTGTTTGTCAAGGCAACGCACCATGCGTATCTCGATAGAACATCAATCACCGTCAGGATGTATTTGACATTATCATTTTCCCTTGAATAGTCAATTAAACTTACGAGATCCGCCTGCCACTGCGCATCAATGGCCGAGACGTAAATTTTATTTGTCAAAAAGCGTTTTCTAGCAGGCTTGTGTAGCGTGTAGGTGTCTTGCTTATTCAACCAAGCAATCACATCAGATTTCTTTATTCCGCGCGCTCTTGCAGATCTAAATAATTTGTCAATACCCGAGAATGATCCGGGTGCCTGGCTTGTAAAATATTGTTTTTCTAATATGGCATCATACGATTTCGACGTCATGATTGATTAAAATGATTGTGGCTCGTTAATCAAAAGTCTGCTTCTTTCAGAAATTCAGCTGTATAAAAATTCCTGTTTTAATCCGGCTATATCATGCGTGAGTTAATGCATGCATTAATTGCATGTATGGTTGTGTTCTGGGTGTTAACAGAAGGCGTGTGATGGGGCGTAACTGGGTGTGTTTCTGGGTGTTAACAGGTGACCTGATTTCTGACACTCAGGATAAATACAGCTGGCTGGACCACTAAGTACATCAGACATTCACCAGAAGTCCGACTAGACTAAAAAGCAGAGCTATTCTAAATGTAAGTATATAAGACAGTTGTCTTATTATTCGCAAATGCTTAATTATATTTAACTATGCATCTCTAAAACCATAATTAAGGGTGTTATTTGTTTAATAAGTTAGTGTTATACTGGAGGCTAGCTGCATATTTAGTATCGTTGTATAATATAGTTTTACTGCATAAACCATATTCTGTGGTCCATAATTAATATAGAAAGACTTAGCCGCGGACAGCTATTATAACATAATTTATGTAATACAGTAGTTAATAACTGTTAATGCGCCCTAACTAGCGCATGCAGCGCTTACTTACTACCTGTGTTTTGTTTAACATAGACATATTTATAGTCATATTTATACAGTAGCGGTATATTTAGTGGGGCTGTATAATATAGTTTTACCGCATAAACCATATTTAGTGGCGCTGTATAATATAGAAAGACTTAGCCGTATTACCCATGATTTGCTTAGTATAACAATATTTATACACGGGCCGCAGTTTTATTTGTTGGGGTATATAAATGAGTTTGACGAGTGGTGGTGTGTGGTTAATATAGATTGCACAAAAAATTTACACAGATAATTTATTTTAGATGGAATCCCAAAATTTTTCGGCTTTTTCCAGCCAAGCTGAGGATTCTGTAATAGGTATGTTTCAAGATTTATATACATGTATCTGTTAGCGGCCCATTCTAAGTAAGGATTGTTTTATATATTATCATTATATTGTTTATTCTTTCTTGTTTAAGATGAATTAATCAGGGCCCTCCCCGATAATCTAGATGAATTTACCAGGAACACCCCCGATGCTGTAGATGAATTTACCAGGAACACCCCCGAAGCTGTAGATGAATTTATCAGCAACTTCAGCGATGATTTTTTAAACGGCTTCAGCGTGCCTACTCTGAAGTGTGATACACCTGGAGCTGAGTATAGTAACACTAATGCAGGTGCCGCTGCTGTGTGGGATTTGACTCAGGACATCATAGGTGCGTTGTGTGTCTGCGTGTATGTATGTGTGTGTGTGTATATAGCTTTTAAGTATTTAGACGTGTAAATATATATATTAATTCTTTACAGATGTCGACATGTTTCCAGAACCAACCACCACGGAACACAATCAGCTGCCTGTTGAGGAACTGATGTACCAGAACCCCACGCCGAGAAACAGCCCTGTTTCTAGAGCCCCTAAAAAACAGCTCGGACCGGAGGTCAAGAAAGGGAAAGGTAATCGTGTGAAAAGTTTTTGCACAACAGCTCTGAGAAAATCCACCACGCCTCTACTAAGGCCTATATCTTTATTTATAGCTTGTAAACTGAAGCCTAGAAGAATTTTCACAAAAGAGAATATACCGGAGCTAATGGAGAGCCTCGCAGAAGCTACAGAAGACGCCATGGCAATCATTCACCACACATCGCTAGCCCGTAAGTGTATATTTTGGTATACATGCACAGTCTCTGTACAATCAATGATACACGTGCTTCACCATTGAGATCCAGGGCGCACACATATCTGACACATGTATAATCTTTCATGCAGCTACGCGCAGCGACCTGCGGCGGTCTCGCACATATCTGACACATGTATAATCTTTCCTGCAGCTAAGCGCAGCGACCTGCGTCGGTCTCACACATATCTGACACATGTATAATCTTTCCTACAGCTAAGCGCAAAGTCATGAGAAAAACACCTCCAGCACCTCTACAGCCGCTACAGATCACCGAGAATGGCGCAGCACCAGTGTGGACGGCGATACAGACGGCTAATGGAGCTGTTAGAACATCTCCGCTATCACCGATCTGCGTGGTGAGGACGCAGGAAACACTGTACCGGCGTACCATCGTGAAATACTCCATTCAAGTACCGAACAGCCATCGACCAACCGTGTGAATGACCCCGCGCTACTATATCCAGAAGTGGTCGAGGCACCCCGAAAACATAAGCGAAAAACAAAGCATATTACAGAGCCACCAACCACATCCTGCGCCGTGGGTGCCACAGCCACGATGACTCGTGAAGAGTATGATCGCGAGATTGATCAGCTCGTTGATGGTAAGCAACCATCCGTAGAACCGCTCATTATACATATGTCCCACACTATGCATCCGAAAGCGACATGTCTAACTGTACCTACTAATGCCTCTGGGCCCGGTCCCTCAGGAGCCTCTAATTTGGGCGGCCCATCTCATGTCTGTGTATCTAACTCTGTTAATGTTAAGAAACGGCCAAAGAGGGCGCTACCGGCTGATGTTAAGGTGTGTAAAGAGCTTAAGGTGTGTAAAAAGCCAAGGATTCATGCGCCAGCTACAGATCTGCCGCATGAATCCCGCAGCTGGGGCCCCGCTGAAATGCTTGTGTTTCAGGAACACTTCGTCCGCTACTTACGCTACAAACTATGGGCCCCCAAAATAATGTTTTTTTGTGATACTTTTGAAAAATTATTATCAACACAAAGCCCAACACAGGCTAATAAGGCCGAACTATACGCACTCCGGAGCCTGCTGCTGGATGGCGAGATAACAACTACAGCGACCCCATTATGACTAGATATGGTCGGCTACGGCATGCATAAATCACCTAAACTAACACTACCCAGGTATAATAGGGCTAGAGTTATAAAGAGGGCTCTAAAATTGTTGGTCAGCGCTAGACGTGCGTTATGCTCTAGGAGGCGTCGTGGTGGCATGTGTCCTGCAGTGCCTCTACAGACACCCCTGCCATCGTCACAAGAGCCAGAACAGCACTCACATAGCCCAGGCAGCTCTGCAGATGCCGCACATGCATCTGCACAAAATTCACAAGCCTCAGACGCTGACGCTGCTGGTAATGTGCGGCGCCCCGATCATACAGTATGTTTGCAACACATCCATCATCATGAAAGGGCCCTCCGCAATTTCAACGGCCATATACATACAGATCATTTTAGATTTGTAAATTTGGAGCGTGTACGATCATTTGAAGAGGGCTTGAATATTGTTCATGAAGGCATTCAGACATTACTGGATAGAATCATCAGGGACATTGAACCTGGCGACTTTGTACAGTTAAGGTTTGATGCCGGTGATACTTTAGACCCTATTTTCACTACAAAACAAACCCGTGAAGATTTTAATTCCGAATCTTTTTTAAATGCTGTTGCCCGCGCACTTCAAAGTAACAGTGAATGCATAGCATCCAATTCGCTAAAGCTAGTCGTCACCATCATTAAAAACCGACGCGGTGGTGTAAAAAGGCGCTTGAAATCTATAGCGAGCAGTCAGATCATTAAACAAAAGAGACAATGGCTGTATGATTTTAACAATTACATGACAAATCTGTGTTTGGCTGCTAGTGTGTGCGCCCTGATGGACGACACGGATGTCACTGATGGTGTTTTACTGAACCGCTCTAAAAACATACACGCAGCACTGGGCATCCCTGATGATCAATTAGTGAGTTTTAGCGACATCCCTGCATTTGAAAAATATTTGGGGGTCACCATTAAAGTACTGTACTATAGTCAGGGCGATTGGCGTTACTTTGAGAGCGGTAATACAGCTAATGGCAAAACCGTATTCATATTGTTCCATGATAATCACTACTACGGTATCAAAAATATGAAGGGTTTTATCGGCGCTAAGTACTTTTGTGAGCTCTGCAATTCAGTGTTTCACCACAAAAACAATCATTCCTGTCAGTATTTTTGTAAAGCCTGTCAGAGAGAGAATTGCGTAGAAAGCGGTGCCGACCAACAGCCCAGATGTCCTGTTTGCAGAGTTTATTGCCGCTCGAGCGAGTGCCTAGATTATCACAAACAATTGGGATTAGGCGACCCAGCATTCTGCAGACTTAAAATATTTTGTGATAAATGCAACCGTTTTGTCCCCAGAAATAGCGAAACAGAGCATAAATGTAATGGTTTGCGCTGTCCTGTATGTCGCAGACATATAAATAAATTCGATGCCCATCTTTGTTACATGCGGAAGTATGTAGCACAGGATGAGTCAGATTGTTATATATTTTATGATTTTGAATGTATGCAGGAGACAGGCACGCACATCCCGAATTACATTTATGCTACAACGCTGTATGGCCACCCCTCCTGGGAGTTTGAGGGTGATACCTGTACACATGACTTTGTACAGTTCTTTACAAGCGGTAAATTTTCAGATCATACATTTATTGCCCACAATGGTGGAAGATACGACGCATACTTTATTGTTAAGGAACTGATTTCTGAAAAACTACAAGTACAGTTGATAACCCAAGGTGGCCGTCTCTTGTGTGTGTCGCCACCCGATTTGTCTATAAGGTTCATAGACTCTCTAAATTTTATCCCCATGAAACTCAGTAAATTACCACAGGCCATGGGCTTTTCAGGAGGCAAAGGGCATTTTCCACACTTTTTCAATACCCGAGAAAACCAAAACTATGTAGGTCCCATACTTGATGTAAAATATTATGGGGTGGAGTACATGTCACCTGGTGAGAAGGTAGAGTTCCTGGAGTGGTATTAGACACAGGTAAATACAACTTTTGACTTCAAGGCCGAGCTAAAATCTTATTGCAAACAAGATGTTGAAATTTTGAGACACGCCTGCGCGATCTATAGAGAGCGTATTATGCAGATGACGCAGAAAAATGTTAAAAAATACTGTAAGCGTCAAAAGCAAAGGATTGTAGTGAGCCGGTGTGTTGATCCTTTTCAGCTCATCACCCTGGCCTCGGTGTGTATGACAATGTACCGGTTTAAATTTCTTCCAAAAAAGACAATCGCCATTTTACCTGGTGATAATTATCACAAGGCAAAAAAGCGCTACTCGACACCCGCTATACAGTGGCTCATGTATGTAGCCCACTCTGAGAACATCGACATACAGCACGCTTTGAGAGGCGGTGAAAAACAGGTCGGGAAGTATTTTCTAGATGGTTATGCCTATGTTAGCGGCCAGCACATAGCCTTTGAATTTCAGGGGTGTTTTTACCACGGATGCCCCGTGTGCTATAATGAAAATGACACGAATAAGGTCACAAGTACGTCCTACGGTCAGTTATATTACACCTTTTTAGCTAAAAAGCGTTACTTACAGTGCTGCGGGTACACAGTAAGACTGATGTGGGAGCATGAGTGGAATGAAATGATTGAAAATGATTCTAACCTTCAAGCATTTCTCCGCCAGATGGAATTCCCCGTTCCTTTAGACCCCCGTGATGCGCTTTATGGTGGGCGAACTAACGCCATTAAGCTCTATCACCATCTGGAAGAAGGGGAGACTTTACATTACTACGATTTCACCAGTCTGTACCCCTTTGTAAACAAAACTAAAACATACCCTGTAGGCCATCCAGACATCATCTACGACAATTTTGGATTCATTAAAAAATACTTTGGTATTGCTAGAGTCAAGGTCTACCCGCCGAGAGATTTATTTTTTCCAGTTCTACCGGTAAAACTCAACAAAAAATTAATGTTTCCCCTTTGCTACACATGCGCTGCAAATTCCCAGGCAGATATTTGTGCCCACAGTGATGAAGAACGGGCGCTAACAGGCACCTGGTGCACTATAGAGCTCGAGATGGCGGTAGAAAAAGGGTATCGGATCGCGCACATCTATGAAATATGGCATTTTCCTAAAACCACTGATGATCTGTTTGCGCCTTACATTAAATTACATCTTAGGGATAAGCAGGAAGCCTCTGGTTATCCTAGCTGGTGCACTGATGACGCCAAGAAACAGCAGTATATTGACTCTTTTCTTGAAAAAGAAGGTGTCCAATTACGGCCTGAAAATATAGCTGTCAATCCTGCTAAGCGACAGATCTCCAAGCTTTTCTTAAATTCTTTATGGGGAAAGTTTGCCCAGAGATCTAATCTATCATGTACCAGCATTGTTAGGGATCCAGATGAGCTTTTTAAGTATTTGTTCCTGCCTTACTATGACATTTCGATGTTACATTTCCTTGATGATGACACCGCAACCGTTAACTGGAAATATGCAAAAGGCCACCACACACTCAACAAAAACACAAACATTTTTATAGCGTGTTTTACAACAGCGTATGCTCGGTTAGAGCTCTATTCGCTGCTGGACCTGTCTGCAGGAGAGGTGCCTTTATCACGACACAGACTCAGTTATTTTTGTACAGAGAGATGGTGAGTGGCAACCGCCTTTAGGCGATTACCTGGGGGAGCTGACCAGTGAAATACCCGATGGTACACACATCACAGAATTTGTATCCGCGGGCCCCAAAACTTACGGCTACAAACTCAACACCGGTAAAACTGTCTTAAAAGTTAAGGGGATAACACTAAATGTTGGTAACTCTCAATCTATTAATTTCAACAGTCTGAAAGATCTAGTTCTGGACTACCCGCGCAATTCTGCCGCAGAAACTCAGAAACGTATTGTCGTACAGCAGGCGGCCATTGTGAGAAATAAAAAGTACTGGGATATTGAAACAAGGCCATTACGCAAAACACAAAAGTGCGTTTATACAAAGCGGCGACTATTAGACGATTTCACAACATTACCTTTTGGATATTAGTCGAGTATTGTGATGGATACGCGTCTGCAGCACCCATTCTCTTGCATTCTAGCAGGCCCGTCTAATTCTGGAAAGAGCTATTTTGTAAAACAGCTGCTATATAATATTGAAGCTAATTTTTCTCAGAAACCTGATAATATTGTATGGTTTTATTCGTGTTGGCAAAAACTATATGATGAAATCTCTCTCTCTTTTCCCCACGCCAGATTTGTGGAGGGTCTGCCGAATACATTCGTAGATGACGAATTATTCCCACCGGAGAAGGTGAATTTGGCGATTGTTGATGATCTCATGGAGAGTGCTAGTGAGAATTGTGAGATAGAAAAAGCCTTTACCAAGTATGTGCACCACAGAAATCTCAGCATTTTCTACCTGGTGCAAAACATATTTTGTCAGGGTAAGAAAAGCCGTACGATAAATTTAAACACAAAGTACATGGTGCTTTTTAATAACCCCCGAGATAAATTACAAATTTTAACTCTAGCTCGTCAGATGTATCCCGGAAAAACACGTTTTATCCTAGAAGCTTTTGAGGATGCCACGCGGGAGCCTTACGGGTATTTGCTTGTAGATTTGAGAGCTAATACTCCTGAGGATCTGCGTTTAAGGACTGGGTTGTTTCCACCCGCGTTGCCCGCTGTCTATGTTCAAAAGAAAAACACTTCTAAAAAGTGAATTTTACCCGGTATCAGACATTCTACGCTGTGGGCGTTGTGATGTAAAGATGTCTGAGAGGCTCCGGCGTAACTGGGCTCTCTTAAAAACCCTAGTGAAAGCAACCCCCGCTGTCAGAAAGTCTATTTTGCGCGATGCAAGCAATGATTTAATTACAGCCATAGGCGAGATTGCTTTAAATATCTTAAAAGGCAGGATTCCGCTGAAAGAGCGCCAAAAAGGTATATTAAAGAAGTGGCGTAAAGCTATAAGAACACTGAGCGACAGATCTCAGCCCATAAAGAAAAAGAAGCGACTACTAAAACAGGCCGGCGGGTTTATCGGACCTCTTTTAGCTTTTGCAATTCCAATAATAACAAGCCTGCTCGCCGGAAGATAATGGAGCATGCAACGAAAATGTATCTAGTCCCCAAACAGGAGCTAGACAAACTAAGACCCGGTACTACAGATAACATACGCGACAGTGTTATTCGACGCCTTGATGGTGAAATTAGCGACATTTTACAGCGTCGTGACATTCCCGATGATGTGAAAATTAAAATGTATAGCTCTGTGCTACAACGCTACTTGGTACATACGAGGCACAGCTCAAAAGAAGTAACGGCTTTAAATCTCATTAGCACTCCTGATCCTGGTCAACAACAATTGCCAAATACCGACTCTGATAAAAATCATGAGATCGCTGAAATTGTCAGCCATATAAACCAAAGATATAAAAAGAATGCTGAATTTTTACTAAACAGGCTGCTGCAGAATAAAAATGTCACAGCATGGAATAATAATGCTGAATTTATTTTCAAAGGATCCATAATACCAGGGTCTAACTTACTGGATTTGGTACGTAGTACAACGCAGAGCCATGCTCTGAACAGTAGAAATTTACCGCCGGGTTGGGATTCATTTATGCAGGCTATGGCCGAGCTAAATATGCCGTCTACAGTTGTGGGTAACCCCGCTACTAGGAAGCTTTTAGATGAATTAAAAATTACCAACAGTGAGACACGCTCTGTATCTACACCGCTGAAGTTAGCGGCGGCGCCCCGTACAATTCAATCTTTACATTCCCCGTCATTAGGTACCACACGCGGAACTCTGCTACCTAAAAAAAGGTCTCTACCGATGCTACAAACCATGTGGCTCACGATGTAAAGAATGTACTAGATAAATGCTGTACTCGTCTTGTAACGCTATATTAATTATTTTGTAAGAAGTGTAATTGTTCATTGTACTATTTAATGTTTTTACTTTTTATATTCTGTAAGAATTTTTTATAGTATTGAAATGTCTTTGAGATGTTGTTTTATTGTGAGAAATAAATCTTTTTAAATTTTTTACAATATCGTGTCTTTGGTTTATATTCGTATAAAACACACCTCTTCTTACTTGTGTTGTAACATTGGGTCATATTATATATATATATATATATATATATATATATATATATATATATATATATACAGTGGGGCAAAAAAGTATTTAGTCAGTCAGCAATAGTGCAAGTTCCACCACTTAAAAAGATGAGAGGCGTCTGTAATTTACATCATAGGTAGACCTCAACTATGGGAGACAAAATGAGAAAAAAAAATCCAGAAAATCACATTGTCTGTTTATTTAACAATTTTTTTGCATATTATGGTGGAAAATAAGTATTTGGTCAGAAACAAAATTTCATCTCAATACTTTGTAATATATCCTTTGTTGGCAATGACAGAGGTCAAACGTTTTCTGTAAGTCTTCACAAGGTTGCCACACACTGTTGTTGGTATGTTGGCCCATTCCTCCATGCAGATCTCCTCTAGAGCAGTGATGTTTTTGGCTTTTCGCATGGCAACACGGACTTTCAACTCCCTCCAAAGGTTTTCTATAGGGTTGAGATCTGGAGACTGGCTAGGCCACTCCAGGACCTTGAAATGCTTCTTACGAAGCCACTCCTTCGTTGCCCTGGCGGTGTGCTTTGGATCATTGTCATGTTGAAAGGCCCAGCCACGTTTCATCTTCAATGCCCTTGCTGATGGAAGGAGGTTTGCACTCAAAATCTCACGATACATGGCCCCATTCATTCTTTCATGTACCCGGATCAGTCGTCCTGGCCCCTTTGCAGAGAAACAGCCCCAAAGCATGATGTTTCCACCACCATGCTTTACAGTAGGTATGGTGTTTGATGGATGCAACTCAGTATTCTTTTTCCTCCAAACACGACAAGTTGTCTTTCTAGCAAACAGTTCCAGTTTGGTTTCATCAGACCATAGGACATTCTCCCAAAACTCCTCTGGATCATCCAAATGCTCTCTAGCAAACTTCAGACGGGCCCGGACGTATACTGGCTTAAGCAGTGGGACACGTCTGGCACTGCAGGATCTGAGTCCATGGTGGCGTAGTGTGCTACTTATGGTAGGCCTTGTTACATTGGTCCCAGCTCTCTGCAGTTCATTCACTAGGTCCCCCCGCGTGGTTCTGGGATTTTTGCTCACCGTTCTTGTGATCATTCTGACCCCACGGGGTGGGATTTTGTGTGGAGCCCCAGATCGAGGGAGATTATCAGTGGTCTTGTATGTCTTCCATTTTCTAATTATTGCTTCCACTTTTGATTTCTTCACTCCAAGCTGGTTGGCTATTGTAGATTCAGTCTTCCCAGCCTGGTGCAGGGCTACAATTTTGTTTCTGGTGTCCTTTGACAGCTCTTTGGTCTTCACCATAGTGGAGTTTGGAGTCAGACTGTTTGAGGGTGTGCACAGGTGTCTTTTTATACTGATAACAAGTTTAAACAGGTGCCATTACTACAGGTAATGAGTGGAGGAAAGAGGAGACTCTTAAAGAAGAAGTTACAGGTCTGTGAGAGCCAGAAATCTTGATTGTTTGTTTCTGACCAAATACTTATTTTCCACCATAATATGCAAAAAAATTGTTAAAAAAACAGACAATGTGATTTTCTGGATTTTTTTTTCTCAGTTTGTCTCCCATAGTTGAGGTCTACCTATGATGTAAATTACAGACGCCTCTCATCTTTTTAAGTGGTGGAACTTGCACTATTGCTGACTGACTAAATACTTTTTTGCCCCACTGTATATATATAAATATATATATATATATATATATATATATATATAGGCACAAACGACAATAAAACATTTTAATGAACATAACACGCTGTATGTAGTCGTACAGATCCTAGGATATAATTATATACCATAACACCTCCAGGCAGCTGACCCGCAGATAACACCGATGACCCACAGATAACATCTACAGGCACAAATGTGTTATAAAACAAAGTTCTGCTTCACAAAGATCACCAAACAGCATGAATTTGTACAAAAATATCTGACCCTCAGATAACACAGCTGACCCCAATTTAGTTAATGCTCAGTAGAAACACAAATAACTTCTCAGATGACATCTACAGACACAAAAAAGAGAAAGCAAATATTAAACATTCTGCGTTATAAAAACATAAATAATACACAATGCCTGGGCACATGACCCGCAGATAACCCTACATAACCTTCAGGTACAATACAGGTACAAACAGAAAATCTGTCTTTTCGGTTTGTGTAAATAAGCATTTATTGGGAAAGCAAATACAACAACAATTGGCCTAGGTGTTATAAACCTCTGACCCACAGCAGATTTTCTGTTTGTGAAAATAAACATTTAGTTAATGTTCACCATTTAGTACTAGTGTTCAGTAGAGCCACAAATAAACAGCTTTAAGTTCTGAACTATATGGATACACTATGAATAAAACACAGCTAACAGAATCAAACTCGAGCTACGTATAAAAATATAAAACAAATACGTGTAGAGACACAAATAAACAGCTTTGGTGTGTTATAAGTTCTGAACTATATGGATACACTGTGAATAAAATACAGCTTACAGAATCAAACTCGAGCTACGTATAAAAATATAAAACAAATACGTGAATAATATCAAACTGCAACAAATTAAAGTATATCAAACGATATCAAAAGGGGAAATCAGCCAGCCTCAGGGACAGCTGGCTGACAGGAGGAGGGGAGGGGTTACACACTTTGATACACTTTGATAGGGGCGGGGCACCTGTCAGATTGAGTTTGACGGATCATGGTTATTATACACTACTGTCTTGCTGGACTTTGGGCGTCGCCGATTATAGCTTGTGCCTCGTGCCTAGTGATTCCGGTCTGGAGTGGTAGTTTTGGAGTACAAATATCGAATCTGGTGGTGTATTATCCGTTGTTATATTTCTCCTTCCTATATTTGTATTTGTGTTGCCCTGTGCACATTATTGTATTTTCCCGTGTGCTTGCGGCGTGGTGCGTTTTTAGTTTTCTCTGTCTGTGCTTTCTGTGGGGGATTGGTGTGTGGTCTCTTCACTGGGTGGCGGGTGGTGGTTTCAGCATAGGGCTGAAACAGGAGTTAGGGCCAGGCCTGGCGGCCCAGACAAGCGCACCATCAGTATAAATTCTGGGAGAGGGACAGACAGGGTTTTCCCTAGTCTGAGGGATAACGCAGGGGCCTGGGTAACCAGCCTTAGTCTCTCTTGGCAGCCCCGTGACATCCACTGGTACTACTCACCCTGTTCGTGGCTCCAGACAATCAGTGGCTCCTTTCTCTGCTAAGAACCTGAATCCTCTTGGCAGGTCTCCTGGAAATGCTTTTAGGAGGCGTGCCCTGCTTCCTGCACATACTTAAAACAGCAGAGCACCTGTTCTCTATTAGGGCTCTCTGTGCTATGATGCTCTGTGCATAAAAGGCATCCTCCCTTTATGGGAGGTGCCTGGACAATGTGTTCATTCCGTTGTTTGTGGCCTTCTGCTCAGGCCACACTCTGCTGTGCTCCGCAAACTGAAGTTTATTACTTTCGGTTTTCTAATTCCTCTTTTTCCTCAGAATCCTCCCCTGGCAGTTCCCTATTCTGGATCCTTCTGGACTCTCCCGTTTCCACTCCAGGCTGACTAAGCTGCTCCTCACAGACCCATCCAGATATTGCTGCCAGCTGGATCAGCCTTTCCGGGACTACATAGAGCTTCCAGGATTCTCTCTACTGATAGAGCCTGAATTCCATTGTTTTGTTAATATGGTCTGTACGGGTCATCCCTCTGGTCTGGGTAATGCGGCATTTAGGCCATCTGGTGTTGTGACGGGGGAATCCCTGTATAGGGGTACACCTTGCCCGGTGCTCCACTACGTGGTTCAGTGTTGTGGTCCAAAGGGTTCTTCTCTCAGGCACCTCTATCTGTTTGTTAAAGCTTCCTTTAAATAAATACCTTTGCTTTTTGGAAGCTCATTTTCCTGCCTCTTGTGTACCGGGTATACAGCTACCACTGCTCCACCAGTGGTCTAGTGAGTCCACTATACTTCCCCACGCCCTGTGGGCGTAACAATATCAGACTCTCGCCTACCATCGAAACCTTCAAAAAGAACCTGAAGACCTACCTCTTCCGACAAGCTTACAACCTGCAGTAACGATCGCTCAACCAAGCACATGCGCGGTCGAAAATGGGGGACCTGTCACACAAAAAAAGTTACATTGAACTTTTTTTGTGCGTCGTGGCTGCCAAAACATGACGCATCCGTTGCACGACGGATGCGACGTGTGGCCATACATCGCAATGCGTCGCTAATGCAAGTCTATGTAGAAAAAACGCATCCTGCGGGCAACTTTGCAGGATGCGGTTTTTCTCCAAAACGACGCATTGCGACGTAGGCCATAAGACGGAAGTGTGAAAGTAGCCTAAGAGGACAACACCAGAGAGATGTCCCCATCCTCTTCTTCCACTGGACTGCAAACAAAAAAATCCTGATGTTCCTCAGGATCATCAGCTAGATGGAGAGAAGGTGACATGAGATCTCCCTTATGATGTGTAGACAGCTGTGAAGGTCTTGTGCTCAGTCTTGTTGTATCCACCAATATTATGTGTTTTATAGTTGTGTAATGAGAATGGTGGAGATGGCAGGATTAGATCTGATCATAGATGGGACTTCTCCATCTGTCTGTGACTTGTATAATATTTGTTTCAGGGTGAAGATGTGACCCATATTAATACCACAGAGACGTATGGGAAGAGTGATGAGTGGTGTAAAGAGGTGATTTTTACATATGACTACCCAGGTGAGAAGAATAGATAGAAAGTACATTGAGATCAAGCTATAATTCAGACTTGTGGATAAAGAGGAAGGCAGGAACCCCAAGAGAGTGGTTTATATAAATAAAACTTTGGTTATTCTGCCTTCAATCAAATGAATGTTTTTTTTAGTTGTAAGTGGCACTGGTTTAGTATCTTACCTCTTGTTCCTGGTGTTTTTATGCCCCGTGTTTTGGCACAAGACATTTTAGAGTCATACACTTATGGCAGCGAACTGACAGAGAGGAACCAGATGAAGGAGAGCGAATAACAAAGGTTTCTCACATAGTACTGGAACCAGTTTAGTCTCCTGTCCTCTGTTCTCATCTTGATTTTTGTTACTGATGTTTTTGGCTCACACATTTCGGTACCAGGAATGAAAAATAAAAACAACATTAAACTGCTGTCCACATTAAGAAGTTTTTTAAAAAAAAAGCTTTGCGTAAGCATGAAGCTAAAAGTTCCATCAGACAAGAAGAATCTATTTAGCAGTAGACTTGCAAGTTGCCCTATCAAAGTGTACCATAAATTCAGATCATGAACTTTCCTTATTATATTCTGATATTCTATATATTCTATATTCTTATATTCCCTTATGTAAAAATGATAATATGAAATGAGCAATAGTTACCTGAATATTAGAGAATGTTTTACTTTATTCTTATTTAAGCAATAGAATCACATTATGGTCAAAATGCTGAAAAGGACTAAATTGCGGGAACTTTTTTCCTATATTTTCATTTAACCCTTGTCAGGCTGCATAATTTTACAACCTTAACAGGCTGCATAGGTACAATTGTACCTTCACATATACCTCCACTGTGGGAAGACTTTACTTGGTTTCAGAAACTAAAGTTCATTCAGCTACAAATGTTATGCTGATATCTATTGTTCAGTGTTGTTACTGGTCACTTATGTTGCTGTCAATTAAGTTAATTCAAACTGGGAGTGGCTTCTACTTGTCTTCCTGCCTCCCTCCTCTCATTAGCCATTTTGCTGTTCATCTCATTGCTGTGAGCACACATTTCTAGGCTTGTGAAGTCTTCAATTTCTTGGAAACGAAGGTAGGAAAGTCTCACAGCATCTAACAGCCAGTTATACCTTTATTCTCATTATGTGGGGACAGAACAGTCAAATTGTCTTTCAGCCTGGACTTGGCTTACATATATTTTGTATGAAACTTATCACTATAGGTATAATTTTTATATGAAAAATGGATAATAATTAGTATCTACATATTGTTTTACGATGTTTTATTTATATTCAGCACAAAATACGAAGCCAAAATTCATCTAGCAAGTCATCATGAGTGATAGTAATGCTGGATCTAGTTTCCGCCATAATCCAAGAAAACGTGTTTGCAGGTTAGTATAATTTTGTGAAAAGCCAATAATGTAGTATTTCGGAAAATTATTTATTTTACATTTTTTCATATTTACAGATTTACGTCTGACGAAATAATGCGAATGCTAGAAGAATCTGATTCTGAGCATGAGGATGAACCATATGTTCCATCTGATGATGAAAACTATGTACCACAAGTGGATGTTACTGAAGAAGATTCAGACATTGAACAAGAAATGGTCATAGAGCATGAAAATGAATACGAATCAGACGAAAGTGTTGAGGATGATTCTGTGCCTCAAAGTGCAGGCGACATTTGGACTGCTAAGGATGAAACTCAATGGTGCAGTAATCCACTGCCAAATGCACAAACAAAATCTCGTAATGTCCTACGACAAAGAGGTGGCCCTGCAGCAATCAGCAACCTATATACAGCAAAAGAGCTATTCAAGTCCTTCATGACTCCCGAGATGTGTGACATCATATTACGGGAAACGAATCGAAAGGCCAAGAGAGTTTGTGATGCTTACAACAACGAACTGGTACAACGTTTTCCTGATTCTTCCAAACGGCCACCACAAAAAACATTCAAGCAATTTACTGAAACTGAACTTCATGCATTTTTGGGCATACTGATTGCTGCTGGTGTGCACAGAGCCAACAAAGAGAATCTGGAGGAAATGTGGAATGTTGCTGCTCTGCCTCTTATACGTGCAGCCATGTCTCGTGACCGCTTCAAGATGATACTCAGATTTATCAGGTTTGACAACGAAAATACACGTGCAGAACGTGTGCAAACAGATAAAGCTGCACCAATACGGGACATCTGGACAATGCTGAACAGTAATCTGGAGAGAGCCTACAAGCCATATCATTGTATCACCGTCGACGAGCAATTATTTCCATTTAGAGGTCATACTAAATTTACCCAGTATATACCTTCAAAACCAGCTAAATATGGCATAAAGATTTTCTGGGCTTGTGACTCATCAAATGCCTACCCTTTACAAGGTCAGCTCTACACTGGGAAACCAACTGATGGTCCTCGACAAGTAAACATTGGAGAACGAACAGTATTGGACCTAGTGAGCTCGTATAAAGGCTCTGGAAGAAATGTCACCACCGATAACTTCTTTACAACCATGGAACTAGCTAAGGTATTGAACTCCTGGAACATGACACTAGTTGGTACAGTGAGAAAAAACAAAAGGTTCCTACCTAACAACATGCAGCCTGCCAAAGAAAGGCCTGTATACTCGACAAATTTTGCCTACAATCATGATGCAACAGTCTGTTCATATGTACCAAAGAAGAACAAATCAGTCGTGCTTCTATCATCTATGCACATGACGGGAGAAGTTGAAGAGACACTAGCAGCCAAGCCAGAGATAATAAAATACTACAACATAACAAAAGGTGGCGTTGATGTTATGGATAAAATGTTGGGAGAGTACACTGTGAAACGACGAACATCACGTTGGACTTTGGCATTTTTCTACAATATGATTGATGTCAGTGGGTTAGCATCCTACATCATCTACAGAGAACACAATCCAAGCTTCAGGGCAAAGGATCAACGAAGAAAGTTCCTGAAAGATCTCGCAAATCAGCTGTGTATGATTGCAATTGAAGATCGTAGTACAAACAAAATGATAATGAGAAACCATTTTCTTCGAGGTGCAGTAGAAATGGTGCTTGGACGATGCATTGTGGTAGCATCGCAGCCAGCAGCTGGCCCCAAAATACCTCATGGTAGTCGTGGACCCTCCCCTGTTGTTGGTAGTTGCTATGTCTGCAGAGACCTGAGGCGAAAACAACGCAAGACTAGAAAGTCTTGTGTGGTTTGTGTGAAACCCATTTGCGATGAACACTCTGTAGCAAAGCCAACATGCATTACTTGCAAAGAAAATCAATAAAAAAAAGTTTCTTACATTTTCTTTTATAATGTAAATGAACAGTTTTTTACTTGTTTATAATAGTTAAATAGCATTATCATTAAAAAAAAATTTATGCTTTTTCCCTTGCATTATCTTCATTCAAAATATATGAGGTACATTTGTACCTATGCAGCTTGTTATGGATGCAAAAAGATCTCGACCCCTTATCTCGGAAGCGGGTGGAGATATTTTATTGAAATTTGGCCAATATATTCTGGACCAAAAATGTAGAGATGTCACGAAATTTCAGCCCTCTACGTCTTTTCAAAAAAAAGTTATTGCAATTTTAAAACGGAATAGTTACAATTGTACCTATTCAGCCGGATAAGGGTTAAAAATCTGTTGGCGCTAACCTAGTATTACACTGTATTGCAAGCCAAAGCTTCTTCATACATGACTATTTTGCTTTTACCCTGCATCTTTGTTAGGTTTCATTGACAAAAGCGTATCAAATGTCCAGGCACTCTTTGTATGAAAAACTGGTAGTGTATAGAAAACACAAGAACCATTACCAGCATGGACACTGGCGATACAATTTGAGCCAGGTATGTTTGACTTTGAAACGTTGTGGTGTTTCAGAGATAACCATAGATTAGAGTTAAACAACATTTGAGAGTTAAACATAAATGGCTGAAATCATGCAACCAGTATGTGATACATGCTGCTCCTTTAAAGAGACTGTTGATGTTAGAGAGTGCATCAAATGGATAAAAACTATTGAATGGTCCATTTATGATTCTTCACTGAGAAGTTCACTTGAAATCATTGGTGAAATGCGCAGTGAAACATGAACTTATGAGGAGCTGGCTGTAACAAACTAGTCAAAAAACTAACATTGTTAGGTTAATATCATCATCCCAACATTATTAGGCTTAACTCCATTTTATTCTTGGCAGATGACTGTTTCACAAGCTCAGAGGGACATGTAATGGCTACAGATTTCAAAGCAGATATCCCCTCAGCTGTACACCGCAAGCATCTATCATCCGATCCCTTACAAGAACTCCTATCTTTTGAGGCATCACAGGATGTTAGGAAAACTAAAAGAAATAAAGTTGACGGTCAAAGAGCTTAGGTAGTGGAGAAGCCATTTTCAAACGTAGCAAACATTTTACAGATAGAGCAAATCTTGTTAAACATGAAAACCATCACAAAGCAGCAAAGCCATTTTCATTCTCATACGATGTGGATCGTGTTAACCTAAAATCAAATTTTGTTAAACATCAGAGAGTTCACACAGGAGAGAAGCCATTTTCATATTTGGAATGTGGGAAATGTTTTAATCAGACATCATGTTTAGTTAGACTTCAGAGAAATCACACAGGGAAGAAGCCATTTTCATGCACGGAATGTGGGTCATGTTTTACCAGGAAATCACATCTTGTTAGACATCAGAGAATTCACGCTGGGGAGAGGACCTTTTCATGTTCAGAATGTAGGTAATTTTTTACAGAGATATCTTATCTTGCTGTGCATATGAAAATTCACTCTGGGGAGAAGCCATTTTCTTGCTCAGAATGTGGAAAATGTTTCAAGAAGAAATCACATCTTGTTATGGATCAGAGAATTCACACAGGGGAGAATCCATTTTCATATTCAGAATGTAAGAAATATTTCAAAAAGAAATCACAACTTACTATACATCAGAGCTCATTTAGCTTTAAATCAAATTTAGCTATACATGAGAGAATTCACACAGGGGAGAAATCATTTCCATCGCCGGCAGAGCAGGGGAGAATGATGAGAGCTGTGTTTAGCACCCAGCGATGGGGAACAGTGCGTACTGTAATGCTTCTTCCCCAGCGCTGATGCATGTCACAAAGATGATATCCATTTGTGTTATGCGTATGCACATGTACGAGACGTTTTCTGGCCCGTGATGACATTAAAAAATGGACATGTCAGCGTGTTTTGCCCATGGACACATGGTTCATAGCAACACACTGATGTGCACAGACCCATTCACTTGAATAGGCAAATAGCATTCCGTTCCTCGCAAGTCTCTCCGTATGGCTAAGTAGTACTGTACAGCCACATATGGGGTATTGCCACGTTCAGTAGAAATTGTGCGACAAATTTTGGAGACATTTTTACCCACTTTTTGTCGGAAAATGTAAAATCTTTGGCTAAAACAAAATTTTGGTGGTAAAAATGTTGTTATTTTGTCTACACTTCCCAATGGTTTAAAATTCTGTGACACACCCATGGTGTCAATATGATCCCTGCACCTTTAGATCAATTCATTGAGAGGTGTAGTTCGTAAAATGGGGTCATTTATGAGGGGTTCTGCTGTTCTGGCACCTCATGGGCTCTACCAGTGGGTTATGGCACCTGCAAATCATAACAGTAAAATCTGGCGCTCCTTGCCCCCTGAGCTTTGCGCTGTGCCTGAAAAAATATTTCCCGATTACATGTAGGGTATTGGCACATTCAGGAAAAATTGGAGCTCAGTTTGTTGTAAAAAAAATTCCTATTAGCCCTTAGAAAAATTAAAAACTTGGGGCTAAAACAACATTTTGGTGGTAGAAATGTAATTTATTCTTTCTTCACTGCTCAGTGGTATAAAAATCTGTGAGGCACATGTGGTGTTAATATGATCACTGCACCCCTAGATGAATTAATTGGGGAGTGTAGTTTGTAAAATGAGTTCACATATAGGGGGTTTCTGTTGTTCTGGCACCTCAGGGGCTCTGCCAATGTGACATGGCACCCTCAAACCATTCCAGCAAAATCTGAACTCCAATATGATGCCTCTTCCCTTCTGAACTTTGCACTGTGCCTCAAAAGTGGTATTCCCCTACATATGGGGTATCAGCGTTCTCAGGAGAAATTGCACAACAACTTTTGGGGACGAATTTCTTCTGTTACCCTTGGTAAAATAAAAAATTGGGGGCAAAAAGATAATTTTTGTGGAAAAAATATGATTTTTTATTTTCACGGTTCTACGTTAGAAACTTCTGTAAAGCACTTGGGGGTTCAAAGTGCTCAGCACACATCTAGATAAGTTCCTTGGGCAGTCCAGTTTCCAAAATGGTGTCACTTCACTTTTGGGGGGTTTCCACTGTTTAGGCACACAGGTGCTCTCCAAACGCGACATGCCGTCCGATCTCAATTCTAGCCAATTTTGCGTTGAAAAATTAAAACAGCGCTCCTTCCCTTCCGAGCTCTGCCATGCACCCAAACAGTGGTTTACCCCCACATATGGGGTATCAGCATACTCAGGACAAATTGCACAACTTTTGGGGTCCAATTTCTCCTGTTACCCTTGGTAAAATAAAAAATATTGGATCTGAAGTAATTTTTTGTGAAAAAAGTTAAATGTTAATTTTTTTAAACATTCCAAAATTTCTTGTGAAGCACCTGAATGGTTAATAAGAATCTTGAATGTGGTTTTGAGGAACTTGAGGGGTGAAGTTTTTAAAATAGTGTCCTATAACTTCCTAACAAAAAAAAATTGTGGTTCCAAATTTGTGCTGATGTAAAGTAGACATGTGGGAAATGTTACTTATTAAGTATTTTGTGTGACATATCTCTGTGATTTAAAGGCATGAAAATTCAAAGTTGGAAAATTGCAAAATTTAAAAAATTTTCGCCAAATTTCCATTTTTTTTCCACAAATAAACACATTCATATAAAATACATTTTACCACTGTCATGAAGTACAATATGTCATGAGCAAACAGTCTCAGAATCTCTGGGATCCATGGAAGCGTTCCAGAGTTATAACCTCATAAATGGACAATGGTCAGAATTGTAAAAATTGGCCCGGTCATACACACACGGCTCCGCACAACTCGTACACACATGGCTCCACTCCGTACACCTCGCACACACACAGCTCCGCTCCATACACCTCGTACACACGCAGTTCCGCTCCGTACACCTCATACACACACGGCTCCGCTCCGCACACATTGTACACACATGGCTCCGCTCCGTACACCTTGCAACACACACGCGACTCCTCTCCGTGCACCTCGTACACACGCAGCTCCGCTCCGTACACCTCGTATACACACAGCTCTACTCCATACACCTCGTACACACACGGCCCCACTCCGTACACCTCGTACACACACGGCTCCACTCTGTACACACACGGCTCCACTCCGCACACCTCGCACACACACAGCTCTGCTCTGTACACCTCATACGCAACTCCTCTCTGTGCATCTCGTACACATGCGGCTCCGCTCCGTACACCTCGTTCACATACGGCTCCGCTCTGTACACCTCATACACACGACTCTATTTCATACACCTCATACACACACAGCCCCACTCTGTACACCTCGTACACACATGGCTCCGCTCCGTACACCTCGTGCACACACGGCTCCGCTCTGTACTTCTCGTACACACGCGGCTCCGCTCTGTGCACCCCGTACACACGCGGCTCCGATCTGTACACCCCATACACACGCGGCTCCGCACACCTTGTACACACATGGCTCCGCTCCGTTCACCTCGTACATACATGGCTCCGTTCTGTACACCTCACACACACGCGACTCCTCTCCGTGCACCTCGTACACATGCGGCTCTGCTCCGTACACCTCGCACACACACAGCTCCGCTCTGTACATCTCATACACACGCGACTCCTCTCCGTGCATCTTGTACACATGCGGCTCCGCTCCGTACACCTCGTACACACACGGCTCCACTCTGTACTTCTCGTACACACACGGCTCCGTTCCACACACCTTGTACACACACGGCTCCGCTCCACACACCTTGTACACACACGGCTCCGCTCCGTACACCTCGTACACACACGGCTCTGCTACATCCACCCTGTAACCCCCTCCTGACCCCACACATAAACTTCCCCTCATCCTGCACCATGACAACCAACCAGCACAGCAGAGTCCTGCATACACTGAGGCCCCTGATCATGTGACCCCTGACTCCTCCCCTCCTGTGACCTCATCCCAGGTCCTGTGCACACAGAACAGCCATATATGTGGTGTGCGGCTCTGCAGGTGGAGGTAGGTGCTGGAGATTCCCCATTACTGGGCGGGGGCAGGGGGCAGTAACCCCTCCATTCCCGGAGATAGTGCCCCCAGCTCTGCCATGTGTATATGTACAGTAATAGAACGCTGGCTGTGCTCATGTATACAGGGGAGGGCACTCTGGTTTGGGGACAGATGACGTTTTCTGTCTGGTGTAGAAGGAATCTATAAGGCTATGTGCACACGTTGCGGATTAGGCTTAGGAGTTTCTGGTGCGGATTCTGCCTCTCCTGGCAGAAAACGCACCTGCGGATTTGTCGTGTTTTTGTGCGGTTCCGCAGTGTTTTTTGTGCGTTTTTCCTGCGTTTTTTGCCCCTGCAGTTTTCTATAATGGAATGGGTAGAAAAACGCTGCAGACTCACAAAAAAGAAGTGACATGCTACTTCTTTTAAACCGCAGCGTTTCCGCAGCGGATTTTCCGCAAAGTGTGTACCACATTTTTTTTCTCATTGATTTACATTGTACTGTGAATCAATTGCGGATCTGCAGCGTTTCTGCACTGCAAAAAAAAACGCTGCGGATTCGCAGAGAAACCGCAACGTGTGCACATACCCTCAGGAATTGAAATGTGGCTTTTAGACCGTGTGCACACGTTGCGGTTTTTTCGCGGTTTTTCCCGATAAAAACGCTATAAAACCGCAAAAAAAAAACGCATACAATAAGCATCCCATCATTTAGAATGAATTCCGCATGTTTTGTGCACATGATGCGTTTTTTTCCACGAAAAAAACGCATCGCGGCAAAAAACGCAGCATGTTCATTAATTTTCCGTTTTTTTGCGGATTTCCCACTCCAAAATGCATTGGGAAGTGTCCGGAAAAAAACGCGTCAAAACCGCGGCAAAAACACATGCGGTTTTCTTGCGGATTTCTTGCAGAAAATGTCCGGAATTCTCAGGAATTTTCTGCAAGAAATCCTGAACGTGTGCACATAGCCTTAGGCTATGTGCACACGTTGCAGATTACTTGCGGTTTTTTAGCGTTTTTGCGCTATAAAAACTCTATAAATCCGCAAATAATCTTCATACATTAAGCATCCCATCATTTATAATGGAATCCGCAATTTCTGTGCACAGGATGTGCGTTTTTCCGCATGAAAAACACATTGCGGAAAAATAATGAACCTGTTCATTAATTTTGTATTTTTTTCGCGGATTTCCCACTGTCTAATGCATTGGGAAAAACCGTGCAAAAAATGCGCAAACAACGCGTCAAAACCACGCAAAAAACGCGCAAAAAAATGCATGCGGATTTCATGCGGAAATCTGACAGAAATGTCCGGATTTCCACAGGAATTTTCTGCATTAATTCCTGAACGTGTGCACATAGCCTTAAAGTCTTCGAAAACTGGAAAAATGTAAATGTAATTTTCCTATAAAGGGATTTCCCATGAAATGTCTGTGGTGTTGGCTCTGTAATTGTCACTGTTCCACCCCTCAGGGTGTCTGGGATGCAGTTACTGACAGCTCAGCCGTCCAATTCCGTACGGTGGCCATGCTGAAGCTCCCAGTACTTTGATTGAAAGCTCAGACATCCAATCTAATACAGGGGCGTGCTGAGCTATAAGGCCGGGATCACACATGCGAGAAACACGTCCGTGTCTCGCATGTGAAATCCAAGCTCTGGCGCCGGCACTGTGGAGCGGAGCATGCGGCCGCATAGCAACACATGGAGCCGCTCGCTCCGCTCTGGAGTGTCGGTGCCAGAGCTTGGATTTCACATGCGAGACACGGACGTGTTTCTCGCATGTGTGATCCCGGCCTTAGTGTGTTGATTGATAGCTCCACTATCTAATCTGAGACAGGGAGGTGCTGGCTGTCTCCAAGTGTTCATTATCCCAGGTGATCACCATGCCTACTTAACTGAGCTGTTTCTCCCAGACCTCTGGCAGATGTACATTAGAGGGAACCTGTCACCCCGTTTTTTCAGTACGAGATAAAAATACTGTTAAATAGGGCCTGAGCTGTGCGTTACAATAGTGTATTTTGTGTACCCTGATTCCCCACCTATGCTGCCGAAATAACTTACCAAAGTCGCCGTTTTCGCCTGTCAATCAGGCTGGTCAGGTCAGATGGGCGTGGCGACATCGCTGTTTCTTCCCCCAGATCTTGCATATCTTTCCGTTGGTGGCGTAGTGGTTTGCGCAAGCCCATCTTCTGAATCCACTGGGCAGGAGAAGAAAAAACGCGCAATCTGCGCTATTTCCCTGGTGATCTGTGGGGGCGGCCATCTTCCTGAGGCCGCGCGTGCGCATATGGAGTCCTCTGCTGCCCGGGGCTTCAGGAAAATGGCCGCGGGATGCCGCGCGTGCGCAGATGGAGATCGCGGCGGCCATTTTCCTGAAGCCGAGATGCGAACTCGGCTTCAGGAAAATGGCCACCGCGATCTCCATCTGTGCACGCGTGGCATCCCGTCGCCATTTTCCTGAAGCCCCGGGCAGCAGAGGACTCCATATGCGCACACGCGGCCTCAGGAAGATGGCCGCCCCCACAGATCACCAGGGAAATAGTGCAGATCGCGCGTTTTTTCTTCTCCTGCCCAGTGGATTCAGAAGATGGGCATGCGCAAACCATTACGCCACCAACGGAAAGATATGCAAGATCTGTGGGAAGAAACAGCGATGTCGCCACGCCCATCTGACCTGACCAGCCTGATTGACAGGCGAAAACGGCGACTTTGGTAAGTTATTTCGGCAGCATAGGTGGGGAATAGGGCAACACAAAATACACTATAGTAACGCACAGCTCAGGCCCTATTTAACAGTATTTTTATCTGGTACTGAAAAAACGGGGTGACAGGTTCCCTTTAAGCTGGTGAGGTTTGTACTGCCTGTGTTTTGCGTTTCGTATGCTTGATATTTTGTTTCCTGACCTTGGACTTTGTTCTGACCATCCGTCTGTTTAACCCTTTCTGCTCTGATACATTATCCTCCTGATATACTGACCTCGGAATGTTACCTGACTATGCTTTTGTCTCTTATGTTTATGACGTACCCCTCCTGTCTTCTGACCTTGGACTCCTTGACCATTCTGACTCATGACTTGGCTTTGAGAAGTGACTAGCATCACAGTAATGAGGACCCTTATCCTGGGGTTGGAGACTGTGACTGTAGAGCATAATATCAGACACTCTATTATATCTAAAGCCTCATCTCATTCACACATCTGTGTTTAAACACAGGTGTGGAAAAATGGTACTGGTGTCATAACTGTTTTGTCCGTGTAACATATATTTGCCAGTTGGGTCTTCCAGTTGCTGTCCCCGCATTCCATAAGGCACCGCGGCAGTGTCACTGCGCTTGCGCAAGTGACATACCGTATTTTTCGCATTGTAAGACGCACTGGGTGAAAAAATGAAAAAAATGAATCGCAGATAATGCGGTTAGAACAACAAACGTCTGCTGTTGTGAATTCTGCTTTTGAGCTCCCTCTGGTGGTAGCAGATGGTAATGCAGTTGTTTCTGGGCTGCAGTCTTGGACAGGTGTATCTGCTAATTGCAGTTCTGACTGGGGTATTTAGGCGTGCAGGACTCATTAGTCCTTGCCAGTTGTCAATGTCTTTTGGGATATGAGTAATCTCTGCCTGGCTTCTCTTGCTTGGCTGCTATTTCAGCAAAGATAAGTGTCTGTTTATTTTTCTGTGGCACACTGCTGTGTGCTTGTTTTTGATTGTATTCCTGCTCTGAATGTAGGATTCGCTGGAGTTGCAGATTTACGCTCCTACGTCTTTAGATAGATGGAGGAAGTTTTGGTATATTCTGCTGTGGATATTTTTGAAGGGTGTTAATACTGACCGCACAGAACTCTGTCCTATCCTGTCCTATTTTAGCTAGAGTGGCCTCGTGTGCTAAATCCTGTTTTTCTGCCTGTGTATGTTTTTCCTCTCCGACTCACCGCCAATATTTGTGGGGGGCTGTCTATCCTTTGGGGTTCTGCTCTGAGGCAAGATAGTATTCCTATTTCCATCTTTAGGGGTATTTAGTCCTCCGGCTGTGACGAGGTGTCTAGGATTGTTAGGTACACTCCACGGCTACTTCTAGTTGCGGTATTAAGATCAGGTTTGCGGTCAGTATAGTGACCACCTACTCCAGTGAAAGTTTTCATGCTGCTCCAAGGTCACCATATCATAACAGTCTGCTTTGTTCTGTAACCACATTATCTGCGATTCATTTTACTTGCGTCTGCTTTGCGAGTGTCTTTTAAATTTGTAATCTGTCAACAGTGCTGATTGGCTGTTTATCATTTAAATACTGCCTTCCTGTTTCTATCAATAAATTCCCACCTGACGAAGACGGTGTTTCCGTCAAAACGCGTTGTGGTTAAATTTTACCTGGTGTTTGAGTCTCCTTCAGCGCTCCTGTGACCGAGTTTTTTCTGGTACCTGTTTCTGTCCTCCTCTGGAGGTGTTTGGCTGGAGCTGCAGTGGTGCTCGACACCCTCCCCCTTTCTTCCCTCTTGGCTGCTTCCTCAGCGCTCCCTTGAGACCGCTTTTACTGACCCTATCCCAACACACAAGGCACACTTCTGCACCTTGCATGTCGCGCTGGAGTGATGAAGATTGGCAGACCTATGGCAAACCTTTACTCCTGGTAGAAGACCAGGTTTCTCTCTCTTCCCATCTAAGTGGATGACAGTACCTCCTGAACGCTACAACTTCATCATGAAGATCCAGCGCCCCAACCAGATGCAAAATTCATTCCTGTTTTTATTTTTTGGGGGGACCTCCATAATCTCCCCATATCGGCATAGCCACGTCGTAATATGGACTCCAGAAAGTAACTCATTGCATAACTCCTTCCCCAGAGTCCGGAGGTGAGGAAGTCCCCCGAGACCGCCCTGGAATTCCATCTGCGGCACTTGCATCAATGCGAGGCTTACCACTGAGTGGGGGAGCAGATGGACCAGCCCCCACCTCAAATAGCTCTGACACTTCACGAACACATTCTCCCGTTACCTCATCAACCACCCTATGCACACCTCTATTACACCAGTGCAGTGGAGAAATCCATACTAACACCATTCAAACTATCCATCTCTGCAGCAGAAACCATTCTCCCAGCTGCACCTACTCCAGACAAACCATTCACACTAGGACCACTACCCCCCACTTTCCCTGCAAAATTCGAACCTTTACCTTCATACA
This sequence comes from Ranitomeya imitator, assembly GCF_032444005.1. Lineage (NCBI taxonomy): Eukaryota > Metazoa > Chordata > Amphibia > Anura > Dendrobatidae > Ranitomeya > Ranitomeya imitator. The sequence goes on from NC_091283.1 coordinate 372,723,091, forward strand.
CATCAGCATTTTCAAGCAAAACTGCACCTTCACCAACCACACTTACATTTCATTTTTTCCCTTCCCCCATGACGGCACACCTGAGAAAGGGGATCCGCTCAGTCAGGACAGGAAACCCTACTGAAAATAAAAGGGCAGTACTTCTCTGTCGCTTCATTTGGGTTTCCTGTCCTGACAAGGACCCTCGTGCTGAACACGGCGGAGAAGTTTCCACTTACCCAGTACCCGTCCCGGCTTGGAAGAACAGGCAGCGCCTCTGCGTTGGTCTTCGGGTTCTGGATGCGTCGTCCGCAGGTCCTCTGGGGCTCTGCATCCGAGCGGGCATCCATGCAGCACGGTCAGATGGCGGGGCTCCTTCCGTGGCTGCCACGCCGCCCTCCTCTCTCTGCCAGCTTCCAGGTGCGGCGGCCGCTTCCGGGTCGTCCGTCTGACGTCACGCGCAAGGCATGCTGCGAATGGGCGTGCCCACGTCGGATCCAAGATGGCGGCGCCCATGAAGAAAACGCCGGCCGGTGGAAAAGGACTCTGGCGGCGCTGCAGAGGAGGGGAGGGGCCACCATTGGGCATCGGAGGAGGTAGGGAGTGCAGTGGATCCCCCATAAAAGGGGGGATGACCACAGAAGACACGCTTATGCCCAAAAGCTTCATCATGGAAGTGGGGCAACAGGAGCAGCAGCAGCCGCATCAGGAGCTATCGCCAGATGCCATGCCGAGCCACCAGCATACCAGGAGCAGCTGCTCAAGTAGTAGGAGCAGCAGTCGTCCTGTCTGGCAAGACTCTTCGGCGTCCAGAAGGGACGCTGCACGTGCATCTGTCCAGCCTCTGAAACCGGTACCCTTGACTGTCAGCGGTGGTGAGTAAACTACGTGAATGTCACCCTTATGGTAACAGGGTCCATTTTTTTCTGTTTGATTACTAGGAGTCGAGGAAATCTAGCAGCAAAACAAAGAACCGAGAATGTGCCCTTTGTAAAGTTCCGCTTGCAGTTCAGTGGCAGAAGGACCTCTGCGCTGACTGCATTAATAAAACTATACAGGATGAGACCCCTAATTTATTCAGTCGCCATGACAGCACAACGAGAGAGGGGATCCGCCCTTCAGGGACAGGAAACCTCAGACATAAAAAGGGCGGCACCTCACTCCCCCGTCAGTTGGTTTCCTGTCCCTGACAGCGGAACCTCTTCAGACAGACCTCAGGAAGAAGGTTGAAGAAAAGAAGAATCCCACTCCTGACAGGCCGATACAGGTAGCGGGGGTCCCCTGCCTCGGTCTGGTCAGGAGGTTGGTAGCACCACACGGCAGGGGGACTGTTGGTGTAGGTGGCAGCAGGAGGAAGCAACCCAAGGGAGGTGGGTTAGCTTCTTAGGTGTCCGCATACCTGGTAAGTAGGCCGTGCACCATGTCTGTGGGGCCTCTGGGGTCTGTCCACCGCTGCCGCTGTGGTCCGCTTTGGCCGGGGAGCGCTGCCGTCCCTGTCGGCGTGTCTGTCCTCAGCGCCGCAGACGTGACCGGAAGGGGCGTGTCCGGATGACGCGGCGAGCGGCGCGGGGTAGTGACGCGGCCGCGCATGCGCGGTAGCGCTTTCTTCCCTGGCTAATGGCGGCGCCCAGGGACGGAGGGAGGATTATGGCCACAGGGGGTCCGGCGGTCAGCATGGGGGCGCGGCTCACAGTGGACGGAGCCTATCGGTGTAATACCGATTAGCGGCACCTGGAGGAAGCCCTGCTGACCCCCATCCGGGGGTAGTACCTAGGGGGATGTATTTAAGAGCTGCACAGACGCCTCTACTTGTTCCTGTCCTCGTTTCCTACATGGAGTCACCGGAGGGAACTCCGCAGCTGTGCGGTGAACAGCAGCAACCATTGGAGCAGCCACAGACAGGAAAATCTCTGAGAAGCTCCCAGCGGCGTTCTAGTGGCAGTAGTCGCGCTGGTGGAGCTAAAGCTGCTCAGAAATCTACCAAATCCTCAGGCCGTAAAGATTCTCCGGCTAGAGAGGACCCCCCGATTACGGTACCATTCGTTGCAGGGATGGGTAAGTGAGCTACGTGAAAGTACGCTTTTTTGATTGCTGTCCCTCCTTGTATTCCCTCTCTCCTTATCCAGGGGAGAAAAAGTACTTCCAAAACCAAGCATAGGGAGTGTGCCGTATGTACAGAGCCACTTCCAGATGGGCATAAAAAGAAGCTGTGCAGACCCTGTATACAGCGCTTAATCGAGGAGGAGGCCCCTGACCTGACATCTACCCTTAGGGACTTGGTTAAACAGGAGGTCAGGGATTCCTTAAAATCCAGTTCTCACAGGACAAGGTCCCTAAAGAGGAAAGAGATCTCATCCCCAGGTTCAGACGTGGAGTCAGAGGGTGTGAGCTCGGATTCTCATCCTTCATCTTCATCTTCAGAGGACGTAGAATCTAGTCGAGCATGCCTGTCACTAGACAGGATTAATCACCTAGTGAAAGCTGTCAACAACACTATGGGGATTGAAGAGACCCAGTCAGAATGCTCCATCCAGGACATTATGTTTAAGGGCATAGACCGTAAGTCCCGAAGGGTTTTTCCTGTAGTGGAAAAGATCAAATCACTGATTACGAGAGAATGGAAGAAACCCGAAAGAAAGGGCTCACTGCCACCAGCATTTAAAAGAAGGTATCCGTTCGAGGAGGAGGCTTCAGCTTCTTGGGACAAGGTCCCGAAGTTAGATGCAGCGGTGGCCAAGGCGTGCAAAAAGTCTTCTCTTCCATTTGAGGATCTAGGTAGCCTAAAGGACCCGCTTGATAGAAAAGCTGATGTCTTCCTTAAAGGGGCTTGGGAGACTTCTGCGGGATCCTTGAGACCGGCAATTGCGGCCACTTGCACGGCTCGGTCCTTGATGGTGTGGCTAGGCCACCTGGAAGACCAACTCAAGGATAAAGTTCCTAGAAGTGAAATCCTATCATCTATGCCCATGATCCAAGACGCTGCAGCCTTCCTTTCAGATGCGTCAGCAGATTCAGTTAGGCTGGCCGCAAGATCCTCAGCCTTGTCCAACGCAGGCCGCAGAGCGCTTTGGATAAAATGCTGGCCAGGTGATTTACAGGCCAGGTCAAAACTATGTGGCATCCCCTGTGAAGGGGTTCATCTGTTTGGTCCGGTACTAGATGAGCTGCTTGAGAAGGCAGGTGATTCTAAGAAGCGGTTCCCTCTATTGAGAAAACCCTTTTATAGGCGTGATTACAGCAGAGGATGGTCTTATCGCCGAAGAGCTGATAGAGAACCAAATAGAGATTCGTCCAGATATTACAGCAGCAGAAGAAGAGGTAGGGGGTACATGTTTAACTCCCCTCGGGACTCTAAGAAAACTCAATGACTGGCGGTCCAGGTGGGCAGTAGGCTTTTGGCCTTCTACCCAGCCTGGCTCAGGATCACCAATAGTCCATGGATACTCAGTATCATTAAAGAGGGATTAAAGTTCCAGTTCCATCAGATCCCTCAGGACAAATTTAAACTAACTCCTATCCGTTCTTCTCCTGCAGAACAGTTGGCATTGGAGTCAGAGGTTCAAGATCTCCAACAAAAGGGAGTTCTTATTAGAGTACCCACGGAAGAGCGAGGTATGGGGTTTTATTCCTCTTTATTCCTGGTTAAGAAGCCAGATGGGTCATATCGTACCATCATCAATCTAAAAAGCCTGAATGAATTCTTGCTGATCCCATCCTTTAAAATGGAATCTGTGAAAACAGCAATAAAGCTTCTTTTTCACAATTGCTTCATGGTGGTCTTAGATCTGAAAGACGCCTATTACCATGTCCCGATACATGTAAATCATCAGCGCTTTCTCAGGGTGGCGGTTTCTCTTGCCGGCACAGTAGAGCACTTTCAATATCGGGCACTCCCCTTTGGTGTTGCGGTCGCACCACGGGTTTTCACCAAGATTATGGTAGAGGTTATGGCACACCTTCATGAGCAAAACATACTAGTAATTCCCTACCTGGATGATTTATTGATTGTTGGGCATTCAGAGTCACACTGTAAAGACCAGTTGGAGAAGGTGATGGCAGCATTACATAACTTAGGATGGATTATCAATCTTAAAAAATCGCGTCTTCAGCCCTTAACATCACAGCAGTTCTTGGGTCTTATTGTAGATTCAAGTCAGCAGGAATGTCGCCTGCCGGACTCAAAGGTTGATAGTATTCATCGTCTAGCCTCAAGAGCAATTAATAATCCCGTTATCTCCTTAAGAAGTGCAATGTCACTTTTGGGTTCCCTTACTTCTTGTTTTCCGGCGGTGCTGTGGGCACAGTTTCACTCCAGGTCTCTACAGTGGGATGTTCTGCATAATTTTCGTCGGCTGGGCGCTAACCTTGATAGAAAATTTTCTCTATCTACGGAGACCACTGATTCACTAATTTGGTGGACGCACATTCCGAATCTGCGTAGAGGGGTACCTTGGACAAATCAAATAACACGAGTAATAACTACTGATGCTAGCCCCACGGGTTGGGGGGCACACTGGGAAGATGATTGCATTCAGGGTCTGTGGTCCCAGTCTGAGCGGGACACGTCTTCCAATCTAAAGGAATTGTTGGCGGTAGAACGCGCCTTGAATGCATTCCTTGTACCTCTGCAGGGTAGACATGTTAGACTACTCTCTGACAACCAGGTGACCGTTGCTTATGTGAACCACCAAGGAGGTACACGGTCTAGGTCATTAATGAACGTTACAAATCGTATTTTTCAGATGGCCGAAAATCACCTACTCTCCCTTACGGCCCTTCATATAAAGGGAAAACTAAACACCATGGCCGATTATTTAAGCCGCAACGAGCTCAAACAAGGGGACTGGTCTCTAAAACCGGCTGTCTTCGATCAGATCGTACGTCTATGGGGTTGTCCAGAGATGGATCTGTTTGCCAGTCGAGGAAACAAGAAACTTCATCAATTCTGTTCCCTAAATCCGAAGGGCAACCCGTATGCAGTCGACGCTCTTCTAATCTCCTGGAACTTCAGTCTCGCCTATGCCTTTCCCCCTCTAAATCTGATTCCTTTAGTTCTAAGGAAAATTCGGGAAGACAGGGCCCGAGTGATATTAATAGCCCCGTTCTGGCCCAGAAGGTCATGGTTCCCATGGCTAAGAAGCATGTCCATTTCCCAGCCATGGATCCTTCCAGAAATACCAGACCTCCTTTCCCAGGGTCCAGTCCTGCATCCACGAGTAACCAACTTACACCTGACAGCGTGGAATTTGAGAGGTCACTTCTGAAAGGGAAGGGATTCTCTCAAAATCTTGTGAATACTCTGCTTAAAAGTAGGAAACCCTCCACGACTAACATTTATGTTAGGGTATGGAGGAAGTTTCTATCAAGTTCAGGGGCACGAATTGATCAAGAACCTGATATTTCTCAAATCTTAGAATTTTTACAGAAGGGCCTAGAGTTAGGCTTAGCTACCAGCACCCTTAGAGTTCAGGTTTCAGCTCTAGGGGCACTATATAATTCTAACTTAGCCAGTAATCACTGGATAACAAGGTTTTTTTAAAGCAGTTACCAGATCCAGGCCGGTTATTAAACAAAGAATAGTTCCATGGGACCTAAATCTTGTGCTCTCGGCTCTAACACAAGCTCCGTTCGAGCCTATTGACTCTCTCCCAATCAAGATCCTGTCGGTCAAAACAGCCCTCTTAGTTGCCCTCACATCGGCTAGAAGGGTTAGTGATCTACAGGCATTGTCCAGACAACGTCCATATATGCAATTTACGGAAGATAGAGTGGTGATGAGGCCTGACCCTCTTTATCTTCCAAAGGTTGCGTCAAAATTTCATAGATCTCAGGAGGTGGTCCTGCCTTCATTTTGTCCTAATCCCTCTAACGATAAGGAACAGAGATTTCATTGTTTAGACGTACGTAGGTGCCTTCTCAAATACATTTCAGTAACAGACACCTGGAAGAAAGATCACTCCTTATTTTTATCCTACCAGGGAGTTAGGAAGGGGCTTAGAGTATCAAAGAATACGCTAGCCAGATGGATTAGGGAGGCGATATCTCTTGCTTATACCGCAGGTGGCGTGGAAGTTCCAGAAGGAATAAAGGCTCACTCCACTCGTGCGGTAGCCACATCCTGGGCTGAGAGAGCAGAAGTGTCGATTGAAGACATCTGTAAGGCGGCCACATGGTCTTCTCCATCCACCTTTCTTAGACACTATAGGTTAGATCTAGGTGGCTCCTCCGACCTCACGTTTGGGAGAAGGGTGCTGGAGGCTATTATCCCTCCCTAGTCACTTTTCACTTCTCTGAAAGTCTCTCGTTGTGCTGTCATGGCGACTGAATAAATACGTACGCTACTCACCTGGTAGCAGTGTTTTTTCAGGAGCCATGACAGCACCCTTATATTCCCTACCCTCTTTGCTTTATGGGTTCAACACTTCCTTTAGTTAATTCCTAAGTTTATTCACTGGGTGAATTGTACCATATATTAATATTGTTTATGTGCTAATAACCTAGAAGGTCCTTTCATACTCTGTAAACCAACTGACGGGGGAGTGAGGTGCCGCCCTTTTTATGTCTGAGGTTTCCTGTCCCTGAAGGGCGGATCCCCTCTCTCGTTGTGCTGTCATGGCTCCTGAAAAAACACTGCTACCAGGTGAGTAGCGTACGTATTTCGTCACTAGCTTTAAAGCCATAATACAGGCAGAGATAAAAGACTCCTTAAAACTGGCCCTTAAAAAAACAGGGAGGAAAAGCCGCAAGGTGTCTTCGGATTTGGATGCCTCTCAGAAACGGGAGAGTCATAAATCATACTGGTCTCCCTCTACCTCCTCCGCCTCTTTCCAGTCCTCAGATTTCTCCTCAGACAGTGATACAGGGGGTCGACCATGTTTTCCAACTGAGGATGTAAAAAAACTAGTTAAAGCGGTCAGGTCTGCAATGGGTCTTAAAGAGGAAAAGACACCTAGGTCACTTGAGGATGTCATGTTTGGCGGGTTAGAAGAAAAAAGGAAACGTATGTTTCCAGGCAATGCAAAAATCAAAGCATTGATCGAAAAAGAATGGAGAAAACCCGAGAAAATGGGTACCTTGCCTTCTTCATCAAAAAGGAGATATCCTTTTGAGGAAAAAGACACCGAATCCTGGGAGAAAATCCCTAAAACTGTCGGTGCGGTGGTAAAATCTTTGAAAAAATCATCCCTTCCATTAGAAGATTCAGGTGTCCTAAAAGACCCGCTTAACAAAAAAGCAGATAGTTTTTTGAGACACATCTGGGAAGCTTCGGCTGGGGGCTTGAAACCAGCAATAGCTGCGACATGTACCGCTCATGGTCTGGCTACAGCAGATAGAAAATCAGCTAAGGGATAAAGTTCCTAGAAGTGATAACCTTACAAATATATCCTTAGTGCAAGGCAGATTCCTCTGCGGATTCCGCAAGATTAACAGCTAGAGCAGCAGGCTTGTCCTATGCGGCAAGGAGAGCCCTATGGCTTAAAGGTTGTCCGGGGGATTTGCCATCTAAACGTAAACTGTGCTCCATCCCATGCGACGGTCAATTCCTCTTTGGAAAAAGCTAGAAAAGATCTTGGAACATGCAGGCGATAAAAAGAAATCCTTTCCAAGTTTCTCTAGAGATCCCAAAAAAACCTTTCTTTCGGAGGAGAAGATTTAACAGAGGTCGTCCTCCAGGAGATAGGAGAAATTGGGACTTTAAAGATAAAAGGGGATCGGGCTACATGTTCAAAGGGCCCTCTACATGAGCAAAAAAATCCCCCCAATGACATTACATCAGAGGTTGGAGGAAGGCTCTCCCTCTTCTTTCCGGCCAGGATAAACATCTCACCAAGCACCTGGGTTTTAAACATTATCAAAGACTGCCTAAAAATAAAATTCAACCATCCACGCAGGCACAATTTTGTAATAACTCCCCGGAGGAAATCCCAGCAGGAGTAATCTGCTCTGGAAACAGAAGTCCTCGGACTTGTTCACAATATCTTGCAGGAAGTCCCGGCTCGGGAGGAAGGAAGGGGGTTTTACTCCCCCCTCTTTCTGATACAAAAACCAGATGGCTCCTGGAGAACCAGAGTCCATTTAAGAAAGCTCAATCAATCAGTAGAGAACTACTCCTTCAAGATGGAGTCCATCAACACAATCACAAAACTTCTGTTCCCTCACTGCTTCATGGCAGTAATAGACTTAAAAGATGCATATTATCATATCCCAATACTTCAGGAATATCGGAAATACTTGAGAGCAGCACTCTACATACAAAACCAAGTGAAACATTACCAATATACAGCCCTTCCATTCGGCCTGTCTACAGCTCCCAGGGTCTTCACCAAGGCGATGGTAGAGGTAATGTCATACCTCCAATCCCGGGATGTAGTGATTGTCCCATACCTGGACGACTTCCTTGTGGTAGGGAGGACAGAGACCCATTGCTCCCATTAAGTAACAGTTGTAACATCAACTCTAATAGAGCTGGGATGGATAATAAATATCCCCAAATCAAAGTTAGTTCCAGTAAAAGTGCAGTCCTTCCTAGGATTAATACTGGACTCCGAACGTCAGCTCTACCTCCTTCAGGAGAATAAAGTAGCCAAAATAATAAACTTGACCAGTACAGCAATACATCAGCCAGCGATGACCCTAAGAAAAGCACTTCCCTACTAGGCTCATTAACGTCTTGCATTCCGGCTGTAGGATGGGCACAATTTCACCTGAGACAACTGCAGTGGGAAGTTCTGTCAGCTCAGAAACTGTTAAGAGGGCATTTGGAAGGAAATCTAGGTCTTTCTCAGGACGTAAGAGATTCCCTAATTTGGTGGACTGTGAGAGAACATCTCACAATGGGGGTCCAGTGGCAGAAACCGGTCGAAGACATGATCACTACCGACGCAAGCGGTATAGGTTGGGGGGCTCATCTGAGGTCTCATTCAGTACAAGGAACCTGGTCCTTCCAAGAAAGGAATCATGGCTCAAACGAAAAAGAACTATGGGCAGTGGAAAAGGCCTTGAAACACTTTTCTCCCCTTGCTCCAGGGCCGCCATACTCTAATCATGACGGACAATCGAGCAGTGGTGGCTTATATCAATCACCAAGGGGGGACTAGGTCCCGGGGCCTCATGGAGGTGTCAAATCTACTTTTCCAGTTGGCAGAACAACCACTGTCGTCCCTCACAGCACTACACATAAGGGGTGTAGAAAACACACAGGCATACTTCCTGAGTCGCAGAGGTCGGAGACAGGGGGAATGGTCCTTGGACCCCGAGGTGTTCCAACAAATAATAGAAGCCTGGGGTACACCAGAAATAGACTTATTTGCCACCTCACACAACAAAAAGTCAAAAAATTTTGCTCCCTAAACCAAAGAGAACATCCTTTTGCAGTAGATGCCCTGCTAATACCATGGAGGGTCTCTCTGGCCTATGCATTCCTCCCAACAGTGATGATTCCAAAAGTAGTCCGGAAGATCAGAGAAGACCAAGCAAAAATAATACTCATAGCTCCATTCTGGCCAAGAAGGCCATGGTTCTCCCTTCTAAGGCAGATGTCATTAACAGACCCATGGATTCTGCCAGAAGTTCCGGACCTGTTAACCCAAGGACCAGTGACCCACTCTCAGGTGAAGGGCTTCCATCTGGCAGCCTGGAATTTGAGAGGGCGTTACTGAGTCGCCAGGGATTCTCACCAGGGTTAGTCTCCACCCGTTTGAAAAGCAGAAAGCCTATAACATCTAGAATCTACGGTAGGACGTGGAAAAAGTTTCTTGACTTTCTGGGTGAACCGTTGGGGGATGTAGCTCCAGTGGGACCCATCCTAGAGTTCCTGCAGGCAGGGTTGTAACTCGGGTTAGCAACTAGCACCCTTAAGGTTCAAGTTTCAGCCTTGGGGGCCCTATACAACTGCAACCTAGCATCAAATAGGTGGGTTTCACGATTCATAAAATCCTGTGGCAGGTCTAGGCCGGTTGTTATCCCAAAAATCCCTCCTTGGGATCTAAATTTAGTCTTAGAAGCCTTAAATAAAGACCCTTTGAGCCTTTGCAGGAGTTGTCACCTAAATTACTCACCCTGAAAACAGTCCTACTGGTAGCCCTAACATTGGCTCGTAGGGTAGGTGATTTACAAGCCCTGTCGATATGTCCTCCTTATACTCAGGTTTTTGACAACAGGATAATTCTAAGACCAGACCCGGAGTATCTCCCCAAGGTGGTCCTAAAATTCCATAATGTCAGGAGATTACTTTACCATCATTTTGTAATAATTATAAAAATCCTGGGGAACAAAAGTTCCATATGTTAGATGTAAGAAGATCTATGTTACAATACATGACCATGACTAGTCAGTGGAGGAAAGACCAAACCCTATTTGTAGCCTTTCAGAGTAGTAAAAAAGGGTGCGGGGTAGCTAAAAGTACCATTGCTAGATGGATCACGGAGGCCATTAGTCTATCCTACTCTGCGAGTGGCACTCCGGTTCCTGATGGCATCAAGGCTCACTCCACCAGAGCCGTGGCTACCTCCTGGGCAGAGAAAGTTGAGGTATCGATTGACCAAATTTGCAAGTACGCTACCTGGTCCTCGCCCTCAACTTTTTTCAAACATTACCGGCTAGACGTTTCCTCCTCTGCTGACCTAACCTTTGGTAGAAGGGTACTTCAAGTGGTGGTCCCTCCGTAAGGTTTTATTCTACAAAAGTCTCTCAGGTGTGCCGTCATGGGGAAAGGGAAAACACCAAGGTTACTTACCAGTAGCTGGTTTTTACAGAAACCATGACGGCACCTGCATATTCCCCCCCCCCCTCCCTTTATCACCCCTTCGGTGTGCACTATAGTTTTGGGTGTTTTTAGTTCATATGTTGTGATGGATTTGCCATGTGTACTAACCAGGGGGGCCTCTCATGCTCTGAAAACCAACTGAAGCGACAGAGAGGCACCGCCCTTTTATTTTCAGTAGGGTTTACTGTCCTGACTGGGCGGATCCCCTCTCTCAGGTGTGCCGTCATGGGTTCCGGAAAAAAAGGCTACCGGTAAGTAACCTTGGTGTTTTTCTTAGGTTTTTATTTTCAAGGTTACCCTATTATTTTCTCCCTTGCTTTTGCTGGGATTTTCAGCTTACATTGGGTTTTTACAGTTAGGGTTTTAATGATCATGGTCCATTTAATTGAGATGCTGTACAGCCTCATCAGCTATGCAGCAGATCCTCCCAGCACAGCCGCCTTTCTTGACACAGATCGCGCTGCTGCACTGCTGTGGAACACCTTTAACTGCGTGGGCCTGTGCTGCGCTGACCACCACGGGCACTATCAGAGGTGATGGCTCAGGGGACCACGACACAGCAGCACACAGATGCGGCTGCAGTTGATTTTACTGTGGCCATGACAAACGCCGCCGGCTTCATAGCTGACCCTGCGGCTGTAACTTTCACTAGTGCAGGGGTCCCAGTCATTGATCCAGCAGCAGATCTGCACGTGGGGGACTTTGACACCACCGCACACGCTGACGGAGATGCAGCCCCGGCTGTCAGCACACCACTGACATGGGAGGCAAGAGCCGCTGGCTGTTGTCGGCGGCATTTGCTCCTGCTACCTGCATGTTACAGCATGCCATCACCGTATGTCAGTGGGTGCAACAGGTGCCATGTCAGCCCCACCTTTCACTGGGGAGCGGTCCTGAGCACCATCATTACGTTTGTCACTGCCCTACACCGGGCCACTCTCCATACCACATATGCTATCTGTCTTTGCAGTCATATACCCGTTGCTGCCCTCTCTGATAATGCCAGCAGAGACTGCATCCTACACCTGGTGGTCTGCACTCACCCCACTCCCTCGCTGTGGACCCAGGGTAGAGGGTTCTACGCAGCAGGACCAAGGGGCCCTAGGAAGGGGACTGAAACAAACTTCACCTCTGATATGTCTTTCTTCCTTTTTTTTTTTGCACCCTTTCTATATTTTTTTTTGCACCCTTTCTTCCTTCTGGTTGCTTCATCAGCGCAGACCTATCCCCAAACACCAGCTGATTAAATTAAATGGGGGATTCCTGCTGCCTGATCTGCTGCATGACGAGGTAGCTCCCCTAACTGCTACTAACATTTGTGTCCTCTCCATCACTCCCTACGTTCTCCAATGGACTGGAGTCTGATGGGAACGCCACCTGTTCAGGGGCTATCCCGCTATGTGTTGCCTGGAGATCACATACCGGGCTCCCAGGTGGGCCAGACTCAACCTCCTCTTAGTCTTCAAGGAGGAGTGGTCGGAATGGCTCACTGTGTAGTATTATTGGATTCTTTATGATGGTACATTTTCTCATTTTTTTTTCCCATTCAGGTCCCTATAATATCGGATCCTCTCATTGTAGATATTCTGTATAAGATAATTTTCCTGGATGGATAGGAACAGGAACAATGTGGCAGAAAGGATATTACACCTCACCCTAGAGATCCTCTTTCATATTACAGGAGAGGTGAGAGATTCTGAAGACACCACAATACATCATTCTTATCTATGGGGAAAACAGATGGACAGAACTGGAGAGGTGAGGACTCTGGGAATGTCTGTAGTGATATTTTTTTAATGTGTCTTTCCATAACCAGGATTACACAGTAGTGAAGAAGACCCCTAGGGAGCGCTGTCAGACCCCTGTGTCTGAGGGATGGGGAAGACCTCTGAGCCCAATCACGGAGCCTCTACCTCACCCCCTTATACATGAGGTACTCAATGACCAGAAAATCGTAGCACTCACCTACAAGATGATTGAGCTGCTGACTGGAGAGGTGACACTGCTGGGAGTTCTGGGACATTATACAGTAACGCTACGAAGGGATTGGGGGGTTGACGTTATCATTGTATGTGTCAGGTTCCAATTAGGTGTCAGGATGTCGCCATCTATTTCTCCATAGAGGAGTGGGAGTATTTAGAAAGACACAAATATCTGTACGAGGACGTCTTGTTGGAGGTTTCCCAGCCCCTCACATCACCAGGTAATAGACAGGACTAAATACACACAGCCTATAATTATCTGTATGTAAAGAATGAATTCAGTGCCTGTATGTGTTTTCTCAAGTTCTATCCAGTAAGAAGACAACACCAGAGAGATGTCCCCGTCCTCTTCTTCCACAAGACTTTAAACAAGAAAATCCTGATGTTCTCCAGGATGATGAGGTAGATGGAGAGAAGGTGTCATGAGATCTCCTATATGATGTGTAGATGGCTGTGAAGGTCTTGTGCTCAGTCTTGTTTTATCCACCAGTATTATCTCTCTCTATCTCTATCTATCTAACTAATTTCTCTAAGGGGTGCTTCCGTCTTTCTGTCTGCAACTTCTGTCACGGAAATCCCGCGTCGCTGATTGGTCTCGCCAGCTGCCTGCCATGGCTGCCGCGACCAATCTGCGACGGGCACAGTCCGATTAGTCCCTTCCTACTCCGCCGCAGTCAGTGCCCTGCGCCTGCTCCATACTCCCCGCAGTCAGTGCCCGGTGCTCGCATACTCCCCTCCACTCACTGCTCACACAGGGTTAATGCCAGCGGTAATGTACCGCGCTTTGCCGCGGGTAATGTTATATACTGCATGGCCTGTGTTATATACTACGTCGCCTGTGTTATATTCTGCGTGTCTGCTATAAACTGCGTGGGCTGTGTTATATACTGCGTGGCCACTGTTATATATTGCGTGGCCTGTATTAACACATCAGGTATTCTACAATGTATGTATATATGTACAGTTAGGGCCAGAAATATTTGGACAGTGACACAAGTTTTGTTATTTTAGCTGTTTACAAAAACATGTTCAGAAATACAATTATATATATAATATGGGCTGAAAGTGCACACTCCCAGCTGCAATATGATAGTTTCCACATCCAAATCGGAGAAAGGGTTTAGGAATCATAGCTCTGTAATGCATAGCGTCCTCTTTTTCAAGGGACCAAAAGTAATTGGACAATGGACTCTAAGGGCTGCAATTAACTCTGAAGGCGTCTCCCTCGTTAACCTGTAATCAATGAAGTAGTTAAAAGGTCAAGGGTGGATTCCAGGTGTGTGGTTTTGCATTTGGAAGCTGTTGCTGTGAGCAGACAACATGCGGTCAAAGGAACTCTCAATTGAGGTGAAGCAGAACATCCTGAGGCTGAAAAAAAAGAAAAAATCCATCAGAGAGATAGCAGACATGCTTGGAGTAGCAAAATCAACAGTTGGGTACATTCTGAGAAAAAAGGAATTGACTGGTGAGCTTGGGAACTCAAAAAGGCCTGGGCGTCCACGGATGACAACAGTGGTGGATGATCGCCGCATACTTAATTTGGTGAAGAAGAACCCGTTCACAACATCAACTGAAGTCCAGAACACTCTCAGTGAAGTAGGTGTATCTGTCTCTAAGTCAACAGTAAAGAGAAGACTCCATGACAGTAAATACAAAGGGTTCACATCTAGATGCAAACCATTCATCAATACCAAAAATAGACAGGCCAGAGTTAAATTTGCAGAAAAACACCTCAAGAAGCCAGCTCAGTTCTGGAAAAGTATTCTATGGACAGATGAGACAAAGATCAACCTGTACCAGAATGATGGGAAGAAAAAAGTTTGGAGAAGAAAGGGAACGGCACATGATCCAAGGCACACCACATCCTCTGTAAAACATGGTGGAGGCAACGTGATGGCATGGGCATGCATGGCTTTCAATGGCACTGGGTCACTTGTGTTTATTGATGACATAAGAGCAGACAAGAGTAGCCGGATGAATTCTGAAGTGTACCGGGATATACTTTCAGCCCAGATTCAGCCAAATGCTGCAAAGTTGATTGGACGGCGCTTCATAGTACAGATGGACAATGACCCCAAGCATACAGCCAAAGCTACCCAGGAGTTCATGAGTGCCAAAAAGTGGAACATTCTGCAATGGCCAAGTCAATCTCCAGATCTAAACCAAATTGAGCATGCATTTCACTTGCTCAAATCCAGACTTAAGATGGAAAGACCCACAAACAAGCAAGACCTGAAGGCTGCGGCTGTAAAGGCCTGGCAAAGCATTAAGAAGGAGGAAACCCAGCGTTTGGTGATGTCCATGGGTTCCAGACTTAAGGCAGTGATTGCCTCCAAAGGATTTGCAACAAAATATTGAAAATAAAAATATTTTGTTTGGGTTATGTTTATTTGTCCAATTACTTTTGACCTCCTAAAATGTGGAGTGTTTGTAAAGAAATGTGTACAATTCCTACATTTTCTATCAGATATTTTTGTTCAACCCTTCAAATTAAACGTTACAATCTGCACTTGAATTCTGTTGTAGAGGTTTCATTTCAAATCCAATGTGGTGGCATGCAGAGCCCAACTCGCGAAAATTGTGTCACTGTCCAAATATTTCTGGCCCTAACTGTATATAGCAGCCACATAGTATATAGCACAGGCCACGTAGTATTTGTCTGCTATATACTACATGGCTCCTATATACTACGTGGCCTGTGCTATATACTATGTGGCTGCTATATACATACATACATACATACATACATACATTCATATTCTAGAATACCCAATGCGTTAGAATTGGGCCACCATCTAGTATATTTTATACTTGTGTAATAAGAACGGTGGATATGGCAGGATTAGAGCTGATCATACTGGTGTTTCTCACAAAATTAGAATATCATCAAAAAATTTATTTCATCTTTAATACAAAAAGTGATATTATATTGAGTCATTACAAACCGATTAATCTATTTCAAGTGTTTATTTCTGTTAATGTTCATGATTATGGCTTACAGCCAATAAAAACCCAAGTCATTATATGAGTAAATTAGAATACCGTATTTTGCAGATTATAAGATGCACCCGTAATTTTGAGGAGAAAAATAGGAAAACTTTTTTTTTAATAAAATGGTGGCACATGCTAGCAGGAACCGGACGTTAGCAACTGAGGATACTTGTTGCTCTGGCACCCTCCCTATGGTTGGTCTACAGAAATGTATAAATCCAAACTGAAGAGATATGACACCCGCACTGCCGTAATTAGTTAGACCCTTGTGACTCAGGGGTATATGCAATGTACCGTATATGCCTTTTGTCAAAATAAAACATCAATCGCCATGGGCATTCCACCTGGGTGCCGCTTCCAAGAAAAAACAGTTCATATAGAAGTGTCCAAAAGAAAGAAAAATGAAAGCGCACTCACCGGTGGTGAACTTCAGCGATTTATTAACACATAGTTACGTGATGCAGGGAGGGTAGTGAACGCATACAGGACACAGCTGTTTCGTGCTATGCAGCACTTCGACAGGTCCGATGACGAGGGGGGAGGAAGCCCGGCCTTTTGAAATACAAGAGTCTCTGGCCCCTCCTCACTCCTTCCTCGTCACGGTGGATAATTAGCCACAGTCCGGAACAAAGGTGAGTGTAAACAGTGAAATGACATTTAAAAGATTAAAAACAATAACATATAGGAACAATATGACCACAAGAAGTATAAATCGCATTTAAACAAGGACTTTTTTACAAAAAGACAGACATATCTATTTTTTCGTTGAACCCTATTGGTCCGGATGCGTCTGCACGCAAAATCCACCTAGCCTCATTACGCAGCAGCATACGATGTAAGTCACCGCCGTCTTGCCGCAAAGAGACTTTTTCTATTCCTGCAAACCGTAGTGCCTGATCATTACCATCGTGGTGCTCTTTTATATGTTTTATTAAGCGAGGGACGCCTTTTCCTGTGCATATTGAATTTAGATGCTCTCTGAAACGCACAAACAGTGGTCGAATTGTCTTACCAATATAAAAGAACCCGCATGGGCAATATAAAATGTACACCACATGTGTTGTTCTGCACGAGATAAAATCTCGTACTGTGTGCATTATTGGGCCGATTTTTAAAGAGGTACCTGTTAGGTGATAACAACAGAAGTTACAGTGTCCACATCTAAAGTTGCCTTTGGGGGCCGCAGTTTGTAAACAATTATTCCGAGGGGAGACCACACGATTACGGACTAAGGAGTCTCCTATATTTCTACTACGGCGACAGGCAAACAGAGGACCTCTTTCTGTCAATTCTTTTAGGGCAGGGTCCTGACAAAGAATCTGCCAGTTTTTTCTAATTGCAGTTCTAATTTGCGTGTCCATTGGACCATATTTGAAACAGAAGACGAATTTTTCATCTTTTTTTATCCTTTGCTTTTTATTAACGTTTTCTTCTTTAGCCTGTTCTAGTGCTGTATTTAAAATAGAGTGGGGGTAACCTCTATTTCTGTATGCGTTCACTACCCTCCCTGCATCACGTAACTATGTGTTAATAAATCGCTGAAGTTCACCACCGGTGAGTGCGCTTTCATTTTTCTTTCTTTTGGACACTACTGAAATGTATGTTCAGTAAATGCATTCAATACTTGGTTGCAGCTCCTTTTACATCTATTACTGCTGATCAGCATGTGGGACTGCTGAGGTGTTATGGAAGCCCAGGTTGCTTTGATAGCAGCCTTCAGCTCGTCTGCATTGTTGGGTCTGGTGTCTCATCTTACTCTTGACAATACCCCATAGATTCTCTATGAGGTTAAGGTCAGGTGAGTTTGCTGGCCAATCAAGCACAGTGATACTGTTGTTTTTAAACCAGGAATTGGTACTTTTGGCAGTGTGGACAGGTGCCAAGTCCTGCTGGAAAATGACATTTCCATCTCCAAAAAGCTTATTGGCAGAGGGAAGCATGAAGTGCTCTAAAATTTCCTGGTAGATGGCTGTGCTGACTTTGGTTTTGATAAAACACAGTGGACCTACACCAGAAGATGACATGGCTCCCCAAACCATCACTGATTGTGGAAACTACACACCAGACCTCAAGCAGCTTGGATTGTGGCCTCTTCACTCTTCCTCCAGACTCTGGGACCTTGATTTCCAAATGAAATGCAAAATTTACTTTCATCTGAAAACAACAACTTGAACCACTGAGCAACAGTCCAGTTTTTTTCTCCTTCGCCCAGGTAAGATGCTTCTGGCGTTGGTCATGAGTGGCTTGACACAAGGAATTCGACACTTGTAGCCCATGTCCTGGATATGTCTGTGTGTAGAGGCTCTTGAAGCAATGACTCCAGCAGCAGTCCACTCCTGGTGAATCTCTCCAAAAATTTTGAATGGCCTTTTCTTAACAATCCTTTCAAGGCTGCGGTTATCCCAGTTGCTTGTGCACCTTTTTCTGCCACACTTTTTCCTTCAACTCAACTATCCATTAATATGCTTGGATACAGCACTCTGTGAACAGCCAGCTTCTTTAGCAATGACCTTTTGTGGTTTACCCTCCTAGTGGAGTATGTCAGTGATTGCCTTCTGGACATCTGGCAAGTCAGCAGTCTTCTCCATGATTGTGGAGCCTACTAAAATAGACTAGTGGACCATTTTAAATGCTTAGGAAGCCTTTGCAGGTGTTTTTTGTTAATTATTCTAATTTATTGAGATAATGACTTTTGAGTTTTCATTGGCTGTAAGTTATAATCACCAACTTTAACAGAAATAAACAATTGAAATAGATCACTCAGTTTGTATTGACTCTATATAATGAGTTTCACTTTTTGTATTGAAGAACTGAAATTAACTTTTTTATGATGTTGTAATTTTGTGAGAATCACTTGTAGATGTGACTTCTCCATCTGTCTGTGACTTTTACAATATTTGTTTCAGGATGATGATCTGACCCATATTGATGATATAGAGACATTTGTGATTGGTGATGAGCGGTGTAAAGAGGAGATTCTTACATATGACTACCCAGGTGAATAGTAACCAATAAATGTAGCGATTTTGTTGAAAAAGCAAAACGCAGGTATATTCAGTTCAATCTATAATTCTGTCCTGTTGTCCAGATGTAGACGGAAACCTCATGAGCTGTTGTTGAAGTAAAAAAAACCTCTTGATATTCTACCTTCAGTTGTACTACTAATTAATGATGGATAAAAATATGATACTGTTATAGATTACAAAATAAAGCAATGAAAATGTGGAAATGGAATATAACTGCATAGAGGAAGTTTAGCAGTTCTGTATATCTAGCGATCAAAAAAAAAAAAAAGAACATATTTGGCAAAATTGATCCTGTCTCTGTGTCCACTAGTAAATCGCCATCGAGACTGGCTAAGGATAGAGCCCGAGTATTCCTCTGCCAACTTCTGCTCAGTTTTTGGACCGGTTATAATTGTCTAAATATGCAAATTATCTGGACAGAGGTTAACAAGACATTTAACGTGAGAAACCACTTTTAACCAGTTCAAAAATATGTTCACTGGGCAAAGCCAAATCCTTTCTTTTAGTCTGCTGGAACCATTGTTGGCTTATGTACTTGTTATGTTATTATAAAGGGGAAACTCATGGATCTAATCTGCAGGTTAATACCGTTCTAAAGCCGTGTGGCCATCGCACTGAAAGTCCGGCTACAGGGAGGAAATTAACTTTATTCCTCCCAGCAGCCTCTGGACTTTAGTCATAGAGAAGCAGCTTCAGTCACCGCTCAGTACATAGTAAGTGACAGCAGTAATTATGTCCCAGTACTGATTCACAGCCAACTCAGCAGTGCATCAGTTGTGTAGGAGCACATTCACATTACGGCGAGGAACAGGCATTTTTTTTTTTCATGTAAAAATTGTGTTACATACGCATGTACATCATGTAATATCAGTTGCCTAAAATTCTATGGTATAGAAAAAGTGTATAGATCTAAGAGAGGAGGTGATTTAAGGCGAAAATTGTTGAACCGCAAATCTTTTTGGATTTTTAAGTTACAGACCAGAGTCCCCCACGGTATGAATCTACAACAAGATCTTATTTTACAATACAATTAAGTCTAATTCATTTTTCTTTTTGTCTTGGTATACTACACACTTTTTTTTAGCAAGAGAAAAAAAAATATATATATTTTTTTTTCCTTTTCATACCGTCATAAATATATATGTATGATATGTTTATTTTCTTCCAACTTTGTGTTAAATTTTTGTGGCACTTTATTGAGTTAATTTTTCAGGTGGTTTGTTCTCTTCATTAGCTCAGACCTGTGCAGCACTAACTTGTGATCTATATTAGAAACCTCTTCAGTCCAGGGTGTTATATAACATGATTAGCTCTTAGCTGAAACATGTTGGTTGCTCATCACAGGCTGTGGTGACCAGGATCCATGTCTTTTTTTATTGTACTACTGTTCCGAAAAAAAAGTTCTTTTTTTTTTTTTTTTTTTTTTACAAAAAAGACAACTTTCCTTCTTGATTTCATCACTGGAGGATTCTTCCCCCCCACCTTTTTCGATTTCTTGCAGTAGCTCCACATCTGTCAGTTTTCTGGGGCATCTCCTGTGTACAGCCCCCTCTTCATGTCCCCCACAGATTTTTTTAATCAGATTCAGGTCTTGTCTCTGGCAGGGCTATTCCAGAACTCTCATCTTCTCCTAGTGAATCCATTCTTTTGCTGCCTTGGAGGTTTGCTTAGGATCGTTCTCTTGCTGAAAAGTGAAATTCTTCTTCATCTTCAGTTTTTTTTGCTGTGGTCTAAAGATTTTGATGCAAAATTGACTGATATTTGGATTGGTTCATAATTCCCTACATCTTGACTAAAACCCCGGTTCCATCTACTGAGAAACTTTTCCAATGCTTGCTGCCTTCACAATGTCTCACTGTGGGGATGGTGCTCTTTTTGGTGATGCACAATGCTGGCATTTCCCCAAACATACCTTTTGGAATTATGGCCAAAAAGTTCAAACTTGATCTTATCAGATCAGAACACATTTTCCCACATTTCTTTGGCAGACTTGATGTAGCCTTTCACAATACATAGCCAGTCTTGGATGTTTTTCTTGGTTATAAAAAGGCTTGTGTCTTACCATGCTACCCCATAGGCAGGCCAGACATATGAAGGATATGGGAGATTGTGATCACAAGCAGTACACAAAAATTACTTGCCAGAAATTATTGCAGCTCCTTTATTGTTGCTGTAGGACTCTTAGACCACTTTTCTCCCTGTCTTTTCATCAATGTTTGAGGGACATCCAGTTCAAAATAAGGTCAGTGTTGTGTGAAATTTAAGCAACTTCTTGATGGCTGTCATCACAATATTGCATTGTATATTGAATGCCATGTAAACTTATTTGAACCCTTGTCAAGACCGCTTTCACAAATGAGATTTTAACAGATCATTTACATATTAAGAAAAATGTGGATTTCTCGTGAATAACATTGGATCGTAGACATAAAGGTATCATTTTATTCAACTTTCTATGTCCTGCATGCCTATATAGACGGTGTATCCAGGTTTATTCTACTGAAATATTTCCTTTAACACAATCATCCTAACATTATTAATTTCAACTACATTTTATTTTTGGCAGGTGACTATTTCAGAAGCTCAGATGGACATGCGATGGCTACAGATTTTATAGCAAATATACCTTCTGCTGTACACACCAAAGAGCTATCATCTGATCATTTTAAAGAACTTCTATCTTTTGATGAATCACAGAATGTTAAGAAAAATAAAAGGAAGAAAGTTGACCATGGTGCTCTCACGGTGGAGAAGCCATTTTCATGTATAAAACGTGGAAAAAGTTTTAAAGATAAATCAAATCTTGTTAAACATGAGAAACATCACAAAGTGGCGAAGCAATTTTCGTGCTCGTATTGTGGGAAATGTTTTACCAAGAAATCACATGTTGTCAGACATCAGAGAATTCACACAGGAGAGACATTTTCATGTTTAGAATGTGGAAAATGTTTTAACGAGAAGTCGAATCTTGTTAGACATCAGAGAAGTCACACAGGGGAGAAGCCATTTTCATGTTTAGAATGTGGAAAATGTTTCATGACAAAACCACATCTTCTTAGACATCATATAATTCATACAGGGGAGAAGCCATTTTCATGTCAAGAATGTGGTAAATGTTTTAACCAGAAGTCACATCTTGCAAGACATCAGAGAAATCACACAGGGGACAATTATTTTCTTTTTGCTACAGATTTATGTGAATGAGAAGTACAACAGAACATATACCAGTTATAGTAAAGTGTATCACTATTAAAATATTTTACAATAATGTTATAGATTGTGTTAAGAATTAGATAAATTAATATCCAATATCTCTGGTCACCTGGCAACATCTCCTGTGAAGAGTTCATTACATGGCAAGGAGCCAAAGATCCCAACAATAGCAATAGCAAACTTCTCCTGTATTTTTCTTCCTAGCAAATGTGTGCCAATAAATGCAGGGAAGATAATTGGACTAAGGTAGACTGGATGTCTCCAGTTCATACCAGGGACATAACACAATGGAAATGCAATACTTTCATGCCATATCGACAATAATCTGTTGTCAACAC
Organism: Ranitomeya imitator; assembly: GCF_032444005.1. Taxonomy (NCBI): domain Eukaryota; kingdom Metazoa; phylum Chordata; class Amphibia; order Anura; family Dendrobatidae; genus Ranitomeya; species Ranitomeya imitator. The sequence goes on from NC_091283.1 coordinate 372,745,385, forward strand.
AATCTAGTGATACAGATGTGCTCAAAAGTTTACATACCCCAACAGAATTTTTACTTTCTTGGCCTTTTTTCAGAGAATATGAATGATCACACCAAAACTTTTTCTCCACTCATGGTTAGTGGTTGGGTGAAGCCATTTATTGTCAAACTACTGTGTTTTCTCTTTTTAAATCATAATGACAACCCAACACATCCAAATGACCCTGATCAAAAGTTCATATACCCTGGTGATTTTGGCCTGATAACATGCACAGCAGTTTCACAAATGGATAAGATCCACTATATGTAAGATCAATGGCACATGGCTATATTTGTAGCAGAAAGTTTTTACGTACAGGTAAGTGACACAATGCAACCGTGAAAAAAATCCATAATGCATAAATTGCTAAGGCTAGGTTCACATTGCGTTAGTGCAGTCTGTTTAGCGCATACGCTAACGGACTGCGTTAACGCAATGTCCAAAAAGGATCGCGTTTAGTGTTCACGCTAGCGCAGATGCCCGATCTGCGCTAGCGAGAACGGACCCATAAACGCTGCAGACAGCGTTCGAGGTCCGTCCCAAAATAACGGAGCATCGCTAACGCATGCCAAAAATGGCATGCGTTAGGGATGCGTTACATACATTGCAGTCAATGGGTGCGCTAAAAGATCCGTTATATTGCGTTAGTGGCGCTATGTAACGGATTCCGTTAGCGGATACCCACTAACGCAATGTGAACCTAGCCTTATAGTGTAAAGGCTGTAGTAGCATACAATTATTACCAAAATCCACTACATGTGAAGCATATGGCTATATTAATAGAGAAAAAAGGTCTTTACATCAAATCTAGTGACGTATTGCAAATGCAGATATACTTCCACAGTACATACAGCCCTGGCAATAATTAAGAGACCACTGAAAAATGCTCAGTTTGCCTGATTTTTCTCTCTATAGGTATATTTGAGTAAAATGTAAATTATTTTATTCTATAAACTTCTGACATGTCTCCAAATTTCCAAGCAATAAATGTTGTTTTTTTTCTGAAAAAGAGAAATGGTTCAAATAAAAAAAAAACAGTGCTTTCAGACCTCAATTAATGCAAAGAAAACAAGTTCATAATCATTTAGAAACAACAATACTAATGCTTTAACTCAGGAGGAGTTCAGAAATCAGTATTCTGTGGAATAACCATGATTTTTAATCACAGCTTTCATGCTTCTTGACATGCTTTCCACCAGTCTTTCACACTGCTTTTGGGTGACCTTATGCCACTCCTGGTACAAAAATGTAAGCAGTTCTTCTTTGATGGCTTGTGACTATCCATCTTCCTCTTGATTACATTCCAGAGGTTTTCAATGGGGTTCAGGTCTGGAGATTGGGCTGCCCATGACAGGGTTTTGATGTGCTGGTTTCTTAATTTTTGCCAGAGCTGTATATTATTTATGGTATAAAAGCTATGATAGCACACCGTTTATAAAGGGGGAAAATGAGGCATATTAGCAGAGCAGTGGTGTGGAATGCAGACCCAGGGAACTCACAGGTATCCCTCCTCACCCTGATGCACGTTTTGCATCATTTTTTTTTACGGGGGCGTGTTAAGGGTGGATAGATGGGAGAGTTTACACCAATAGGAAGGCAGAAAAGTATGACTGTAAGTGAGGAGGAGACTAGAGCGCCAGATGCTGTCAGCGCGTATGGACACTTCTTCCTACTACCCTGTAGTAACGTCACTTCTGGAAATACGCTCCCCGGAACGCACGCTGGAACGCAAGCGGTCCTGTGGAGGAGCGCATGCGGAAGTGTGTAGGACAGGGGAAGCCCGCATGCGCACCATCGTGAACAACTTAAGCTAAAGAGGAATGACATGAAGACGAGAGTGAAGATAACAAGCACCCGAATGTGAGAATTCAAAACCAAATAAAGTAAAAAAGGGGCCAGTAATAAGTGATAATTATTGAGGACATATTATTATATATGCCAAAATGAGAGATAACTTAATAAAGTGCATTAAATACTGAGATTAAGGTGCTGGTGTATTATTAAATTATATAATAATAGTAATAGTGCTCAACAAATAAATATAGTGCAAATATTAATTATACTAAAGTAATTATGGCCATAGCCATAAAATTCTGAAATATTAAAGTGGGTGTTCTTCCTTTCATAAGCTCTAAACCTGTGCAACACGAAGGGATGAGGGGAAGGGAGTCCAACACTAGAGAAGGGAAGAGTGGAGACCCCTGGGCAGATCTAAAGTCATGCTGTCTGCCTTAAATGTCCCTATATAAAATTGCTCCTATCACCAAGCAGGAACCTAATCCCTGCCTTACCCTGGCTATAAGCACTGCTTTGGGAAGGACATGATACACTAGTCAATCCCCACTACCACTTAATTCAGTTGGGGTAGACAAACAAGGGGAACACTTTTCTTGAGACGAGGAAAGAGGAAGATAGCTGATTGCTATAGCTCCAAGCCTCAACAGCGGAAATAGAATGTCTATAAACATCCAGGTGTGTCAGTTAGAACCGGAGAAAGGTTGACACTGGGTGAAAGTCAGAAAGGTATAAAAGATGTCTGCAAAGCCAAACACAAGAGACCTTCTGCAGCTATATGCAGTGCGACTGCAGCTTTTGACATACCCGTGACATCACCATATATATAGATAAATCCCTTGATGGGTCTAGTTTCCAAAATTGGGTCACTTGTGGGAGATTTCCACTATTTAGGCACATCAGGGTCTTTTCAAACACGACATGATGCCCACAAACCATTCCATCAAAGTCTGCATTCCAAAATGTCACTCCACCCCTTCCGAGCCCTGACGTGTACCCAAACAATGGTTTTCTCCCACATATGGGGTATCCGCTTACTCAGCACAAATTGCACAACAAATTTTGGGGTCCATTTTCTCCTGTTAACATAGCAACATAGCAAGGCCGAAAAAAGACATTTGTCCACCCAGTTCAGCCTATATTCCATCAGAATAAATCCCCATATCTACGTCCTTCTAAAGAACCTAATAACTGTAAGATACAATATTGTTCTGCTCCAAGAAGACATCCAGGCCTCTCTTGAACCCCTCGATTGAGGTCGCCTTCATTCCTCAGACAAAGAATTCCAGATTCTCACTGACCTAACAGTAAAGAATCCTCTTCTATGTTGGTGGAGAAACCTTCTCTCTTCCAGACGCAGAGAATGCCCCCTTGTGACCGTCACCTTTCTTGATATAAACATCCTCAGAGAGATATTTGTATTGTCCCCTTATATACTTATACATGATTATTAGATCGCCCCTCAGTCGTCTTTTTCTAGACTAAATTTTGCTAATCACCCTGGGTATTGTTGTTACTCATCCCCTTTATTAATTTTGTTGCGATTCTTTGTACTCGCTCTAGTTCCATTATGTCCTTCCTGAGCACCGGTGCCCAAAACTGTACACAGTCCTCCATGTGCAGTCTAACTAGGGATTTGTACAGAGGCAGTATAGTGCTCTCATCGTGTGTATCCAGACCTATTTTAATGCACCCAATGATCCTGTTTACCTTGGCAGCCGCTGCCTGGTACTGGCTGCTCCAGGTAAGTTTATCATTAACTAGGATCCTCAAGTCCTTCTCCATGTCAGATTTACCCAGTTGTATCCCGTTCAGTGTGTAATGGTGACATTGATTCCTTTTTCCCATGTGTATAACCTTACATTTATCATTGTTAAACCGCATCTGTCACCTTTCGGTCCACATTTCCAACTTATCCAGATCCATCTGTAGCAGAATACTATCTTCTCTTGTATTGACTGCTTTACATAGTTTTGTATCATCTGCAAATATTTTACTGTGTAAACCTTCTACCAGATTGTTAATAAATATGTTGAAGAGAATAGGTCCCAACACCGACCATTGCGTTACCCCACTGGTCACAGCGACCCAGTTACAGAATATACCATTTATAACAACCCTCTGCTTTCTATCACTAAGCCAGTTACTTACCCAGTGCCAGTCATTACTCTGGCTACCCATTCGCTACAGGGTCCAGTATAAACTCATCTCTCTCACCCACAAAGCTCTCCACAGTTCTGTACCGCCTTATATCTCCTCTCTCATCTCAGTCTATCGCCCTACACGTGCCCTCCGTTCTACAAATGACCCAAGACTAACATCCCCCGTAATCCGAACCTCGCACCTCCGTCTCCAAGACTTCTCTCGTGCTGCGCCAGCTCTCTGGAATGCACTTCCCCAGACGATCAGACTGATACCTAGCCCCGACCTATTCAAGCGCGCTTTAAAAACCCATCTCTTCAAACAAGCCTACCACATCAACTACTCAGTAAACTAACTTTGTCCTGTTCCCTCCTTCCAAATATTATCTGCATGTGAATCTGCACCCTACTATTCATCTGTCTCCACACCCTCCATGCACACGATAACTGCACTTGATACTTGACTATTGCACTTAAACACACGGGCTGATGACCGTATCATGCAGCTTTATATGAAAATCCCTATTTATTATAATTGCCCAACCTGAAACAATAAGCACTTTTCACCTATTGTGTCCCCCATTTCCTTTTAGATTGTAAGCTTGCGAGCAGGGACCTCACCCCTAATGTCATTGTTTAAATTGTCTTAACTTGTACTGAATTTATTGTCTGTACATGTCCCCGCTTAATTGTAAAGTGCTGTGCTGCGGAATATGTTGGCGCTATATAAATAAAAATTATTATTAATTATTATTACCCATTTACACACATGTTCCCCCATACCCAGTATTCTCATTTTGTGTACCAACCTTTTGTGTGGCACGGTATCAAATGCTTTGGAGAAATCAAGATATACCACGTCCAATGACTCCCCTTGGTCCAGTTTTATAGCTTACCTCTTCATAAAAACTGATTAGATTGGTGTGACAGGAGCGATTCCTCATAAACCTATGCTGATGTGGAGTTAAACAGTTATTCTCATTAAGATAAACCAGAATAACATCCCTCAGAAACCCTTCAAATATTTTATGAACAATAGAGGTTAGACTTACTGGCCTATAATTTCCAGGTTCACTTTTAAAGCCCTTTTTGAATATTGGTACCACAGTTGCTATGCACCAGTCCTGTGGAACAGATCCCTTCGCTATAGAGTCCCTAACTATAACAAATAATGGCTTGTCTATTACATTACTTAGTTCTCTTAGTACTCGTGGGTGTATGCCATTCGGACCCGGAGATTTATCTATTTTAATCTTATTTAGCACCTCTTGGGTTAGATTGGTGACCCTTAATATAGGGTTTTCTTTGTCTCTCAGCATTTCACCTAGCATTTCATTTTCCATCGTGAATGTTGTGGAGAAGAAGGTGTTTAATATATAAGCTTTTTCCTCGTCCTCTACAACCATTCTTTCCTCACAATTTTTTAAGGGGCGTACACTTTCACTTTTGATTCTTTTACTATTGATATAGTTGAAGAACAGTTTGGGATTAGTTTTACTCTCCTCTCCTTAGCAATGTGCTTCTCTGTTTCCTTTTTGGCAGCTTTAATTAGTTTTTAGATAAAGTATTTTTCTCCTTATAGTTTTTTAGAGCTTCAGTGGTGCCATCCTGCTTTAGTAGTGCAAATGCTTTCTTTTTACTGTTAATTGCCCCTCTTACTTCTTTGTTTACCCACATTGGGTTTTTCCTATTTCTTGTCCTTTTATTCCCACAAGGTATAAACCACTTACAGTGCCTATTTAGGATGTTCTTAAACATTTCCCTTTTATTATCTGTACTAGATGGTGGCGCAATTCTAACGCATCGGGTATTCTAGAATATGTATATAGTTTATGAAGTTTTCAGAATAATACAATTTATACACAGGATTCGGCCAGCCGGGCGCGACTAATTAGTGAAGCGTCGTTCAAATTCCGCACCAATTCACGGCCAGACTGCGCCTGTCGCTGATTGTTCGAAGCCAGGGCCTTCTTCAGGTTTTTGAGGGCCCCAGGCGAAAGAGTCTCAGTGGGCCCCCCTCTTTAACACATACCATGATTCATGATGCACAGATACAGCATATACCACAGAAATATACCACAGCCAAGAAGCATATAACACAGCCCACGTAGCATATAGCACAGGCCACGTAGTATATAGCATAGGCCACGTAGTATATAACACAGCCCACGTAGCATATAACAGCCACATAGTATATAACAGCCCACGTAGTATATAGCACAGCCATGTAGTATGTAGCACAGCCCACATAGTATACAGTTAGGGCCAGAAATATTTGGACAGTGACACAATTTTCGCGAGTTGGGCTCTGCATGCCACCACATTGGATTTGAAATGAAACTTCTACAACAGAATTCAAGTGCAGATTGTAACGTTTAATTTGAAGGGTTGAACAAAAATATCTGATAGAAAATGTAGGAATTGTACACATTTCTTTACAAACGCTCCACATTTTAGGAGGTCAAAAGTAATTGGACAAATAAACATAACCCAAACAAAATATTTTTATTTTCAATATTTTGTTGCAAATCCTTTGGAGGCAATCACTGCCTGTATGCTTGGGGTCATTGTCCATCTGTACTATGAAGCGCCGTCCAATCAACTTTGCAGCATTTGGCTGAATCTGGGCTGAAAGTATATCCCGGTACACTTAAATTCATCCGGCTACTCTTGTCTGCTTTTATGTCATCAATAAACACAAGTGACCCAGTGCCATTGAAAGCCATGCATGCCCATGCCATCACGTTGCCTCCACCATGTTTTACAGAGGATGTGGTGTGCCTTGGATCATGTGCCGTTCCCTTTCTTCTCCAAACTTTTTTCTTCCCATCATTCTGGTACAGGTTGATCTTTGTCTCATCTGTCCATAGAATACTTTTCCAGAACTGAGCTGGCTTCTTGAGGTGTTTTTCTGCAAATTTAACTCTGGCCTGTCAATTTTTGGTATTGATGAATGGTTTGCATCTAGATGTGAACCCTTTCTATTTACTGTCATGGAGTCTTCTCTTTACTGTTGACTTAGAGACAGATACACCTACTTCACTGAGAGTGTTCTGGACTTCAGTTGATGTTGTGAACGGGTTCTTCTTCACCAAATTAAGTATGCGGCGATCATCCACCACTGTTGTCATCCGTGGACGCCCAGGCCTTTTTGAGTTCCCAAGCTCACCAGTCAATTCCTTTTTTCTCAGAATGTACCCAACTGTTGATTTTGCTACTCCAAGCATGTCTGCTATCTCTCTGATGGATTTTTTCTTTTTTTTCAGCCTCAGGATGTTCTGCTTCACCTCAATTGAGAGTTCCTTTGACCGCATGTTGTCTGCTCACAGCAACAGCTTCCAAATGCAAAACCACACACCTGGAATCCACCCCTGACCTTTTAACTACTTCATTGATTACAGGTTAACGAGGGAGACGCCTTCAGAGTTAATTGCAGCCCTTAGAGTCCATTGTCCAATTACTTTTGGTCCCTTGAAAAAGAGGACGCTATGCATTACAGAGCTATGATTCCTAAACCCTTTCTCCGATTTGGATGTGGAAACTATCATATTGCAGCTGGGAGTGTGCACTTTCAGCCCATATTATATATAATTGTATTTCTGAACATGTTTTTGTAAACAGCTAAAATAACAAAACTTGTGTCACTGTCCAAATATTTCTGGCCCTAACTGTATAGCACAGCCCACGCTGTGTATAACACAACCCACATAGAATATAGCACAGCCCACACAGTGTATAAAAGCCCACGTAGTATATAACACAGGCCACGTAGTATATTGCCCAGCCACGTATATTGCAATGCTACTTAGTATATAGCACAGCCCATGTAGTATATAACACAGCCACGTGGTATATAGCACAGTTCACGCAGTATATAACACAGCCACTTAGTATATTGCCCAGCCACGTAATATATTGCACAGCCATGCAGTATATAGCACAGCCCACGTAGTATATACAGTAGCACAGAGATGTAGTATATAACAGCCCACGCAGTATATAACACAGCCCATGTAGTATATTGCCCAGCCACGTATATTGCACAGCTACGTAGTATATAGCACAGCTCACGCAGTATATAACACAGCCACATAGTATATAGCACAGCCCACGTAGTATATAACACAGCCACTTAGTATATTGCCCAGCCATGTAATATATTGCACAGCCACGTGGTATACAGCACAGCCCACGTAGTATATAACACAGCCATGTGGTATATAGCACAGCTCACGTAGTATATAGCACAGTTCACGCAGTATATAACAGCCACTTAGTATATTGCCCAGCCACGTAATATATTGCACAGCCACGTAGTATATAGCACAGCCCACGTAGTATATACAGTAGCACAGAGATGTAGTATATAACACAGCCCACGCAGTATATAACACAGCCCATGCAGTATATAACACAGCCCACGTACTATATTGCCCAGCCACGTATATTGCACAGCTACGTAGTATATAGCACAGCTCACGCAGTATATAACACAGCCACTTAGTATATTGCCCAGCCACGTAATATATTACATAGCCACGTAGTATATAGCACAGCCCACGTAGTATATACAGTAGCACAGAGATGTAGTATATATCACAGCCCACACAGTATATAAAACAGCCCAAGTAGTATCTAACACAGCCCACGTAGTATATAGCAATGTGGGCACCATATCCCTGTTAAAAAAAATAATTAAAATAAAAAATAGTTATATGCTCACCTTCCGGCGGCCCCCGGATCCAGGCATGGCGTTTAGCGATGCTCCTCCTGATGCTTCGGTCCCAAGAATGCATTACGGTCTCGCGAGACGTAGCGGTCTCGCGAGACCTCAATGCATGGCCCAGAGCGTTGCGAGGAGCGGGAAAGGCACCGGAAGGTGAGTATATAATGATTTTTTATTTTTTTTTAATCATTTTTAACATTAGATCTTTTTACTATTGATGCTGCATACGCATCAATAGTAAAAAGTTGGTCACGCAGCCATTTAGCCTGTGTGAGCGCTGACTGGAGGGGAGTATGGAGGGGGCACCTGCTGGCCGCGACCAATCAGCAACGCGGGATTTCCGTTACAGACAGACAGACAGAAGTGACCCTTAGACGATTATAAACAGTAGATAGATTCTTATTTCTAAGGACATTGTCCCAGTCAGCCAGATTAAGGGTATCTCTGAGCTGGTCAAACTTTGCCTTTCTAAAGTTCAGTGTTTATGTGACTCCCTTGAGTCTCTGACAAGTCCCTATAGCAAAAGACAGGTGAAACTGTACAATATTGTGGTCGCTATTTCCTAGATACTAGACAACCTGCAGATTTGTTATTCTGTCAGGGCTATTAGATAGTATTAAGTCTAAAAGTGCTGCTCCTCTGGTTGGATTCTGGACCAATTGTGAAAGATAATTTTCTTTATTAGCAGAAACCTGTTACCTTTATGGGTTTCGCAGGTCTCGGTTTCCCAGTTAATATCCGGGTAGTTAAAGTCCCCCATAACAAGGACCTCATTATGGGTTGCAGCTTCATCTATTTGCCTTAGTTAGTAGACTTTCCATGATTTCTGTTACAGTTGGGGGTTTGTAACAGACCCCAATTAGAATTGTTTTACTATTTTTCCCTCCATGTATTTTTCGACCCATATGGACTTGACATCCTCATTCTCTTCGCTAATATCCTACCTTAAAATGTACTTTAGACAAGACTTTACATAAAGATAAACCCCTCCTCCTCTCTGATTTTTACGATCCTTTCTAAACAGACTGTAGCCCTGTAAGTTAACTGTCCAGTCATATCTTTAATCTAACCATGTCTGTTATTCCCACTATGTCATAGTTACCTGTACATATTTCTGCTTCTAGATCTTCCATCTTGTTTGTCGGGCTCCTGGCATTTGTGAGCATGCAGTTTAGAGGATTTTGTTTTGTTCCATTCTCCTCTCTGTGGATTGTTTTAGAAAGTTTCTTACCTCCCTTCCAAGTATGTTGTCTTTGGGTCTTCTTTGCCATACCTCATATCCTTCATCAGTATATTTTCTGGCTTCATGTTCGAGTCTAATGTTTTTCTTCCTGTCCCCTCTTCTTCTAGTTAAGCGCCCTCCTGATGAGTGTAGCGGGACTTTTGTCGAATGTGTGTTTCCCAGGTTTGTTGAGGTGTAGTCCGTCCCTGGCGAGGAGTCTGTCGTACAGGTAATTCACACCGTGGTCCAGGAATTCAAATCCTTGTTGACTGCACCATCGTCTTAGCCAGTTGTTCGAATCAAGGATCCTGTTCCATCTCCTGGTGCCATGCCCGTTTCCGGAAGGATAGAAGAAAAAACTACCTGTGCCATCCAGTTACTTTACTTTCTTCCCCAAGTCCTTGCAGATTGTTGGTAGGTCCTTCCTTGCCGTGTCATTGGTAGCAACATGTATCAGAAGAAATGGGTGGACGTCCTTGGAACTTATGAGCTTTGGTGTCCTATCGGTCACATCCTTGATCTTCGCACCTGGGAGGCAACATAATTTTCTTGCGGTTATGTTCGGTCTGCAGATTTCTGCTTCTGTGCCTCTCAGTAGTCTCCCACCACTACGACTCTTCGTCACTTCTTGGCTGTACTTTATATTTTCACTTCTGGGTGTTGCTGTGTGCCCTTTTCTTCTTTGCTTGCTGGTAGTACCTCATCCTTAGGTGTGCCATCTTTGTCCTCCACAAGGCCTTGTTTTGGGTTTCTCAGTTGTGTGGTTGGTGTTACTTTTGTGAAAATAAAAAAAAAATGGCGCCAAAATAACATTTTTGTCGAAAAATGTGATTTTTTATTTTCCCAACTCAAGGTTATGATTTTCTGTGAAGCACCTGGGGGTTCAAGGTGCTCACAACATATCTAGATAAATTCCTTGGTGGTCTAGTTTTCAAAATTAGGCCACTTGTGGGGGGTTTCCACTGTTTAGGCACACCAAGGGCTCTCCAAACACTACATGGTGTCCGCTCTCGATTCCAGCTAATTTTGCACCCAAACAGTGGTTTTCACCCACATATGGGGTATTTGCTAGTTTTTTAAATTATTTATTTAAATATTAAAAAAAAAGACGTGGAGACCCCTCAATTCTTGATAAAAAGCCATGATAAAGCTGACAGCAGATGGTTGCAGCCCTCAGCTGTCAGTTTTGCCATGCTGGTTATCAAAAATAGAGGGGAACCCACGGCATTTTTTGCTTTTATACACTTACAGCACAGGTGCCTGCTAATGAATACTCCAATCAGTCGCCTCCTGCTCTTACTGTTGTCAGCAACAGCAGGCATAGGTTGATGGGAGTAATACTCCCATCAGTTGACGCCTGTGACTGGAGGTAAGCTTTTTATCGCCGGTCACAGCTGCTGGCCACGCTGTCATCTGACAGTATGGGAACTGCAGCACTCTTACCGCCAAAGAGATCCACTAATGACAGATGACAGCGTGGCAAACAATGGATGTTTTGACTCCTATTCATCTGATTGGATTCCTGGTTTGTGTACTGTTCTGGTACCCGAACATAACTTATTTTTAACTGTTCGGCCGAACCCTCTGGACCCGAGGGTTCGCCCATCACTAATTAGAAGTTATAAGTACTAGATTTCTGTGATAAGATGTTGATTCATGGAATTAGTTTGATTATCATATGTGGGATTAATAATAATAATTTTTATTTATATAGCGCCAACATATTCCGCAGCACTTTGCAATTAAGCGGGGACATGTACAGACAATAAATTCAGTATAAGTTAAGACAATTTAAACAGTGACATTAGGGGTGAGGTCCGTTCTCACAAGCTTACAATCTACAAGGAAATGGGGGGACACAATAGGTGAAAAGTGCTTGTTATTTCAGGTCTGGCAATTATAATAAATAGGGATTTTCATATAAAGCTGCATGATCTGGTCATCAGCCCGTGTGTTTAAGTGCAATAGTCAAGTATCAAGTGCAGTTATCCTGTGCATGGAGGGTGTGGAGACAGATGAATAGTAGGGTGCAGATTCAGAGTAATATTTGGAAGGAGGGAACAGGGCAAAGTTAGTTTACTGAGTAGTTGATGTGGTAGGCTTGTTTGAAGAGATGCGTTTTTAAAGCGCGCTTGAATAGGTCGGGGCTAGGTATCAGTCTGATCGTCTGGGGAAGTGCATTCCAGAGAGCTGGCGCAGCACGAGAGAAGTCTTGGAGACGGAGGTGCGAGGTTCAAATTACGGGGGATGTTAGTCTTAGGTCATTTGTAGAACGGAGGGCACGTGTAGGGCGATAGACGGAGATGAGAGAGGAGATATAAGGCGGTGCAGAACTGTGGAGAGCTTTGCGGGTGAGAGAGATGAGTTTATACTGGACCCTGTAGCGAATGGGTAGCCAGTGTAATGACTGGCACAAGATGGAGGCATCAGTGAAGCGGCTGGACAGAAATATGACCCTGGCTGCCTCTTTCAAGATGGATTGGAGAGGAGAAAGTTTGGAAAGAGGGAGACCGATCAGAAGAGAGTTGCAGTAGTCCAGACGAGAATGAATAAGAGCAACAGTAAGAGTCTTAGCAGTTTCAAAGGTGAGAAAAGGTCGGATTCTGGAGATGTTTTTAAGATGCAGGTGACAGGAGTGAGTGAGTGATCGGATATAGGGAGTAAAGGAAAGTTCGGTGTCGAATATGACCCCAAGACAGCGGGCATGCTGCTTGGGAGTTTTGGTTGAACCCTCCAGGGTAATTTCGATGTTGGGTAGAGTGAGGTTAGCAGAAGGGAGAAACACAAGTAGTTCAGTTTTGGAGAGATTTAGTTTCAGATAGAGGGAGGACATGAGGAGCTTGGAAACTTCTTCTGAAACAGGCTCAAAGATGTCTAGTGAACTTGAGGTGCGGCAGGGAAGGGGATCCAGGCACTGAGGAGATTGCGATGAGATATCCTGATGGATGTGGTTGATTTTTTCAAGGAAATAAGTGGCCAGGTCCTCACCACTGAGTTGGTGATGGGGGCCTGTACTTTAGGTTTCAGGAGGGAGTTTAAGGTTTCAAAAAGTCATTTTGGGTTGTTGGATAGTGAGGTGATGAGGGTGGTGAAGTAGGATTGTTTGGCCAGAGAAAGGGCAGAGTTATAGGTTTTGAGCATGAACTTATAGTGGATGAAGTCTTCTGCCAAGAGAGATTTTCTCCACTGCCGCTCTGCACACCTTGAGCAACGCTGAAGAAAGCGTGTTTGCATAGTGTGCCAGGGCTGCCGTTGTCTGTGTCGGGTCTTTCTGCGTGTAGAAGGTGCTGCTTCATCCAGGGCATTCTTCAGTGTAATATTGAAGTGTGACAATGCTAAGTCTGGACAGGAGAGGGAGGAGATGGGGGCTAAAGATGTGTGGAGGTTGTCCATAAGCTGATGGGTATTAATGGTACGTGTATTCCGATAAGTGTGGTAAGTGGGGGTGTCCTGGGTGAGGCGTCCATTCTTGACAGAGAAGGAAAGAAGGTTGTGGTCCGAGAGCGGGAGAATGGAGTTAGTAAAGTCGTGCAGCGATCCGGGACGGGAGAAAACCAGGTCCAGAGTATTTCCGTCCTCATGCGTAGGAGAATTAGTAAACTGTGAGAGGTTGTATGAAGAAGTTAGAGAGAGAAGATAAGAGGCAGATTGGGAGAGGGGATCATTAATGGGGATGTTCAAGTCTCCCATGATGAGGGTGGGGATGTCACAGGATAGAAAGTGAGTAAGCCAGGTGGCAAAGTGGTCTAGAAACAGGCGGGAGGAGCCTGGAGGGCGATAAACAACCGCCACCCACAAGGAGAAGGGCTTAAAGAGTCTGACGACATGGACTTCAAAGGAAGGAAATGTGAGGGAACAGGGGGGATGACCTGGAAAGCACATTGTGATGAAAGGAGTAAACCAACACCTCCACCCTGTCTGTTCTCAGGTCTGGTGGTATGTGAAAATTTCAGCCCACCAAACGAGAGAGCGGCAGCGGCGGTGGTGTCTGAATGCTGGATCCAGGTTTCTGTAATAGCCAGAAGGTTAAGGGAATTAGAGAGGAAAAGTTTGTGAATGTAAGTTAGTTTGTTACACACAGACCGTGCATTCCAGAGAGCACAGTGGAAAGCACTAGGAGAAGGCATGCACTGAATGTTAATAAGATTAGCAGGGTTTCTATATGTAGCTGGAGGAGAGTAATGTATGCTGGTGGAGGGAGGTCCAGGGTTTGGGGAGATGTCACCTGCAACTAGTAGAAGGAGAAAAAAACAGAAAGAGCAGGTGGTGGGATGATTTGTATGACGGTTTTGGGTGCTGCATGGCAGTAGTGGCTGGTTTGGAGTGGGTAAGAAATGTCAGTAGAGCCTCGGAGTTATACATGGGAGAGGGGAGAAGGGGGGGGGGGGGGTGGATTTAGAGAGAGTGCCCAGAATGTGTTAAAGGGCGGGTGAGTTGTAAGAAAGCAGAAGTTAAATAAATAAGAAGCAGATTGATATGATCAATGCATAATGTAGCATGACTGGCCAAGAAGCATGATTGTTTGAAAAACTTAGGCACCTTACCCGTCTCCTGCCCAACTGCCACTGTATAACTGCCATGCACTTCATACCGTTGCACTTAATATCTGATGCAGACGCGAACCCGCACGCGTCCTATACCAGCCAGACTAAATATATATGAAATGAAATGACTGCTGTTTCAAGGAACCAAGTGGCCACAATCAGCAATTAACCAATTAGCATAAGGCCCTAACAGGCGTTACTATGCAGGGTAACCAACCAATGCTGAACAAGGCCATAAAACAGTGGGAAAGAGGAAAAAAGAAAAAATGCTTTGAACACATTAAATCAAAAACCAAAAGCAGAGGGGGGGGGGAAACAACAACACAGGAGAGATGGATTGAAATATCCTGAGCAAAGCTTGCTAGATATGAATCTGTTCACACTTGCAGTCAGCACACACACACACAAAAAAAAATTAGGGATTAGTGAGCTCCTGGACTGTGCATCTACTTGGTGGTGTCAAGTGTAATGACAGATAATGTTTCCGAAGGTCTCAACTGAATTCAGGTACAGGGAATGTGAGAGACCGTCAATGGCATCAATGACTTCCATCATCCACAAACTGCCTACACATTGGCTGCATGCGGTTCCGCTCCGTACACATCGTAAACTCACGCCTCTGCTGTGTACACATGCGGCTCTGCTCCATACACTTCATACACACGTGGCTCCGTTCCGTACACATGCAGCTCCGCTCTGTACATGTACACACACGGCTCTGCTCCGTACACCTCGTAGATACAAGGCTCTGCTCCGTACACGTTACACACGCGGCTCTGCTCCGTACACGTCGTACACACGCGGCTCCACTCCTTACACCTCATACACATGCGTATCCGCTCCGTACACCTCATATAGATGCGGCTCCGCTCTGTACACATCCTACACACGTGGCTCCGCGTTGTACACACGTGGCTCCGCTCCGCACACCTCATACACGTGGCTCCGCTCCGTACACCTCGTACACACACGGCTCCACTCCGTACACCTCATACACACACGGCTCTGCTACATCCACCCTGTAAACCCCTCCTGACCCCACACAGAAACTTCCCCTCATCCAGCACCATGACAACCAGCACAGCAGAGTCCTGCATACACTGAGGCCCCTGATCATGTGACCCCTGACTCCTCCCCTCCTGTGACCTCATCACAGGTCCTGTGCGCACAGAACAGCCATAACATTATTATTATTATTATACATTTTTATAGCGCCATTTATTCCATGGCGCTTTACATGTGAATACGGGGCAAATATAGACAAATACATTAAACATGAGCAGATAACAAGGCACACGAGTACATAAGGAGGGAGGACCCTGCCCACGAGGGCTCACAGTCTGCAGGGGGTGGGTGAGGATACACTAGGAGAGGGAAGAGCTGGCTGTGCGGCTGTTCAGTAGGTTGAGGATCACTGCAGGTTGTAGGCTTGTCGGAAGAGATGAGTCTTCAGGTTCTTTTTGAAGGTTTCTATGGTAGGCGCAAGTCTGATGTGTTGGGGTAGAGAGTTCCAGAGTATGGGGGAAGCACGGGAGAAGTCTTGGATGCGGTTATGGGAAGAAGAGATGAGAGGGGAGTAGAGAAGGAGGTCTTGGGAGGATCGGAGGTCGCGTGTAGGTAGGTACCGGGAGACCATGTCACAGATGTATGGAGGAGACAGGTTGTGGATGGCTTTGTATGTCAGTGTGAGGGTTTTGAACTGGAGTCTCTGGGCGATAGGAAGCCAGTGAAGGGCTTGACACAGGGGAGAGGCTGGGGAATAGCGGGGGGACAGGTGGATTAGTCGGGCAGCAGAGTGTAGGATGGATTGGAGTGGTGCCAGAGTGCTAGAGGGGAGTCCAGAGAGTAGGAGGTTGCAGTAGTCGAGGCGGGAGATGATAAGGGCATGCACTAGCGTTTTTGCAGTGTGTACATATGTGTGGTGTGCGGCTCTGCAGGTGGAGGTAGGTGCTGGAGATTCCCCATTACTAAGAGCTATAACGCTTTCTCCCCTCTCCTCTGATAGATACATACAACCCAACTATGAAGAACCGGAAGTCAGGAAACACATATTGCTCCCATAGTACAGCGCCCTTGTCTGACACACAGTATAATGTTCCCACAGTACCGCCATCCCCCCACACAGTATAATGTCCCCACAGTGCCGCCATCCCCCCACACACAGTATAATGTCCCCACAGTGCCGCCATCCCCCCACACACAGTATAATGTCCCCACAGTGCCGCCATCCCCCCACACACAGTATAATGTCCCCACAGTGCCGCCGTCCCCCCACACACAGTATAATGTCCCCACAGTGCCGCCATCCCCTCACACACAGTATAATGTCCCCACAGTGCCGCCATCCCCCCACACACAGTATAATGTCCCCACAGTGCCGCCATCCCCCATACACACAGTATAATGTTCCCACAGTGCCGCCATCCCCCCACACACAGTATAATGTCCCCACAGTGCTGCCATCCCCCCACACACAGTATAATGTCCCCACAGTACCACCATCCCCCCACACAGTATAATGTCCCCACAGTGCCGCCATCCCCCCACACACAGATATTACCTGCAGTGGCTGGCAGACCCTTTGTGTAATTGGCTGCTGATATCACTTGTCCCTCTCCATATAAAGAGCAGACATCTTGTTCTAGTGCCATTTTGACAATGTAACGCTGACGCTATGACTATTTGCTATTAGAGTTTAGCTAGTTAGGCTGGTTTCACATTTGCGGACGAAGGCTTTGCGGAGGGCTGCGTAGTTCCTCTGTAAAGCCCCGCGACTGCCGCGCCTCTTCCTTCATCTCCGCCTACATCGGCATGCATCCTGTGTACCCTATCTTTAACATTGGGTACGCAGGCCATGCGGATGCCTCCGCATGCGTCATTTTGGCGCTGCTCCGACCTGCGTCGAACGCAACATGTTGCATTTTTTGCGGTCGGCGCAGAGGCATCCGCATGGCCTGCGTACCCAATGTTAAAGATAGGGTACACATGCCGACGTAGGCGGAGCTGAAGGAAGAGGCGCGGCAGTGGGTGGGGCTTCACGGAGGAACTACGCAGCCCTCGGCAAATCCCTCGTCCGCAAATGTGAAACCACCTTTAGCTAGACGGTTGTTTCTAAATCAGATAGTTTAGCTAGATAGTGTCCTCTGTGACGGTGAAATCGACCTACCAGCAAAAAATTTTTTTTGTGTGACATTACTGAGGTCCACAGATAAAAGACAGCAGGGCACATTTCATAGACATATTGCTCAATGCTTCGTTTGTGCTCCATGCACGAATACACCTTTCTAAATCTTATTTTTTCACTTGCTAAATGTGATACAGCAAGGCATATGTCACCTTGTCATTTAGTGGTCTGGTGACATTGTTCTGTGATTTGAGCTGTTGGCCTGGAAAACAATTTTTTCTGGCCGTTGCTACTGTGATTCATAATGCCATATCTCACCTTTATACTTAGTGGTGGTGAAATTAAGCTGCCTGCAGAGCTGCACAATAAAGAAAAATTAGGGGGGGTCGCTAAGGTGATTCAGCACACCATATATCACCTTGTCATTTAGTGTCGGTGAAATTCAACATCTGCATAGCTCATACAGATTAAAAAGATTTTTTTTTTCGATTCTTAAACATGATACAGCCCGCCATATCCCACCTTGTCATTTAGTGTCAGTGAATTTGTTGTGTGTGCAGAGCTGTTGCACATACACCGTATATACTCGAGTATAAGTCAACCCGAGTATAAGCCGAGACCCCTAATTTTGCCACAAAAAAACGGGAAAACTTAATGACTCCGAGTATAAGCCTAGGGTGGAAAATACAGCAGCTACCGGTAAATGTCAAAAATAAAAATAGATACTAATAAAAGTAAAATTAATTGAGACATCAGTAGGTTAAGTGTTTTTGAATATCCATATTGAACCAGGAGCCCCATATAATGCTCCATAAAGTTTATGATGGGCCCCATAAGATGCTCCATACAAAATACGCCCTATATAATGCTCTATAAAGTTTATGATGGGCCCCATAAGATGCTCCATATTAAAATGTGCCCCATATAATGCTGCACAAATGTTGATTATGACCCCATAAGATGCTCCATAGACAATTATCATATAATGCTGCACAAATGTTGATTATGGCCCCATAAGATGCTCCATAGACACCTTTGCCCTGTATAATGCTCCACAAATGCTGATTATGGCCCCATAAGATGCTCCATAGACTATTATGCCCCATATGTCGTTGCTGCGATAAAAAAAAAAATGACATACTGACCTCTCGCCGCTCAGGCCCCCGGCACTTGCTATAGTCACCTTTCCTTGTTCCACCGCCGCTGTGTCTTCCCCGTCCTCCACACTGACGCTCAGGCAGAGGGCGCGCACTAACCACGTCATCACGCCCTCTGACCTGAGCGTCACAGGCAGATGATGCGGAAGACGGCGCCTGGCGGTGGAATGAGGACAGGTGAATATCTCCGTGCTCCCCCTCTCCATTATACTCACCTGGTCCCGGCGCGATCCCTGGCAGTTTCTCTGATGGACTCTCCGTGCGCGGCAGCTCTTCCAGCTTTGAGCAGTCACTGGTACCGCTCAATACAGTAATGAATATGCGGCTCCACCCCTATGGGAGTGGAGTCACGTCCATATTCACTACTGTAATGAGCGGTACCAGTGACCACTCAAAGCTGGAAGAGCTGCCGCGCCCGGAGAGTCCATCAGAGAAGCTGCCAGGGACTGCGCAGGTGAGTATAATGGGGAGGGGGAGCACGGAGATATTCACCTGTCCTCATTCCATGTGACCACTCAAAGCTGGAAGAGCTGCCTGGAGACCATCGGAAATGCAGGGACCTCGCCGGGAGCAGGTGAGTATGTCACAGCTGCTGCTCACCCTCCCCCGCTGACCCCCCAGTGACAATGACTCGAGTATAAGCCGAGAGGGGCACTTTCAGCCTAAAGAAATGGGCTGAAAATCTCGGCTTATACTCCAGTATATACGGTACTTTTTTTTCTTTACAAACGTCATACATACAGCAGGTTAGATCTGAGTTTGAAATTGTTTGGAGCATATCTTCTAGGTTATACAGGTCTCATCTACACTAAAAACAAATTTGTTCAGTTACTAACATGATACAGTAGGGTAAATCTCACTTTGAAATTGTTTGGAAATAACATGATACAGTAGGGTAGATCTCACTTTGAAATTGTTTGGAAATAACATGATACAGTAGGGGAGATCTCCGTTTGGAGCATCTAGTCTATGTTATACATGCCTCCTTCACACAAACAAACAAAAATTATTCTGTTACTAACGTTCTACAGTAGTGTAGATCTCACTTTGAAATTGTTTATAGCATCTAGTCTAATTTATACAGGCCTCGTCCATGGCCACAAAAGCATTTATTCCATTACTAACGTCATACAGTTGTGTGCAGAGCTGGTGCAGAGGCTAAAATCTAATTTTTTGATGCTAATACTGTGTTACTACCACACTATCTGAGCAACATGAATGGGAAAAAGTGAGGTTGTGGCAGGGCGATTAGGCTTGGTGTTCAAGGTAAAAACACAAAAATTAAGCTTGGTTTAAGTTAGTATACATGCAGTACATAAAACCCATATTCACTTTGGCCATAAACCATATAAAACCTACAAGAAGCAAAATAAACATAAACCTTTTTGTAACTAAAGGTACTGTCACACTAGACGATATCGCTAGCGATCCGTGACGTTGCAGCGTCCTCGCTAGCGATATCGTCCAGTGTGACAGGCAGCAGCGATCAGAATCCTGCTGGGAGATCGCTGGTCGGGGAAGAAAGTCCAGAACTTTATTTCGTCGCTGGACTCCCCGTAGACATCGCTGAATCGGCGTGTGTGACACCGATTCAGCGATGTCTTTGCTGGTAACCAGGGTAAACATCGGGTAACTAAGCGCAGGGCCGCGCTTAGTAACCCGATGTTTACCCTGGTTACCATCCTAAAAGTAAAAAAACAAACACTACATACTTACCTACAGCCGTCTGTCCTCCAGCGCTGTGCTCTGCTCTCCTCCTGCTCTGGCTGTGAGCGTCGGTCAGCCGGAAAGCAGAGCGGTGACGTCACCGCTCTGCTTTCTGGCTGCCCGGCGCTCACAGCCAGACCAGAGAAGCAGAGCGCCGAGGACAGACAGCGGTAGGTAAGTAAGTAGTGTTTGTTTTTTTTAATTTTTAGGATGGTAACCAGGGTAAACATCGGGTTACTAAGCGCGGCCCTGCGCTTAGTTACCCGATGTTTACCCTGATTACCGGGGACCTCGGGATCGTTGGTCGCTGGAGAGCTGTCTGTGTGACAGCTCTCCAGCGACCAAACAGCGACGCTGCAGCGATCCGGATCGTTGTCGGTATCGCTGCAGCGTCGCTATGTGTGACGGTACCTTAAGTAAAAAGCAAAAGTGCATTTAAATAACACAGGGTTCTTAGTAATACTGTTTTTGCTCAAAAATAGCATAAAAGCTTTTATGCTATTTTTATCAAAAAGAGTTTTACTAAGAACCCTGTGTTATTTAAAAGAACGTTTGCTTTTTATTTATTTTGTTACAGCAAGGTTTATGTTTATTTTGCTTCTTGTAGGTTTTGCTGTTCAAGGTCTGTGTGGCATAGGTGGTAATTAGTGATGAGCGAGTATACTCGTTACTCGAGATTTCCCAAGTGTGCTCGGGTGATTTAGATGTGCTCGGGTGATTTGGATGTGCTCGGACATTTAGTTTCTGGCTCCGTAGCTGCATGATTTGCGGCTGCTAGACAGCCTGAATACATGTGGGGATTGCCTAACAATCAGGCAACCTCCACATGTACTCAGGCTGTCTAGCAGCCGCAAATCATGCAGCTACAGAGACATCCAAATACTCAAAGATCACCCGAGCATACCCGGGAAATCTCGAGTGACGAGCATACTCGCTCATCACTAGTGGTAATGTTTGTGAAAGGGTCATTCCATGTCAAGTGAACCAATGATTTTTACCTCTATATTTTTAATTCTTTTGAGACTTTGTTATTTGGTAATACAGTGTCAGAGAATGCAAAATGTGAAAAAAAAAAAATTCTAGATATTTTTTCTTTTTTTAATTGATTTTCAAAGTTTGGAAAAAGTGCGAATTTCGGTGTTGCCTGCCTTTACATTTCTCCTCATAACTCAGGCTACAAAAAAGATAGAGAAACAAAATAAACACCATTCTACTCAGGACTGTACAGGCTTTCACCAGATATGTTACAAGAGTATCTTTGTTAACTTTTTACCCATGCGAATGGAAACACAAAATTTTCAAACGCATTTCCGAAAAAAAAACGTTTAATTTCAAAATGTCAAAAACTGCACATGTGCCTGCTATGCTCCTAGCCACATCTGTACCAAAATACAAGTTGGGATCGTGATGGGATCATATTTAAAAAAAAAAAACTATTACAGTGTCAATTCGAAAATCTTGATTTCAGATCTGTTCAGCCTGTGGTCTAACAGTGTGGGGTCTATATTTACCAAATAATCCATCATTTTTAGATATTACTGTATAATTTTATTATGTTACAGCTTAGAAGCAGGAGAGGACAGAGTAGAAAGCTTTGTTAGGGGTAGACAGTGACTGCAGAGCAGATGACCGGCCGGCAGCTCGGGCCTCCACAGGCCGTATTCACACCAAATATAAACACCCAGGAAACTCCTCAAATGGAGGGAGAAAAATATTCTTAACATCCAGTTCATGTATTGTACAAACCAGGACTGCGAAGAGGAGGAGAGTTTGTGAAAACATCGGTTACAGGAAGCAGAACCCATCACTTACAGGAAGCAGAACCCATCACAGGGACTCAGCAATACCACACTGTCATCCCACATAGGGAAACAGAAATAAAAACAAGGATTTTTTCATTCAGCAAAGACAGTGAAGTCCATGAGGTGGTAGACGGCGGCACAAGATCGGCAATGGATGACATAACTGGTGATGTGACCTGTGAATATGATCGGCGCTGGTGGCGGCTACTGGACTCTCCAAAGATTGTGAAAATGAAGAAGTGACTTTTCTGCACCTTCTGGTCCAGCGCCGTCCTTTGTGTATCCAAGAAAACCAGATATTGTAAAAGTGAACAAAAATCAGATATTGACTCAGGTGGAGCCGAACACCATGACAGGCCGTCCATACTCTGACACAAAAGGAAATGGCCATTGCTAGTAAGCACTTATGGACAAGATGACATTTCACCCACTAGAAGGGACACATTGATGATAAAAGGCCAGTGTAAAAACCTACTATTAATTGTTTGATTAGTTCATATTTTATAGAAAGAGGATTTAACTACTGTACTATTCTTCTTAAACATTTCATAAATGACATGTTTAGTGATATAAAAGAAAAAAATTGTTCCATGTAGGTGGTAAAAATATTGGTTCTTTTAATCTTGTTTTTAACATATAATTAGGATCAGACTGTATTTAGAAAATCACACTTGAGGATATGATCACCTTTTTTCTTTTGGCTTGCTCAGCATTTTCAACCTGAACAAGTTGTGTTATGATGATTAAGATGTATTTATTCTGGCACTTCAGTATTTGTTTTTTTGTTTTTATTGTTGCATATAAATTTTGAATGCAATAAGTTGTAATTTGAAAAGAAAAAAGGAAGAAATGGACACAAACATAAAATCAGATGATTCAAGGCTTAAAAAAAAAAAAAAAATTTGATCGGTCCCAAGTTGAACACTGTACAAATATAAACAGGAACACAACTAACACACATGCATGTTTTCACAATTTTAAAACATAGCGTTTTTTTTCACAATTGCGCATCAAAATTTTGAATTTGATTTCTCCAAAACAAAATTTAAAGAAACATAGTCTTGTGATATATCAAACGGAAGCCGGTACCGTTCTGAGAAAAATGATGCCTCTCCGACGTCTTTATCTTAATTCTAGCCCGAGATATGATAAAAAATGTAAAGCTATACCAGGCCAATATCTGCGCTTTTTTGAAACTTTATAAATCTGTAAAAAATGAACTGATGAAGAAAAAAATTCAAAACTTTTAATTTGTAATTAACTAAAGTTGTACTTCATAAAAACAACAAAAAAAAATATCTAAGGACGTGAGGTAAAAAAAATATTCATATTTGGATCACTTGATATGGAATGACCCGAAAGCACTAGTGAACCAACATCGTCACGTCCTTTGCAAAAATAACTGACAACTTCTGTTACTGGACGGGCTACTCCACTATCTTTCTTTGGCAGACGCACAGCAGTACGCCTTGTTGATGAGGCTCAGAAAGAGCATGTTGTCACGGGGTCCTTCTCCGGTACCACACAATCAACAGAGCCAGCGAAGAGTGAACAATCCCAAGACCTTTATTTAGGCAAAAATACAAAAGGTCCATATACGATCCACCACACAAAGGATAAAATAGTCCAGAACACGAATGCAGTTCAGTAACAGGATAAAAGTTCAACAATCCAGCAGATAGAGGATAGCATAGTCCATATACTCTTCTTTCTCTATGATATGCTGTGAACCCATCATCATTCCACTCAGGACTGATCTGTGTGTCACCTCCCTGATATTTACAAGTCCCTCTCCTCATTCACAGGTTAGGGGGGTGGGTCGCAGGGGCTCATTGTTTCAACAAGCTAGTTCAATATGTCAGTAGCATATTAGCAAACAACATTATTCACTAACCCTGTGGAGAGATAACAGTGCAGGACTGTGGGGCTGATCTCACATGGCAAATAACAGCAATTCATCAATTGGCAAATAACTCATCCTACAAGAGAACACCATGATAATCAGTAAAATATACACAAAATGATACCCACATAACATATCACACCATCACAACCTCTCCCCCCTCATAATAAGTGATCACGTCATGAGGCCTACACAGACCGCTGGCCTGCTCACTTTAGTCCACATTTCTCAATAGTTTATAGTTCCTTGTACAGTGGCAGGGGTTGCAATAATCATGAGCACTTGTCCATAAATTCCCGGGTCCTGGCTTTATGGTCATACCAGGCTTTTTGACTGGACTGGGCCATTCGCTGATGTTCATTAGCCAAGGTAGCTAGCTGGGCAAGACAGTCTCTGAACTCTAGAACGTACGGGAATAATTGGTGTTCCATTATCTGCGATATCTCCCTTCAATTGTTCTTTCAGAAGAGTGAGAGGCCCACAGACCTTTTGCTCCCACAAAATGACTTTGTAACTCTCCAATGTCATTTCCAAGGAGGATATATGCAGGAAGTCCTCCCATGATGCCAATCCAACACAGTTTTTCTCCAAAACCATAATCCAAACGTACCAAAGCTTGCTGTATGTATTTGCGGACACCCCCCGCCAGGACAATGGGAATTCCCGGGCCCTGGTGAATTGCCTGGGGTCGAACCACACGGGGGTCAGCGATAGTCAGGAATGCCCCCGTGTCTCTAAATCCCGACACTTTGTATCCATCAATTAAGACATCCTGCAGGTGGCAATGCCGTTGCTCTGTATTTCTGAGGGACAAAGGCTGGAGTCCGTACACTCCAGGAGGGGTATCTATAGTGCCGTGGTCGGTGTTCCACTCTGGTGGGGGTGGTGGTAGCTTTTCCTCAGGCGGATTGGAGTGCACAAGATGTACTGGACGAGGTGGGGCTGCTTGGGGCTTCCTCCGAATCCTTGTGGGACAGCCAGACTGCTAATGTCCAGGTTGCCCACACGGTCACACCCATAGCATCTCCTCTCTGTGATACCCCCAGGTCATGGTCGGAACTGTTGGGGCCCAGGATTGTGAGGCGTGATTGTCATCGGCTTATGACTAGGTGGAAGGGCAGATATAATCGGAGGGGGACGAGGCGCGGGAGAAGGCCGTGGTTCATTGTCCAGAAGCCTCCTCCATTGCGGTCAGATAGTAAGGGCTTCATCGGCCAGGGCTGCAGCTCTATCCACGGTGCATGGCGTGTGCACCCGGACCCATTCCCGTACCTTTGCGGGGCACTTGGCAAGAAATTGTTCTATAAGGAACGCCTGTATAATGTCTTCCACAGTAAAGGCGTTTTCTGCTTCCAGCCATCTCTGACATGCCTGGGACATCTTATGTGCATACATCCTATGCGATCCCCCGTAGTGCATGGGAGGTCTCGGAACTTTGCCCTATATGAGTCTGGGGTGATAGCATGGTAATCCAGGATAGTCTGCTTTACAATGTAATAATCCCGATTCTGCTGTGAGTCAATGGTTCGGTAAGCCTCTGCCAGGCTCCCGTACAGGAGTCCCACTAACAAACGCATCCAGCCAGAGTGGGGCACCTCCATCACAGCACACTGGATTGTTGGATTTACATTCCACATTGTGTTACTCCCTCTTTCAAGCTCCATTGCTTCTTTTTTTTTTTTTTTTAATCAAATATTTTTATTAAACAGTAAGAAAAATATAAGTAGATTACATTACTGTAAACAGTACATACATATGTTCTGCATTTTCAATAAACTTTTTAATCCCAAACCAGCTTCCCTCCCCTCCTCTCCCCCCCATCCCCGGAGACCCAAGAAGAACCACTCCGATCCTCCCAAACGTCTATCCTTAACCAAGAACAAGAAGGTGTCATGTCAATACTGCTCCCACGGGGGCAGAGTACCCAAAAAACTAGAAAACAATCTCCAGATCACGCCGACTTGAGCCAAGGATTCCACAACTTGTTGAAAAGGTCCATCTTGTTTCTTTTAGAATAAATGCTCTTCTCCAATGCCACGATATAGTCCACTTGTGTCATGAAATCTCTTCTCGTTGGTGGCTCTACCCTTATCCAAAACTTAGCGATCAACTTTCGAGCAATAAACAGCAATCTTGCAATGACTGTTTTGTACGAGTTATCAGTTACAATCTCCTCTACGTAACCCAATATGCATACCAAAGGATCCCGTGGTATCGAACATTTGTATGTTAGTCCCACTTTATTTAGCACCACGATCCAAAACGAGGATAACCTGGGGCACTGCCACATCATATGGAGGATACCCGCCTCGGACTGCGAGCACCTAGGGCATTCGGAGTTAGGTCTTAGACCAGCTTTATACAACATGTCCGGAGTTCTATAAGCCCTATGAATGACCAACAGCTGTGACAGCCTCCCAGGCTCACTCATCGAGATCCTGGGCACGTATTCCAATATTGAGTCCCACTGATCGCCGTCAATCACCCCCAGGTCTGCCTCCCACTTTGCTCTAGCTCTGATAGGGTGCCCCTCTAAAAAGGAAAATAGAAGAAATTCATATATTCCTGAGATCACCCCCTTCGTGCCTTCCCCTATGAGGATAAAATCTAGCATTAGATCCACCTGGATCTCCATAGGCCCCTTCTTACATTGTGCCCGATATGCATGAGAGATGCGGTTGTATTGGTACAATTCAGAGCTTGGCAGCTGAAATTCCTCCTGTAGTGTTTCAAAATTCTTAATTCTACCTTGGGGCAAAACTTGGCTTATCCGAGAAATTCCCGCTCCCTTCCAAACATGGAATCCCTCCATCTGTCTAAACTCCTGCAAGAGACAATTATTCCATATGGGCGAAAACCTAGTAAGTGCCCTCACACCCCTAATTCCTTTAACTTTGTCCCAAACCTTATGGATGAGCCTAACAGTGCAAAATTTAGTCCCCTTCTCTCGGAAATGCCCACCCTCCAAACCCTCAACTAGTACCCTTGACCCAATCAGTTTCCTCAGACTGCAGGGTGTCCGCTCCCAACCCGATTCCACACCCCATCCCCTAAAATGCTGACATTGTGAAGCCAAAAAATATAACCATGGGTTGGGCAGTGCCACTCCCCCCTCCGTCTTTGGTCTTTGTAGGATTTCCTGTTTAAATCTAGGACTTTTCCCTCCCCAAATCAGCTCGCCAAATAGAGATCTAATCCTCCGAAATCTATTCTGCGATATCCATATAGGGGAGTTGTGCAGCACGTAGAGAAGTTGCGGCATCACAATCATCTTTATTAGATTTATTCTACCAATGACCGATAAGTGTAACTTTTTCCACGCCTGAACCTTAATACGTATCTTCCGCAATAGTGGCGCCAAATTTAGTTCCTCAAAACTCGTCAGAGGCAACGCAATCTGAATCCCCAAATATTTAAATTTATCCACCAACCTCAACTTTGCATGAGATTCCCTCATAGCACTATTCTCATAATCCCCATCCACTAACATCATATTGGACTTTTCCCAATTGATTCTCAGGCCAGAGTAGCTCCCAAATTCTTCAATAATGGCCTCCGCCCCTGTCGCTCCATTGCTTCTTGACTCCACTGTGCCCGGCGGGCAGCCTCCTCCTTGCATTCCTGAGAGACGCCTGGGCCCAGAACCGCAATCTCTTCTTCGTACCACACCACCCACTGGCTTTTTGGGGTGGGGGTCCTCGTCTCCAATGCTCGTCCTTCAGACATATGCGAGGAGATGCCCGGGCTGGCACCCACCAGTAGGTCAATTAAGGCCTCTTTAGTCAGTCCCTGCTTGTTCAGGCCCAGGTCTCTGGCTCTCTCCTGTAAACTGTATACAGTCCAATTTCTGTACTCACTCTGTGGGTGGTTCTCCATTGGGTTACACTCTGTTGATCCCACTGCTTGCCACCAGTTGTTACAGGGTGCTTCACCGGTATCACACAATCAACAGAGCCAGCGAAGAGTGAACAATCCCAAGACCTTTATTTAGGCAAAAATACGAAAGGTCCATATAGGATCCACCACACAAAGGATAAAATAGTCCAGAACACGAATGCAGTTCAGTAGCAGGGTAAAAGTCCAACAATCCAGCAGATAGAGGATGGCATAGTCCATATACTCTTCTTTCTCTATGATATGCTGTGAACCCATCATCATTCCACACAGGACTGATCTGTGTGTCACCTCCCTGATATTTACAAGTCCCTCTCCTCATTCACAGGTTAGGGGGGTGGGTCATAGGGGCTCATTGTTTCAACAAGCTAGTTTAATATGTCATTAGCATATTAGCAAACAGCATTATTCACTGACCCTGTGGAGAGATAACAGTGCAGGACTGTGGGGGCTGATATCACATGGCAAATAACAGCAATTCATCAATTGGCAAATAACTCATCCTACAAGAGAACACCATGATAATCAGTAAAATATAAATATACACAAAATGATACCCACATAACATATCACACCTTCACACATGTGCTCGGGTGAAGAGCACTTTTTTAGGCTTGGATCTGGGCCAAGTTGAAGTAGAGTCCAAGCAGCATCCTGACCCTCGTCACCAGATGTTAACCCCTGGGGGGAGGTGATCCTGATGAGATTCAGATATCTGAGGCTCATGCAGACTGTACCTTGCTGTCAGGGTGAGGAATGTGATAACACAGAGGATGATGATGAGGTGGTAGATCCCAGTTGGCATGAATACAGAGATACACAGCGGAGTAGGTCATTTGAGATGGTGGAGGAGGAACACAAGAAAGTTACGTTGCGCCATACCTCACAGACACGTAGTAAGGCAGCCACAACGAGCAATGCATCCTCAAGTCAGTTGTGGTCACATAAAAGATTGTGTCCTCCTACACATGACAAAGCTAAGAGGTTGAACTCCGCCATCTCCAATCTGTTAGCCACGGAAATGCATCGATACAGAGGTCTTTGTCCGTGCCAGATAACAAGTTGATATGAGATGTGCCAACACGGTGAAATTCCACTCTGCACATGTTGCAGCGACTGTGTCAACAGCAGCGAGCCCTCACTCTGTATGTCATGTCGTATAACCAGAGCCAAAGCAGTACAGACGTGGTGCATATCTTGTTTATGGAGTGGGCACAAATTAAAGACCTCTGCACCCTTGTGTTTCGAAATGGCTACTAAGTCTTTACAAATTCCCTGGTTTAGGGAAAGAGGAAAAAGAAACAAGTGCGGTGCTTCCTCTGAGCGTAATACATTTTTACCAACAGTTAAAAAAAAATTCTTTTAATTGTGGTTATGCTCACCTTTTATCGGTAAGAAATGCACGTTGAGATTCTCAAGGAATCAATTCTTTAGACAACTCTTCTCCATATGTTGTATAATCCAATAAGGTGTGCAGCTCACTTTGAAGAACTATGTGTTGATCCTGCTTCGGATCCACATAGGTGGCGACTTCAAAGGAAAAATAAACTCCAAGCAAATGTGGCGCTAAGCACCTACAGATTTTTCGAATGCATCCACTTCCAGTGAAAAAATGTTAATAAAAATTCATTTATTTTCTCAAAATAAAAAATAAAATATATTAGTAAAATATTTTTAAAATACAGTACATCGCGTTTCGGCTACTATATAGTGCTTATTGTATGTCTGCTTTTTGTTTTTGTTTTTTTTTTGCTACCTGATGAAGGCTGCACTGTAATATTAGCAGCCGAAACGCGTTGTACTGTATTTTAAAAATATTTTACAAATATATTTTATTTTTTTATTTTGAGAAAATAAATTAATTTTTATTAACATTTTTTCACTGGAAGTGGATGCATTCGAAAAAACCGTAGGTGCTTAGCGCCACATTTGCTTGGAGTTTATTTTTTCCTTTGAAATGGCTACTAAGATGGTTAGCGCTGACAATACTATCATCCGCATCACTATTCTGGTCATCTATATGCTGGAGCAGACTTTGAATAGCCTGCGGGAGGAGGTGGTGGTCCAAGAGGAAGAGGAGGATGCGGAAGGGATAACATTGTTTGAAAGTTCCAGACTGTCATTTCACAGGCGGGTGCCAAGGGAGGGTGGATTAGTGCGATCGAGAGGGGCTGGTGATAACAGACAAACTGTTAATGAAGGTGCAAGATCCGAGGAACAAATGGAGGAGGAAGAGATGATGAGCGAGCAACTGGCAGATGATGAAGAGGATATTCATCCCCTCTCTGTTGGTTGTGGTTGGCAGGAGGAGACGGTGGAAACAATCATCAGTGTTACCCAGCCACCAACACAGCATGGGCTTGGTCCTCATGGTCGCGACATATGAGTGCCTTCTTGCTGCACTATCTGCAACATGATCCCGGTAGAGTTATGATTCGAAGTAGTGCTGACTACTGGGTTGCCATTCTGTTAGATCCACTTTATAAGACAATTTTGCCAGATGCTTCCCGCCCTGGAAAGGGACCCGCAAATGCTGGAGTATCGAAGCACGCTTTTACACAACCTTAAGAGATGTTTTCCACAAGACAGCAGTGAGGCACACAGTGTGAATCGCAGATCTAGACTTCCAATCTCCAGCTCGTCAATTCAGCAAAGCCAAAACGTTAGCAGCAGCAGTAGTGCAAGTGGCAGAAGCAATTTCTGTGAGTCTTTTGACACATTGTTTAGACCAGCTAGTGCACTAGCACAGCAGAGTCTAGAACTGAATATCGATACCATCAGGTAAGGTTAGGACCCTTTCACATTTTGGTCTTTAAAAATGGATGAGTGGCCTAAGCTGGCCTCTCATACCTTGGCCTCTCATACCTTGATGGTTTTATCGTGCCTGGCAGCCAGCCTTCTCTCAGAGCGTGTCTTCAGTGCTGCTGGTGGTGTCCTGACGGATAAGCGCAACCGGCTGTCCCCTGAAAGTGTAGACTGCTTAACTTTTATCAAGATGAACAAGTCATGGATCTCCAAGGACTTTTACACCCCAATCGCAGACTGTAACGACTAGGCAATGTTGACGTTTTTAGTGTGCTCGATTGATCTTGTGTAATTGCACTCTGTGATATCTTTAGTGTGGCTTCTGTGCCTGTTGTTACTGCTGCTGCCGCAGATGTTAACACAAATTTGTGGACATTTGAACAGTCATAGGTGATCTCCATCTGCTGGGTAAGAGGTGTGAGTCCCTATTATACTATTTCTACTATTGTAAAAATATAATATATATATATATATATATTGTAGCGTGGCTAAAGGATGTCTAATCGATGGGAGATATGTGTCTTATAGATGGCTTGTTGCTGTGATGTAACCATGGCTACCTATATGTGTTTCAGGACCTGTGGTGATGTCACAACCACATGTCTGGTCATGTGATGGGTTCTGGGTGTGGTTAGACATATAAAAGAAAGCCTAATGCTTAACACAGGTAGGTATGTGTGGAGGTGAAACCCTCCTGAGTGTGTTACGGCTTCAGGACTGAGCCGGATGAACTGGACACTTGTTTTTCTTTACCTGAACCAAAGGCTATTTGTTTTCTGTTGTTTGCCACATGGTTTATGAAGCAATAAACCCAGTGAACTTTAAAGGAACACGTCTCCTGAGTGTCAGCCGTCGCAGCTGAGTGAGTGAAATCCCTACAATTGGTGGAGAATGCGGGCAGCGTTCCCAGCGGAGACGTGAGTTTATTTTGAATGTCCTGGGTCAAGGCTGTTGCAAGCCAGCAAGCATTGCCGGAGAAAATGGAGGACCTGCTGAAACAATTGGTCCAGATGCAGTCACAGCAGGAGAAAAGGCAGCAAGAGACCAACAGGCTGTTGATGCAGCAGATACAACAGAGCCAGCAGGAGCAACGGCAGCAGATGCAACAAAGCCAGCAGGAGCAACGGCAGCAGTTACAACAGAGCCAGCAGCAGATGCAGCAGAGCCAGCAGGAGCAACGGCAGCAGATGCAGCAGAGCCAGCAGGAGCATCAGCAGCAGATGCAGCTTCTGGCAACCGCCATCCAGGGCAAGGCGAGCGCCCCAACCCCAGGTTTGGCTGATGACACCCACGTCCGGAAAACGGTAAGACGCGCATTGCAGAAAATGACTCCCGGGGATGATGTTGAGGCCTTCCTGACGGTGTTTGAGAGGGTCGCTGAGAGGGAAAAACTTCCGCCAGAGCAGTGGGCAGAGGTACTTGCGCCATACCTGACGGGAGAACCCCAGAAGGCGTACTATGATTTGACCTTGCAGGATGCCAAGGAGTATCACAAGTTGAAAGCCGAGATTCTCGCACGTTTGGGGGTGACACTGACTGTCAGGGCACAGCGAGTTCACTCCTGGGGCTATCACCGGGACAAACCACCTCGTTCCCAAATGTTTGATCTGTTGCACCTGGTCCAGAAATGGCTGCAGCCAGAGTCCTCTGCGCCTGCACAGATGGTAGAACGGGTGATGATGGATCGGTTTGTCCATTCCCTCCCGAGGCCTATACAGTCTTGGGTTGCCCAGGGTGATCCCCAGAATGCCGACGAGCTGATCGGACTGGTTGAGAGGTACCAAGGGTTGGAAGGCTCCTTCGGGAGGCAGCCCATGACGTACTGGGGATCCCAGAAGGCAGCTGAGTCCCAAAAAGGGGTGGTGCGTCCAAGGTCACAAAGGGCGGGGGAGGTGGTGCCCAAGGTCCCCACGGGTGATATTATTTGTTGGAGGTGCCACAAGCCAGGACATATAGCTGCCCGTTGTTCCCAAACCACTGAGCAGATGGACTGCAGCATGGGACGCCGTTGTTCATACTATGCGTATCCAGCTTGCAGTGTGAACTCTCCGCCCAACGAGGGACCTCAAGCATGTCCCGTGAAGGTGAACGGTCAAGCAGTAACGGCACTGTTAGACTCGGGGAGCCTAGTGACCCTGGTGAGGGCCACTTTTCCTCTCCACCTGCTCCCGGGAAAGAAGGTCGGAGTGCGGTGCATACATGGTGATGCAAAGGACTACCCTGTGGCCAGTGTGAACATTGAAACGACATGTGGCACGGAGTCCCACATAGTCGGCGTCGTTCAGGACTTGTTGCACCCTATAATTATTGGCCGGGATTTCTGTTTGTTTTGGGATTTGTGGGGGAAAGGTTCTGAGCTCCCTAGCAAGAGTAGGGAACCAGTGAACCCGGGAAGGGTGGTGCCACACCCAGAGTCAGACAGATTTCCTTTTTGTGTCCTGGCTGGAGATGAGGAGGAAGTGTCCCCTGCATCTGACATTCTGGAGTTAGAGGTATCCGGTGAAAATTTTGGGACTGCCCAACATAGGGACCCCACTCTGAGGGAAGCCTTTAATAATGTCACAGTTATTGACGGGGTGGTACAGGAGCCGGGGGCAGACACAAGATTTCCCCATTTTCTAATGAGCAGGGAGTTGTTGTACCGGGTCACGAAAATAAGGGAGGAGTTGGTAGAGCAGTTGGTAGTGCCGGGTCCATATAGACGGAAGGTGTTGGACATGGCCCATTCACACATCTTGGGTGGACACCTAGGGGTGGAAAAAACGCAGGAACGGGTTGTGCAGAGGTTCTATTGGCCTGGGTGCCACCGGGAAATAGTGAACTATTGCAGGTCCTGCCCTACATGTCAGCTAACTGCTCCCACTCCTCATTTCCGGAACCCCCTTGTGCCACTGCCCATTATTGAGGTGCCATTCAAGAGAATTGCCATGGACTTGGTCGGTCCCTTAGTTAAATCAGCCCGGGGCCATCAGTATATATTAGTCATCCTGGACTACGCCACACGCTATCCTGAGGCAATTCCCTTGAGAAATTCTTCTTCAAAGAGTATAGCTCGCGAGTTGGTCCATGTCTTTTCCCGGACAGGTCTGCCGAAGGAGATCCTGACTGACCAGGGGACACCTTTCATGAGCAAGGTGATGAGGGAACTATGCAAAGCCCTGAAAATCTCCCAGTTGAGGACCTCGGTGTACCATCCCCAGTCAGATGGCCTTGTTGAGAGATTTAACAAGACACTGAAGAGCATGCTGAGAAAAGCTATAGAGAAAGACGGTAGAGACTGGGATTGTCTCTTACCCTATTTGATGTTTTCCATTCGTGAAGTTCCACAGGCCTCCACAGGTTTCTCACCGTTTGAGCTTCTGTATGGCCGACATCCACAAGGACTCCTGGATATAGCCAAGGAAACCTGGGAAGCCGAAGTCACACCCCACAGAAGCGTCATTGAGCATGTGGCCCTGATGCAGCAGAGGATTGCAAAGGTGATGCCTATCGTGAAAGAACACGAAGCTCAGGCCAGGGTCTACAACCGGTCTGCAAGAGTGAGGCAATTCAATCCGGGAGACCGAGTTCTTGTGTTAGTTCCGACAGTGGAAAGCAAGTTCTTGGCCAAATGGCAAGGGCCATATGAGGTTGTCGAGAAACTTGGTGAAGTAAACTATAAAATTCACCAACCAGGAAGACGGAAACCATTCCAAGTATACCATGTCAACCTTATCAAGCCGTGGCAAGATAGAGAGCTGACAGTAACTCCATCGTTGTTAAGCAACCCAGAAGATGAGGTTGGAGCGGTTACTATAGCGGAGACGCTATCGGAGTCCCAGAAACAGCAATGCCGGGAGTTACTCCAGAAAAACAGGGACCTGTTTTCCGAGTTGCCTGGGTACACGAAGGTCATAGAGCATGAGGTCCTGACAGAGCCCCATGTGCGCGTGAACGTGAAGCCCTATAGAATTCCTGAGGCCCGTCGAGAAATAGTCTCCAAGGAAGTGGAGCGTATGTTGAAGCTTGGAGTCATTGAGGAATCCAAGAGCGGTTGGTCGAGCCCAATTGTCCTGGTCCCAAAACCTGATGGGGAGTGGAGATTTTGCAACGACTATAGGAAGTTGAATGAGGTCTCCAAGTTCGACGCATATCCCATGCCCCGAGTTGATGAGCTCATCGAAAGGCTTGGGCCCGCCAGGTACATAACCACCTTGGATTTGACGAAGGGGTATTGGCAGATCCCCATGGCACAGGAAGCCAAGGAGAAGACGGCGTTTTCTACACCAGATGGATGCTTCCAGTATGTCCGGATGCCATTTGGCCTACAGGGAGCTCCGGCCACCTTCCAAAGGGCTATGGATAGAGTCCTTGCACCCCACAAGGCATACGCTGCTGCGTACCTAGATGATATCGTCATCTTTAGCCCGGACTGGGAGAGTCATCTGGAGAAAGTCCAAGCGGTGTTTGATGCTATAAGAGAGGCCGGATTTACAATAAACCCGAAGAAGTGTGCATTGGGTAAAGAAGAAGCTAAGTACCTTGGATACATAGTGGGTCATGGAGAAATAAAACCCCAAATCAGTAAAGTGGAGGCAATTCAAACATGGCCAAAACCAGTTTCCAAGAAGCAAGTTAAAGCCTTCCTGGGAATCGTGGGATATTACAGGAGGTTCATCCCAAACTTCGCCACAATGGCGGCGCCTCTGACTGACCTGCTAAAAGGGACAAAATCAGTAATGGTTAAGTGGTCCGAAGAAACAGATTCAGCCTTCCAAGAAATGAAAGAGGCTTTATGTAAGCAACCCGTTCTGATGGCCCCAAACTTCAAGAAAGAGTTTATTCTTCAGACAGATGCCTCAGATGTTGGGGTGGGAGCAGTCCTTTCCCAAGAACTACATGGAGAGGAGCATCCTGTTCTCTATCTGAGTAGGAAGCTGTCCTCGTCTGAAAAGAACTACTCAGTCGTTGAAAAGGAGTGCTTGGCCATAAAATGGGCAGTCGACACATTACAGTACTATTTGCTGGGACGTAAATTTAGACTGATATCCGACCATGCCCCACTTAGGTGGATGAGGGAAACGAAGGGTAGAAATGCTAGGGTCACCCGTTGGTTCTTAGCCCTGCAGGACTTCTGTTTCCATGTGGAACATAGGGCCGGAAAGCTGCACGGTAATGCTGATGCCCTGTCAAGAATCCCTTGTCTAGTGGGAGAAAGTGCCAAGCCCCACGGCTTTAGGCAGAGGGGGGAGGTATGTAGCGTGGCTAAAGGATGTCTAATCGATGGGAGATATGTGTCTTATAGATGGCTTGTTGCTGTGATGTAACCATGGCTACCTATATGTGTTTCAGGACCTGTGGTGATGTCACAACCACATGTCTGGTCATGTGATGGGTTCTGGGTGTGGTTAGACATATAAAAGAAAGCCTAATGCTTAACACAGGTAGGTATGTGTGGAGGTGAAACCCTCCTGAGTGTGTTACGGCTTCAGGACTGAGCCGGATGAACTGGACACTTGTTTTTCTTTACCTGAACCAAAGGCTATTTGTTTTCTGTTGTTTGCCACATGGTTTATGAAGCAATAAACCCAGTGAACTTTAAAGGAACACGTCTCCTGAGTGTCAGCCGTCGCAGCTGAGTGAGTGAAATCCCTACAATATGTATATATATATATATATTATATATTTCTACAATTTTGCGTTTCTGTGCGGTCGCCGCACATGTCAAATCGCCGCATGCGGACGCATCCGCATACAATCATGTCCCTGTGTGCCCAATGTTAAAGATAGGTACGCAGGGAAACGCAGGACGCATACAGAAGTAGGCGGAGCTTCAGGGAGGAAGAAGGGAGGAAGTATGGAGACATCGGCAGCCCTCCTGAACGCAAATGTGAACCCTGCCTATGTCATGGCGATCATCCGTGCACAGGGGCGATCGTTGACGGATGTCAGCTGATTCTAACAGCAGCAAGATAAAGTCAGTAAGATTGCACAACAATAAGGAAAGATAAGAACCACAAAATGCATCTGCATGAGGTGCTACGTCAGATAGTATACCAATGGGAGACGAAAAAGGAGAAGAGAAACTACTACCTGTAAAATTGTGCACACTCCATATGGTAGAATAACAATTTTTATTAAATTAAATACACAACCACAAGCAAGAAAAAATAATAAAAACATCTAAAAACATACAAGAAGTCCCAGACCTAAGTGTCCCACACAGTACATGGATATATTAACCATAAGACAATAAGGTAATATTATATCACATATTCTGATTCTAAATTTCACAAAAATGACCGTCACATCCAAACATAGAATAAGTGTCAACAGGTGCTGAGCCTAGAGTCACCAACTCGTATATAGTCAAATAAATAAGGCAGCACACTGCGGCGCTAAAACATGCAAGCCTGAAACATGAAAATTGAACTGCATTACTGTATTAGAAATATGAAAAAATGAGAGCGTTTAGTGCATAAATTGGCCAATTCATGTGTACCTGGTAGCCACATTAAGGCATCTCTCGTATACCAGGACCTAGACATTCCTTTCCTCACTGAGAAGAAGATCCACAGTAGGTTCCCATTCAGATGAAGACGTTTATTCTCAGCCAGGAAAGGAAAGTCTAGGTCCTGGTATACGAAAGATTCCTTAATGTGGCTACCAGGTACACATGAATTGGCCAATTTATGCGCTAGACGCACGCATTCTGGTTCTGTCAGCTGACATCCAGCTCTCAGTGCCAGGGGCGGTGTCCACACTGCTCCCAGCACTTTAACCCCCTAAATGCTGCAGTCTTCCCTTGGATCGGAGACCCCACAACATAATCGTAGGGTCCCGATCGTTGTCATGGTGAACCGTTGTCGTCATGATGACATCCTTGTCACCAGGTACTAGCAGCTTAGTTAGATCATGCACAGTGCATGATCTAATCGCCTTGTGTCTGCAGATCTGACATCACAGGCAATAAGGTATAGCAATTCTCCTGCATTGTTATACCTTATAACAGCGATCAAACTGCGGAAAGTGAAAGTTCCATATGGGGAATAAGATAAAAAAAAAAAGTGGCAAAAATATACAAAAAAAAAAAAAACAACCCAGAAAATAATAATAAAAAATATATATTGTACCCATAAATAAATATTATGAAAAAAACCTATAAAAGTACACGCATTTGTTATCGGCGCGTCTGGAACGACCTGACCTATAAAACTCTCCCACTACTAAACCCATTTAGTGAACACCATAAAAAATAAATAAAAATGCTATGCTTTATCATCATACCACCCAACAAAAAGTGGAAAAAGACAAATGTACTTTGCGGATTATAAGATGCACCCCAAATTTTGAGGAGACAAATAGGGAAAAAAACACTTTTTTTAAAATAAAATGGTAGTGAAGCTTACCGGGGGTGGTGGCTGCGGTGAAGCGGGGTCCCAGTGTCGCTGCTGGTGGAGGCAGGAGTTGGGCGATGCTGCGGACCCCAGACTGGGAGAAAGGGGTGTTCGGATGTATGACGCTGCCGGTGTTCGGTGGTGCGGGGGCTCCTCCGACATTTTGTGAATGCCTGGAGCCCCTGTACTTCCATGGTTTACTTTGCGGTTGATTCCGTGCATTCAGTTTGCCCATTAGATTCCGGATGATAGGCAGAGGAAAAAGAGTGACTCCCAACTTCTAACAAAAAGCCCTCCAAAACTTGGCCGCAAGCTGCACACCTCTGTCAGATACCACATTCATAGGCACACCATGCAGACGGACCACATGCTGCACAAACAACCTGGCTAAAGCTTAAAGGGACACTGTCATCTGAATTTGGAGGGAACAATCTTCAGCCATGGAGGCGGGGTTTTTGGGTGTTTGATTCACCCTTTCCTTACCCGCTGGCTGCATGCTGGCTGCAATATTGGATTGAAGTTCATACTCTGTCCTCCGTAGTACATGCCTGCACAAGGCAATCTTGCTTTCTGCAGGCGTATACTATGAGGACAGAGAATAAACTTCAATCCAATATTGCAGCCAGCATGCAGCCAGCGGGTAAGGAAAGGGTGAATCAAAAACCCCGCCTCCACGGCTGAAGATTGTTCCCTCCAAATTCAGGTGATAGTGTCCCTTTAAGTCACACTAAACGACTTACCAACGATCACGACCAGCGATACGACCTGGCCGTGATCGTTGGTAAGTCGTTGTGTGGTCGCTGGGGAGCTGTCACGCAGACAGCTCTCTCCAGCGACCAACGATCAGGGGAAAGACTTCGGCATGGTTGAAAATGTCTTCAACGATGCCGAAGTCCCCCTGCAGCACCCGGGTAACGAGGGTAAACATCGCTTTGTAACCCGATATTTACCCTGGTTACCATTGTAAAAGTAAAAAAAAAAAACACTACATACTCACATTCTGATGTCTGTCACGTCCCCCGCCAGCGTCCACAGGGTTAAAACTGCTTTCGGCAAGAGCGCTGCTAATGCATGCGCTGCTGCCGAGAGCTTCCCTGCACTGACTGTGTCAGCGCCGGCAGTAACAGCGGTGACGTCACCGCTGTGCTCTGCTTTACGGCCGGCGCTGACACATTAGCAGCGCTCCTGCCGAAAGCAGTTTTAACCCTGTGGACGCCGGGGGACGTGACAGACATCAGAATGTGAGGATGTACTGGTTTTTTTTTTTAAGTTTTACAATGGTAACCAGGGTAAATATCGGGTTACTAAGCGCGGCCCTGCGCTTAGAAACCCGATATTTACCCTGGTTACAAGTGAACACATCGCTGGATCGGCGTCACACACGCCGATCCAGCGATGACCGCGGGTGATCAGCGACCAAAAAATGGTCCTGACTCCTGATCATTCCCCAACGACCAACGATCTCCCAGCAGGGGCCTGATCGTTGGTCGCTATCACACATAACGAAATCGTTAGCGAGATCGTTGCTACGTCATCAAAAGCGTGACGTTGCAATGATATCATTAACGATATCGTTATGTGTGAAGGTACCTTTAGGTTTCAGCAGACAAAAAGCGTGCAGAGGTGCGAAATGAGCCTGTTTGGAAAATCTATCCACCACCACCCATACAACGGAGCTACCCCTGGATGGAGGGAGATTATTGATAAAATCCATGGACAAATGTCCATGGTCTATCTGGAATTGGCAAAGGCACCAATTCCTTGGTCGGCCGGAAATGAGAATTTTTAGACTGGGCACAAACCCCACATGCAAACACAAACATCTGCAACAATAGAGGGCCACCAGAAAATCCTAGCAACTGCCTCCCGGGTAGCCGAAATCCCAGGATGAGCACTCAATGCAGACTCATGAAACTCCGTCAGGAGTCTAAGACAGAAGTGTTCCAATACAAACAATTTACCCACAGGATTATTACTGGAAGCCAGAGCCTGGGCCTCAAAAATCTCTCACTCCAAATCAGACGAGATTTCAGCCACCACCACCCCAGGTTGAAGAATGGAGGATGGGGGTTCAGGAGGAGACACCGGATCAAAGCTTCAGGACAATGCATCTGCCTTAACATTCTTAGACCCTGGACGGAAGGTTATAGAAAATTGAAACTGGGAAAAAAAAGCGACCACCGGGCTAATCTCTTGGCAGACTCGATATAGGCTAAATTTTTGTGATCGGTGATCAAGGTGAAAGGATAAGCAGTCTCCTCCAAAAAATGCCTCCATTCTTCAAAGGCCAAGTTGATTGCCAGAAGCTCTCTATTCCGCACATCGTAATTTCTCTCGGCGGGAGAGAACTTTCTGGAAAAGAAGGCACAAGGTTTGAGGTTGGTCAGCGTAGCGGGACCCTGAGACAACACTTCATCCACTTTAGAAGCGTCAACCTCCATGATAAAAGGTCTAGACGGGTCTG
Source organism: Ranitomeya imitator (assembly GCF_032444005.1). Lineage (NCBI taxonomy): Eukaryota > Metazoa > Chordata > Amphibia > Anura > Dendrobatidae > Ranitomeya > Ranitomeya imitator. The sequence continues at coordinate 372,786,062 of NC_091283.1, forward strand.
GCAGGACCAACACTGGGGCGGAAATAAAACACTTTTTTTAAAGTCAGAAAATAATTTTTTGCCAACGTAGGCCAATTCTTAACATCAGCCGCCTTGAGTGTGAGATCAGTCAGGGGCTTAACCTCCTGCGAAAAACCCTTAATGAACATACGATAGTAATTTGCAAAGCCCAGAAAGCGTTGCAAACCCTTTAAATCATGAGGTTGTACCCAATCTGTAATAGCCTGGACTTTTTTCAGATCCATGTGAAATCCCTCACAAGAGACAATCAAACCCAAAAAAGACAATTCCTGTACAAAGAATGAACACTTCTCCAATTTAGCATACAGATGGTTTTCTCTAAGTCTCAGAAGAACCGTTCGCAGATGATGCAAGTGGGTATGACTATCAGGGGAGTACACTAAAATGTCATCGAGATAGATAACCACAACGCTCCAAGTCAGATCAGAAAAAACGACATTAATAAAATTTTGAAAGACAACAGGAGCATTAGTCAGGCTAAAAGGCATGACCAGGTTCTCAAACAGTCCTTCAGATGTGGGAAAAGCTGTTTTCCACTCATCCCATTCACAAACCCTTATCAGGTTATAGGCCCCCCGTAAATCAAGTTTGGAAAACCATTTGGTCCCCGAATGTTGGATACACAGATCCAGAATGAGGGGTAGTGGATACGTGTTTCTCACGGTAATCTTATTAAGTTCCCGAAAGTCGAGGCACGGTCGCAAACCACCATCAATTTTTTTTCACAAAAAAGAACCCAGCAACTACAGGCGAGACAGAAGGATGAATATGCCCTTTGCGGAGGCTCTCTGCAATATATTCCTTCATGGCTTGGTGCTTGGGCCCAGACAGATTAAACAAACGAGCCTTGGAAAGTTTAGCCCCATGAACTAAGTCAATGGCACAATCGAAAGGTCTATGTGGTAGAAGCGCCTCAGCCTCTCTTTCGGAGAACACTTCTTAAAAGTCCTTTAGGTACTCCGGAATACCCTCCAGACCACCAGACAACACAGATACAGATTTTAACGGGGTGGACATCGGTACAGAATTGTAACACACGCTGGTACAATTGGACCCACACTGAACAAATTCCCCAGTTACCCAATCAATAACAGGGTTATGGTGTTGAATCCAAGGCATACCTAATACCAGACCCACAGGCAAATTATTCAAGACAAACAGCTTATGTTTTCCACATGAGCAGGGCCTACTCTTAATGAGAAGACCTCGGACACAAAACAGATTCCCTCTCGGGTGAGAGGAGAGGAGTCAATGGCCAAGACTTTGACTGGGAACTCAAGCCTAACTAACCTATCTTATAAAGAGTCACAATACGAGTCAATTAAATTGATGGTAGATCCACAGTCAACAAAAACGGTAGTCAAAACGGGACCAGCACCAACCACCAACTCCACCTGGAGAAGGATTTTAGCAAATGAGGAAAATTGTACCTGGGAGTCTGGGCAACCTCCTCGATCATTACCCAGACTTCGGCATTTCCCGACATCTTAGATGAGAAGGGACAAGAAGGACAGTCTTTTTTCCAGTGTCCCGGGGCGCCACAGTAGAAGCACAGCTGGTTATCTTTGCGGCGTCTCCTCTCCCTCTCTTTGACTGAAATGGCTCCCACCTCCATAGGTTCTGAAGAGGTGTTCCCTGAGCTGGAGTGTAAAGGGGTTTCCTGCTGCATTACCCCTCTGGCACGGAGCCTACGGCCTATACGGACAGCTTGGGTCATGGCATCCTCCAGGGTATCCGGGGGAGGATGCAACGCCAGTGCGTCCTGTAAACAGTTGGACAGGCCTCTGCAGAACAACCTTCTTAAGGCGGCATCATTCCAGGATATCTCATCTGCCCAGCATCTGAACTCGGAGCAAAACCATTCCGCTGAGTGCTTCCCCTGTGCTTCCCCTGTGCCACACTCATCACCATGTCCTCAGTCAGACGCACTCTATAAGGCTCATCATAAATATGCCCAAGAGCCTCAAAAAACAGATCCACAGACATATTTTCCGGAGCGGAGGGATAGAGAGAAAAAGCCTAAGCCCTGTGGCACCCTCATACCGAGCCCCAGAAGATAAAGAACCCCGCACGGCGTCAGCAACCTCCCTTAACCTGTTGGTGTTACAGAGCCAGGGTTAGCTGCTCCACAGATAGTTTTTGCATCATTTGAGTGAGGCAATTCACTTGCTCAGAGAGAGCATGAAGCGGATCCATGGCCAAAGGAAAAACAATACAGAACCCTGTTTAAATGTTCAGGACAGTGATAATATCAAGAACTCTGCTGCAGACTTACAGCAGGAGTCTGTGCACGAGATACAGAAGGACAGGGGGTGAGAGGGGAGTGCTGCGGTGAGCTTACCTGCCAGAGCACAGGACCTGAAACATGTGACCACCAGGGGAGGAGCTGGAGGCGGAGCCAGATGCTGAGTAGCGGCGGTGACCGGCGAAACCGGAGAGTAGTCTGAATGTGCCGAAGTCAAGTCAGGAGGTCTATGAAGTACTATAGAGTGAGACGCTGAGAGTGGTCAGGACGTAGCAAAAGGTCAGGTAGCCGGAGATAGTGGTGCAGTACAAATGGACAATTTCCAATGATTTCCAATGGGGGCCGTGTCCGTAAGCCGTGAAAAATATCGATTAGGCTCGATATTTTTTCACTGCCGTAAATACGGCCCTCACGTCTATATGTGTATGGCACATCGTGGTGTTATTGCGGCCCCATAGAAATCTATTGGGCCCGCAAAAACGGGACAAAAAAACCACGGGAAGTGTAAAAGAAGCCTAAAGTGTAATAAGTTTGTTCCTTGCTGTTCTAAATGTACCCACATCAAAGAGGAAAAGTATAGCTTGATTTTTTTTACCCATTGTACGCCAAAGTGTAAGAAGTACCTGTCGAGGGCATTGAAAAGTTGTCTGTGCGTGTGAGCTAGTGTACCAACCAGGGCGGGCGTCTTGGTGCCCATCAAAATGGCGATTGGTGGCTGCGAGAAGTGTGGTGTGGATGTGTGAGATGACTGTGGAGGGCACTTAGAACATTTTGAGCCTATTGTGGTAGCTGAATGGACAACTGATTGTGAGACATGGAGTCCCCCTCTACAGTGCAGAAAGTGGCTTATGTTTATGGCATTCCAGTTTATACGATCTGAGAATGCATCTACACGTTGTATCCCCTCCTTTGTTCCCCTTATTATCTCCTGTAATTATATTGTTACATGGGATCTTTATAATGTTACATTGGCTTATCATCTCATTCAGGTCCCTATAATATCGGATCCACTCAGTGGATATATAAGATTCTATATAAGAGAATTTTCCCGACTGACCTGCCAAGCATGGATATGGAGAAGGACAAGATGACAGAGAGGATATTAAATCTCACTCTAGAGATCCTCTTCCTCCTTACTGGAGAGGTAAGAGATTTTGATGACGTCACATTACATAATTTTTTTAATCTATGGGAATTACAGATGGACAGAACTGGAGAGGTGAGGACTCTGGAAATGTCTGTAGTGAGATTTATTATGTCTCTCCATAACCAGGATTTCATAATAGTGAAGATCTCTAGTGAGCGCTGTCAGGCCCCTGTGTCTGAGGGATGTGGAAGACTCCTGAGCCCAATTATGGGACCTCCGCCTCACCCCCTGATACATGAGAACATCAATGACCAGAAGATCCTAAAACTCACCCACAAGATGATTGATCTTCTGACTGGAGAGGTGACATTGCTGGTACATTGTACAGTAACGCTTTAAAGAGATCAGGGGATGACAGTATTATTATATGTGTCAGGTTCCTATAAGATGTCAGGATGTCACAGTCTATTTCTCCATAGAGGAGTGGGAGTATTTAGAAGGACACAAAGATCTGTACAAGGACGTCATGATGGAGGGTCCAAAGCCCCTCACATCACCAGGTAATAGACAGGACTAAATATACAAGAAGTATATTTATCTGTATGTAAAGAATGAATCCAGTCTCTGTATGTGTTTCCTCTAGTTAAGAGGACAACACCAGAGAGATGTCCCCATCCTCTTCTTCCGCAGAAACACTATAAACAAGAAATTCTCCATGTTCCTCAGGATCATCAGGTAGATGGAGAGAATGTGTCATAAGATCTCCTCTATGATGTGCAGACGGCTGTGAAGGTCTTGTGCTCAGAATTGTATTATCTATCATTATTACAATATATGTTTTATACTTCTGTAATGAGAACGGTGGAGAAGACAGGATTAGAGCTGATCGTTGATGTGACTTCTCCATCTGTCTGTAACTTTTACAATATTTGTTTCAGGTTAAAGATCTGACCCATATTAATACTGCAGAGTCATATGTGAAAGATGATGACCAATGTAAAGAGGACATTTCTACAGATAACCGCCCAGGTGAGTACTAACCACTATGTCACGCTGGTGATTATGGAACTGACTGGCTAGAGCCTAGAGGCGCATAACTAAGCGACCACCTGGTTTTTCACTAGAGCCTTTGAAATTTGGTTAGACTTGGCTGCACAGACCCCTTAGCGGCATGGGCTGTCAATAAACGGGCAGGGAGGCATTGACGGACTAGGAGACAGACTGGCCAGGAACTGGTTAACAGAGGAATGAATGCTGTGTGGCTGGTTACCAAAGCAGTTTCAGAATAAGACAGCATGGCTGGTAGCCAGAATGGATACTGTATCAGGCAAACACAGTATGACCACACGCTAAATTAAAACCACATTTTCGCAGCAGAAACTTGCCAAATCCTTCTCATAAAAATCCTCAAAACTTAGAGATTTGAGATTAAGTTTTAACATACCCATGAAATACATTATGGATTTTTACATCTGTGCAGGAACCACCATCATCACATGTATGCAACACCAAAAACGTCATCAGTACATGAATGTAGGGCCAGAACCACCGACAATGCATGACTGCAGGGCCTGAACCACCGTTAGTACATGAATACAGGGCCAGAACCACCATCAGTACATGAATACAGGGCCAGAACCACCATCCATACATGACTACAGGGCCAAAACCACTGACAGTGCATGACTGCAGGGCCAGAACCACCGTAAGGACATGAGTGCAGCGTCAGTACCACCGTCATTATATGTTTGCATAACCAAGCTTAGTACAGTGATCAATTGTTATGGCAGGTATTGCTTGAACACACAATTTCCAGTGTGCCCCTGTGAAGGGTGGCCCCAGAGAGATCACGCAGAATCCCACCGCTGCCACCACATGTGAAGAACCCTCATCTCGACACCATAATAATAATAATAATTTTTATTTATATAGCGCCAACATATTCCGCAGCACTTTACAATTAAGCGGGGACATGTACAAACAAAAAATTTGGTACGAGTTAAGACAATTTAAACAGTGACATGAGGAGTGAGGTCCCTGCTCGCAAGCTTACAATCTACAAGGAAATGGGGGGAATGCCTGACATCACTTTTACGTCTGAGGGATCACATAGTACCCTCTCCTCACTTGCACCAACTTAATGTTCTGCAGCCCCTGGGACATGCAAAGGCAGCTTGGCACAGTTTTACACAAACACCCCTTGTCAACACAGGCCCAGGGAGGCATGGTGAGTTAGAGTGTGTGGCCCACACATTTGCTGACTTGACAAAACAATTGCTCAAAACCCAGACAGACTGAGAGGTCCCTTTAACTAGCACCAGTGAAACAGCTCTTAGTCAGCACGGTAGGACTGCCACCAGTTACTTGTTGGATATAAGCCCAGTCTGTTAACAGAATTATATCGGGCCAGACAGAAATCAGCCCCGGTAGCATGGAAAGTTCAGTTGAAAACACAGACATGAGTATTCGTGGATCGAGAGAAACGCAGCCCTAAGGTTAATTATGTATTTTATTGTCTTAAGGGAGCGCTAGACAAAATACTATATATTATTATTATTATTTATTTATATAGCACCATTAATTTCATGGTGCTGTACATGAAAAAGGGGTTACGTACATAGTTATAGATTTTGTTTCCAGTAAACAAATTTACAATGACAGACGGGTACAGAGGGGAGAGGACCCTGTACTTGGAGACTTCCATTATTCGGGATAATGGGGAAGAGACAGAAGGTCAGGGGTGCGGCAGCTCTGGTGGTGGTGAGTCGGCAGCTCAGGTGGTGGTGAGGCAGCAGCTCGGGTGGTGGTGAGGCAGCAGAATGATTATTACAGGCTGTAGGCTTTCCTGAAAGATGGTTTTCAGGTTCCGTCTGAAGGATCTGAGGGTGGTGGATAATCGGACGTGTTGAGGCGTGGAATTCCTGAGGATGGGGATATTCTGGAAAAATATATGCAATGGTTACACTAATACAAAGGTCAGGTAAGCAAATGCAATAATGGTAGGACAAAGTATGCAGAATATAAGAGTCAGTTAACAGTCAGATGAAAGTTCTGGCTTGTGAGAGAGGGGCTGCTGTTCCTTGACTTGTTGCAACCTCCCCAGAGAAAAAGCAATAGGCCATGGTTTACACTAGAATTTATCCCCCTGGGCTGGACCTAAATCTCCTCCCCTTGTATCTAGCAGCTAAAACCTCCAAAACCTAATATGGGTCATATCTCCTTAATTGACTGTCCTAAGGAGGCAGTTTTGGCACCATCGGATCAGGCTCGGCCCCTGCAACGTGTTGAGACCAAACATAGCTTTGCTACCTGGCTCCTACTAGCCATTCTATGCACCTCCCCACTCTGGGATGCTAGAACAGATCGAGACCCTGGAAAGTGTTAGGCCAGTTCCAGAGATCTCGAAAATGTAACCAGTGTGTGGCTAGGACATGCGATAAGTCCATATACTCCTTATGAAATCATAGCTTTCTACCTGTAGGAGTTTAAATACTAGCCAAGTTGGGGTGAATTTCTTCTTTGGACCTGAGAAAGCTGGGCCACCTGCTGAGCCAGGTGTTATGTTACAGCCATACAAGTTTTCAGGAGGATTGTAAGCTGTCACTAACCCCCCCTTCACAGTCCTTATCCCCTTTCTGCTATTGGACTTATTATCCTGCCATGTGACCTGGGACTTAATTCCCATGGACGGGATAGTACGTCATACGGGATCAGCCACGCTCACGGCTGGGTGTCAGCTGATTATCACAGCTGACATCCGGCACTATGTGCCAGGAGCAGTCATGGACCGCTCCCGGCACATTAACCCCCGGAACACTGCGATCAAACAAGATCGCAGTTTTCCGGCAGCATAGGGAAGCATCGCGTGGGAAGGAGGCTCCCTGCATTCTTCCCTGAGACTCTCAGAACAACGAGATGTGATCACGTTGTTCCGAGGGTCTCCTCCGTTCTCCTCCCTGCAGGCCCCGGATCCAAGATGGCCGCGGGGTCCTTCGGGGTCCTGCATGGAGGTGGCTTGTCAGCGCCTGCTGAGAGCAGGGGCCGGCAAGCCTCCTGCACTGCCTATCAGATCGCTGATCTGACACAGTGCTGTGCAAAGTGTCTGATCAGTGATCTGACAATATATAGTGATGTCCCACCCTGGGACAAAGGAAAAAAGTAAAAAAATAAAGTTAACACGTGTAAAAATATTTTTTTTAAATTCCTAAATAAAGAAAAAAATAAATATTGTTCCAATAAATACATTTCTTTGTGTTAAAAAACATAAAAGTACACATATTTAGTATCGCCGTGTCCCTAACGACCCAACCTATAAAACTGTCCCACTAGTTGACCCCTTCAGTGAACACCGTAAAAAAAAAAACGAAGCAAAAAAACAATGCTTTATCATCATACCGCCGAACCAAAAGTGGAATAACACGCAATCAAAAAGACAGATATAAATAAACACGGCACCGCTGAATACGTCATCTTGTCCCGCAAAAAACGAGCCGCCATACAGCGTTATCAGCAAAAAAATAAAAAAGTTATAGCCCTCAGAATAAAGCGATGCAAAAATAATTATTTTTTTTTATATAAAATAGTTTTTATTGTATAAAAGCGCCTGGTTTTTGGGCATTCTACCTCCCAAAAATAGTAATCAAAAAATGTCATGTGCCCGAAAGCGGTAATAATAATAAAGTCAACTCGGCCCACAAAAAACAAGACCTCACATGACTCTGTGTGCCAAAATGTGGTGATGCAAAAACTATGTTTTGCAATAAAAAGCATCTTTCAGTGTGTGACAGCTGCCAAACAAAAACCTACTATAAAAACCCGCTATAAATAGTAAATCAAACCTCCTTTCATCACCCCCTCAGTTAGGGAAAAATAATAAAATAAAAAAATGTATTTATTTCTGTTTTCCCATTAGGGTTAGGTCTAAAGTTAGGGTTGGGGCTAAAGTTAGGGTTGGGGCTAAGGTTAGGGTTGGGGCTAAAGTTAGGGTTAGGGTTGGGGCTAAAATTAGGGTTAGGATTATGTTTACAGTAGGGATTAGGGTTGGGACTAGGGTTAGAGGTGTGTTCGGGTTAGGGGTGTGGTAAGGGTTGGAATTAGAGTTAGGGGTGTGTTCGGGTTAGGGGTGTGGTTATGGTTAGGGTTGGGATTAGGGTTAGGGGTGTGTTGGGGTTAGGGGTGGAGTTAGAATTGGGGGGTTTCCACTGTTTAGGCACATCAGGGGCGTCCAATCTCAATTCCAGCCAATTCTGGGTTGAAAAAGTAAAACAGTGCTTCTTCTCTTCCGAGCTCTGCCGTGCGCCCAAACAGTGGTTTACCCCCACATATGGGGTATCAGCGTACTCAGGACAAAGTGGACAACAAGTGTTGCGGTCCAATTTCTCCTGTTACCCTTGAGAAAATACAAAACTGGGGGCTAAAAATGTTTTTGTGGTGGAAAAATGATTTTTTATTTTCATGGATTTGCGTTATAAACTGTAGTGAAACACTTGGGGGTTCAAAGTTCTCACAACACATCTAGATAAGTTCCTTGGGAGGTCTAGTTTCCAATATGGGGTCACTTATGGAGGGTTTCTACTGTATAGGTACATCAGGGGTTCTACAAACGCAACGTAACACCCGCAGACCATTCCATTTAAGTCTGCATTCCAAACGGTGCTCCTTCCCTTCCAAGCTCTGCCATGTGCCCAAACGGTGGTTACCCCCCACATATGGGGTATCAGCGTACTCGGGACAAATTGCACAACAATTCGTCCTTTAGGGCCTCCATCTGCGCCCTCAACCTCTCACTTAATGAGACATGTGTTCCAACAGTGCAGAAGGAATTCCCACCACCTTCATACTGCGAAGACAGGGCTCACCGAAATCAGGCAGTCCATCCAGGCAAGACCATGTCCAATAATGGCGCGAACCTGGTGGCGGCCCTACACTGAAGCAAGCTCACAAAGATGCCTTGCATGGCTCACGTTCTCAATCTGGTGATACAGCATTTACTCCGCCACTATCCTGGCCTGGGTGAGCTTAATAATAATAATAATAATAATAATAATAATAATTTTTATTTATATAGCGCCAACATATTCCACAGCGCTTTACAGTTTAACAGTTTCAAACACAAAAGTCATAAGTAACAACGTTAACAATACAATAATTAAAGCGAAATAAAACGACCCTGCTCGTGAGAGCTTACAATCTACAATGAGGTGGGGGAGATACAAAGTACAGGTGTGTATTTACAATGATGTATTTACAATGATGGTCCAGCCATCTTTAGGGGGTGGGGAATAGATGGAGATAGTGAATGGGCTACACACACACAAACATAATGACTTTGATTACTGAATGTGATAGGCCGCTCTGAACAAATGTGTTTTGAGCGAGCGCCTAAAACTCTGCAAATTGTGGATGGTCCTAATATCTTGGGGTAGAGCATTCCAGAGGATTGGCGCAGCACGGGAGAAGTCTTGGAGTCGGGAGTGGGAGGTACGGATTAGTGCAGAGGTTAGTCGAAAGTCATTTGCAGAGTGCAGCGGTCGGTTAGGCCGATAGACAGAAATGAGGGAAGAGATGTAAGGGGGATGCAAGCTTCTGCAGAAACCACAGAAGCTTTGTGCTTACTTCTGCTGTTTGCACCCCTCACATCATCAACTTGTATCGATACAGAGGTCTTTTTCTATGCCAGTTAATAGGTTGATATGTGGTTTGCCAACTTGGTGGAATTCAACTCTGCACATGTTGCCGTGACTGTGGCAACAGCAATGAGCCCTGTTTTATCATATATCCCCGGCCAACGTAGTACAGACGTGGCGCATATCATGTTTACGGAGTGGGCACAGATTAAGGACCTCTGCACCCTTCTGCACCGTTTCAAAATGGCTACTAAGACGGTTATCGCTGACAATTCCATTATCAGCATCACTATTCCGGGCATCTATATGCTGGAGCAGACTTTGAATAGCCTGCTGGAGGAGGTGGTGGTCCCAGAGGAAGGGGAGGAAGCAGAGGAGGGTGCGTAAGGGATACCATTGTCTCAAATTTCCAGACTGTCATTACACAGGCGTGTGCCAAGGGAGGGTGGATAACTGCGATCGAGTGGGGCTGGTGATAACAGACAAATTGTTAGTGAAGGAGCAAGATTCGAGGAACAAATGGAGGTGCAAGAGGTGATGAGAGAGCAACTGTCAGGAGATGAAGAGGATCAGACTGCAGAAAGTGAAAGTCCCATATTGGGACTCAGTAAAAGAAAGTTGCAAAAATATTTAAAAATAAATAAATCACCAAATAATAATAAAAAAAGTATTGTATCCATAAATAAATATTATTATTGAAAAAACTGTCCCACTAGTTAACCCATTTAGTGAACACCATAAAAAAATTAAAAAAAACTAGGTAAAAAATGATTCTCTAACCCCTTTCTGACATTGGCCGTAATAGTACGCCAATGTCGGACACCCTCCCTTTGATGTGGGCTCAGGCGGTGAACCCACATCATTCCTGGCACATGCCAGCTGTTTTGAACAGCTGACGTGTGCTCGGCGGAGCCGCGGGTGGAATCGCAATCCACCCGCGGCTATTAACCTGTTAAATGCCGCTGACAGCGGAATTTAACATGCACTTTTGGCAATTGCGCCAGAAATCCACCAATTGGTGACCCCACCGATCGGTTGGCATGACAATCTTTGGTTGTCACCGCCGGATTGCTAAGAGCACTGTACGGTTGTCGACGCTCATAACAAGTGAGGTATTCTGCCACATGCAGGTGATCTGATCATCGCCTGCATGTAGCAGAGCCGAACAGGTTATGGCAACTTCTAGTCCCCATGGAGACTATTGAAGCATGCTAAAAGTAAAAAAAAAAGTTTTGAAAAATATATTAAAAAAATAAAAGTTCAAATAATCCTTCTTTGCCCCATTCAAAATAAACCAATATAAAAAAATCAAACGTACACAAATTTGGTTTCGCCGCGTTCAAAATCGCCCGGTCTATCAATAACAAAAAAGGATTAACCTGATCGATAAACAGTGTAGCGCGAAAAAGATTTAAAACGCTATAATTATGTTTTTTTGGTCACCGCAACATTGCATTAAAATGCAATAATGGGCAATCAAAAGATCGTATCTGCACCACGTATCCCTAAAAATGTCAGCTCAGTGTGCAAAAAATAAGTCCTCACCCAACCCGAGATCATGAAATATGGAGACGCTACAGGTATCAGAAAATGGGGCAATTTTTTTTTTTTTAACAATGTTTGGATTATTTTTTCACCACTTACCTTATATACTCGAGGATAAGCCGACCTGAGTATAAGCCGACCCCCCTAATTTTGCCACAAAAAACTGGGAAAACTTAATGACTCGAGTATAAGTCTAGGGTGGAAAATGCAGCAGCTACCAGTAAAGTAAAAATAGATACCAATAAAAGTAAAATTAATTGAGACATCAGTAGGTTAAGTGTTTTTGAATATCCATATTGAATCAGGAGCCACATATAATGCTCCATACAGTTCATGATGGGCCCCATAAGATGCTCCATACAAAATACGCCCCATATAATGCTCCACAAATGCTGATTATGGCCCCATAAGATGCTCCATACAGTCATTTGCCCCATGTAATGCTCCATAAATGATGATTATGGCCCCATAAGATGCTCCATACAGTCATTTGCCCCATGTAATGCTCCATAAATGATGATTATGGCCCCATAAGATGCTCCATACAGTCATTTGCCCCATGTAACGCTCCATAAATGATGATTATGGCCCCATAAGATGCTCCATACAGACATTTGCCCTATATGCTGTTGCTGCAATAAAAAAAAAATCACATACTCACCTCTCGTTGCTCAGGCCCCCGACACTTTCTATATTTACCTGCTCTGCGTTCCACCGCCGCCAGCCGCCGCTACGTTCCCCGTCCACTGCACTGACTGCTCAGGCAGAGGGCGGTGTGCACTAATCGCGTCACCACGCCCTCTGACCTGAGCGTCAGTGCAGTGGATGCAGAAGACTCAGAGGCGGCTGGCGACGGTGGAACGGGGAGCAGGTGAATATAGCGCACTGCTTATACTCACCTGCTCCTGGCGCGGTCCCTGCTTCCCCGGCGCCGGCAGCTTCTTCCTGTAGTGAGCGGTGACATGGTACCGCACATTACAGTAATGAATATGCGGCTCCACCCCTATGTTAGTGGATTGGGGTCCATATTCATTACTGTAACGAGCGGTACCATGTGACCGCTCACTACAGGAAGAAGGTACTGGGGAAGCAGGGACAGCGCCAGGAGCAAGTGAGTATGCTTAGACCGCTGCCACTCCACCTCCCCTGCCGACCCCTGGGTATGACTCAAGTATGAGCCAAGAGGGGCAATTTCAGCCTAAAAAAATGGGCTGAAATTCTCGGCTTATACTCGAGTTTATACGGTAAATAAAAAAGAAGCTAGACATGTTTGGTTTCTATGAACTCGTAATGACCTGGAGAATCATAATGGCAGGTCAGGTTTAGCATTTAGTGAACCTAGTAAAAAAGCAAAACAAAAAAACAAGTGTGGGATTGCACTTTTTTTGCAATTTCACCGCACTTGGATTTTTTTTCCAATTTTCCAGTACAGGATATGTTAAAACCAATGGTGTCGTTCAAAAGTACAACTTGTCCTGCAGAAAACAAGCCCTCACATGGCCATATTGACGGAAAAATATTAAAGTTATGGCTCTGGGAAGAAGGGTAGCAAAAAACGAAAATGCAAAAACGAAAATACCTCCGGGGTTAAGGGGTTAACATCATCATATCGCCTACTGTGGAAACCTTCTAAAGGAACCTGAAGACCTACCTCTTCCAACAAGCCTACAACCTGCAGTAACCACCGATCCACCAAACCGCTACACGACCAGCTCTACCCTCACCTACTGTATCCTCACCCATCCCTTGTAGATTGTGAGCCCTCGCGGGCAGGGTCCTCTCTCCTCCTGTACCAGTCGTGACTTGTATTGATTAAGATTATTGTACTTTTTTATTATGTATACCCCTCCTCACATGTAACGCGCCATGGAATAAATGGTGCTATAATAATAAATTAATAATAATAACAATAATAATAATACCATGGAACAAAAAGTGGACTAAAACGCGATAAGAAAGACAAATGTAAATGAAAAAGGTATCGCTGACACCGTCATCTTGTCCTTCAAAAACAAAGCTGCCATAAAGCACCATGAACCGAAATATGAAAAATTTAGAGCTCTGAGTATAAAGCAATGCAAAAATATGAATTTTTTAAAATAGTTTTTATTGTGTAAATGCGCAAAAAAATAAAAAAAGATAAATGCAAAATCTAGGACTAAAACAAAATTTTTGTGGTAAAAATGTACGGTAATTATTTTCTTCATTGCCCAACGGTATAAAACTCTGTGACACACCTGTGGTGTCAATATAATTACCTCACCCCTAGATGAATTAATTGAGAAGTGCAGTTTGTATAACGGAGTCTCACGGTGGGTTCTGCTGTTCTGGCACCTCAGGGAAACGTGAACTCCACTTCTTCCCTTCTGAGCTTTACACTGTGCCTCAAAAGTAGTTTTCGACCACACATGGCATATCACCGTACTGAGGAGAAATTGCACAACAAACTTTGGGGTCCATTTTCTCCTACTATCCTTGTGAAAATAAAAAAAAATGGGGATAAAATAACATACATTTTTGTGGGGAAAAAATTAGATTTATTTTTTTTTTCATTTTCCCTGTTCTACATTGTAAACTTCTGTGAAGCAGCTGGGGGTTCAAGATGCTCACCACATAATACATTCCATGAGGGGGTCTAGCGTTCAAAATGGTGTCACTAAAGCCTCCTCCTCTGTGTGTAGATAAAGAAATTTAGAGTAGCTGACAGTTTCTGGAAGAGCAAACTTTTAGGCTATGTGCACACGTTCTGGATTTTTCGCGTTTTTTGCGCTTAAAAAGCGCATACATTAAGCATTACATCATTTTGAATGCATTCCGCAATTTTTGTGCATATGCTGCGTATTTTTCCGCGATAAAAACACATTGCGGAAAAATACGCAGCATGTTCATTAATTTTGCGGACTTTTCGTGGATTTAACGTTTTTTAATGCATTGGGAAGCTCCGGGGAAAAAACGCAAAAAAACACGCAAAAAGTGCAAGAAAAACGCGTGCGGATTTTCTGCAGAAAATCTCCGGTTTTGTTCAGGAAATTTCTGCATAAAATCCTGACGTGTGCACATACCCTAAAGGTACTGTCACACTCAGCGACGCTGCAGCGATATAGACAACGAGCCGATCGCTGGAGCGTCGCTGTTTAGGTCGCTGTAGAGACGTCAAACACAGCAACTCCAGAACGATACAGGAGCGATCCAGTGACGTAACGGCGACTCACTTCTCGTTCTCACTGGTTGTTAGCTCCATGTAAAACGTTGCTGGCATCGTTGCTTTTGATGTCAAACACGACGATACACGCCGACCTGACGACGAAATAAAGTTCTGGACTTCTAGCTCCGACCAGCGATGGCACAGCGGGATCCAGATCGCTGCTGCGTGTCAAACACAACAAGATCGCTATCCAGGACGCTGCAACGTCACAGATCGTTGTCGTTCTCGTTGTAAAGTTGCTGAGTGTGACGGTACCTTTAGGGTATGTGTCCACGTTCAGGATTGCATCAGGATTTGGTCAGGGTTTTTCATCAGTATTTGTAAGCCAAAACCAGGAGTGGGTGATAAATACAGAAGTTGTGCATATGTTTCTATTATACTTTTCCTCTAATTGTTCCACTCCTGGTTTTGGCTACAAATACTGATGAAAAATCCTGACCAAATCCTGATGCAATCCTGAACGTGGACACATACCCATAAGGCCCCGTCACACATAGCGAGATCGCTAGCGAGATCGCTGCTGAGTCACAAGTTTTGTGACGCAACAGCGATCTCAGTAGCGATCTCGCTATGTGTGACACGTACCAGCGATCAGGCCCCTGCTGTGAGATCGCTGGTCGTGTCGGAATGGCCTGGGCCATTTTTTGATCGTTGAGGTCCCGCTGACATCGCTGAATCGGCGTGTGTGACGCCGATTCAGCGATGTCTTCGCTGGTAACCAGGGTAAACATCGGGTAACTAAGCGCAGGGCCGCGCTTAGTAACCCGATGTTTACCCTGGTTACCATCCTAAAAGTAAAAAAACAAACGCTACATACTTACCTATTGCTGTCTGTCCTCGGCGCTCTGCTTCTCTGGTCTGGCTGTGAGCACCAGTCAGCCGGAAAGCAGAGCGGTGACGTCACCTCTCTGCTTTCCGGCTGCCTGCCGCTCACAGCCAGACCAGAGAAGCAGAGCACCGAGGACAGAGCGATAGGTAAGTATGTAGCGTTTGTTTGTTTTTTTACTTTAACGATGGTAACCAGGGTAAACATCGGGTTACTAAGCGCGGCCCTGCGCTTAGTTACCCGATGTTTACCCTGGTTACCGGGGACCTCGGGATCGTTGGTCGCTGGAGAGCTGTCTGTGTGACAGCTCTCCAGCGACCAAACAGCGACGCTGCAGCGATCCGGATCGTTGTCGCTATCGCTGCAATGTCGCTATGTGTGACGGGGCCTTTACTCTGTGCTTCCTCATTAGCAAATAAATGCTACATCAAAGGTGAAGATAATTGTCCCTGAGGCAGACTGGACGTCTCCAACATCACATGACACAATGGAAATGCAACATTTTGATGCCAAATTATCGGAAATCTGATATCAGCAGCATCCACGGATACATCTGTAATTGGGAGACGTAATTGCTTCAGTGAGTTAAAGTATCCAGAATTTTTAGCCTCTGGAAACCACAGAAATATAAAATCAAGTGTTTCTATCATCTCTCTGTGCATACAATTACCCATCCTCCAGAAAAATTCATTGTCAGATTCATGTATTTGTCATTTTTTTTACAATTCAGTACTTCATTTTTTATATAGTAAATCTAAATTGTAATAAGTTTGCTCCTTGCTATACTAAATGAACCAACATCAAAGAGGAAAAGTGTAGCTTGTTTTGTTTACCCGGTGTATGCTAAAGTTCAAGAAGTACCTATCGAGGGCTTTGAAAAGTTAGCTGTGCATGTGAACTAGTGTGCCAACCAGGGCAGGCGTCTTGGTGGGCTATCAAAATGGTGACTGGTGGCCGAGAGAAGTGTGGTGTGGATGTGTGAGATGATTTTGGGGGAAGCCTACCTCATTTTCAGCCTATTGTGGTGGCTGAATGGACAACTGATTGTGAGAAGCAAAGTCCTCCTTTACAGTCACATCCAAGTCAGGAGTGCAGCAAGTGGGTGATGTTTATGACATTCCAGTTTATACGATCTGAGAACACAACATCTACACGCTCTATCTCCTCATATGTTCCCCTTATCTCCTGTAATTATATTGTTACATGGGATTTTTACAATGTTACATCGTCTTATAATCTCATTCAGGTCCCTATAATATCGGATCCACTCAGTGGATATATAAGATTCTATATAAGAGAATTTTCCTGGCTAACCCGTCAATGATGGATATGGGGAAGGAGAAGATGGCGGAGAGGATATTACACCTCACCCTAGAGATCCTCTTCCGGCTTACTGGAGAGGTGAGAGATTTGGTCGACGTCACATTACATCATTCTTATCTATGGGAATAACAGATGGACAGAACTGGAGAGGTGAGGACTCTGGAAATGTCTGTAGTGAGATTTATTAATGTGTCTCTCCATAACCAGGACCACATATTAGTGAAGACCTCTAGTGAGCACTGTGAGCCCCCAGTGTTTAAGGGATGGGGAACACATTGGAGACCAATTACTGGGTCTCCACCTCACCCCTTGATGCATGAGAACATCAATGACCAGGAGATCCTTGAACTCACCCACAAGATGATTGAGCTGCTGACTGGAGAGGTGACACTGCTGGGACATTATACAGTAACGCTTTAAAGAGATCAAGGGATGACAGTATCATTATATGTGTCAGGTTCCTATAAGGTGTCAGGATGTCACCATCTATTTCTCCATGGAGGAGTGGGAGTATTTAGAAGGACATAAAGATCGGTACAAGGACGCCATGATGGAGATTCCCCAGCCCCTCACATCTCCAGGTAATAGACAGGACTAAATACACACGGCCTATAATTATCTGTATGTAAAGAATGAATTCAGTCTCTGTATGTGTTTCCTCTAGTTCTATCCAGTAAGAGGACAACACCAGAGAGATGTCCCCGTCCTCTTCTTCCACAGGAATGTAAACAAGAAAATCCCAATGTTCCTCAGGATCATCAGGTATATGAGAAAATGTGTCATGAGATCTCCTCTATGATGTGCAGACGACTGTGAAAGCCTTATGTTCAGAATTGTATATCCATCCTTATTAGAGTATACGTTATATACGGGTGCTTCTCACAAAATTAGAATATCTTCAAAAAGTTAATTTATTTAACTTCTTCAACACAAAAAGTGAAACTCGTATATTATATAGAGTCATTACAAGCAGAGATCTATTTCAACTGTTTATTTCTGTTAACCCCTTCCCAACAGGTGCCTTACTAGTACTGCTCTGGAGGAGGAGCGTTCCCGCAAACACCAGTACTAGTACGGTGCGACGATCGGGTGCGGGTGTCAACTCTCACATACAGCAATACCCGCAGCAATGCCCACAATTGGTTATAGCACCGATCAGGGGCATTTAATTCCTCTGTCAGAAGTGACAGTGGCAGGGAGGGGGTCTCCCTGCACGCTTCCATCAGGATATCACGATCACATCGCGATGTCCTGATGGTCTCCATGGAGACCCCCGGCACCAAGATGGCCGGGGTGGTCCTTCCGTGTCCTGCAGGGAGGTGGCTTGTACAGAGTGTCAGATCGGCGATCTGACATTACACTGTGTTCCAAATTATTATGCAAATTATATTGTTCTCGGATGTTCCTAAATGGTCGGTGCAAATGATAGTCAGTCTAATAAGTCATCACCCGTTAGAGTATACATAGAATTTTATTAAAGAAACCTCCCAATGATAACAGAATAATCTCCAAAATGAATAAAAGCTCAAAATTCACTGTTCCAAATTATTAGACACAGTAGAATTTCTATACATTTGATATGTTTGAAAGAACTGAAAATGCTCATTTGTGGAATTTGCAGCATTAGGAGGTCACATTCACTAAACAAAAAAGCTATTTAACTCCAAAACATCTTTGATATCACCTTCACAATTCTTTTTTGATTTAAATAGATTTTTATTAACAATATAGAGAAGAACATCAGAATGCCATTTACATTACAATATGTCACATACACGTTTTCTTATTTTAATAAACCCCAACATTACCCCAACAGCCCCCCTCTCCCATAAGACAGCTCATTCCCAATCTGCACCCCTCTGAGGCCATCTCTGCCTCGAGTAATTTACCCTTATCCAGGTCTTAAGAAACCCGACTTCTATACTCCTCAATCCAGTTTAAGCCAAGGAGACCACATTCTATTAAACATTTCTATTCTCCCCCTTTTTTTGTACACCCCCTTTTCCAATTTTAGACCATGTTGTACATATTGGAGAAATTCCCTCCTCGCAGGTGGTTCAGCGTTTATCCAATTTCGTGCTATCACTTTCCTAGCCATGGCTAGAAGGTTGGAGGATTGTTTAAACTAGGAATTGGGGGGGAGGGTATTCATTTTATAGGAGGGGAAGATAGTGCAGACAGAGACCTGGGCACAAATAAGGAAGTTGGGGGTGGCGGTGGCATGGGGGGTGGGGTCAGAACAGTTAATAATTTAAGAAATAGAAGTACAGAGAGGAACATAAAGTGCATGTATACTAATGCCAGAAGCCTCGCCATCAAAATGGACGAATTAGAACTAATGTTGGAGCATAATTATGACATGGTGGGGATATCTGAAACGTGGCTGGATGAGAGCCATGACTGGGCTGTTAACTTGCAGGGCTATAGCCTGTTCAGAAATGACCGTACAGATAAGCGAGGGGGAGGGGTGTGTCTATATGTAAAATCGTCCTTAAAACCCATCCTGCGCGATAATATAGGTGAATTTAATGAAAATGTAGAATCCCTGTGGGTGGAGATAAGGGGAGGGGGAAAAAATAATAAATTACTGATAGGGGTTTGTTATAAATCTCCAAAAATAATGGAAGCAATGGAGAATATCCTCGTAAAGCAAATTGATGAAGCTGCGACTCAAGGAGAAGTCATTATTATGGGGGACTTCAACTACCCTGAAATAGATTGGGGAACAGAAACCTGCAGTTCCAGCAAAGGTAATCGGTTTTTGACAACTATGAGAGACAATTACCGTACCTTTCACAACTGGTTCAGGACCCAACAAGAAAGGGGGCACTGCTAGACCTAATATTAACCAACAGGCCAGACCGCATATCAAATATAAGGGTTGGGGGTCACTTGGGAAATAGCGATCACAAAATAATAAGTTTTCATGTATCCTTTAAAAAGATGTGTAGTAGAGGGGTTACAAGGACACTAAACTTCAGGAGGGCAAATTTCCAACGGATGAGAGAGGATCTTGGTGCAATTAACTGGGACGATATCCTGAGACACAAAAATACACAAAGAAAATAGGAGACATTTATTAGCATCCTGGATAGGACCTGTGCACAGTATATACCGTATGGGAATAAACATACTAGAAATAGGAGGAAACCAATATGGCTAAATAGAGCTGTAAGGGGCGCAATAAGTGACAAAAAGAAAGCATTTAGAGAATTAAAGGAAGTACCGTATTTTCCGGCGTATAAGACGACTGGGCGTATAAGACGACCCCCCAACTTTTCCAGTTAAAATATAAAATCTTAAAAATCGGGGATCTTCTTATACGCCGTATGTCATCTTATACGGCCGGTGACTAATGTGCCTTTTTTTTGGGGGGGAGTGGTCCCGATGACGGAGGGGGCGTCTCACAGGGAAGTGTGAGTATGCCCCATTACCTCATATTATAGCTGCAGCGTCAGCGTGGGGTGCTGGGGAGCGGCGGCGGCGGCTGCTCCTTTGTGCCGCGTGGGTGCTGTGGGGCGGCGGTTCCTTTTGGTACAGCGTCGTGGCTCTGTGCTGTGGGGCGGCAGCGGGGGCGGCAGCGGCGGCGTATCTTCAGGGAGAGTCAGTCGGGGCTCCTCCGGCATCTCCCGAAATCCCGGAGGCGCCGGCAGCTCCATTGCTGCGATGCGGTGGCCTCCGGGAAAATGGCCGCTGGGGGCGGCGCAGGCTCAGATTCAGATCTCGTCCCGAGATCTCGGGAGACGAGATCTGAATCTGAGCCTGCGCCGCCCCCAGCGGCCATTTTCCCGGAGGCCACCGCATCGCAGCAATGGAGCTGCCGGCGCCTCCGGGATTTCGGGAGATGCCGGAGGAGCCCCGACTGACTCTCCCTGAAGATACGCCGCCGCTGCCGCCCCACAGCACAGAGCCACGACGCTGTACCAAAAGGAACCACCGCCCCATAGCACCCACGCGGCACAAAGGAGCAGCCGCCGCCGCCGCTCCCCAGCACCCCATGCTGACGCTGCAGCTATAATATGAGGTAATGGGGCATACTCACACTTCCCTGTGAGACGCCCCCTCCGTCATCGGGACCACTCCCCCCCCACCCACCATAGATACCCGGCGTATAAGACGACCCCCGACTTTTAAGAAGATTTTCAGGGGTTAAAAAGTCATCTTATACGCCGGAAAATACGGTAGGTAGTGAGGAGGCATTAAATAAATACAGAAAATTAAATAAATTCTGTAAAAAGCAAATCAAGGCAGCAAAGATTGAGACAGAGAGACTCATTGCCAGAGAGAGTAAAAATAATCCTAAAATATTCTTTAACTACATAAATAGTAAGAAACTAAAAAATGATAGTGTTGGCCCCCTTAAAAATAGTCTGGGTGAAATGGTGGATGAGGATGAGGAAAAAGCCAATATGCTAAATGACTTTTTTTCATCAGTATTTACACAAGAAAATCCCATGGCAGACAAAATGTCTAGTGATAAAAATTCCCAATTAAATGTCACCTGCTTAACCCAGCAGGAAGTGCGGCGGCGTCTAAAAATCACTAAAATTGACAAATCTCCGGGCCCGGATGGGATACACCCTCGAGTACTGCAGGAATTAAGTACAGTCATTGATAGACCATTATTTTTAATCTTTAAAGACTCCATAATAACAGGGTCTGTGCCACAGGACTGGCGTATAGCAAATGTGGTGCCAATATTCAAAAAGGGAACAAAAACTGAACTCGGAAATTATAGGCCAGTAAGCTTAACCTCTACTGTGGGTAAAATCCTGAAGGGCATTCTAAGGGATGCTATACTGGAGTATCTGAAGAGGAATAACCTCATGACCCAGTATCAGCACGGGTTTACTAGGGACCGTTCATGTCAGACTAATTTGATCAGTTTCTATGAAGAGGTAAGTTCCGGATTGGACCAAGGGAACCCAGTGGATGTAGTGTATATGGACTTTTCAAAAGCTTTTGATACGGTGCCACACAAAAGGTTGATACATAAATTGAGAATAATGGGGATAGGGGAAAATATGTGCAAGTGGGTTGAGAGCTGGCTCAGGGATAGGAAACAAATGGTGGTTATTAATGGAGCACACTTGGACTGGGTAGCGGTTAGCAGTGGGGTACCACAGGGGTCAGTATTGGGCCCTCTTCTTTTTAACATATTTATTAATGACCTTGTAGGGGGCATTGAGTAGAATTTCAATATTTGCAGATGACACTAAACTCTGCAGGGTAATCAATACAGAGGAGGACAATTTTATATTACAGGATGATTTATGTAAACTAGAAGCTTGGGCTGATAAATGGCAAATGAGCTTTAATGGGGATAAATGTAAGGTCATGCACTTGGGTAGAAGTAATAAGATGTATAATTATGTGCTTAATTCTAAAACTCTGGGCAAAACCGTCAATGAAAAAGACCTGGGTGTATGGGTGGATGACAAACTCATATTCAGGGGCCAGTGTCAGGCAGCTGCTACAAAGGCAAATAAAATAATGGGATGCATTAAAGGAGGCATAGATGCTCATGAGGAGAACATAATTTTACCTCTATACAAGTCACTAGTTCGACCACACTTAGAATACTGTGCACAGTTCTGGTCTCCGGTGTTTAAGAAAGACATAGCTGAACTGGAGCGGGTGCAGAGAAGAGCGACTAAGGTTATTAGAGGACTGGGGGGTCTGCAATACCAAGATAGGTTATTACACTTGGGGCTATTTAGTTTGGAAAAACGAAGACTAAGGGGTGATCTTATTTTAATGTATAAATATATGAGGGGACAGTACAAAGACCTTTCTGATGATCTTTTTAATCATAGACCTGAAACAGGGACAAGGGGGCATCCTCTGCGTTTGCAGGAAAAAAGGTTTAAGCATAATAACAGACGCAGATTCTTTACTGTAAGAGCAGTGAGACTATGGAACTCTCTGCCGTATGATGGTGTAATGAGTGATTCATTACTTAAATTTAAGAGGGGACTGGATACCTTTCTGGAAAAGTATAATGTTACAGGGTATATACACTAGATTCCTTGATAGGGCGTTGATCCAGGGAACTAGTCTGATTGCCGTATGTGGAGTCGGGAAGGAATTTTTTTCCCCAATGTGGAGCTTACTCTTTGCCACATGGGTTTTTTTTGCCTTCCTCTGGATCAACATGTTAGGGCATGTTAGGTTAGGCTATGGGTTGAACTAGATGGACATATAGTCTTCCTTCAACCTTAATAACTATGTAACCCACTCCTGGTTTTGGCTACAAATACTGATGTAAAATACTGACCAAATACTGCTAGTGTGACGGCAGCCTAACGATCATGGAGCCTGTGGGGAATTCAAAATCCAGCCACCGCAAGGCTCATATCAAAATCAATGGTATATTACCTGAAAATAAAGTGCAGAGTGCGCAGCTCCAGGTCAGGGTACAGAGGGGGGGTGTGCCCGAAAGCCGGGAGGCATCACGGAGGCAGAGCTGACGTGCTCGTGCAGGCAGGGGGGGCACCGCCAATATGTAAATCTAAGGTGATATTTATCGTATATACTCAAGTATAAGCCGAGATTTTCAGCACATTTTTTTAGGCTGAAAGTGCCCCTGGGCTTATACTCGAATCACTGTCCCAGGGGGTCGGCGAGGGAAGGGGGAGTGGCAGGAGTGGCGGCTGTCACAGCACCTCCTCCCAGCGCGGTCTCTGCACGTCCCTGCTTCTCAGATGGTCTCCGGCGCCCGCAGCTGTATGATTTACATCTGTTAGCCAGCATAAGTACATGTGGGGGTTGCCTGGTTGCTAGCGAATCCCCACGTGTATTCACGCTGGCTAACAGATGTAAATCATTCAGCTGTGGTGAAGAAAACTAAATCTCTGAGTACTTACAAATACTCGGAGGACACCCGAGCGTGCTCGGGAAATCTCAAGTACCCAGTATACTCGCTCATCACTACTTACAGCCAATGAAAATGCAAAAGTCTTTATCTCAGTAAATTAGAATACTTTATAACACCAGCTTGAAAAATGATTTTAGAGTCTGAAATGTTGGCCTACTGAAATGTATGTTCAGAAAATGGACTCAATACTTGGTCGGGGCTACTTTTGCATCAATTATTGCATCATTGCGGCGTGGCATGGAGGCGATCAGCCTGTGGCACTGCTGAAGTGTTATTGAAGCCCAGGTTGCTTTGATAGCAGCCGTCGCTCGTCTGCATTGTTGGGTCTGATGTGTCTCATTTTCCTCTTGACCATACCCCATTGATTCTTTATGGGGTTAATGTCAATCGAGTTTGTTTGCCAATCAAGCACAGTGATACTGTTGTTTTTAAACGGGTATTGGTACTTTTGGCAGTGTGGAGAGGTGCTTAGTCCTGCTGGAGAATGCAATCTCCAAAATGCTTCTTAGCAGAGGGAAGCATGAAGTGCTCTAAAATTTCCTGGAAGATGAGTGCGCTGACTTTGGTCTTGATTAAACACAGTGGACTGACACCATCAGATGACATGGCTCCCCAAACCATCACTGATTGTGGAAACTTCACACTAGACTTCAAGTGACAAATGCACTCGCAGGGTGCAGCAGGCCCCTGATAATAAATGCTAAAGCAGCACAGGTGCAAGCTACTGATGAGAGCAACCACCCACTCGCCCAAACATTAGAGGGCTTGTCTTATGCAAGCCTTACCTGTGTGCATTCTTTCTACTAGGCAGCCAACCCCTCTGATGTTTGGGCTGCTGCACCACACAAGTGCATTTGTCATCTGGCAAGTTTTGGTGAGTTTGCTCTTCATGTTGTGTTTTTTGGAATTTTTCTGTTAGCTGTTTTTGATATTAGAGTAGGACTCGCAAGTTTATGAGGACCCTTGACGTTGGGTTGCGGGCTTATCCATTTTGGCCAAAATTGTAACTAATACCTCATCTAATGTATTATATACACTAGACTTCAAGCAGCTTGGATTGTGGCCTCTCCACTCTTCCTCCAGACTCTGGGACCTTGTTTTCCAAATGAAATGCAAAATTTACTTTCATCTGAAAACAACACCTTGGACCACTGAGCAACAGTCCAGTTCTTTTTCTCCTTGACCCAGTTAAGACGGTTCTGGCGTTTTCTATTAGTCATGCGTGGCTTGACACAAGGAATATGACACATCTAGCCCATGTCCTGGATACGTCTGTGTGTGGTGGCTCTTGAAGCAATGACTCCAGCAGCAGTCCACTCCTTGTGAATTTTCCCTCAATTTTTTTATGGCCATATCTTAACAATCCTTTCAATGCCTAGGTTATCCCGGTTGCTTGTGCAACTTTTTCTACCACACTTTTTCCTTCCACTCAATTTTCCATTAATATGCTTGGATACAGCACTTTGTGAACCGCCAGCTTCTTAAGAAATAACCTTTTGTGACTTACCCTCCTTATAGAGTATGTCAATGACTGCCTTCGGGACATCTGTCAAGTTAGCAGTCTTCCCCATGATTGTGGAGCCTACTGAAACAGACTAAGGGACCTTTTTAAATGCTTATGAAGCCTTGGTAGGTGTTTTTTGTTAATTATTCTAATTTTTTGAGATAATGACTTTTGGGTTTTTATTGGCTGTAAGCCTTAATAATCAACATTAACAACAATAAACACGTGAAATAGATCACTCTGTTTGTAATGACTCGATATAATGAGTTTCACTTTTTTTATTGAAGAACTGAAATAAATTAACTTTTTGATGATATTCTAATTTTGTGAGAAGCACCTGTACTTTTGTAATGATTACGGTGGAGATGGAAGGATTAGAGCTGATCATTGATGTGACTTCTCCATCTGTCTGTAACTTTTACAATATTTGTTTCAGGGTAAAGATCTGACCCATATTAATACTGCAGAGTCATATGTGAAAGGTGATGAGCGGTGTAAAGAAGAATTTCCTACAGATATCCACGCTGGTGAGTACAAACCACTGTCACCCTGGTGCTTATGGAACCAGTGTTCCACGGACTGGCTAGAGCCTGGAGAGGCGTAACTTATCGACCACCTGGATACGGTAAGGAAACACGGCACTCAGTAGATATGAGGGTTGGCGGTGCTCAAGTAGGGTGTCCACCCCGTATATTAAAGATGAATGAAACTTGGCACTCAATTTTTGAGAAGAAAAGCTTCTTAGTTTATTGATGCATCCAGACAAACAAAACCGCTAAACGTTTTCGGTCCACACCGGACCTTCGTCAGAGCGTTTCTTAGACATTGACTGGATGAGGAAGCTAATGAGCCTGAATGAGCGTCAGCCAGAGCACGGGATATAGGAGCTGCAGTCTGCTGCAGGATCACAAAGGAAGGTGAAGCGCCAGAGGAGAGGCACAAAGCCTGGAGGGAGTAACGGCGCTGGATCCTGAGCGCTAGTAATGCAGAGCAGAGGAGAGCCTCACCTTCCTTTGTGATCCTTTGTGATCCTTTGTGATCCTGCAGCAGACTGCAGCTCCTATATCCCGTGCTCTGGCTGACGCTCATTCAGGCTCATTAGCTTCCTCATCCAGTCAATGTCTAAGAAACGCTCTGACGAAGGTCCGGTGTGGACCGAAAACGTTTAGCGGTTTTGTTTGTCTGGATGCATCAATAAACTAAGAAGCTTTTCTTCTCAAAAATTGAGTGCCAAGTTTCATTCATCTTTAAGCGACCACCTGGATTTTCGCTAGAGGCCTTGAAGTTTGGTTAAACTGGGCTGCAGGTGGACAGACCGCGTAGCTGCATCGGAAGGGGCAGGGAAGCAGGGATGGACTAGGCGAGTCGGACTGGCCAGAAACTGGTTAACAGAGGAATGAATGCTGTGCAGCTGTTTATCAGAGCAGGTTAAAAATAAGACAGTATGGCTGGTAGACAGAATGGATACTGGATCAGGCACGAACAGGATAGGTTCAGAAAAACAGGGTAGATTTGAGTGAATCACAGGGGCTGGTTCAGAATCGACAGGAGTGGATAGCAGTACAGGTGTTGACAAGGTGGGTCAGGTTCAGGACTAGGTGAAGGCAGGACAGGCTCAGGAACAGGTTCAGCAGGACGGACAGGATCAGATTCAGGGAGCACAGATCCAGTGACCTTATAACAAAGTAGCAAGTATACACACTGATCACTAATGATGTTCATGCACCACCCTATAGGGGAGAGTGTCTTAAATATCTGATGTCTCCCAGCTATTGGTCGGGGACATTTCAAAAGTGCATGTGCGTTCCCTAAGCACACTCCCAGGAAATCTGCTCACTGTGTGCAGGACCTGGGTACAAATAAAGGTGGCGGGTATCGGAGCAGAGTTAGTGAACACATTGGTATGTCTGCTGGTAGGAGGAGTAAGAAGAGGGATCGTACAGAGATGCCAGCGCTGCCATTACACACTAAATGTAGAGATGTCACAGATTCTCCACCGTCACTGGCTGTCACTATTACGCCACAATACCAATAAAGCTATTATACCTATGCCTTGATAGATCTATAAGCTGTATGTGGCTCCTATGACTCCGTGTCATGAATTTCATGATGTTTTCTATCCTAATTTTCTCCTAAAATGGGGAGCACTAATACTTTTTCTACCTAAGGTATTGCAAGTTCTGGTTTAGTGCATTATGTTGAAAAGTTCTCTCTAAATGTCTTATATTTCATAAAAAAGCTCAAACAAAAGCTCAAACAGAAAATATTGTCCTCTACGATAGTTTGGATTGCCAAGTAGTACCATGGCACATACTCTAATTCAAGGGGGCACAACATTTTTTGCTCCAAGAGCCACACAAAAATTTTAATGGTTAACTTTCATGATTACATCATTAGAGCCATCATCAGTACATTAACCCCTTCCCGACCTGTGACACAGCGTATGCGTCATGAAAGTCGGTGCCAATCCGACCTGTGACGCATATGCTGTGTCACAGAATGATCGCGTCCCTGCAGATCGGGTGAAAGGGTTAACTCCCATTTCACCCGATCTGCAGGGACAGGGGGAGTGGTAGTTTAGCCCAGGGGGGGTGGCTTCACCCCCCCGTGGCTACGATCGCTCTGATTGGCTGTTGAAAGTGAAACTGCCAATCAGAGCGATTTGTAATATTTCACCTAAAAAACTGGTGAAATATTACAATCCAGCCATGGCCGATGCTGCAATATCATCGGCCATGGCTGGAAACACTTATGTGCACCCACCCCACCCCACCGATCGCCCCCCGATCTGTGGTCCGCTCCCCTCCGTCCTGTGCTCCGCTCCCCCGTCCTCCTGTCCGCTCCCCCCGTGCTCCAATCACACCCCCCGTGCTCCAATCAAACCCCCCGCACTCCGACCCCCCCCCCCCGTGCTCCAATCCCCCACCCCGTGTTCCGATCCACCCCCCCGTGCTCCAATCCACCCCCCCCCGTGTTCCGATCCACCCCCCGTGCTCCGACGCCCCCCCCCCCGTGCCCTGATCTCCCCCCCTTATACTTACCTAGCCTCCCGGCGTCCGTCCGTCTTCTTTCCTGGGCGCCGCCATCTTCCAAAATGGCGGGCGCATGTGCAGTGCGCCCGCCGAATCTGCCGGCCGGCAGATTCATTTCAAAGTGAGTTTTGATCACTGAGATATAACCTATCTCAGTGATCAAAATAAGAAAAATAGTAAATGCCCCCCCCCCCCCTTTGTCTCCCCCATAGGTAGGGACAATAAAAAAAATAAAGAATTTTTTTTTTTTTGTTCCACTAATGTTGGGGTAAGGGTTAGGGGTAGGGGTAGGGTTAGGGTTAGGAATGTGCACACGTATTCTGGTCCTCTGCGGATTTTTCCGCAGGGGATTTGATAAATCCGCAGTGCTAAACCACTGTGGATTTATCGCAGATTTACCGCGGTTTTTCTGCGCATTTCACTGCGGTTTTACAACTGCGATTTTCTATTGGAGCAGTTGTAAAACCGCTGTGGAATCCGCAGAAAGAAGTGACATGCTGCGGAATGTAAACCGCTGCGTTTCCGTGCAGTTTTTCTGCAGCATGTGTACAGCGATTTTTGTTTCCCATAGGTTTACATTGAACTGTAAACTCATGGGAAACTGCTGCGGATCCGCAGCAGTGTTCCATCAGGTTTACAGTACCATGTAAACATATGGAAAACCAAATCCGCTGTGCCCATGGTGCGGAAAATACCACGCGGAAATGCTGCGTTGTATTTTCCGCAGCATGTCAATTCTTTGTGCGGATTCCGCAGCGTTTTTACACCTGTTCCTCAATTGGAATCCGCAGGTGAAATCCGCACAAAAAACACTGGAAATCCGCGGAAAATCCGCAGGTAAAACGCAGTGCCTTTTACCCGCGGATTTTTCAAAAATGGTGCTGAAAAATCTCATACGAATCCGCAACGTTGGCACATAGCCTTAGGGTTAGGGTTGGAATTAGGGTTGTGGTTAGGGTTAGGGGTGTGTTGGGGTTAGGGTTGTGGTTAGGGGTGTGTTGGGGTTAGGGTTGTGATTAGGGTTACGGCTACAGTTGGGATAAGGGTTAGGGGTGTGTTGGAGTTAGAATTGAGGGGTTTCCACTGTTTAGGCACATCAGGGGGTCTCCAAACGCAACATGGCGCCACCATTGATTCCAGCCAATCTTGTATTCAAAAGGTCAAATGGTGCTCCCTCGCTTCCGAGCCCCGACGTGCGCCCAAACAGTGGTTTACCCCCACATATGGGGTACCAGCATACTCAGGACAAACTGCGCAACAATTATTGGGGTCCAATTTCTCCTGTTACCCTTGAGAAAATAAAAAATTGCTTGCTAAAACATCATTTTTGAGGAAAGAAAAATGATTTTTTATTTTCACAGCTCTGCGTTGTAAACGTCTGTGAAGCACTTGGGGGTTCAAAGTGCTCACCACATATCTAGATAAGTTCCTTGCGGGGTCTAGTTTCCAAAATGGGGTCACTTGTAGGGGGTTTCTACTGTTTAGGCACACCAGGGGCTCTGCAAACGCAACAAGACGTCCGCAGACCATTCCATCAAAGTCTGCATTTCAAAAGTCACTACTTCCCTTCTGAGCCCCGACGTGTGCCCAAACAGTGGTTTACCCCCACACATGGGGTATCAGCGTACTCAGGAGAAACTGGACAACAACTTTTGGGGTCCAATTTCTCCTGTAACCCTTGGGAAAATAAAAAATTCTGGGCTAAAAAATTATTTTTGAGAAAAGAATTTTTTTTTTTATTTTCATGGCTCTGCGTTATAAACTTCTGTGAAGCACTTGAGGGTTCAAAGTGCTCACCACACATCTAGATTAGTTCCTTTGGGGGTCTAGTTTCCAAAATGGGGTCATTTGTGGGGGATCTCCAATGTTTAGGCACACAGGGGCTCTCCAAACGCGACATGGTGTCCGCTAATGATTGGAGCTAATTTTCCATTTAAAAAGCCAAATGGCGTGCCTTCCCTTCTGAGCCCTGCCGTGCGCCCAAACAGTGGTTTACCCCCACATATGGGGTATCTGCGTACTCAGGACAAACTGGACAACAACATTTGGGGTCCTATTTCTCCTATTACCATTGGCAAAATAGGAAATTCCAGGCTAAAAAATCATTTTTGAGAAAAGAAAAATTATTTTTGATTTTCATGGCTCTGCATTATAAACTTCTGTGAAGCACCTGGGGGTTTAAAGTGCTCAGTATGCATCTAGATAAGTTCCTTGGGGGGGTCTAGTTTCCAAAATGGGGTCACTTGTGGGGGAGCTCCATTGTTTAGGCACACAGGGGCTCTCCAAACGCGACATGGTGTCCGCTAACAATTGGAGCTAATTTTCCATTCAAAAAGTCAAAAGGCGCGCCTTCCCTTCCGAGCCCTGCCGTGTGCCCAAACAGTGGTTTACCCCCACATATGAGGTATCGGCGTACTCGGGAGAAATTGCTCAACAAATTTTAGGATCCATTTTATCCTATTGCCCATGTGAAAATGAAAAAATTGAGGCGAAAAGAAATTTTTTTGTGAAAAAAAAGTACTTTTTCATTTTTACGGATCAATTTGTGAAGCACCTGGGGGTTTAAAGGGCTCACTAGGCATCTAGATAAGTTCCTTGGGGGGCCAGTTTCCAAAATGGGGTCACTTGTGGGGGAGCGCCAATGTTTAGGCACACAGGGTCTCTCCAAACGCGACATGGTGTCCGCTAACGATGGAGATAATTTTTCATTCAAAAAGTCAAATGGCGCTCCTTCCCTTCCGAGCCTTACCATGTGCCCAAACAGTGGTTTACCCCCACATGTGAGGTATCGGTGTACTCAGGAGAAATTGCCCAACACATTTTAGGATCCATTTTATCCTGTTGTCCATGTGAAAATGAAAAAATTGAAGCTAAAATAATTTTTTTGTGAAAAAAAAGTACTTTTTCATTTTTACGGATCAATTTGTGAAGCACCTGGGGGTTTAAAGGGCTCACTATGCATCTAGATAAGTTCCTTGGGGCGTCTAGTTTCCAAAATGGGGTCACTTGTGGGGGAGCTCCAATGTTTAGGCACACAGGGTCTCTCCAAACGTGACATGGTGTCCGCTAAAGAGTGCAGCCAATTTTTCATTCAAAAAGTCAAATGGCGCTCCTTCCCTTCCAAGCCCTGCCGCGCGCCCAAACAGTGGTTTACCCCCACATATGTGGTATCAGCGTACTCAGGACAAATTGGACAACAACTTTCGTTGTTCAGTTTCTCCTTTTACCATTGGGAAAATAAAAAAATTGTTGCTGAAAAATCATTTTTGTGACTAAAAAGTTAAATGTTCATTTTTTCCTTCCATGTT
The DNA here is from genome assembly GCF_032444005.1 of Ranitomeya imitator. Taxonomy (NCBI): domain Eukaryota; kingdom Metazoa; phylum Chordata; class Amphibia; order Anura; family Dendrobatidae; genus Ranitomeya; species Ranitomeya imitator. The sequence goes on from NC_091283.1 coordinate 372,817,661, forward strand.
GCTTCTGCTGCTGTGAAGCACCTGAAGGGTTAATAAACTTCTTGAATGTGGTTTTGTGCACCTTGAGGGGTGCAGTTTTTAGAATGGTGTCACTTTTGGGTATTTTCAGCCATATAGACCCCTCAAACTGACTTCAAATGTGAGGTGGTCCCTCAAAAAAATGGTTTTGTAAATTTCGTTGTAAAAATGAGAAATCGCTGGTCAAATTTTAACCCTTATAACTTCCTAGCAAAAAAAAATTTTGTTTCCAAAATTGTGCTGATGTAAAGTATACATGTGGGAAATGTTATTTATTAACTATTTTGTGTCACATAACTCTCTGGTTTAACAGAATAAAAATTAAAAATGTGAAAATTGCGAAATTTTCAAAATTTTCGCCAAATTTCCGTTTTTATCACAAATAAACACAGAATTTATTGACCTAAATTTACCACTAACACGAAGCCCAATATGTCACGAAAAAACAATCTCAGAACCGCTAGGATCCATTGAAGCGTTCCTGAGTTATTACCTCATAAAGGGACACTGGTCAGAATTGCAAAAAACGGCAAGGTCTTTAAGGTCAAAATAGGCTGGGTCATGAAGGGGTTAATACATGATTATAACCTACTGTTGCGTATTTGAGGAGTATTAGGAGAGTTTGTTATCCCCCAAAAAATCAGTATGAAAACACGCTAACTTAAACCCAGTGTTAGGAGTCGAGTTTCCTCTGCTGCACAGGGGGAATCTCGATCCGTCTCCGCTGCGGTCTCCCATTCTTCTCCAGCCGCAGTGGAGTCTGCTCAGCAGGGACGTCGAGACGCTCAGTCTGACTCTGTGCGAAGAGTTACTGCTGCTTTTCCTGCTTCTGCCATTGAAGCCAGTGCTGGGCAGCGGTGAGTGGACGTTTCCGGATCTAAGTCCTGCTTTTCTCTGTCTGAGCATGCCCAGGGCAGGATCTCCCGTTGGAGATCGAGGGTCACATGCTCAGGTACTGCAGCACATCCCATTGGTCCTTTTGGCAGGTCCTGAAAGGGCAAAACTTCTGTAGCTGTTTCCTGTGCTGCAGCTATATAAACTGCGCATGACCGCACGGCCATGCGCTAGTATTGTCTTGTAAATATGTGTGTGTGTTGTGAGTGAAAGTCGCTCTTTAAATAACCCTCCCTATTGAATGTCTGTTCGCGGAAGGTGTATGTTTGCTATCTAGCGCCCGACTTATCCAACAGCACGAAACACACATTACAGCTACCAGTTGCTGTGTCCGCCAGTACGGCGCTGTGCGCTTGCTCTGCACTTTCCTGACCCAAGCCTGGGTGGTTAGTGGCGTCCGTCAGTGCGGCACCGCACGCACTCTTGTGCCTTAATATTATTATTTATGTTCCTCTGACACACCCAGTTGCGGTGTTGTGCCAGCAAGTGTCTAATCGGACTTCAATCCTGTGTAGGGGTTGAGTCCGCTGACTTCTTGCTCGCGCTTTATGTGTGGTACTGCGGTCCTGTGATGCAACAGGATCGCTTCCTTCACGCAGGGTGAAGTTAACCCATGTGTGTATACTTAGTACCGCCATATAGTCCGTCTTACTAGCAGCAGGGTCTTTTACCTGCACGGTGGACCTCAGACTGCGAACGCACCTAATACCATAACATCTGATTCTTGATGCGTTCCGCCAGTCCCTAACAGAATACTAGCGCCAAGGTCTGGCTAGTAATGACGGACGATCAGCGTTCACAGCGGTACATCCAACAGCTGGAGGGTAGGTTGGCGGCTCTAGAGCGTGCAACCTCAGCTGTGGACGTTACTGCTGTCGCTGTTCAGGCTGCAAGTGCAGTTGCAGCCAGTTTGTCCGCTGCCACCCCTGCTCCGACCTTATCCCATTTCCCGCTTCCAGACAAGTTTGCTGGTGACAGTAAGCTATGTCGGGGATTCGTGAGCCAGTGCTCCATACATCTCGAGCTGCTGGCTGCACGTTTTCCTACGGAACGGGCGAGGGTGGGATTCATCTTGTCTCTTTTGTTGGGCAGGGCGTTGAAGTGGGCAACGCCGCTTTGGGAACGTGGTGATCGTGTGGTACAGAGTGCTCCTATCTTCCTGGACGCTCTGAGGCAGGTCTTTTTGGGACCCCGTGTCACCCACGATACTGCGCTCCAATTGTTGGCAATTACTCAGGCTTCGTCCATGGTCAGCCAGTTCGCCATCCTATTCCGGACTCTAGCTTCTGAGCTGGAATGGCCGGATAAAGTCCTTATTCCGGTGTTCTGGAAAGGACTGGCAGATCATGTAAAGGACGCCTTGGCCACCAGGGAGATTCCCGCCACACTGGAGGAGCTTATTACTATAGCTACCCGCATCGATCTCCGTTTTAACGAGCGGAGGTTGGAGCGGACCCAGTGTAGGCAGAGGTTTCGGCTGGCTCCCACCTTTGCCAAACCTCTAGAATTTCCTGTTATGGCGTCTGACTCTCATGAGGCCATGGAGGTTTCTCGAGCGGGACCTAGGTCTCAGACCGCTCGAGTACCTGTGGTGTGTAAAAATTGCCAGCAACCGGGACATTACGCTAATAAATGTCCACGGCGGTCGGGAAAACGATCGCGTCTAGTGACCATTGGAGGAGGTTCACTGGACACAGCGGCATTTTCCTCCAAATTGTCCTTTAAAGGGGCAATCCTGTTAGGCACATCCACTCATACAGTAGAGCTTTGTGTGGATTCAGGAGCAGAGGGAAATTTCATGTCTTCTGCTTTTGCTCTGCGCCACGCAGTACCTCTGGTTATGCTTGCCAAACCAGTAACCGTTAGAGTGGTGAATGGGTCGACACTTCCGCTACAGATCACACATCAGACTGTCCCTTTCACGTTAGCCATGTTCCCATCCCACCAGGAGATTATTTCCCTTCTTGTCCTTCCCGAGGGAATGGATGAGATTCTGCTGGGAATACCCTGGCTCCGTTTCCACTCCCCACATATTGAGTGGACCTCTGGGAGGATATTGGGTTGGAGTGAATCCTGTAAGGGCAGATGTGTGAAAGAGTGCGTTCAGGTTTCCACCACTGAGCTGCCCGCAGATCTCTCTACTCTCCCCAAATACTATTGGTCTTATGCAGACGTCTTCTCCAAAAAGGCCGCGGAGACCCTTCCGCCTCACCGTCCCTATGACTGTCCTATAGATCTCTTGCCTGGAGCAGAACCTCCTCGGGGACGTGTATATCCCCTCTCTCTCCCGGAAATGGAGGCTATGTCCCAGTACATCCAGGAGAATTTGGCAAGAGGGTTTATTAGGAAGTCAGTGTCACCAGCAGGGGCAGGGTTCTTCTTCGTACAGAAGAAGAATGGAGAGTAGCGTCCTTGCATAGACTACAGGGGTCTTAACGCCATCACCGTTAAGAATAAGTACCCGCTGCCCCTGATTTCTGAGCTTTTTGATAGGCTACGGGGAGCTAAGGTATTTACCAAATTAGACCTGCGGGGAGCTTATAACCTGATTCGCATCCGTGAGGGGGACGAATGGAAGACGGCGTTTAACACCAGAGATGGGCACTATGAGTATCTGGTGATGCCCTTCGGGCTCTGTAATGCCCCAGCCGTTTTCCAAGACTTTGTCAACGACATCTTCCGGGATATGCTTTCCACCTCGGTCGTAGTCTATCTGGATGATATTCTCATCTTCTCTCCAGATATTGACTCCCACCGGAGAGATGTTGGCAGAGTCTTCGACCTCTTACGGGCAAACTCTCTTTACGCAAAGTTGGAGAAGTGTGTGTTTGAGCAGGAGTCTTTACCTTTCCTGGGCTATATCATCTCTGCCCAGGGATTGGCTATGGATCCTGCCAAACTACAGGCTGTGATGGACTGGCAAGAACCCCATTCACTTAAAGCGGTGCAGCGCTTTATGGGGTTCATTAATTATTACCGCCAGTTCATTCCCCATTTCTCAACTTTGGTAGCTCCCTTGGTAGCCCTCACCAAGAAGGGAGCAAATCCCAAAGTGTGGTCTGAAGAGGTCTCCAAGGCCTTTTCTTCTACTAAGTCTCATTTTGCTAGCGCTCCCATCCTACATCGTCCCGATGTCGATAAGCCGTTTATAATGGAGGTGGATGCCTCTTCCGTTGGTGCTGGAGCAGTCCTCTTCCAAAAGGATGCTCAAGGTCGGAAGCATCCGTGCTTCTTCTTCTCCAAGACCTTCACACCAGCGGAGAGGAATTATTCCATCGGGGACAGGGAGTTGCTAGCGATGAAATTGGCTTTCTCAGAGTGGAGACATCTCTTGGAGGGGGCTCGTTTTCCCTTTCAAGTTTTTACAGACCACAAAAATTTGCTCTATTTGCAAACAGCCCAGCGGCTAAATTCTCGCCAGGCCAGATGGTCCTTATTCTTCTCCCGATTCCACTTCACCCTCCATTATCTCGCTGGGGAGAAGAATATTCGAGCTGATGCTCTTTCTCTCTCTGTTGTGTCATCTGAGGAGGAGGAAGGAGAGCCTCGGCTTATTGTTCCTTCTGAGAGCTTGAGAACCGTGGCTCCGGTGTCACTTGAGTCTGTGCCTCCGGGCAAGACTTTTGTGCCCATAAATTTGCGACCGGAGGTTCTCTCTTGGGCTCATTCCTCCAGGGTGGGTGGACACTTTGGGACAAAAAGGACATCTGAGCTGCTGGCGAGGACGTACTGGTGGCCACATATGCTCTGAGATGTCAGAGATTACGTTCTGGCGTGTGTCTGATGCGCCAAAAATAAGTTTCCTCGACAACGGCCGTCTGGGTTACTCTATCCCTTGCCGGTGGCAGACAGGCCCTGGGAGATGGTCGGGATGGACTTTGTAGTGGGTTTGCCCAAGTCTCGCGGCTCTACCATCATTTGGGTTATTACCGATCATTTCTCGAAAATGGTGCATTTGGTGCCGCTCCCACGGTTACCTTCTGCACGGGCCTTGGCAGCGTTGTTCATAAGACACATCTTCCGCCTACACGGCATGCCAGACAAAATTGTCAGTGACCGGGGTCCCCAGTTTGCGTCTCGGTTCTGGAGAGAGCTTTGTCGTCTTCTCAGCATTGAGTTAAATCTCTCTTCCGCATATCATCCCGAGACGAATGGGTTGGTAGAGAGGGCCAATCAGACTCTGGTCACATATCTACAACATTTTGTTTCTGCCAGGCAGGATGACTGGGCATCTTTATTACCATGGGCAGAGTTCGCCCTTAATAACGCTGTAGCCGACTCCACCGGTCAGACTCCTTTCCTCCTTAATTATGGCCAGCATCCGCGGGTTCCTGTGCCTATGCCCGTGTCCTCTGCTGACTCCAGGGTGGCAGACTGGGCAGTGGAGGCACGGGACATTTGGGACCGCACTCAGGATGCCATTCGGGCCTCTAAGGAGAGAATGAGGTCCTCCGCCGATGCACATCGGCGCCCTGCCCCGACCTTTGCTCCTGGCGATTTAGTGTGGCTCTCCGCCCGTAACATCAGGCTGCGAGTTGAGTCCACTAAATTTGCTCCTCACTACTTGGGCCCATTCAAGGTCCTCGAGCAGGTTAATCCTGTGGTCTATCGTTTGGCCCTTCTGCCACGCCTGGGTATCACCGACACCTTTCATGTGTCCCTCTTGAAACCCGTGTATATGTCCCGGTTTTCCGAGTCATCTGCTGGGACATCGGGTTCGTCTACGGACGATTATGAGGTGAACGCTATTTTGGGGTTCAAGGTGGTACGTGGCAAAAAATTTTATTTGGTGGACTGGAAGGGTTATGGCCCCGAGGACAGGTCCTGGGAGCCTGTTGAGCACATTCGGGCCCCGCAGCTCATTGCTGCCTTCGAACGTAGCAAGGCCCAAGGAGGGGGGGTAATGTTAGGAGTCGAGTTTCCTCTGCTGCACAGGGGGAATCTCGATCCGTCTCCGCTGCGGTCTCCCATTCTTCTCCAGCCGCAGTGGAGTCTGCTCAGCAGGGACGTCGATCCCAGCGTCTCACTCAGTCTGACTCTGTGCGAAGAGTTACTGCTGCTTTTCCTGCTTCTGCCATTGAAGCCAGTGCTGGGCAGCGGCGAGTGGACGTTTCTGGATCTAAGTCCTGCTTTTCTCTGTCTGAGCATGCCCAGGGCAGGATCTCCCGTTGGAGATCGAGGGTCACATGCTCAGGTACTGCAGCACATCCCATTGGTCCTTTTGGCAGGTCCTGAAAGGGCAAAACTTCTGTAGCTGTTTCCTGTGCTGCAGCTATATAAACTGCGCATGACCGCACGGCCATGCGCTAGTATTGTCTTGTAAATATGTGTGTGTGTTGTGAGTGAAAGTCGCTCTTTAAATAACCCTCCCTATTGAATGTCTGTTCGCGGAAGGTGTATGTTTGCTATCTAGCGCCCGACTTATCCAACAGCACGAAACACACATTACAGCTACCAGTTGCTGTGTCCGCCAGTACGGCGCTGTGCGCTTGCTCTGCACTTTCCTGACCCAAGCCTGGGTGGTTAGTGGCGTCCGTCAGTGCGGCACCGCACGCACTCTTGTGCCTTAATATTATTATTTATGTTCCTCTGACACACCCAGTTGCGGTGTTGTGCCAGCAAGTGTCTAATCGGACTTCAATCCTGTGTAGGGGTTGAGTCCGCTGACTTCTTGCTCGCGCTTTATGTGTGGTACTGCGGTCCTGTGATGCAACAGGATCGCTTCCTTCACGCAGGGTGAAGTTAACCCATGTGTGTATACTTAGTACCGCCATATAGTCCGTCTTACTAGCAGCAGGGTCTTTTACCTGCACGGTGGACCTCGGACTGCGAACGCACCTAATACCATAACATCTGATTCTTGGTGCGTTCCGCCAGTCCCCAACACCCAGTTTTTACAGCTGAAACTTGCCAAATCCTTCTCATAAAATCCCCCAAACTTAGAGATTTGAGATTAAGTTTTAACATACACATGAAATACATTATGAAATTTTACATGTGTATAAGAACCACCATAAAACACCAAAAACACCATTAGTACATGAATGCAGAGCCAGAAACACGACAGTGCATGAATTCAGAGTCAAAATCACAGACAGTGCATGAATGCAGGGCCAGAACCACCGACTTTGCATGAATGCAGGGCCAGAACCACCGACAGTGCTTGAATTCAGGGCTAGAACCACCAACAGTGCATGACTGCAGGGCCAGAGTCACCGTAAGTACATGAATGCAAGGCCAGAACCACCGACTTTGCATGAATGCAAGGCCAGAACCACCGTCGGTGCATGAATGCATGGCCAAAACCACTTTCGTTATATGAATGCAGGGCCAGAACCACCGTTGGTACATGACTGCATTGCCAGAACCATTGTCAGTACATGACTGCAGCACCAAGTTTAGTACAATGACAAATTGTAATGGCAGGTCAGCCCCATATATAATTATGTTGCTTGTCCCTACAATTTCCAGTATGTCCCAGCAAATGGTGGCTCCCGAGAGATCACGAGGAATCCCACTGCTGCCACCACCTGTGAAGAACCCTCACCTCGACATCATGCCTGATGTCATTATTGCGTCCGAGGGATCACGTGGTACCCTCTCCTCACTTGCACCAATGTGATGTTCTGGACCCCCTGGTACATGCTGGTCAGCTTGGCATTTTTACATAGACACTCCTTGTCAACACAGGCCCAGGGAGGCACGAGGAGTGAGAGGATGTGGCCCACACAGTTGCCGATGTAGCACCACAATTACACAAATTCCAGACAGGCTAAGAGGGCCATTTCTCTAGCACCAGTGAAACAGAGCTTGGTCAGCCAAGCACCAGCCACCAGTTCTTCATTAGATATAATCCCAGTCTGTGAGTCATTTACCAGTCAGATGAAAGGTCTGGCTTGCAGGATAGGGGCTGCTACATGGGAGGAAGGTCGCCCCCTCTGTTCTTTTGACTTGTCAAAACATCCCCAGAGAAAAAGCAATGGGTCATGGTTTACACAAGAATTTAAGCCCCTGGGCTGCATCTAAATCTCTTCCACTTACGTCTATTAGTAGCTAAAACTTCCAGAATTTGAGATGGGTAATAGCTCCTTAATGACTGTCCTAAGGCGGCAGTTTGGGTGCCATCTGGTCCGGCTGGGCCCCAGCAAACATATTGGGACCAAAGACAGATTTTCTACCTGACTCCTACTGATCATTCTATGCAACTCCCCACCCTGGGGTGCTAGAACGGATTGAGACCCTGGAACGTATTAGGCTAGTTCCAGAGATTTCGAAAATGTAAGTGTGTGGATAGGACATCCGATAAGTCCATGGTTTAAATGCTAGCTAAGTTGGTGGGAATATAAATTTCTTCTTTGAAGCTGAGAAAGCTGGACCACCTGCTGAGCCAGGTTTCCTGTTACAGCTACACAAGTTTTTAGGGGGATTGTAAGCTACCATTAACCACCCCATCCTTCACTGTCCTTATGAAATGTAAGGAAATGCTGTGAGTTGTTATTATCACACATCATCGTACAGCAGCCACAACACTGAGGATTAAAAATCTTTACATTCAGGTACCTTATAGGTGACATGTTCTCTTATTCAGGTAATTCCAATCCCATTTGTCTTCAGGTAGTACAGATTCCATGATAAGATTTCATGCTCAGAGCTCTTCTCTGTCTTTAGGAGCACTTCTCAACACTGTGTCCTTGGAAATAAAAGTATCATTATACTGCCTCATAAATATAAATACCAGCCATGCTATACCCTGAATATATAATTACCCCCTCACTATGCTTCCTGCACAAAATATCCCCTCTAACTGACCTTCTCCAAAATGTCTGCCATTCTCCATATTATCTACTCTAGACTGTGTCTTCCCATGTTCCCTCACACTGCTTCTCTCCATAATATCCCCCCAAACTGCACTTTTGCATATCATCTCCCCACACTGCCCCTCTCCTTAAAGGGAACCTGTCAGCAGGATTGTGCATAGTAACCTTCAGACACTGTCAGGTTGGTGCCTTTATACTGAATAAATTGATACCTGGGTTGAAGAAATCCTTCTTATGGTTGTTTCTTAATCTTTATTTTCAGTTTTGTGTTAATGACATGCTCGTACCCTAAGGCGGGGTTGGTGTATGTGGTGCTCTGATTATATATTCATAATGAAGACTACCAGGGCCGCCATCAGGGCATGACAGCCGTGACTGGCGTATGGGGCCCGGTGAGCAGAGGGGGCCCGCATCGGGCCCCGTCTCATCTGGTCACCGGGCCCCCCCTGCAGGCGCTGCGGCAGCGGCACACTATTGACGTGCGGGCCCGCGCCCGCACGTCAATAGTTAACAGCCGCCAGCCAGTCTGAGGCTGGCGGCTGAATAGGGCCGCAGTGCGCACTCGCCGCCGCCGGCGTCTGACGTCATTGTCAGCCGCCGGGCCCGGCGGCGAGTGCGTCTGTGTGGAGCCTGGAGAGGGAGCTTCACACAGGGGCAGAAATGCTGGACACAGTGGGGCAGAATGGTGGACACAGTGGGGCAGAATGGTGGACACACAGGGGCAGAAATGCTGGACACAGTGGGGCAGAATGGTGGACACACAGGGGCAGAATGGTGGACACACAGGGGCAGAATGGTGGACACACAGGGGCAGAATGGTGGACACACAGGGGCAGAAATGCTGGACACAGTGGGGCAGAAATGCTGGACACAGTGGGGCAGAATGGTGGACACACAGGGGCAGAAATGCTGGACACAGTGGGGCAGAATGGTGGACACAGTGGGGCAGAATGGTGGACACACAGGGGCAGAAATGCTGGACACAGTGGGGCAGAATGGTGGACACACAGGGGCACACCTGGTGGACACACAGGGGCAGAAATGCTGGACACAGTGGGGCAGAATGGTGGACACACAGGGGCAGAAATGCTGGATACAGTGGGGCAGAATGGTGGACACACAGGGGCAGAATGGTGGACACACAGGGGCAAAATGGTGGACACACAGGGGCAGAATGGTGGACACACAGGGGCAGAAATGCTGGACACAGTGGGGCAGAATGGTGGACACACAGGGGCAGAATGGTGGACACACGGGCAGAAATGCTGGACACAGTGGGGCAGAATGGTGGACACAGTGGGGCAGAATGGTGGACAAACAGGGGCAGAAATGCTGGACACAGTGGGGCAGAATGGTGGACACACAGGGGCAGAATGGTGGACACACAGGGGCAGAATGGTGGACACACAGGGGCAGAATGGTGGACACAGTGGGGCAGAATGCTGGACACACAGGGGCAGAAATGCTGGACACAGTGGGGCAGAAATGCTGGACACAGTGGGGCAGAATGGTGGACACACAGGGGCAGAATGGTGGACACACAGGGGCAGAATGGTGGACACAGTGGGGCAGAATGCTGGACACACAGGGGCAGAAATGCCGGACACAGTGGGGCAGAATGGTGGACACAGTGGGGCAGAATGCTGGACACAGTGGGGCAGAAATGCTGGACACAGTGGGGCAGAAATGCTGGACACAGTGGGACAGAATGGTGGACACACAGGGGCAGAATGGTGGACACAGTGGGGCAGAATGCTGGACACAGTGACACAGGGGCAGAAATGCCGGACACAGTGGGGCAGAATGGTGGACACAGTGGGGCAGAATGGTGGACACAGTGGGGCAGAATGCGGACACACAGGGGCAGAAATGCTGGACACAGTGGGGTAGAAATGCTGGACACAGTGGGGCAGAAATGCTGGACACAGTGGGGCAGAAATGCTGGACACAGTGGGGCAGAAATGCTGGACACAGTGGGGCAGAAATGCTGGACACAGTGGGGCAGGATGCTGGACACAATGGGGGCAGGATGCTGGACACAGTGGGGCAGAAATGCTGGACACAGTGGGGCAGAAATGCTGGACACAGGGGCAGAAATGCTGGACACAGTGGGACAGAATGGTGGACACACACAGGGGCAGAAATGCTGGACACACAGTGGGGCAGAAATGCTGGACACAGTGGGGCAGAATGCTGGACACACAGGGGCAGAAATGCTGGACACAGTGGGGCAGAAATGCTGGACACAGTGGGGCAAAAATGCTGGACAAAGGGGCAGAAATGCTGGACACAGTGGGACAGAATGGTGGACACACACAGGGGCAGAAATGCTGGACACACAGTGGGGCAGAATGCTGGACACAGTGGGGCAGAATGCTGGACACACAGGGGCAGAAATGCTGGACACGGGCAGAAATGCTGGACACAGGGGCAGAAATGCTGGACACAGTGGGGCAAAAATGCTGGACACGGGCAGAAATGCTGGACACAGTGGGACAGAATGGTGGACACACACAGGGGCAGAAATGCTGGACACACAGTGGGGCAGAATGCTGGACACAGTGGGGCAGAATGCTGGACACACAGGGGCAGAAATGCTGGACACAGGGGCAGAAATGCTGGACACAGGGGCAGAAATGCTGGACACACAGTGGGGCAGAATGCTGGAGACAGGGGCAGAAATGCTGGACACACAGTGGGGCAGAATGCTGGACACAGTGGGGCAGAATGCTGGACACACAGGGGCAGAAATGCTGGACACAGTGGGGCAGAAATGCTGGACACAGTGGGGCAAAAATGCTGGACACAGGGGCAGAAATGCTGGACACAGTGGGACAGAATGGTGGACACACACAGGGGCAGAAATGCTGGACACACAGTGGGGCAGAATGCTAGACACAGTGGGGCAGAATGCTGGACACACAGGGGCAGAAATGCTGGACACAGGGGCAGAAATGCTGGACACAGGGGCAGAAATGCTGGACACAGTGGGGCAGAATGCTGGACACAGTGGGGCAGAATGGTGGACACACAGGGGCAGAAATGCTGGACACAGTGGGGCAGAATGGTGGACACACAGGGGCAGAATGGTGGACACACAGGGGCAGAATGGTGGACACACAGGGGCAGAATGGTGGACACACAGGGGCAGAAATGCTGGACACAGTGGGGCAGAAATGCTGGACACAGTGGGGCAGAATGGTGGACACACAGGGGCAGAAATGCTGGACACAGTGGGGCAGAATGGTGGACACAGTGGGGCAGAATGGTGGACACACAGGGGCAGAAATGCTGGACACAGTGGGGCAGAATGGTGGACACACAGGGGCACACCTGGTGGACACACAGGGGCAGAAATGCTGGACACAGTGGGGCAGAATGGTGGACACACAGGGGCAGAAATGCTGGATACAGTGGGGCAGAATGGTGGACACACAGGGGCAGAATGGTGGACACACAGGGGCAAAATGGTGGACACACAGGGGCAGAATGGTGGACACACAGGGGCAGAAATGCTGGACACAGTGGGGCAGAATGGTGGACACACAGGGGCAGAATGGTGGACACACGGGCAGAAATGCTGGACACAGTGGGGCAGAATGGTGGACACAGTGGGGCAGAATGGTGGACAAACAGGGGCAGAAATGCTGGACACAGTGGGGCAGAATGGTGGACACACAGGGGCAGAATGGTGGACACACAGGGGCAGAATGGTGGACACACAGGGGCAGAATGGTGGACACAGTGGGGCAGAATGCTGGACACACAGGGGCAGAAATGCTGGACACAGTGGGGCAGAAATGCTGGACACAGTGGGGCAGAATGGTGGACACACAGGGGCAGAATGGTGGACACACAGGGGCAGAATGGTGGACACAGTGGGGCAGAATGCTGGACACACAGGGGCAGAAATGCCGGACACAGTGGGGCAGAATGGTGGACACAGTGGGGCAGAATGCTGGACACAGTGGGGCAGAAATGCTGGACACAGTGGGGCAGAAATGCTGGACACAGTGGGACAGAATGGTGGACACACAGGGGCAGAATGGTGGACACAGTGGGGCAGAATGCTGGACACAGTGACACAGGGGCAGAAATGCCGGACACAGTGGGGCAGAATGGTGGACACAGTGGGGCAGAATGGTGGACACAGTGGGGCAGAATGCGGACACACAGGGGCAGAAATGCTGGACACAGTGGGGTAGAAATGCTGGACACAGTGGGGCAGAAATGCTGGACACAGTGGGGCAGAAATGCTGGACACAGTGGGGCAGAAATGCTGGACACAGTGGGGCAGAAATGCTGGACACAGTGGGGCAGGATGCTGGACACAATGGGGGCAGGATGCTGGACACAGTGGGGCAGAAATGCTGGACACAGTGGGGCAGAAATGCTGGACACAGGGGCAGAAATGCTGGACACAGTGGGACAGAATGGTGGACACACACAGGGGCAGAAATGCTGGACACACAGTGGGGCAGAAATGCTGGACACAGTGGGGCAGAATGCTGGACACACAGGGGCAGAAATGCTGGACACAGTGGGGCAGAAATGCTGGACACAGTGGGGCAAAAATGCTGGACACAGGGGCAGAAATGCTGGACACAGTGGGACAGAATGGTGGACACACACAGGGGCAGAAATGCTGGACACACAGTGGGGCAGAATGCTGGACACAGTGGGGCAGAATGCTGGACACACAGGGGCAGAAATGCTGGACACGGGCAGAAATGCTGGACACAGGGGCAGAAATGCTGGACACAGTGGGGCAAAAATGCTGGACACAGGGGCAGAAATGCTGGACACAGTGGGACAGAATGGTGGACACACACAGGGGCAGAAATGCTGGACACACAGTGGGGCAGAATGCTGGACACAGTGGGGCAGAATGCTGGACACACAGGGGCAGAAATGCTGGACACAGGGGCAGAAATGCTGGACACAGGGGCAGAAATGCTGGACACACAGTGGGGCAGAATGCTGGAGACAGGGGCAGAAATGCTGGACACACAGTGGGGCAGAATGCTGGACACAGTGGGGCAGAATGCTGGACACACAGGGGCAGAAATGCTGGACACAGTGGGGCAGAAATGCTGGACACAGTGGGGCAAAAATGCTGGACACAGGGGAAGAAATGCTGGACACAGTGGGACAGAATGGTGGACACACACAGGGGCAGAAATGCTGGACACACAGTGGGGCAGAATGCTGGACACAGTGGGGCAGAATGCTGGACACACAGGGGCAGAAATGCTGGACACAGGGGCAGAAATGCTGGACACAGGGGCAGAAATGCTGGACACAGTGGGGCAGAATGCTGGACACACAGTGGGGCAGAATGCTGGACACACAGTGGGGCAGAATGCTGGACACACAGTGGGGCAGAATGCTGGACACACAGTGGGGCAGAATGCTGGAGACAGGGGCAGAAATGCTGGACACAGTGACAGGGGCAGAATGCTGGACATTGGGGCAGAATGCTGGACACAGTGGGGCAGAAATGCTGGACACAGTGACAGGGGCAGAATGCTGGACACAGTGACAGGTGCAGAATGCTGGACACAGGGGCAGACTGTGAGACCCAGGGGCAGAATGCGAGACACGGGGCAGAATGGAGATACGGGGCATGATTGGAGACACGGGGCAGGATGAAAGACATGGGGGCATGACTGGAGACAGATGGGGCAGGATTGGAGACAGATGGGGCAGAATGGAGACACAGGGGGCATGATTGGAGACAAGTGTCAGGATTGCAGACATGGGGGCATGGTTGGAGACATAGGGGGCAGAATGGAGACATGGGGCATGATTGGAGACACTGGGGGCAGAATTGGAGACAGATCGTGCAGGATCATGGGGCAGGATGGATATGATGGAGACAGATGGGGCAGGATGGAGAGATCACATGGGGCGATCATATGGGGCAGGATAAGGAGATCATATGGGGCAGAATGGATACTCATGAGGGCAGGATGGGAGAATATCTGGCTGACGCCAGGAATGAGACACACGGGGCCAGGCTGGGTGATATTATTAATACCATAGGGGCTAATTTAGGGATATTATTACTGCAGTGATGTATTTATTTTATTTTTTGAGTATACTGTTTTAAATGGGGGGCGGTCCTGTTACTGTATAGAGTGATACTATGTCGCCTTCTTCATGTGGTGTAATGTAGAAGTTGTGAAAAATTAAGTAATGTGTTCTGCAAGCGGAGCTCGAGATAACTGTGTTATTTCCTGCAGAGAGAAGTCCTGGCTGGATGAAATGATGGCGGTCTGTGCTGGATGAAAGATGAAGGACTTCACCTAGAGACGTCACTGGTGAGTCAGTGTGTTACCTATACACTGACACTATACACTGTATACAGAGCTCCTGTGTATAATTTCACTAGTGATCACTATATTATCTGTACACAGACACTGCATACTAAGTACAGATCTCCTGTGTATAATGGCACTTATGGTGATAGTATGGTGCTTTTTTAAAAATTACTGATCAGAATTGTAGTATTCAGTCACTATGTGGTGGTAATATGTGGTCTGGACATGGTGTTGTGGTATTTGTTCCTTGTATGTGATATTATTCGATCACTGTGGTGGTAATATGTGGTCTGGTCATGGTGTTGTGGTATTTGTTCCTTGTATGTGATATTATTCGATCACTGTGGTGGTAATATGTCATCTGGTCATGGTGTTGTGGTATTTGTTCCTTCTATGTGATATTATTGGGCATTTTAAAAATTGAAAAATAAATAAAAATATACCTAAATTGTATTGCATATTTTAACAAATATTTAATAGGTTACAGCAGAGTAGGGCCCGGCCAAAAGTGTCTACCGTGTTATGGTGGCGGCTTAAAAAATCTTTTGGCCAAAACAAAAGCTGCCTGCTATATGTGTGATCTGGTGATGGGAACTGTTAATGTGTGATTGGTGAGAAGTGGAGTTTTTCCAAGAGAGAGCGGTGGGACTGTGGACAGTTCGAGGGGTGGAGCCTGGAGGCGGGGCTGGGGTGGAGCCTGGGCGGAGTCTCAAGGGGGCCCCGAAAATTTTGCCAGTATGGGGCCCCGAAATTTCTAGTGGTAGCCCTGAAGACTACTAACAGGTCACTGATCCCTCAGTGACCTGCCCCCTAGTTTGATAATGAATACCAGCACATACTGAATAAAACAAATGCTAACTAGTGCTGCTCCTGTCCTGGGGCCACAGTGTTCAAATGCATTCACATCTAAGGCTACGTTCAGACTAGCGTTGTGCGCCGCTGCGTCGGCGACGCAACGCACAACGTACGCAAAAACGCGGCAAAACGCACGCAAAAACGCTGCGTTTTGCGACGCGTGCGTCGTTTTTTGCCGAAAATCGGACGCAAGAAAAATGCAACTTGTTGCGTTTTCTTGGTCCGACGCTTGCGGCAAAAAAGACGCACGCGTCGCAAAACGCAACAAGCAAAAACGCATGCGTCCCCCATGTTAAACATAGGGGCGCATGACGCGTGCGTCGCCGCAGCGTCGCCCGACGCTAACCCGACGCACACTAGCACAACGCTAGTGTGAACGTTGCCTAAAAGACACGAATACATCAAAATATACTGTAGGAAGATGGGAGCAGCGTCTCCCCGTCAGGTCTGGGGCCCACACAACATCCAGTAGCATGCTCTATGCGGCCCACATGCCGTATGTTGTGTAGGCCTGCTTTAATAATTATTCACAGTTTTTGCCTATAGTAGTTATTACACTAGATACTCTGTTTATAGCTTTCTGCCCCATCTTTCTAACCTGACATGTGTCCATTTATGTAGTAAATAGCTATAAAATGCTTCACCTGATCTAAGTGAATCTGTGATTGTTTTTTTTTTTCAATGAGACATTTTATTTTTAGATAGTGGTAATTTTAGGTTCATTTGTTTTGAGTTTCTTTATGAAAAAAATCTGAAATTTGCCCCAAAATTTTAAGAATTACTAAAGTTCAAACATTGACTTTGTATGTCTTAAAAACAAATAGCATACCTCCCAACCGTCCCGGATCCCGCGGGACTGTCCTGATTTTGACAGTCAGCCCCGCGATCCCGGGCGGGACATTAGTTGTCCCGCACTACGTGCCTAGGGCGGGGACAATGCAGGGGGCGGCACCTGAGCAAGGTTTGTGGCTGCTTTTTTTTTTTTTATAAAAGCTGGATCACCTCCCAACCGACCCCGCCCCCCCGCCCTGAATGAGCTGTCACGTTGTAGCGCTCATTAAGGTCCATGAATATGCGCATATTCATAGACCTTAATGAGCGGTATCACATGACCGCTCACCCAGGAAGAAGGTGCTGTGCAGGGAGTCGGGACAGAGCGAGAGGGATGGCCGTGCGGTGAGGAACAGGTAAGTATGAGGGACAGGGTAGGGGGGATGAAGGAGGACGGTAGCCGCACCATTCAAGATGGGAGCGTGGGGGGAGCGCGGGGGTGGGGGTGGAGAAATGAGCCATGTATACAGGAGGGAGGGGGGTGGAGAAATGAGCCATGCATACAGGAGGGGGGGGGGAAATATGAGCCATACATACAGGAGGGGGGGAATATGAGCCATGCATACAGGAGGGGGGGGAATATGAGCCATCCATACAGGAGGGGGGGGGGAAATATGAGCCATACATACAGGAGGGGGGAATATGAGCCATACATACAGGAGGGGGGGGAATATGAGCCATATATACGAGGGGGGGAATATGAGCCATGCATACAGGAGGGGGGGGGGAATATGAGCCATGCATAGGGGGGGAATATGAGCCATGCATACAGGAGGGGGGGGGGAATATGAGCCATGCATACGGGGGGGGGATATGAGCCATGCATACAGGAGGGGGGAGAAATATGAGCCAGGAATACAGGAGGGGGGAGAATATGAGCCATACATACAGGAGGGGGGGGGAATATGAGCCATGCATACGGGGGTGGGTGGGAGTATGAGCCATGTATACAGGAGGGGGAAATATGAGCCATGCATACAGGAGGAGGGGGGAATATGAGCCATGCATACAGGAGGGGGAAATATGAGCCACGCATACAGGAGGGGGGGAATATGAGCCATGCATACAGGAGGGGGGGGGGAAATATGAACCATGCATACAGGGGGAGGGGAAATATGAGCCATACATACAGGAGGGGGAGAATATGAGCCATGCATACGGGGGTGGGTGGGAATATGAGCCATGCATACAGGAGGGGGAAATATGAGCCATACATACAGGGGGGAATATGAGCCATGCATACAGGAGGGGGTCATTATACAGAATTAAGCATCATGTGGGATCATTATACAGTATGGAGAACTGTGTGTGGCCATTATACAGTATGGAGCATCATGTGCAGCCAGTATACAGTATGGAGCATCATGTGCAGTCATTATACAGTATGGAGCATCATGTGTGGTCATTATACAGTATGGAGCATCATGTGTGGCCATTATACAGTATGGAGCATCACGTGCGGTCATTATACAGTATGGAACATCATGTGTGGCCATTATACAGTATGGAGCATCATGTGCGGTCATTATACAGTATGGAACATCATGTGTGGCCATTATACAGTATGGAGCATCATGTGCGGTCATTATACAGTATGGAGCATCATGTGCGGTCATTATACAGTATGGAGCATCATGTGCGGTCATTATACAGTATTGAGCATGATGTCTGGTCATTATACAGTATGGAGCATCATGTGTGGTCATTATACAGAATGGAGCATCATGTGTGGTCATCATACAGTATGGAGCATCATGTGCAGTCATTATACAGTATGGAGCATCATGTGTGGCCATTATACAGTATGGAGCACTGTGTGGCCATTATACAGAATGGAGCATCATGTGCAGCCAATATACAGTATGGAGCATCATGTGTGGTCATCATACAGTATGGAGCATCATGTGCAGTCATTATACAGTATGGAGCATCATGTGCGGCCATTATACAGTATGGAGCACTGTGTGGCCATTATACAGTATGGAGCATCATGTGCAGCCAATATACAGTATGGAGCATCATGTGCGGCCATTATACAGTATGGAGCATCATTGCGGTCATTATACAGTATGGAGCATCATGTGTGTTCATTATACAGTATGGAGTGTCATGTGTGTTCATTATACAGTATGGAGCATCATGTGTGGTCATCATACAGTATGGAGCATCATGTGTGGCCATTATACAGTATGGGGCACTGTGTGGCCATATTTTTTTTGTTTATAATTATTGTATATGAAACAGTGTGATCAGCAGTGCTAAATGGGTGTGGTTGGGACGTGGATATGGGTGTGACTAATTATGAATGGGTGTGGTCAGAGGCGTGGCCTAAAATTTGTTTCTCTTTCCCATCTTCAAAAGTTGGGAGGTATGCAAATAGTGATACCACACAAAATATAAAGTAAATTGCATTTATCGAATTTCTTCTTTACATCAGCAACATCGTTTTGCCTTTTATTAAAGTCACTAGTGTGCTCACACTTAAAATACTGCAGACAATTTTGGTGTAAAAGAAGGACATATCTGATCTAGAGCGGGCGCAGAGAAGCTCCTCCTTCAGTACCAAGACCGGTTATTAAACTTTGGGTTAATCAGTTTAGAAAAACTAAGGCTTAGGGGTAATCATCTAATAATGTACAAATTTCTGAAGTGACAGTACAGATATCTTTCTAATTTTTTTACACCTAGGCCTGCAATAGGGACCAGGGGGCATCCTCTACATCTAGATCCAAGAAGGTTTAATCATATTCACAGACCCAGATTCTTTACTGTAAGAACAGTGAGACTATGGAACTCTCTGACACGTGAAGTTTTAATTCAAAATGATGCCTTTCTTGAATAATGTATTATTACAGTTTATGGGTACTAGATTATGTGATGGGCCATTGATTCAGGGAACTAGTCTGATTTCTGTGTGTTGAATCGGGAAATAATTTTTCCCTTAATATGGAGCCATGAGCGTCTGCTCTATTGGGTTTTTGCCATCCTTTGGATCAGTATGTTAGGCCTCTTTCACACGTCCGTGTCTCCGGTACATGTGGTAACAGTTTTCACATGTATCGGAGACACTGAAACACATAGACTTATTCAAATGAATGGGTCTGTGCACATGTCAATGTGTTTCCACAGACCGTGTGTCCGTGTGCCCCACACATTGACATGTCTGTTTTTTTACCGTCAGCATGGGCCACAAAAGATCCCGCACATGTGCACATGGAGAGCATCCGTGTGACACGCATCGGTGCCGGGGAACAGCGCTTACTGCAGCACTGTACTGTTTTTTTTAAATTATTTAAATAAACAATTTTAAAAAATGCCATGGGGTCCCCATCATTTTTGACAACCAGCCTTGCTAAAGCTGACAGCTGGCGGCTGGTATTCTCTTGCTGGTTAGGGGCCATTGATATAGCCCCCCAAGCCTTAAAAATAGCAACCTGCAGATGCCCAGAAAAGGCACATCTATTAGATGTGCCAATTCTGGCACTTTGCCACAACTTTCCACTTACCCTGTAGCGGTGGCATGTGGGGTTCATATTTGTGGGGTTGATGTCACCTTTGTATTGTCAGGTGACATCAAGCCCCACAGCTTAGTAACGGAGAGGCGTCTATAAGACACCTATCCATTACTAATCCTATAGTTATATGGTAAATAAGGACACAGCCAGAATAAAGTCTTTTATTAGAAATAAAACAAAGCACAGTTTTCCTTTTTTATTTAAAGATAACAAACACAGTTATACTAATCTAACACCTAATTCCACAGAAACCCGCATTCTCCTGTAATAAAACAACAATATCCCTCACCTATCCATCGTTCTGTCCCACGCCTTAATCCATGTCTGGGGGATAAATAGTTTTCAACCTGGACGGTGCCAAGGTGCGACTGTCCAGGATGAGAACCACTGGTGAATGAGCAGCATCATTGACCGGCAGTGACATCATCAAGGTTACCCCCGGTCAGTGGGGCTGCGTTCCCAGTCGGGCTGAACTGCAGTGACTTAAGGACCATGGGAAAAAGCCAGTGATGAGGTCACCGCAATTCAAGCTCAGTGTTTTCACAGCAGATCACAGAAATTCTCACAGTGATCTGTTTAATTATTTTAATAATTTAAAAAACAGCATGGAGAGACCCCTCTATTCTTGATAACAAGCCTTGCTGAAGATGGCAGCTGAGGGTTGCAGCCAGCAGCTGTGAGTTTTGCCTAGCTGGTTATAGAAAATATGAGAGAACTCACGCTAGGATTTTCATTCCTTCATTTATTTAGTTAGAGCGCAGGCGGCGAGTGAGGAATACCCCCATCAGCCGCTCTTGCTGTCACTGTTATTAGCGGCAGCACGTGTAGGTTTATGGGAGTAATAGTCCCAAAACCCCCACCTGCTGTCATTGTTCTAACATGAGTATAAGTCTCATCATTCTCCTCTGCTCACACCGATTGACCGGCAGAGAAGGGGAGAATGATGAGAGCCGTCTACAGCACCCGGCGCTGGGGAACAGCGCTTACTGTAATAATAGAAATAATAATCATTATTTTTATATAGCACTAACCTATTCCGCAGCGTTTTACAGTTTACATACATTATCATCGCTGTCCCCGATGGGGCTCACAATTTAAATTCCCTATCGGTATGTTTTTGGAATGTGGGAGGAAACCGGAGTACCCGGAGGAAACCCACGCAAACACGTACAAACGCATACAAACTCCTTGCAGATGTTGTCCTCGGTGGGATTTGAACCAAGGACTCCAGCATCGTTACTATAGCTCATCTTCCCTGCGGCCAGCTGTGTGTTACTGATGCACACGGGCGGCAGACGGTTGCCACACGTATTCCGCAAGTTTTACACACATGGACACGGATATCTCCGGTACTGGAAATAAACTGACATGTGAAACCGGCGCTAAGGTGTAGGCTGAACTTGATGGGCTTAAGTCTACCTTCAACCTTAAAACTATGAGACATTGAGGAAATGTAACCTTTTAGGTGTTTCACAATAAATAACAAAAATTGGAATTCAACAACACTAAATTGTTTTTGTAGCCAAACTTCTTTCAATTTTACAAGAGGAAATAAGAAAAAAGGGGACCCACAATATATTTTGCAACTTCTCCTGAATTAGACAATATCATACTGTTTGGGCACATGGCATAGATCAGAAGGGAAGGAGCGCAATTTAGCTATGGGAGTTCAAATTTTGCTGAAATTGTTTCCCGATACTATTTGCAGATAACTTAACGTACCATAAGGGCATAAAAACAGAGCAGTAGTAAACAGACTGTGTTAGCCCCATGGAATTCATCTTTAGGAGTATTGAAAATTTTGACTCCACAGGTAATCTCTGGAAACAAGCATGCAGTGGATGCTGGAGAGTGGCAATTGCAGTGGTGCCCAGCTTGTACTTCTGGAGACATGACCACCATAAATTAAGTTGCTTCTTCCTGCTAAAACAATGCTAAAAATGAGGACAGTAACAGTATTTGGGCACATAGCTAAACTCAGCAGTGAGGCGATTATTTGGCTGTGCACTGATTTTGCTGGATTGGTTCATGGAAGCCATGTTGCTTATAATGGTCTAGTGCTAAATTATTAACTCTTTGTCTTGGTAAATAATTCAATTTTCCTACATAACTAGCAATTTCTTTGGGTGTTTTAGAAGTGTTGTAAATGTATAAGTCTGCATAATTTATTTAAAAAAAACTTTATTTTTGGCAGGTGACTGGGGACAAGTGAAATCTTCAACTTTTAAATCAGATGACCTTGATAGCACTCAACATATAACTGACTTATATTCAACTTTTCCAGAAATACAGACCTCCTTTCACAGCAAAGATCTATCACCTGATCCTTTTAAAACAGTCCTAGCTTCTGATTTATCAAAGACTATTACAAACAATGAAAGTCACAAAAGAGGAGTTGAAAATCTAACTGCTCATATAGCAAATGAGCCATTTTCAAGTGTTGTATGTGAAAAAAGTTTTACCCTCAAAACGTCATTCGTTACACATCCAAAAAGTCACATTCAAGAAGAAATTATTTTCTCCTCTGGGTGTGGGAAATATGTTAACCCAAAATTACAGCTTGTTAGACAAAAAAGAGTTCAAGCAAGAGAACCATTTTCGTGTCCAGAATGTGGGAAATGTTTTGCAAAGAAATCACAATTTGTTACACATCACAGAACTCACACAGGAGAGAAGCCATTTGCATGTTCAGAATGTGGGAAATGTTTTGCAGATAAATCATCACTTACTAGACATCAGAGAACTCATACAGGGGAGAAGCCATTTTCATGTTTAGAAAGTGATAAATATTTTAACCCAAAATTAGAGCTTGTTAGACAAAAAAGAGTTCAAGCAAGAAAGAAGTCATATTTGTGTTCAGAATGTGGAAAATGTTTTGCAAAGAAATCACAATTTGTTTTACATCAGAGATCTCACACAGGAGAGAAGCCATTTTCATGTTCAGAATGTAGGAAATGTTTTATAAAAAGATCATACCTTGTTACCCATCAGAGAATTCACACAGGAGAGAAGCCATTTTCATGTTTAGAATGTGGTAAATGTTTTTTAACAAAATCATATCTTGTTACCCATCAGAGAACTCACACAGGAGTTAAGCCATTTTCATGTTTGGAATGTGGGAAAAAGTTTACAAATAAATCACATTTTGTTATACACAAGAGAACTCACACAGGGGAGAAGCCATTTCCATGTTTAGAATGTGGGAAACATTTTAATAAAAAACCATATCTTATTAAACATCAGAGAACTCACACAGGTGAGAAGCCATTTCCATGTCCAGAATGTGGGAAACATTTTATCCAGAAATCACATCTCATTAGACATGAGAGAACTCACACAGGAGAGAAGCCATTTTCATGTTCAAATTGTGAGAAATCTTTTACCAACAAATGGAGTCTTATTAAACATCAACTATCTCACAAAAGGAGAAGCCATTCTCATACCTAAAAGGTGGGAATTATTTTACTTAAAATTTATATTTGGTTAACCACAAAGTAGAAATCATATATTTCTGACAAACTGTACAGGAAAACACATAACAGAGAGTCAGAGTAACGGCAAACAAAAGAGAAAGTTAGTTATTTGAATTAAAACATAAAGTTATTAATATACTTTTGTTATCTAAAAATCTAATTGAATGCTATATTTCTTTGAATATTTCATAGTTACATATTTATATACAGTATTCACTATATGGATATAAGTATTACAGCAGCTTCCCTTAAAACTCTCAAAAATACCCAATAATTTCTCCTCCCTCTTCCTAACTCCAGCGATCTGCCATTCATCAGTCTCTTTCAATCCACAATCTCCATGTGTGAACAAAGTCTTAAAGTTTTCTGTACTGCAATAATAAACTTGTTCATATTGTAAATTACTATTCACATGTATGATCTATTCCTTTGTTGGGACATCTGGTGTTATCCATTCCAATTAAAATAAAATGTCTCCTTCTCCCCACCTCCCTTATGTAAATTTGTAATGCTGGGGTAATATTACGGTATCTATTCAGAGACCTCATGTATGGAAATATTAGGGCTACAGCAACATCACATAGTTTATACAGAATAATAGCGCTATCTCTATAGTTCTTTATAAAATGATATATAGATCAGACAAGGTCCTCATATTTAGGCAGTTTCTATTTTACTCAAACATTCTGTATATCAACAATATCAGTGAGTCTCATTATACCGAGTAGAGAAGCTATAGGGACAAATACCCCATCTCGTACTAACATGCTGGATGCCAGGCCCAAGGTATCCAGCAACGGTGCCCGAATTCTATCATTTTTGGCTCTAGCGTTTCTTTTAGAATAAATCCCTTTCTCATACAGTCCTGTAGTAATGACTTTGTCACGTTTTGTTGGAGAGTTCAACTGAGTCCATCTAAATGTTATCAATTTATGCTCAACAAACAATAAAAGTCCTACTGCAGTTTTACTATGTTTGACCAGTGTCAGTTCTTCTACATTCCCTAATAAAATAACCATGGATTTTCCAACTAAATCTGCTAATTATATTTTTATAATTGTAATAACTCTACTCCATGAAATCCTGTTTTGTGCATCAAATGTGTGATGGACCTGGAGATATTTATAAAAACATCTATGAGGAAGATTAAAGGGGAGGGCAACCAAAGCATAGACAAATGACTGTATCTAGTCAGAGGCCTGCGACACATGCTAAACATGGACTAAATCGAAGGAAATGTTAACAAGCGGCTGCCTGTTACTAATAGTATGTGCTTCATCAATAGGCTGTAAACCAGTCACTGTGCCTCACACATTTGTGTGACTGGTGCCCTATAAAGCCTCATCTAAGAGCATTTTTTATCGAGAAAACTACCACCTCCATGAATTGGTAGGATTGTGAGTGGTTGCTCCATCAGCACCTGTACCACCCCCGCCTTTATCAAAGTGCCCGATTCATCCTGGTGGTGTATTGTTAATCTGACCTGGTGTTGGTAAGGCTGTTTCTTTTTCTGTGATGGTTTGTGTTACGAGAAGCCCGCAGCAGGCCATGCCCCTTGATCTGTGAGGTAAGGTCCCAGAAGTGTGAAGAAGCACAAAGGAGCGCCTCCAACTTCACAGTGGAGCGCAGCAGATACAGTTAGGATTAAGGTACCTTCACACTGAACAACTTATAACAACGATAGCGATCCGTGACGTTGCAGCATCCTGGATAGCGATATCGTTGTGTTTGACACGCAGCAGCGATCAGGATCCTGCTGTGACATCGCTGGTCAGAGCTAGAAGGCCAGCACCTTATTTCGTCGCTGGATCACCCGCTGGCATCGCTGAATCGGCATGTGCGACGCCGATCCAGCGTTGTCTTCACTTGTAACCAGGGTAAACATCGGGTTACTAAGCGCAGGGCCGCGCTTAGTAACCCGATGTTTACCCTGGTTACCATTGTAAATGTAAAAAGAAAAAACACATACTCACATTCCGGTGCCTGTCACGTCCCCGGCGTCCGCTTCCCTGCACTCCTCCTGCATCCTGTGTCAGCGCCGGCCGTAAAGCAGAGCACAGCGGTGACGTCACCGCTCTGCTTTACTGCCGGCGCTTACACAGGATGCAGGAGGACTGCAGGGAAGCGGACGCCGGGGACATGACAGGCACCGGAATGTGAGTATGTGGTTTTTTTTTTACATTTACAATGGTAACCAGGGTAAACATCGGGTTACTAAGCGCGGCTCTGCGCTTAGTAACCCGATATTTACCCTGGTTACCCGGGGACTTCGGCATCGTTGGTCGCTGCAGAGCTGTCTGTGTGACAGCTCTCCAGCGACCACACAAGGACTTTCCAACGATCACGGCCAGGTCGTATCGCTGGTCGCGATCGTTGGAAAGTTGTTGAGTGTGACGGTACCTTTAGACACAGCACTAGGGATGACAGCTCATTAGTTTATGGTGGTTTGTCTTGGAGAATGTTATCTTCCTGGAATACCCCTTAAATGTTGGCTTTGTTTAGCAAGGTAATAGAGCTTCGGGTTTGGAAGTGCCAGTCCTGCATCATCTTTAGCCCATTGTAATATTTCTAGTTTTAGTCTGAGGTGTTTCAAATCTGATCGCTGAAATAGACATATATAGTGTAAATTAAGGGGAAGACAAATAGGTGTATTATGTATGTGCAGAAACTGTATAGCTCGAACATTTGTTTTAGGTTCAGCCACCTCACCAATAAAATATGGTAATAGCACCTACTTACTCCAGTGCATAGTCAACTCAGAAAGCTTTTCAAGCCAATCTATCTGATGCCCCGTATTGCAGAAATTCATATTTTATTCATACACACATTAGGCTCACAAAGCCACTGGTGGAGGCATCAATGCACAGTCCTCAGCAATTCCTGACTTATCCCCTACCGACAGTGCATTCTACTTCATTTTCAGTGGAGAGCAGAGGTCACATCTTATAGCAGAGCCTCTTTCTCCGCTTTCAGGTGACCTTGCAGCAGCCTGTCTGTGCCTCCCGCTAGCTTCTCCATCTTGCTCCTCTCTCAATAGTTGTATATAAATAGCGTTATCTCGCCTACTCCTGGTTCTGGCTTACAAATACTGATATAAAATACTAACCAAATACTGAATATGTGAATGTGGCCTTTATGTGAGAATTGAGGGCAAATTGAGAGAGAAAAGGCTGATTTTTCTGATAAGATATACTACAAAGTTTGTTATTTTTGCTTGTATTATTCATTTGTGAATAAAAAGCTGTTTAGGGTATGTTCCCACGGTCAGTAAGTGCTGCGGGTTGGATTTTGGGTACATCCGCAGCGTCCAACCTGCAGCGGCCAGATGTAACATAATATAGTTATTAAGGTTGAAGGAAGACTTTAACCCCTTAGTGACAGAGCCAATTTGGTACTTAATGACCGAGCCAATTTTTGCAATTCTGACCACTGTCACTTTATGAGGTTATAACTCTGGAACGCTTCAACAGATCCCGCTGATTCTGAGATTGTTTTTTCGTGACATATTGTACTTCATGTTAGTGGTAACATTTCTTCGATATTACTTGCGATTATTTATGAAAAAACGGAAATATGGCGAAAATTTTTAAAATTTTGCAATTTTCAAACTTTGTATTTTTATGCCCTTAAATCAGAGAGATATGTCACAAAAAAATAGTTAATAAATAACATTTCCCACATGTCTACTTTACATCAGCACAATTTTGGAAACAAAATTTTTTTTTGTTAGGGAGTTATAAGGGTTAAAAGTTGACCACCAATTTCTCATTTTTACAACACCTTTTTTTTTTAGGGACCACATCACATTTGAAGTCATTTTGAGGGGTCTATATGATAGAAAATAACGAAGTGTGACACCATTCTAAAAACTACACCCCTCAAGGTGCTCAAAACCACATTCAAGAAGTTTATTAACCCTTTACGTGCTTCACAGGAACTGAAACAATGTGGAAGGAAAAAATAAACATTTAACTTTTTTTTGCAAACATTTTAATTCAGAACCATTTTTTTTATTTTCACAAGTGTAAAAACAGAAATGTAACCATAAATTTTGTTATGCAATTTCTCCTGAATACGCCAATACCCCATATGTGGGGGTAAACCACTGTTTGGGCGCACCACAGAACTTGGAAGTGAAGGAGCGCCGTTTGACTTTTTCAATGCAGAATTGGCTGGAATTGAGATCGGACGCCATGTCACGTTTAGAGAGCCCCTGATGTGCCTAAACAGTGGAAACCCCCCACAAGTGACACCATTTTGTAAACTAGACCCCTTGAGGAACTTATCTAGATGTGTGGTGAGCACTTTGAACCCCCAAGAGCTTCACAGAAGTTTATAATGTAGAGCCGTGAAAATAAAAAATCGCATTTGTTTAGACAAAAATGATCTTTTCGCCCACAAATTCTTATTTTCACAAGGGTAACAGGAGAAATTAGACCAAAAAGTTGTAGTGCAATTTCTCCTGAGTACGTCGATACCCCATATGTGAGGGTAAACCACTGTTTGGGCGCACCGCAGAGCTTGGAAGTGAAGGAGCGCCGTTTTACTTTTTCAATGTAGAATTGGCAGGAATTGAGATTGGACGCCATGTCGCGTTTGGAGAGCCCCTGATGTGCCTAAACAGTGGAAACCCCCCACAAGTGACACCATTTTGGAAACTAGACCTCTTAAGGAACTTATCTAGATGTGTGGTGAGCACTTTGAACCCCCATGTGCTTCACAGAAGTTTATAACGTTGAGCCGTGAAAATAAAAAATCGCATATTTTCTACAAAAATGATCTTTTTGCCCACAAATTTTTATTTTCACAAGGGTAACAGGAGAAATTAGACCAAAAAGTTGTAGTGCAATTTCTCCTGAGTACGTCGATACCCCATATGTGAGGGTAAACCACTGTTTGGGCGCACCGCAGAGCTTGGAAGTGAAGGAGCGCCGTTTTACTTATCCAACGTAGAATTGGCAGGAATTGAGATTGGACGCCATGTTGCGTTTGGAGAGCCCCTGATGTGCCTAAACAGTGGAAACCCCCCACAAGTGACCCCATTTCGGAAACTAGACCCCCCATGGAACTTATCTAGATGTGTGGTGAGAACTTTGAATGCCCAAGTGCTTCACAGAAGTTTTAGAATGCAGAGTCGTGAAAATAAAAAATATTTTTTTTCCACAAAAAAGATATTTTAGCCCCCAAGTTTTTATTTTCACAAGGGTAACAAGAGAAATCGGACCCCAAAAGTTGTTGTCCAATTTGTCCTGAGTATGCTGGTACCCCATATGTGGGGGTAAACCACTGTTTGGGCGCACGGCAGAGCTCGGAAGGAAGGAGCGCCGTTTTGGAATGCAGACTTTGATAGAATGGTCTGCGGGCGTTATGTTGCGTTTGCAGAGCCCCTGATGTACCTAAACAGTAGAAACCCTCCACAAGTGACCCCATTTTGGAAACTAGACCCCCCGAGGAACGTATCTAGATGTGTGGTGAGAACTTTGAATGCCCAAGTGCTTCACAGAAGTTTAGAATGCAGAGTCGTGAAAATAAAAAATATTTGTTTTTCCACAAAAAAGATATTGTAGCCCCCAAGTTTTTATTTTCACAAGGGTAACAGGAGAAATTGGACCGCAATAGTTGTTGTCCAATTTATCCCAAGTACACTGATGTGCCATATGTGGGGGTAACCCACTGTTTGGGCGCACGGCAGGGCTCAGAAGGGAGGGAGCACCATTTGACTTTTTGAGCGCAAAATTGGCTGTCGTGTTTGGAGACCCCCTGATGTAACTAAACAGTGGAAACCCCCCAATTCTAGCTCCAACCCTAACCCCAACACACCCCTAACCCTAATCCCAACCCGATCCATAATTCTAATCACTAACCCTAACGATAATCACAACCCTTACCCCAAAACAACCCTAATGTCAACCCTAACCATAACCCTAATCAAAACCCTAATCCTAATCTCAACCCTAACCTCAAACCTAACCCTAATCCCAATACACCCCTAATCACAACCCTAACCTTAACCCTAATCCCAAACCTAACCCTAATCCCAAGCGTAGCCCTAATGCCAACCCTAACCCTAATACCAACTCTAATCCAAACCCTAACCCCAAATCTAACCCTAACTTTAGCCCCAACCCTAGCCCTAATTTTAGCCCCCACCCTAACCCTAGCCCTAAGGCTACTTTCACACTTGCGTCGTTTGGCATCCGTCGCAATCCGTCGTTTTGAACAAAAAACGATTCCTCCAAATGTGCCCGCAGGATGCGTTTTTTTGCACATAGACTTGTATTGCCGACGGATCGTGACGGATGGCCACACGTCGTGTCCGTCATGCACTAGATCAGTTGTGTTTTGGCGGACCATCGGCACAAAAAACGTTCAATGTAACTTTTTTTGTACGACGCGTCTGCCATTTCTGACCGCGCATGCGTGGCCGTAACTCCGCCCCCTCCTCCCCAGGACATAGATTGGGCAGCGGATGCGTTGAAAAACTACATCCGCTGCCCACGCTGTGCACAATTTTCACAACGTGCGTCGGTATGTCGGGCCGACGCATTGCGACGGCCCCGTACCGACGTAAGTGTGAAAGAACCCTAACCCTGAATTTAGCCCCAACCCTAACCCTAAATTTAGCCCCAACCCTAACCCTAGCCCTAACCCTAGCCCTAACCCTGACCCTAACCCTAACTTTAGCCCCAACTGTTCTTCTCCTGCCGGCCGGCAGATGGCGACAGATGGCGGGCGCACTGCGCATGCGCCCGCCATTTTCTTTTGCCAAGAAGACCAGGAGGAGCAGCAGGAGGATCCAGGGACACCGGTAAGTATAATAGGGTCCCCGAATCCCCCTATTTCTCTGTCCTCTGATGTGCGATCACATCAGAGGACAGAGAATTACACTTTGATTTTTTTTTTTGCGGTCGCCGGTAAACAGTTAATTACCGGCGATCGCAAAACAGGGGTCGGTAAAACCGACCCCGATCATGTTCTTTGGGGTCTCGGCTACCCCCGGCAGCCGAGACCCCAAAGATTCTCCCGGTGCCGGCCGGCGGGCGCACTGCACATGCGCCCGCCATTTTGAAGATGGCAGCGCCCACCGGGAGCCACTAGTAGCAGCGGGGGAGATAGGTGAGTATCGGGGGGCTATCTGGGACCCCTTTTCTCTGTCCTCTGATGTGCGATCACATCGGAGGACAGAGAAATTAAAAAGAAATCGCGTTTTGTTTTTTTTTGCGATCGCCGGTAAACGGTTAATTACCGGCGATCGCAAATGCGGGGTCGGTAAAAAAAACCCCGAATCATGTTCTCTGGGGTCTCGGCTACCCCCGGGAGCCGAGACCCCGGAGAAAATCCGACTCTGGGGGGCGCTATTTACTTTTTCTTAAAAGGCGTATCGGCGGTCGCTAAGGGGTTAAGTCCATCTAGTTCAACCCATAGCCTAACCTAACATGCCCTAACATGTTGATCCAGAGGAAGGCAAAAAAAAACCCATGTGGCAAATAGTAAGCTCCACATTGGGGAAAAAAATTCCTTCCCGACTCCACATGCGGCAATCAGACTAGTTCACTGGATCAACGCCCTATCAAGGAATCTAGTGCATATACCCTGTAACATTATACTTTTCCAGAAATGTATCCAGTCCCCTCTTAAATTTAAGTAATGAATCACTCATTACACCATCATACGGCAGAGAGTTCCATAGTCTCACTGCTCTTACAGTAAAGAATCCGCGTCTGTTATTATGCTTAAACCTTCTTTCCTCCAGACGTAGAGGATGCCCCCTTGTCCCTGTCTCAGGTCTATGATTAAAAAGATAATCAGAAAGGTCTTTGTACTGTCCCCTCATATATTTATACATTAAAATAAGATCACCCCTTAGTCTTCGTTTTTCCAAACTAAGTAGCCCCAAGTGTAATAACCTATCTTGGTATTGCAGACCCCCCAGTCCTCTAATAACCTTGGTCGCTCTTCTCTGCACTCGCTGTAGTTCAGCTATGTCTTTCTTATACACC
This sequence comes from Ranitomeya imitator, assembly GCF_032444005.1. Lineage (NCBI taxonomy): Eukaryota > Metazoa > Chordata > Amphibia > Anura > Dendrobatidae > Ranitomeya > Ranitomeya imitator. The sequence continues at coordinate 372,849,387 of NC_091283.1, forward strand.
GGATACCAGAACTGTGCACAGTATTCTAAGTGTGGTCGGACTAGTGACTTGTATAGAGGTAAAATTATGTTCTCCTCATGTGCATCTATGCCTCTTTTAATGCATCCCATTATTTTATTTGCCTTTGTAGCAGTTGCCTGACACTGGCCACTGAGCATGAGTTTGTCATCCACCCATACACCCAGGTATTTTTCATTGACGGTTTTGCCCAAAGTTTTAGAATTAAGCACATAGTTATACATCTTATTACTTCTACCCAAGTGCATGACCTTACATTTATCCCCATTAAAGCTCATTTGCCATTTATCAGCCCAAGTTTCTAGTTTACATAAATCATCCTGTAATATAAAATTGTTCTCCTCTGTATTGATTATCCTGCAGAGCTTAGTGTCATCTGCAAATATTGAAATTCTGCTCTGAATGCCCCCTACAAGGTCATTAATAAATATGTTAAAAAGAAGAGGGCCCAATACTGACCCCTGTGGTACCCCACTGCTAACCGCGACCCAGTCCAAGTGTGCTCCATTAATAAACACCCTTTGTTTCCTATCCCTGAGCCAGCTCTTAATCCACTTACACATATTTTCCCCTATCCCCATTATTCTCATTTTATGTATCAACCTTTTGTGTGGCACCGTATCAAAAGCTTTTGAAAAGTCCATATACACTATGTCCACTGGGTTCCCTTGGCCAGTCCGGAACTTACCTCTTCATAGAAGCTGATCAGATTAGTCTGACATGAACGGTCCCTAGTAAACCCATGCTGATACTGGGTCATGAGGTTATTCCTCTTCAGATACTCCAGTATAGCATCCCTTAGAATGCCCTCCAGGATTTTACCCACAGTAGAGGTTAAAAACAGCATAGTGGATGGGATTTCAAGAAATCTCATGCTCACAATGTGTCCAGAGATGCCTGCGGCTTACCTGCGGACACGGACATGCAGCGCATCTTTCCAGACTGCAGCATGTCAATTTAGGGTATGTCCACACATTCAGTAATCGGCAGCTTTTTCTGCGTGTACATTTTAGCCCCTTCTTTGCCTTTTGTCTGATTGTTGTCAATAAAGATTTTGTAAATTGATTATACTATCTTGGACTTCAGGACTGTTTCTTGGGCTCTGTTCTTTTTTATCTAAGTGGTGAAAAAAAATTCCAAAGTTTGCTTAAAAAAAATGGCGCCATTTTCCAAGACCTGTAGCGTTTCCACTTTTCGTGATCTCGGGTTGGTTGAGGGCTTATTTTTTGCGTGCCAAGCTAACGTTTTTAATGATACCATTTTTGTGCAGATACAATCTTTTCATTGCCTGTTATTGCACTTTAATGCAATGTCGCGGCGACCAAAAAAGTAATTCTGGTGTTTTGATTTTTTTTCTCACGATACCGTTTAGCGATCAGGTTATGTCTTTTTTTTTCATTGGTGGCGCTCATAGCAATCCGGCATCAACAATAATAGAGGTCTTAAGGAGACCTCTGGTTGTCATGCCGACGCACCAATGTCCCCGATCACGTGACTGGGTCAGCGCTGCACGTATTTCCGGCCCAATGGCCTGAAGCGCTCGTTATATGCCGCGGTCAGAGTTTGACAGCAGCATTTAACTAGTTAATAGGTGTGGACAGATCTCGATTCCGCCTGCACCTATTGCGGGCACATGTCAGCTGTTCAAAACAGCTGACATGTCCCGGCTTTGATGCGAACTCACCACGGAGCTCGCATCAAAGAGGGGGTACTGACGTCAGACGTACTATCCCGTCCGACTTCAGTAAGGGGTTAATGTAATGTTCTCTCCTCCTTTCTTAATAAATAATTTGAAAATAATAGCGTGAGTTCTCCCTATATTTGTTAACCAGCCAGAGTAAAGCAGACTACTGGTACTGGTATTTCAGGCTAGTAAGGATCCAATATCCATGAACCTTACCAGCCTGATAATACTAGGCCGCAGCAGTCTGCTTTCCTTGGATGGTTAGCAAAATTAGGAGGACCCACTCCAAAAAAAAGTGTGGGGTCCCTCCTATTTTGTTAACCAGCCAAGAAAAAAAAAATCCATGGGCCTCACCAGCCTGAGAATACCAGGCTGCAGCTGTCTGCTTTTTCCTTGGCTGGTTAACAAAACTAGGGGGGGACCCCACTCTACTTTTTGGGGGGGATCCCCCTATTTTTGCTAACCTTCAAAGGTAAGCAGACTGCTGCGGCCTGGTATTATCAGACTGGTAAGGTTCATGGATATTGGATCCTTACCAGCCTGAACTACCAGTCCCAGTAGTCTGTTTTACTTTGGCTGGTTAACAAAAATAGGAGGGACCCCACACTATTTTTTTGAGGAGGGATCCCCCTATTTTTGCTATTCTTCCAGGGTAAGCAGACTGCTGAGGCCTGGTATTATAATGTCCATGGATATTGGATCCTTACCAGCCTGAAATACCAGCTGCAGTAGTCTGCACTGTTTAACAAAAATAGGGGTACATTTGGGAGAGAAACCTATTTTGAAAATTTTGCAAAAAATTCACCACTTTGCATTTTTTGCTGTTATGTTCAATCAAAACTTTGATTTAAAATTTTTTCAATGGTTTGCATCAGTTCTTCTAAATAACATTCCTATGCAATTTTTTTTTTTTGGGTGGGGGTGGATTATGGTGAAGCAAACTACAAATCTGACAAAAACATGGAAAATTACACTGTGCATAACTATTCATCAGTGTAAAGTTAGTAGTTTGTATAGCCTAATTTGGTTGCATTTACAGCTTCATTTGTATTTTGGTAAGTTAGTGATTGCCTCAAAATTTTTAAAGGGCATCATACAGAAATGAGTGAACAACAATACACATATGACAGATTATATATTCTGTCCTAAATTTAATGTCATTATTAACAACATTTTACTGACTTCACCAACTACACAACACAAAGGAATTTTTTTTTCCACAATTTAACATATACTTAGCAATGTTTAAAGAAAATACGACACACGTGGGTGTAAGTGCTGTGGCAACCCACTGTATCACATATCACTAAAGTCTTTTTGGCAAACAAACATGACAATAAGTGCAATGCATTCATTTATTTTTTAACAGGAACAAGATCAAAACATCTTTGTGAAACAAAAAAGGATGACGTCATATGACAGGATGTAAATTAATGTTCACCGCTTGATATTGCTGGTAATGTTAAAATTATTTCATGGGCATATATTTGTTTTTCAATTATTATATCTGTTTCTTAACATATATGTTAAGTTTGGAATATTTGTATGCTAATTTTGAAACAAAATTAAATATTCCATTTTTAATTAAAAAAATATGAAATAACAGTTTAATTTTTATGACTCTAGGTTCATAACAGACCCATATTATGGGATTCTAGATGTGATCATTATCACAACAGACTTAAACAGGATGATGTCTGAGACAAAGTTGTTGACGAATTGTACCCAGAATGTCCTGGAATGCTCCCGGAAAGAAAAAAGGAAACATATAAGTAAATTTTGATGCCTACACAAAGTAATAAGTGTAAATCACCAAAAATTAACAATTTTTCTAATTATAATTTTTTAGTGAAAAATGTGAGAACTAGATGGCGGTCAGTGATGGATCGATTTAAAAAAATGACCAAGATCAGGAGAGAAGTGGGTCTTCTCCAAAATCCAAGAAATGCCCCTACTAATAACGATGAACTACAATTTCTCTTAACCCCTTTACCCACAAGGGTGGTTTGCACGTTATGGACCGGACCAATTTTTACATTTCTGACCACTGTCCCTTTATGAGGTTATAACTCTGGAACGCTTCAACGGATCCCAGTAATTCTGACAATGTTTTCTCAAGACATATTGTACTTCATGATAGTGGTAAAAATTTGTTGATATAACCCGCGTTTATTTGTGAAAAAAAACGGAAATTTGGTGAAAAATTAGCAAATTTCGCAATTTTCCAACTTTGAATTTTCATGCCCTTAAATCACAGAGATATGTCACACAAAAAACTTTATAAGTAACATTTCCCACATGTCTACTTTACATCAGCACAATTTTGGAAACAAATTTTTTTTTTGTTAGGGAGTTATAAGGGTTAAAAGTTGACCAGCAATTTCTTTACAACACCATTTTTTTTAGGGACCACGTCACATTTGAAGTCATTTTGAGGGGTCTATATGATAGAAAATACAGAAGTGTGACACCATTCTAAAAACTACACCCCTTAAGGTGCTCAAAACCACATTCAAGAAGTTTATTAACCCTTCAGGTGTTTCACAGGAATTTTTGGAATGTTTAAAAAAAAAATGAGCATTTAATTTTTTTTCACAAAAAAAGCTCCAATTTGATTTATTTTACCAAGGGTAACAGGAGAAAATGGACCCCAAACGTTGTTGTCCCGAGCACCCGGATACCCCATATGTGGGGGAAAACCACTGTTTATCCCCACATATGTAGAGCCGTAAAAATAAAAAATATTTTTTCACAAAAATGAACTTTTCTCCCCCAATTTTTTATTTTCCCAAGGTTACCAGAAGAAATTGTACCCCAAACATTGTTGTGCAATTTGTCCTGAGTACGCTGATACCCCATGTGTGGGGGTAAACCACTGTTTGGATGCACTGCAGAGCTCGGAAGGGAAGGAGCGCCGTTTGACTTTTCAATGCAAAATTAGCTGGAATTGAGATGGGACGCCATATTGCGTAGGGGAGCCCCTGATATGCCTAAACATTGAAACCCCCCACAAGTGACACCATTTTGGAAGGTAGACCCCTAAGAAACTTATCTAGATGTGTGGTGAGCACTTTGACCCACCAAGTGCTTCACAGACGTTTATAATGTAGAACCGTAAAAATACAAAATATTTTTTCACAAAAATGAACTTTTCGCCCCCAATTTTTTATTTTCCCAAGGGTACCAGAAGAAACTATACCCCAAAAGTTGTGCAATTTGTCCTGAGTACGCTGATACCCCATATGTGGGGGTAAACCACTGTTTGGGTGCATGGCAGAGCACGGAAGGGAAGGAGCGCCGTTTGACTTTTCATTGCAACTGGAATTGAGATGGGACATCATGTTGCGTTGGGGAGCCCCAGATGTGCCTAAACATTGAAACCCCCCACAAGTGACACCATTTTGGAAAGTAGATCCCCTAAGGAACTTATCTAGATGTGTTGTGAGAGCTTTGAACCCCCAAGTGTTTCACTACAGATTATAACGCAGAGCCGTGAAAATAAAAATTCTTTTTTTTCCACAAAAATTATTTTTTAGCCTCCAGTTTTGTATTTTCCCAAGGGTAACAGGAGAAATTGGTCCCCAAAAGTTGTTGTCCAATTTGTCATGAGTACGCTGATACCCCATATGTGGGGGAGAACCACCGTTTGGGCGCATGGCAGTGCTCGGAAGGGAAGGAGTGCCATCTGGAATGCAGACTTAGATGGATTGGTCTGCAGACATCACGGTGCATTTGCAGAGCCCCTGATGTACCTAAACAGTAGAAACCCCCCACAAGTGACCCCATGTTGGAACCTAGACCCCCAAGGAACTTCTCTAGATGTGTTGTGATAACTTTGAACCCCCAAGTATTTCACTACAGTTTATAACGCAGAGCCGTGAAAATAAAAAAATCATTTTTGTCCCACAAAATTTTTTTTTAGCCCCCTAAACTTTTATTTTCCCAAGGGTAACAAGAGAAATTGGACCACAGAAGTTGTTGTCCAATTTGTCCTGAGTACACTGATACCCCATATGTTGGGGTAAACCCCTGTTTGGGCGCACGGGAGAGCTCGGAAGGGAAGGAGCACTGTTTTACTTTTCAACACAGAATTGGCTGGAATTGAGATCGGATGCCATGTCGCGTTTGGAGAGCCCTGATGTGCCTAAACTGTAAGCCACCTCCCTGCAGGACACGGATGCAGCCCCGTGGCCATTTTGGATCCAGGGCCTGCAGAGAGGAGACGCTCGGTACAAGGTGAGCACATCACCTTGTACCGAGGGTCTCAGGGAAGCCTGCAGGAAGCCCCCTCCCTGCGCGATGCTTCCCTATGCCCCTGGAATGCTGCGATCATGTTTGATCGCAGTGTGCCGGGGGTTAATGTGCCGGGGGCGGTCCGTGACCGCTCCTGGCACATAGTGCCGGATGTCAGCTGCGATAGTCAGCTGACACCTGGCTGCGATCGGCCGCGCTCCCCCCATGAGAGCAGCTGATCGCTATGACGTACTATCCAGTCGGTGGGCATATGGGCCCACCTCACCTCGAAGGGATAGTCAGGGGTTAAACACACGCGAGCTACAAATGTAATTTTTTTTTTTAAATCCCTTTTACATCACTTTTTATTTAATATTGGTGTAACCCCCAAAAAATAATAACCAAAAGTAATAAAGGCACAGATTTTTTTGGGGGGTAGATAATTTGTAACCATACTTGTCAATTACATGAGAGAGCAAAAATCCTCATATGATATGAGGGAGGGGTACTGTCATCTTAACCTTTTTTCCCAAGAATAGTTTTGCTCATGTTTTTAGTGAAAGTACTTACAAAAATGATTGTCATATTGTCTGTTTTATGTGAACATACTGATGTTTCAACCTTTTTATTGTGTAGAACATAGGGAAACATTCCAACTCCAGAGTGTGAAGTAGAAGAGGGCCAAGATATCAGGGGTCAATGGCTGAAGACTCAAATACAATAATTTAATCTTTCGAAGACACGCAAGAACAAGCATCAACTGTCAGCCAAGCCTCAATGGACTGTACACAAAATGTCCCCTCACAAAGCCAAGATAGACCTGCAAGTAATTTGAGGCAAGTTGCTCGCAGGCAAGCAATTCGCAGGCGTCAATAACTATGAAAATATGAGACAAAATGCTCAAGCCGCTGCAGTTACTAAAGAGACTATGCGCTTTATACATCACATGGACAATAATGATAATTGGGACTATTTCTGTGCTTCAATTGCATCTGGTTTTTGTAAAGTGCCCCCTGAAAACCAGTGGTTATGTGCATCAATGGTTTGTAGTGTGGTGGATCTTTTTCAAAAGTACCACCATGCAATTAATTCTTGTGAAATTATCACTGGAATGAAAGAAATTGCAGAAAGACAGCTAATCTCACAAATCACAACAAGCCTATAACAACCATCCACTTAAAATTATCCAGCTCCCTATTCTTCCTCTTCCCCTGCTCCCCATTCTTCTTTCCCTACCACCCATTCTTCCTCTTTCCCTGCTCCCCATTCTTCCTCTTTCCCTGCTCCCCATTCTTCCTCTTTCCCTGCTCCCCATTCTTCTTTCTCTGCCACCCATTCTTCCTCTTTCCCTGCTCCCCATTCTTCCTCTTTCCCTGCTCCCCATTCTTTTTATTTCCCTGCTCCCCATTCTTCTTTCCCTACCACCCATTCTTCCTCTTTCCCTGCTCCCCATTCTCTCTTTGCCTGCTCATCATTCTTCCTCTTTCCCAGCTCCCCATTCTTCTTTCCCTACCACCCATTCTTCCTCTTTCCCTGCTCCTCATTCTTCCTCTTTCCCTGCTCCCAATTCTTTCCCTACCACCCATTCTTCCTCTTTCCCTGCTCCCCATTCTTCCTCTTTCCCACTCCCCATTCTTCCTCTTTCCCTGCTCCCCATTCTTCTTTCCCTACCACCCATTCTTCCTCTTTCCCTGCTCCCCATTCTTCCTCTTTCCCTGCTCCCCATTCTTCCTCTTTCCCTGCTCCCCATTCTTTCCCTACCACCCATTCTTCCTCTTTCCCTGCTCCCCATTCTTCCTCTTTCCCAGCTCCCCATTCTTCCTCTTTCCCTGCTCCCCATTCTTCTTTCCCTACCACCCATTCTTCCTCTTTCCCTGCTCCCCATTCTTTCCCTACCACCCATTCTTCCTCTTTCCCTGCTCCCCATTCTTTCCCTACCACCCATTCTTCCTCTTTCCCAGCTCCCCATTCTTCCTCTTTCCCTGCTCCCCATTCTTCTTTCCCTACCACCCATTCTTCCTCTTTCCCTGCTCCCCATTCTTCCTCTTTCCCTGCTCCCCATTCTTCCTCTTTCCCTGCTCCCCATTCTTTCCCTACCACCCATTCTTCCTCTTTCCCTGCTCCCCATTCTTCCTCTTTCCCAGCTCCCCATTCTTTCTCTTTCCCTGCTCCCCATTCTTCTTTCCCTACCACCCATTCTTCCTCTTTCCCTGCTCCCCATTCTTTCCCTACCACCCATTCTTCCTCTTTCCCTGCTCCCCATTCTTTCCCTACCACCCATTCTTCCTCTTTCCCTGCTCCCCATTCTTTCCCTACCACCCATTCTTCCTCTTTCCCTGCTCCCCATTCTTCCTCTTTCCCAGCTCCCCATTCTTCCTCTTTACCTGCTCCCCATTCTTCCTCTTTCCCAGCTCCCCATTCTTCCTCTTTTTGTGCTACGTGCGATTTCTATACTCCAAATTCTTTATTTCTACAAACTTCTACTTTACTGGCTTTTCTTTGCTTCCCCTTGTCCACTGCCTCAAGTTCCCAACCCAACTTTCTGCAAAACATTTCAAGTCACTCTGATTCTGCCACATCCATGACCCCTACTGGTAACCTTCCTGACCCCTCACCTCCCACGTTCCATACCTTTAACTAAATTTGTAAAAAAGTAAAATATATTTGGTTATATTAACCTTTCTATTATATTATTTATATACCCAACAAAAGCAGACCTTAAAAATTGATTTTATTTTATACCTGTAAAAAAGCTTTTAAAATTCATGTATATCAGTGAGTGGATCAAACATGTTTATTATTTATAGCATAACCAAGTAAAATATAGTAATTTATGGAAATATTCTAGGGGACCAGAATGCTGATACTCTATTTCCATACCTGGCAGCAGAGGTTGGCACCCTAGGGAGAAGCATTATGGCGCCCCCGCCCAATGTCGGCTAACCCTGTCTGACCCTTAAAGGAAATCCCTCACCAAGCCATCAACATCACCCATAAAGTGCTTAAGTACTTAACAATGATAAGAGAGTATCAGCATTCTGTTCCCCTAGACTATTTCCGCAATTTACTATATTTTACCTGGTTATGCTATCCATAAAACCCATGTTTGATCCACTCACCGATATACATGTATTTTAAAAAGTTTTTTAGATGTCTAAAATAAAAGCTAATTTTTTAGGTCTGTTTTTGTTTGGCAAGTTATTGTTTTTTTGCCAAATACATATTTCTGTGTCAAATATATATTTTTTATTTCATATTAAAATTATTGTTAATAACATTGTTTCACCTTCTATTTTTCAACCAAAAAATTATGGTACAAAATAGTACAATAGGCGATTTCCTAACTGCAGAACGGTGAAAAATGGGCCTCACAGGTGTATTCCATGAGTTATATTTTTGAATATTAACTGACTACTGCTATGCTTGTCAGATATTCATTAAAAGTGTAATGCTGTGATATTGCTAGACCGCTGTGCAAAATAAAAAAAAAAATGTCATCAACACCAACATGTACTCTATGGGAGGGGCATGCCTACTGGGTACAAAACAAACATTCAATATGATGCCAAAAGGTTCAAAGGAGACAACCTTTGGCATGGCTCACGCACTATTTGCTTCATAGTCTGCTGCCTACATATTTTTGTATGCTATACAGTCATGGCCAAAAGTATTGACACCCCTGCAATTCTGTCAGATAATACTCAGTTTCTTCTGAAAATGATTGCAATCACAAATTCTTTGGTATTATTATCTTCATTTAATTTGTCTTAAATGAAAAAACACAAAAGAGAATGAAGCAAAAAGCAAAACATTGATCATTTCATACAAAACTCAAAAAATGGGCCAGACAAAAGTATTGGCACCCTCAGCCTAATACTTGGTTGCACAACCTTTAGCCAAAATAACTGCGACCAACCGCTTCCGGTAACCATCAATGAGTTTCTTACAATGCTCTGCTGGAATTTTAGTTTCAATAACTTTTTATTTTCAAAAACATAGCAATTGAACAACAGATTCCCTTACAAGGGAGTTCAATAAGCTTAAATCTAAACAAAGAGGAAAAACCATACATATATTAACTCAAATTCGAAAATACAGATATGACGAGACAAGAACATGGGGGGACATAAAAGAGGGAAAATGGGGAAGGAAATGAGATTCTGCACTTTACTTTATGGTAAGCTGCAGTACATTTACAAGTCAGGATTATACTTTGCTCCGTTTTATGAGTTCCGCCTCCCACCTCCCCGCACCCCACCCAACGTAGGCTCAACCCCAGTGTTATCAGAATCTCTCACAGGATAATGAAGTCTCAAATAGATAAAGTCAAGGTTTGTTCAAGATTCAAGTTCGTGTTAAGATCCATCCACGGTTTCCAAATTTGGTAGAAGGCCTCCCACAAATCTTCCCTAGTCGCATGTATACGTTCATATAAGAGGATTGTATTCATTTTATCTCTAACTGATTGGACAGAGAGAAATGGCGACCTCCAGTTGGTAGCTATATGTAGCTTAGCGGCCATAAGCAGCTGGCCTATCAACCTGTGGAATTTGTTAGAAAAGCCTGGGTACTTGGCTCCCAAAAGGAATGTGGCCGGATCAAGTTGTATTGCCCCGCCATACATTTTTTCAATTATTAATCCTACTTCCCGCCACATAGTCGAGGCTATCGGACATTCCCACCAAATATGCTTCATATCTCCCACTGCGCCACATCCTCTAAAGCATTTATCTGAAATGTTGGGGTATATAGTGTGGAGTTTACTTGGGACTTGGTATGTTCTGTGTAGGACTTTAATGGATGTCTCTGCCAGGGAGGCTTGATGACTACCCCTGGAAACTGTGTCACAGCATCGCCTCCAATTTTCCAAAGTTAATTGAATACCCAGGTCTTCCTCCCACTGTTTCATATAATGTAATTTTTCGACTCCATGTGCCGCATTGAGAGATTTGTATAGCAGATAAATAGTTCCCCTTCCCAGTGGGTCGTCCATACACCTCTGTTCAAAGCCAGTTGCGTGAAAAGGGATTTTATGTTGCAGAAACTGTTCCGCAAAATGGAAAACCTGATAGATACGAAAGGTTTAGTTAATGGATGGATTGTATTTATGGAGGAATTCTTGTCTAGATAAAATTATATTAAAGGGTGAGCAGAGGTGTTTTAGAGTGGTAATTCCATTAACTTTCCACCAAGCAAAAGAACGTGGGTCAAGTCCTGGTGGGAACATGGGGTTACAGAAGAGGGGGGTCAGTGGGGAGGACTTAGATTGGAGATCAAATTTAAACATTTCCTTCCTCAAAAGGATCAGGGAATGTGCTGTGAAAGGTGCTGTAATGTGTAAGCCTTTTGGTAGTTTTTGTGTGGACCACATAAGGCCAGGCAAGGAAAACGGAAGTAAGAAGGACGATTCCAGGCCAACCCATCTCGGAGCATGGTTGGCAGCGCAGGCATTAGTCAATTGGGCCAACTGAGCCGACTTGTAATACAGTGTGAAGTTGGGCATGGAAAGCCCCCCTAACCTTCTGTGTATGAACATTGTTTTTTGACGGATTCTGTTTTTTTTTCCCTGCCAAATAAATTTTGAAATCATAGAGTGAATCTTGTGTAAAGTCCTATGGGGCAACGGAATGGGGAGAGAGCGGAATAAGTACAGAAATCTGGGCAGGGAGACCATTTTAATTGCATGCAATCTGCCCAACCAGGTCAACTTCATGGCAGACCATCTAGTTAAGTCAGTTTGGAGGTTTTTTATTAACGGGAGATAGTTCCACTTGAATAAGGTCGACTTATGAGAGGTAAGATTGACTCCGAGGTAAGTTATATAATGTTCATTTTTTGTAAATTTAAACTGGGAAATATTTGTTTGCATGTCCTTAGTGGTGTTAAGAAATAGAGCTTCGGATTTGTCGACATTAATTTTGAGTCCTGAGATCGACTCAAATCTACGTAGGACTGAAAACAAATTTGGGAGAGTGGTAAGTGGACTGGACAAAGTCAGCAATAAATCATCCGCAAATAAGCTTGCCTTATATTGTGCGCCAAGTCCTACAGGCCCAAGTATGTTCGGGTTAAGCCTTATTGCCTCAGCTAGTGGCTCCATGGCCATGGCAAACAGGGCTGGAGAAAGTGGGCAGCCCTGCCTCGTCCCCCTTTGTATGTTGATAGGAGTAGGTCTAGTTGACGGGAGTTTCAAATAAGCTGTAGGGCTGTCATACAGTAGTTGGAGGCATGAAATAAGGGTGCGAGGGATGCCAAATCTGGATAGGACTTCAAATAGGTAGGACCATGAGACCGAGTCGAAAGCTTTCTCTATGTCTAAAGCTAATAGTAGCAGGGGTTGTTTGTGGAAGTTTGCTGAATGTATAATATTTAGATTTCTCCTAATATTGTCGGGGCCTTGTCTATTAGGTATGAACCCCACTTGGTCACGGTGAATAAGGGTAGGTAATAATTTGTTGAGTCTAGTAGTAATGATGGATGTAAAGAGTTTGAGGTCAACATTTAACAACGATATAGGTCTATAATTCTTGGGAAGGAGATGGTCCTTCTTTGGTTTTGGGATTACCGTCACATGGGCAATATAGAATTCAGGGGGCATCTGGGTGCCATTTAGTAGAGCATTACAGTAATTTTTAATGTGTGGTGTGAGGATGTTTGTAAATTTCTTGTAATATAGTGCCGTGAGGCCGTCGGGTCCAGGGGCTTTGTTTTTCTTTAGGTTTTTAATTACTGCAGAGATTTCGTCTTCAGATATTGGCGTATGGAGTTGATCTACAGTGGAGTTGGGGATTTTAGGTATTTTTAATTCATCTAGGAAAGAGGATAAAGATTGTGGCGAGGATATCTGTGGGGAGGTATATAGTTTCTGATAGTAGTCTCGGAATGTTTCGTATACTATATCCGGGTGTGCGGAAATTCTGCCTTTGGTATCTTTGATGGAGGTGACATTATTTAAGAATTCTTTGCATCTGAGCCTACGTGCCAACATGCCAGATGATTTATTTGCGTATTTATAAAAAGTTGACTTAGTCCATGTTAACGCTCTCTCTGTTTTATTTGTAAGAATAGTATCTAATTGTAGCTTAGTGTCTCTGATTTGCTTAATCAAAAAGAGGGAAGTGGTGGCTTGGTTAGCAAGTTCAAGTTTCATAAGTTTGGTCTCTAAGCGTGTTTGTAATTCAGATCTTTGTTTCTTTTTATTGGATGCAATTTTGATTAGTGAGCCGGTAATGAATTTTTTGTGTGCCATCCACACTAGTCCAGGGGAAGTGTCATCAGTGGAATTGGTCTGGAAGTACAGTCCCAACTCTTCTTTAATTTTTGAGAGAGCAGTGGGGTCAGTGAGTAAGGATTCGTTCAGTCTCCATTTGAATAATTTAAAGGTGGTGACGTTGAATTTAAATGTTGATAGGACAACATCGTGATCAGACCATGATGATGGAATATGACGAGAGAATAGGACCGATGGGATCGTTCTTGCTGTAGTTAGGTGTAGGTCTATTCGCGAATAGGACTGATGTACAGGTGAGAAGTATGTGTAACCCTTTACAGGACCATTTAATTCCCTCAACACATCGGCCAGGCAGTTTTCTTTCATTAGATGTTGGATTTTCTTTTTGTCAGCCTTTGTTATGTCCGAGCGCTTCTGAGCGCTGCTATCTAATTTAGGATTAATGGTAAAGTTAAAGTCGCTGCACCAGATAAGGTGGTCATACGTAAGAGTGACTAGTTTTGATGTAATTAGCTGAAAGACCGACCTCTGGGAAGCTGCGGGTAAATAGCTATTAACAATGCAAATTGTCTGGTTTCGTGATGTTCCAAGAGTAATGAGAAATCTGCCCTCAAGGTCCGAATGTGTGCTGATGAGTTGAAATGGGAAGTTATTTCTAATGAAAGTGGCAACACCTCTCGTTTTTTTATCCCAGCTCGACATATAGTGTTGTAAATAATTGGCATCAAAATGTTTAGGGTGGGAAGGGGTGGAAAAATGGGTCTCCTGGAGACAGATAATGTCCGGTACGTGCTTCGAGTAATCAAGAAAGGCTTTCTTACGTTTTATGGGCGAGTTGAATCCTCGGACATTATGAGAAATAACATTACACATTTTTCAGTGAATATTTACCGCTGAAGAATGAGGAGGCCCGAGCGGGGTCCAGATCTGTGTCCTCGATTAGCGGTTGTTGAGTTGACTGATAAGTGCAGTGATAATCTCTGTGGGAAAACAATAGGAAGGAAACAGACTGGGGGGAGACAAAGACAAACATAGCAATTAATATTAACAAACGGATATCAAATCCGAAAAATATGGCGATCTGGTTTACCATATTAGATGGAGTACCAGGTGTCGCCAAGTTTAGGCAGCATGTTGTAGACCCGACATTTAGGCCCTTGATAGAAAGATAGGTGCAAAGGGGAGGAAAGAGAGAAAGAGTGAAGGAAAAAAAAAAAAAAGGGGGGGGAGGAGGAAGGAAGGGGGGGGGGGGAGGAGGGGGAAGGAAGGGGGAGGGGAAAAGGGGGGAAAGAAGGGGGGAGGGGGGGAATGGGGGGAGGGAAGGGGGGAGGGAGGAAGGTAGAGGGGGAAAGGTGGGGGAGGAAGGGAGAGGGGGGGAATGGATAGGGAAGGAGGGAGGGGGGAGGGAGGAAGGGAGAGGGGGGAAAGGTGGGGGAGGGAGAGGGGGGAAGGGATAGGGAAGGAGGGAGGGGGGAGGGAGGAAGGAGGAGGAAAGGGGGGGAAGGGGGAACTGCGGAATGGGAATTGTTGGGTAGAGAAGGGAGAGCAGGGGGGAATCAGAGAGGGGTAGGGTAGGGAAGAAATAGGGTTGATTAAAGATGTAGGAATCTGATGGACCTCTTGCGTTAAAGCCAGAATAGTTTATCTATGTAAACGATCAGAACACAATTACTAATTCTGGAGGGCTGAAAGGAGAAACGGCAAGGAACCATCATCCCCTTCCCCCCAACTCCAGGAGCATTCAGGGTGAATAATAACAACCCACTTCGCCCCCCAGGAAACAAGGCAGATGATCTTGTAAGTTAGACACATCAAACGATCCGTGCGTTTTGGCTCCTCGTTCTGGGGGTGTTCTGCCATTCTTTTGATGGTCTTGATTTTCTCTGTGGCATGGCTGAAGTCTCTATGGAGATCGGGATCCCAGCTTTAATCATGGCCTGTTTCCCTTCTTCTAGTGTACGGCAGGTGTATAGTTGAGAGTTGTATGTAAAGATGAGGGCGAAGGGGAAGCTCCATCTGTACTTAATCTGTGCCGTCTGCAAAGCTGTTGTTACTGGTTTGAGGGATCTCCTCCTGGCGAGTGTGGTTGACGCGATATCCGCATAGATATGTACTGAAGATGGCAGTCCCGGCAGATCAGGATTATCTCGTGCAGCATTCAGGATTAGATCTCGTGCCTCCTCATAGTGTAGTTTTAGGATCACATCCCTGGGCACATCATTATTGTGCGGCCTGCCCAGGGCTCTATGGATTCTGGTGATATGCAGCATAGACTGTTCTGTGTCAGGGAGTAGCGCAGTGAAAAGAGCGGTAGCAGTGTCTTTGAGTGCTACAATATTTTCGGGGAGTCCCCTGATCCGCAGATTACCCCGACGTGATCTGTTCTCATAGTCTTCGCATCGGAGTTCTAGCTCTGCGACCTGCTCTGCATGTAGTTTGAGGGTTTCACGATCTTCTTCTAAGGCGTCTGCACTGGCATCCATCTTTTCCTCCAGGGCCACCGTACGCTGCATAATGTCCTGTATCTGGGAGGAGATCTTCTGCATAGCTGAGGTAAGTTCTGACCGGAAAGTCTCTTGTAAGGACTTGGTAAGAGCTGCTGTGGAGATTGTTGTCTCCAAGTGGGGACCGGTCTCGTCCTGGTCTATAATATCTCCCGCGCTCCCTGCGGAGGCCAAGAGGGAAGAAGTCGTAGCAGCCATCTTGGAGGTGCAGCCGCTCTGAAAAAGATCCGCGATGTTACGGCCCGGTGGTTGTGCCGTGCCTCCCTTCTTAGGCATCGCCAGGAAGAGGGTCTCCTGAGAGTGTAGTGAGTCCAATTGTGGTGCGTTTGGCGTAGTTCAGGTGCTAATTAGGGCCTAAATAGGTAGGTCGGTTAGCGGAGATCAGCAAGACATGACTGTCACCGTCGAAGACCGCACATGCGCCTCTGAGAGGAGGATTTTTTAAGTAATCCTCATAATGTGCACAGAATTAGAGCTCAACATGGACACTAGGTGTCGCTATTGTATCAGTGAAGACGGTTGGTGACCAGCTGAGTCTTTTTTGTGTATTATAGAATGTATCACCAGTTCTTAGATTGAGCACTAGGTGTCACTAAACGTCTGTCTTCTAGGGCACCCTCTTTATCCCACTGTATATGACACTTTAGTGGAATGCAGACAGAATTAGCCTAGCGTGCCAGAGTATACTTGTATAACTCAATGCAGCTATGGAGCCTGCAGACACAGCAAAACAGTGCACTGTAAAGTCAGTAAATTCTCTGCTGGAATTTTAGACCATTTTTCTTTGGCAAACTGCTCCAGGTCCCTGATATTTGAAGGGTGCCTTCTCCAAACTGCCATTTTTAGATCTCTCCACAGGTGTTTTATGGGATTCAGGTCTGAACTCATTGCTGGCCACCTTAGAAGTCAACAGTGCTTTCTCTCCAACCATTTTCTAGTGCTTTTTGAAGTGTGTTTTGTGTCATTGTCCTGCTGGAAGACCCATGACCTCTGAGGGAGACCCAGCTTTCTCACACTGGGCCCTACATTATGCTGCAAAATTTGTTGGTAGTCTTCAGACTTCATAATGCCATGCACACGGTCATGCAGTCCAGTGCCAGAGGCAGCAAAGCAACCCCAACATCAGGGAAACTCCGCCATGTTTGACTGTAGGGACCGTGTTCTTTTCTTTGAATGCCTCTTTTTTAATCCTATAAACTCTATGCTGATGCCTTTGCCCAAAAAGCTCTACTTTTGTCTCATCTGACCAGAGAACATTCTTCCAAAACGTTTTAGACTTTTTCAGGTAAGTTTTGGCAAACTCCAGCCTGGCTTTTTTATGTCTCGGGGTAAGAAGTGGGGTCTTCCTGGGTCTCCTACCATACAGTCCCTTTTCATTCAGATGCTGACGGATAGTACGGGTTGACACTGTTGTACCGTCGGACTGCAGGGCAGCTGGAACTTGTTTGGATGTTGGTCGAGGTTCTTTATCCAACATCCGCACAATCTTGCGTTGAAATCTCTTGTCAATTTTTCTTTTCCATCCACATCTAGGGAGGTTAGCCACAGTGCCATGGGCTTTAAACTTCTTGATGACACTGCGCACGGTAGACACAGGAACATTCAGGTCTTTGGAGATGGACTTGGAGCCTTGAGATTACTCATGCTTCCTCACAATTTGGTTTCTCAAGTCCTCAGACAGTTCTTTGGTCTTCTTTCTTTTCTCCATGCTCAATGTGGTACACACAAGGACACAGGATAGAGGTTGAGTCAACTTTAATCCATGTCAACTGGCTGCAAGTGTGATTTAGTTATTGCCAACACCTGTTAGGTGCCACAGGTAAGTTACAAGTGCTGTAAATTACACAAATTAGGGAAGCATCACATGATTTTTCGAACGGTGCCAATACTTTTGTCCACCCCTTTTTTATGTTTGGTGTGGAATTATATCCAAGTTGGCTTTAGGACAATTCTTTTTGTGTTTTTTCATTTAAGACAAATTAAATAAAGATAATAATACCAAAGAATTTGTGATTGCAATCATTTTCAGGAAGAAACTGAGTATTATCTGACAGAATTGCAGGGGTGTTAATACTTTTGGCCATGACTGTATATATATGTACCATTATATACAGGTGCATCTCAAAAAAATTAAAATATCATGAAAACGTTAATTTATTTCAGCTCTTCAGTACAAAAAATTAAACTCATATATTAGATAGTCATTACAAACAGAGTGATGTATTTGTATGTCTTTATTTCTGTTCATGTTGATAATTATGGCTTACAGCCAATAAAAACCCAAAAGTCATTATCTCAGTAAATTAGAATACTTTATCACACCAGCTTGAAAAAAAGATTTTAACATCTGAAATTAAATGTATATTCAGTAAATGCACTTAATAGTTGGTCGGGCTCTTTTGGCATCAATAACTGCATCAATGCGGCATGGCATGGAGGCGATCAGTCTGTGGCAATGCTGAGGTGTTATGGAAGCCCAGGTTGCATTGATAACAGAATCAGCTTGTCTGCATTGTTGGGTCCGGTGTCTCATCTTCCTCTTGACAATACCACATAGATTCTCTATGGGGTTAAAGTCAGACGAGTTTGCTGGCCAATAAAGCACCGTGATACTGTTGTGTTTAAACCACAAATTGGTACTTTTGGCAGTGTGGACAGGTGCCAAGTCCTACTGGAGAATAAAATGTTAATCTCCAAAAAGCTTGTCTGCAGAGGAAAGCATGTAGTGCTTTAAAATTTCCTGGAAGATGGCTGTGCATTACCGCAGCATGTGACGCGCAGGAGGAGAAGGACGTGTTGTCATAGGCGTAGCCTGGAGGAATGGCGCGTGAGCCATGGCCGCCCCTCACCAATACTACTATGTAAGAGAAGTATGCCCATCAATGAGAGAAGTCCGCCTCCTGGTTTGGGATGGTGGGAAGATGAGGAACGGCCCACGAAGACAAGCGCGGTACAGTGAAACCGTGGGAAACCAGACCGACGAAGTGCCGGAAAACAACATAGCGGAGGGAGATGAGCGGGCTCCAGGGCGTGGGGTGGAGCAGGAGGACTCCCCCAGCCGGGAATCGCAAGAACTGTACCAGCCACCGACGTTGGATCTGGACTTCCTGTGTAAGAAAGTGGAGGAACTTACCCAGCAGCTAGTGTGGATGCAGCTGGAGGCTGTGGGCGGGTGGAAAGAGGCCTTCCTAGGAAACCTTACAGGGTGCCCGCTAGCAACCTTGTCCGGCCCTGAGTGAGAAAGGAGATCCAGCGCTCCGGAAGAAAAGGTAAGGGTTACGATCCTGACCCCAGCGACGGAAGGCCCAACGGCTAGGCCCGAGTCACCTCCACCGCTGTACACCCCTGACCAGGGTTTTGTGTCCCTCTGTGAAATGTCATCGTACACTGAGGGTACCCCAGCCTCAAGTCCCACTGCAACCCCTGCGCTAGAAGACAGCCTGGTAGACCCCTTACCGATCCCACCGATACCATGGCCTGGAGGAATAGGCCATCAACTGCACTGGGACCAGGGGGACGGCAGCCTGGACCAGATGACAGCCCTGCTAGTTCCAACCAGTGGGCCCCGGTTTAGCTATACTGAACCCGTGGTGTTTGACGAGGGATCTGCGAGGGAGGACATGATTGAGCTCCAAGGGGAAGTCCCCATCATAACATGGCGGGAGCACAGCAGACAGCGGGAGGAGCAGGAAAAGCAGCAATCCCTGGCCTGGCAGGGAGCATAAGAGGAAATAGACAGCTTCTGAATGTTACGATAATTGCTGAAAATTTAAAAAACTGCTGAATAGTGATAAGCGAGTATACTCGTTGCTCGGGTTTTCCCGAGCATGCTCGGGTGGTCTCCAAGTATTTATGACTGCTTGGAGATTTAGATTTTCTTGACGCAGCTGCATGATTTACGGCTGCTAGACAGCTTGATTACATGTAGGGGTTGCCTGGTGGCTAGGGAATCCCCACATGTAATCAAGCTGTCTAGTAGCCGCAAATCATCCAGCTGCAGCAAGGACTACTAAATCTCCGAGCAGTCATAAATACTCGGAGACCACCAGAGTGTGCTCTGGAAAATCCGAGCAACGAGTATACTCGCTCATCACTACTGTTGAAGTTTAAAAGTTCATAGGGTTGAAAAGTCACTGAGGCCATGGACGGTGAATGGTCAGAACTGTAATGTAAATAGTTAGCACTTAAGGTGCTTCCTACTGTTCTTACAAGTGGCCTGTGATGATGCCGCTATTTGTTTGCACTAAAAGTATGTATATTTGTCTTAGAGTGACTAAGAAGAAAAACTGCCTGGCGTGGCCGAAGAAGTGGTCCAAAGAGGACACCGATTATGCTTTGTAGCCACGCCCAAGACTTACGTTGGGGGTTTATGGCGAATTCCCCCTCATCTTGCACTCAAGAAAGCACTACCTCAGTTCAAGAATATGTTGAACTTGTTGCACTTTGTTTAAGGCTGGGTTCACACTGCGTTGTGTGAACCCGTTTAACAGACTACGTTACACCGCGGCATAACGCGGTGTAACGTAGTCCGTTAACGCCACCATTACAAGCAATGGCAAGCGCATCGCTAGCGCACGCCCACAATGGGCGTGCGCTAGCGATGTGCCGTCATTGAGTGACGGACCCGAGACGCCGCCTGCAGCGTTTCCGGGTCCGTCACTGCTAGCTCGCCGCTAGCGCAGATGGAGCTAGCAGAAGCTCCATCTGCGCTAGCGCTGTGCAAGTGCCGGCACTTGCATTAGTGCAGTCCGTTTAACGGATATGTTGAACGGACTGCACTAACGTAGTGTGAACCTAGCCTAAGAAAGTGTTAGTATTTGATATTGCTAGAAAAAGTTAACCCGTAAGGGAATTGAATAGTAGATAATGTAAGTAGTGCAATATATACACAGGTAATATTTGGTATTATAGAGAGCTCTATATTTTTGGTAAAGCTAATGTTTTTCACTTTATATATAGTTATTGTAATGTTCAAGAAAACAGCCTCCCAAAAAGGGAAGAAAAGTTATTTGTATCAATTTAAATGCATTTTAAAATTTTTGCATATGTCTTTAAAAATTTATTGTTTTTGTTTCTTTTCCCAGTTCGGGAGTACTGGATTTAACGGGGGGAGTGTAACACCTCAGGAAGCCGGTTGATACAGTGGTGTTGCCTTTCTTTCGGGGAGGGTGATGCCATGCCAGGAAGCGAGGAGGATCCCTTTAACAGGTGCCACATACATGCAACATGTTCCGATTCCAGGCCAGAAGGGGGAGCTCTGAACCCAGGTTCAGGGGAGCTTCCCTGGATATATATTCTGGCTTGGAGGAGGTGTTAGGGGAGTCTGAGGAGGCAGTCGATGAGAGGAGTTCGAGGAGAGAGGAGGTATACAGGAGAGCTGGGGCCGTGCAGCCCAGAGGCGTAGCTAGGGTTTTGGTTCGGGGGGTCGAAGGTTCTGAGTGGGCCCCTAACCAGGTAACCTTGATTACAACTGGGTGATGTACCCTAATAGTGGATGTAAGAGAACCTTAGCAGATGACCGCCGTGTTACTGAAGATAATCTCTATATAAAGACCAACATGGATATTACCGCCATATGGTCAGTGGTAGATCTCAGTCCTACAGAACACATAAGAGATCACAGCAGTTACAGATAATGACTTACCGCTGACGTTCTTTCTGATGGAGTCATTCATTTTTCCTGTCTTTTCCATCTGGCCCAAACCGACATGACAACTTCTTCCAGCCAGTACTCGTCTGCAGAGAATACAACAAAGACACATTTCACTTTTCGTGTTCCAGGCATCAACATCTATTCCCAACCTGCACAAACTCCTCATCCTACTGATACCCCAATACTGAGCTGCTGCCGTATGTGTCCCTATTACTGCCCAATAGTGTGTTACTATGTGCCTTGTAAATTCTAAAGCAACCCTCTATAATATAGTAATGCCATTTGCAAGTGGCCTAGAAAACAGTGCCCACATTTTGCCCCCTAGAAAGTAATAATGCCCTGTGTGCCCCTTTAATAGTCACAGTAACCTGAGTTCCCCTATAACAATAAGTGCCCACTTTACATTTAATAATGTCCCGAGTCTGCCCCCTGTACAGCTCCCCTATACACAGCATGATGCTCTTATCTATAATATAACGCTGGGAGCGTCACTCTGTCCGAAGCCTTTATAGACTGTGCAAGCGCAAGCACCGGCGCAGTCTGGCCCCCTCAGAGTGACGCTCCCAGGAGATCGCGGTATGTGTAAACACTGAACGCACACCGCGATCTCCAACTAAGAGGCAGGGACCGCCAGGAGGGTAAGTATCGGCTATATTCACCTGTCCCCCGTTCCAGCGCTGCGTGCGGCTCCGTCTCCGTGTCCCGGTCCTCGGCCTGTGACGTTCAGTTCAGAGGGCGCGATGAAGCGCTTAATGCGCGCCGCCCTCTGACTGACCAGTCACAGCCAGAGGACCCGGAAGATGGCGGCGCACAGCGGTGGAACGGGGCCAGGTGAATATAGCAAGTGCTGGGGGGCCTGAGCTAGTGGCGATACCGGCACCTGACCCCGACAGCGCGCCGGTGTCCTCGCCTGCTCAGGCCCCCCAGCACTCGGCGCCCAGCGACGATAGGTGAGTATGGTATTTTTTTTTATATATATTGCAGCAGCATACGGGGCATACACTATAGAGCATGTTATGGGGGCCATAAACCATAATGGAGCAGTGTACAGGGGCATATACCATGGAGCATCTTATGGGGGCCATCAACCATAATGGAGCAGTGTACGGGGCATACACTATAGAGCATGTTATGGGGGCCATAAACCATAATAGAGCAGTGTACGGGGGCATATACAATGGAGCATCTTATGGGGGCCATCAACCATAATGGAGCAGTGTACGGGGGCATATACCATGGAGCATCTTATTGGGGCCAAAAACCTTAATGGAGCAGTGTACGGGGGCATATACCATGGAGCATCTTATGGGGGCCAAAAACCGTTATGGAGCAGTGTACGGGGGCATATACCATGGAGCATCTTATGGGGGCCATAAACCATAATGGAGCAGTGTACGGGGGCATATACCATGGAGTATCTTATGGGGGCCATAAACCTTTATGGAACAGCGTACGGGGCATACACTATGGAGCATCTTATGGGGGCCATAAACCTTTATGGAGCAGTGTACGGGGGTCTATACTATGGAGCATCTTATGGGGGCCATAAACCTTTATGGAGCAGCGTATGGGGCATATGGATGGGAGCAGCAAATTAAAGAACGGTGGCGCAGGATGGGAGCAGCACATGTCAGAACGGGGGCGCAGGATGGGAGCAGCACATGACAGGATGGGGGCGCAGGATGGGAGCAGCAAATGACAGAATGGAGGCGCAGGATGGGTGCAGCACATGTCAGAATGGAGGCGCAGGATGGGTGCAGCACATGTCAGAATGGGGGCGCAGGATGGGAGCAGCACATGTCAGAATGGTGGCGCAGGATGGGAGCAGCACAGGACAGGATGGGGATGCAGGATGGGTACAGCACATGACAGGATGGGGACCATATACCAATATAAATGCTCGCCACCCGGGCGTAGAACGGGTTCAATAGCTAGTAAACAGTATAATGCCACCTCAATGTATAGTACCATCCACACAGTATACTGACCCCTTAGTAGCCTCCAAAATGTTTGATGGCTCCAACACTGTATGATAGCCCCTTCACTGTAATCCCCATACTGTACGATGGCCCCCTCAGTGTAATCTCCACACTGTATGATGCCCCCCCCGGATAGCCTCCATATAGTATAATGCACCATAGTCCTAAATGTAGTATAATGCACTCCCCATAGGCCTACTCTATATTGTATAATGCATCTCCCATAGGTAAACTCTATGGCAAAAGGCAGCACCCATATTCAGACTCTATAGTACAAGGCAGCACCCATAGGCAGACTCTGTAGTATAAGGCAGCACCCCATAGGCAGACCCTGTAATATATAGCAGCACCCCCATAGGTAGACCCTGTAGTATAAGGCAGCACGCCCATAGGCAGACCCTGTAGTATAAAGCAGCACCCTCATAGCCAGACCCTGTAGTATAAGACTGCACCCCATAGGCATACACTGTAGTATAAGGCAGAACCCCACAGGTAGATCCTGTAGTATAAGGCAGCACCCCCATAGGCAGACCCTGTACTATAAGGCAGCACCGCTCCGTGCTACACAGCTCCGCTCCGTACACCTCGTACACACACGGCTCCACTCCATACACCTCATACACACACGGCTCCACTCCATACACCTCGTACACACACGACTCCACTCCATACACCTCGTACACACACAGCTCCGCTCCGCTGGATGATTTACGGCTACTAGACAGCTTGATTACATGTGGGGGTTGCCTGGTTGCTAGGGAATCCCCACATGTAATCAAGCTGTCTAGCAGCCGCAAATCATCTAGCTGTGGAAAGGAAAACTAAATCTCCGAGCAGTCATAAATACTCGGAGACCACCAGAGTGTGCTCTGGAAAATCCGTGCAACGAGTATACTCGCTCATCACTACTCTTGAAGTTTAAAAGTTCATAGGGTTGAAAAGTCACTGAGGCCATGGACGGTGAATGGTCAGAACTGTAATGTAAATAGTTAGCACTTAAGGTGCTTCCTACTGGTCTTACAAGTGGCCTGTGATGATGCCGTTATTTGTTTGCACTAAAAGTATGTATATTTGTCTTAGAGTGACTAAGAAGAAAAACTGCCTGGCGTGGCCGAAGAAGTGGTCCAAAGAGGACACAGATTATGCTTTGTAGCCACGCTCAAGACTTACGTTGGGGGTTTATGGCAAATTCCCCCTCATCTTGCACTCAAGAAAGTACTACCTCAGTTAAAAATATGTTGACCTTGTTGCACTTTGTTTAAGAAAGTGTTAGTATTTGATATTGCTAGAAAAAGTTAACCCGTAAGGGAATTGAATAGTAGATAATGTAAGTAGTGTAATATATACACAGGTAATATTTGGTATTACAGAGAGCTCTATATATTTGGTAAAGCTAATGTTTTGCACTTTATATATAGTTATTGTAACGTTCAAGAAAACAGCCTCCCAAAAAGGGAACAAAAGTTATTTGTATCAGTTAAAATGCATTTTAAAATTTTTGCATATGTCTTTAAAAATGTATTGTTTTTGTTTCTTTTCCTAGTCCAGGAGTACTGGATTTAACGGGGGGAGTGTAATACCCCAGGAAGCCGGTCGTTGTTACAGTGGTGTTGCCTTCCTTTTGGGGAGGGTGATGCCATGCCAGGAAGCGAGGAGGATCCCTTTAACAGGTGCCACATACATGCAACATGTTCCGATTCCAGGCCAGAAGGGGGAGCTCTGAACCCAGTTTCAGTGGAGCTTCCCTGGATATATATTCTGGCTTGGAAGAGTACTGGATTTAACGTGGGGAGTGTAATACCTCAGGAAGCCGGTTGTTACAGTGGTGTTGCCTTCCTTTCGGAGAGGGCGATGCCATGCCAGGAAGCGAGGAGGATCCCTTTAACAGGTGCCACAAACATGCAACATGTTCCGATTCCAGGCCAGAAGGGGGAGCTCTGAACCCAGGTTCAGGGGTGCTTCCCTGGATATATATTCTGGCTTGGAGGAGGTGTTAGGGGACTCTGAGGAGGCAGTCGATGAGAGGAGTTCGAGGAGAGAGGAGGTATACAGGAGAGCTGGGGCCGTGCAGCCCAGAGGCATAGCTAGGGTTTTGGTTCGGGGGCGAAGCTTCTGAGTGGGCCCCTAACAAGGTAACCTTGATTACAACTGGGTGATGTACCCTAATAGTGGATGTAAGAGAACCTCAGCAGATGACCGCACTGTTACTGAAGATAATCTCTATATAAAGACCAACATGGATATTACCGCCATATGGTCAGTGGTAGATCTCAGTCCTACAGAACACATAAGAGATCACAGCAGTTACAGATGACTTACCGCTGACGTTCTTTCTGATGGAGTCATTAATTTTTCCTGTCTTTTCCATCTGGCCCAAACCGACATGACAACTTCTTCCAGCCAGTACTCGTCTGCAGAGAATACAACAAAGACATTTCACTTCTCGTGTTCCAGCCATCAACATCTATTCCCAACCTGCACAAACTCCTCATCCTACTGATACACCAATACTGAGCCGCTGCTGCCGTATGTGTCCCTATTACTGCCCAACTGTGTGTTACTATGTGCCTTCTAAATTCTAAAGCAACCCTCTATAATATAGTAATGCTGGTTGCAAGTGCCCTAGAAAACAGTGCCCACATTTTGCCCCCTAGAAAGTAATAATGCCCTGTGTGCCCCTTTAATAGTCACAGTAACCTGAGTTCCCCTATAACAATAAGTGCCCACTTTACATTTAATAATGTCCCAAGTCTGCCCCCTGTACAGCTCCCCTATACACAGCATGATGCTCTTATACACAGTATAATGCCCCTCACTGTATAGTACCATCCAGACCCTGTAGTATAAGGCAGCACCCCCATAGGCAGACCCTGTACTATAAGGCAGCACCGCTCCGTGCTACACAGCTCCGCTCCGTACACCTCGTACACACACGGCTCCACTCCATACACCTCATACACACACGGCTCCGCTCCGTACACCTCGTACACACACGGCTCCATTCCGTACACCTCGTACACACACAGCTCCGCTCTGTACACCTCATACACACACGGCTCCGCTCCATACACCTCGTACACACACGGCTCCACTCCGTACACCTCGTACACACACGGCTCCGCTCCGTACACCTCATACACACGCGCCCGCTCCATACACCTCATACACACACGGCTCCACTCCATACACCTCATACACACTCTGCTCCGTACACCTCGTACACACACGGCTCCGCTCCATACACCTCGTACACACACGGCTCCGCTCCATACACCTCATACACACGCGGCTCCCCTCCATACACCTCATACACACGCAGCTCCGCTCCGTACACCTCGTACACATGCGGCTCCGCTCCATACACCTCATACACACGCAGCTCCACTCCATACACCTCATACACACGGCTCCGCTCCATACACCTCGTACACACACGGCTCCGCTCCATACACCTCATACACACGCAGCTCCGCTCCATACACCTCATACACATGCGGCTCCCCTCCATACACCTCGTACACACGCGGCTCCACTCCATACACCTCATACACATGCGGCTCCGCTCCATACACCTCGTACACACACGGCTCCGCTCCGTACACCTCATACACACGCGGCTCCACTCCGTACACCTTGTACACACACGGCTCCGCTCCGTACACCTCATACACACGCGGCTCCGCTCCGTACGCCTTGTACACACACGGCTCCGCTCCGTACACCTCGTACACACAGCTCTGCTCCGTACACCTCATATGCATGCGGCTCTGCTACATCCACACTGCAAACCCCTCTAGACCCCACACATAAACTTCCCCTCATCCTGCACCATGACAACCAGCACAGCAGAGTCCTGCATACACTGAGGCCCCTAATCATGTGACCCCTGACTCCTCCCCTCCTGTGACCTCATCACAGGTCCTGTGCGCACAGAACAGCCATATATGTGGTGTCTGGCTCTGCAGGTGGAGGTAGGTGCTGGAGATTCCCCATTACTGGGCACAGGGGACATTAACCCCTTCAGTATGGAGATTATGTGGATGTTTTTGTTACCACTTTATAAGAATCACTAGATGGTGGCCCGATTCTAACGCATCGGGTATTCTAGAATATGTCTGTATGTATGCATATAGCCGCCACATAGTATATAGCACAGGCCACGTAGTATATAGGAGCCATGTAGTATATAGCAGACAAATACTACATGGCCTGTGCTATATACTATGTGACTGCTATATACATATATACATACATATTGTAGAATACCCGATGTGTTAATACAGGCCACGCAATATATAACAGTGGCCACGCAGTATATAACACAGCCCAAACAGTATATAACACAGCCCACATACTATATAACACAGCCCACGCAGTATATAGCAGCCACGCAGTATATAACACAGGCGATGTAGTATATAACACAGGCCACGCAGTATATAACACTGGCCACGTAATATCTAACACAGCCCACCCAGTATATAACACTGGCCACATAATATATAGCACAGCTCACGCAGTATATAACACTGGCCACGTAATATATAGCCCAGCCCACGCAGTACATAACACAGCCCACATAGTATCTAACACTGGCCAGGAAGTATATAGCAGCCACGCGGTATATAACACTGGCCACGTAATATATAACACAGCCCTTGCAGTATATAACACTGGCCACGTAATATATAGCACAGCGATTGCAGTATATAACACTGGCCACGTAATATATAGCACAGCCCACGCAGTACATAACACAGCCCACACAGTATTTAACACTGGCCAGGTAGTATATAGCAGCCACGCGGTATATAACACAGCCCACGTAGTATATAGCAGTGTGGGCACCATATCCCTGTTAAAAAAAATAATTAAAATAAAAAATAGTTATATACTCACCCGCCGGGATCCAATCCAGCGAAGCTCTGGCGATGCGCACGCAGCTGCCACCATCTTCCGTTCCCAGGATGCATTGCGAAATTACCCAGATGACTTAGCGGTCTCGCGAGACCCCTAAGTCTTCTGGGTAATTTCGCAATGCATCTCTGGGAACGGAAGCTGGCGGAGGCCGCGCACGGCTCAGCAGACTACAGAAGGTGAGAATAGCAGGTTATTTGTTTTTTTATTATTTTTAACATTACATCTTTTTACTATTGATGCTGCATAGGCAGCATCAATAGTAAAAAGTTGGGGACACACAGGGTTAATAGCAGCGGTAACGGAGTGCATTACCCGCGGCATAACGCGGTCCGTTACCGCTGGCATTAACCCTGTGTGAGTGGTGACTGGAGGGGAGTATGCGGGCATCGGGCACTGACTGCAGGGGACTAATCGGACTGTGCCCTTCGCTGATTGGTCGCGGCAGCCATGACAGGCAGCTGGCGAGTCCAATCAGCGACGCAGGATTTCCGTTTTGGAAGTTGCAGACAGAAAGACGGAATTACCCCTTAGACAATTATATATATATATATATATACACAGTGGGGCAAAAAAGTATTTAGTCAGTCAGCAATAGTGCAAGTTCCACCACTTAAAAAGATGAGAGGCGTCTGTAATTTACATCATAGGTAGACCTCAACTATGGGAGACAAACTGAGAAAAAAAAATCCAGAAAATCACATTGTCTGTTTTTTTAACATTGTATTTGCATATTATGGTGGAAAATAAGTATTTGGTCAGAAACAAAATTTCATCTCAATACTTTGTAATATATCCTTTGTTGGCAATGACAGAGGTCAAACGTTTTCTGTAAGTCTTCACAAGGTTGCCACACACTGTTGTTTGTATGTTGGCCCATTCCTCCATGCAGATCTCCTCTAGAGCAGTGATGTTTTTGGCTTTTCGCTTGGCAACACGGACTTTCAACTCCCTCCAAAGGTTTTCTATAGGGTTGAGATCTGGAGACTGGCTAGGCCACTCCAGGACCTTGAAATGCTTCTTACGAAGCCACTCCTTCGTTGCCCTGGCGGTGTGCTTTGGATCATTGTCATGTTGAAAGACCCAGCCACGTTTCATCTTCAATGCCCTTGCTGATGGAAGGAGGTTTGCACTCAAAATCTCACGATACATGGCTCCATTCATTCTTTCATGTACCCGGATCAGTTGTCCTGGCCCCTTTGCAGAGAAACAGCCCCAAAGCATGATGTTTCCACCACCATGCTTTACAGTAGGTATGGTGTTTGATGGATGCAACTCAGTATTCTTTTTCCTCCAAACACGACAAGTTGTGTTTCTACCAAACAGTTCCAGTTTGGTTTCATCAGACCATCGGACATTCTCCCAAAACTCCTCTGGATCATCCAAATGCTCTCTAGCAAACTTCAGACGGGCCCGGACATGTACTGGCTTAAGCAGTGGGACACGTCTGGCACTGCAGGATCTGAGTCCATGGTGGCGTAGTGTGTTACTTATGGTAGGCCTTGTTACATTGGTCCCAGCTCTCTGCAGTTCATTCACTAGGTCCCCCCGCGTGGTTCTGGGATTTTTGCTCACCGTTCTTGTGATCATTCTGACCCCACCGGGTGGGATTTTGCGTGGAGCCCCAGATCGAGGGAGATTATCAGTGGTCTTGTAAGTCTTCCATTTTCTAATTATTGCTCCCACTGTTGATTTCTTCACTCCAAGCTGGTTGGCTATTGTAGATTCAGTCTTCCCAGCCTGGTGCAGGGCTACAATTTTGTTTCTGGTGTCCTTTGACAGCTCTTTGGTCTTCACCATAGTGGAGTTTGGAGTCAGACTGTTTGAGGGTGTGCACAGGTGTCTTTTTATACTGATAACAAGTTTAAACAGGTGCCATTACTACAGGTAATGAGTGGAGGAAAGAGGAGACTCTTAAAGAAGAAGTTACAGGTCTGTGAGAGCTAGAAATCTTGATTGTTTGTTTCTGACCAAATACTTATTTTCCACCATAATATGCAAATAAATTGTTAAAAAAACAGACAATGTGATTTTCTGGATTTTTTATTCTCAGTTTGTCTCCCATAGTTGAGGTCTACCTATGATGTAAATTACAGACGCCTCTCATCTTTTTAAGTGGTGGAACTTGCACTATTGCTGACTGACTAAATACTTTTTTGCCCCACTGTAGATAATGGTTTTGTTCTGTTTCCTGTAATAGATACATACAACCCTACTATGAAAGACAGGAAGGGAGGAAACTTGTATTGTACATATTACAGCCCCCTTTTTTGGCCTCACACAGTGTAATGCCTCCATTGTGCCTCTCATGCAGTATGTATGATGATCGCACACAGTACAATCTTCCCACAGTACCACCATTCCCACCTCAGGGCCGGCTCCAGATTTTGGTGGGCCCTCAGCGAAAGAGTCTCAGTGGGCCCCTGTAACACATACCACAGTTCATGACACACAGTTATGGAAGAGAATTATAGGTATAGTACAATGCCAAAGATTTCACTTCTTACATTTACATGAGTGATATCTAATGTAAATTGTACAATAGCTCAGAAACCGGCGTGCCCTGGGGGGATCCAAAAGTCTGCAGTCACACAGACTGACAGCAGACTTATCACTATGGACCGAATGGTATAGTCCTCCATACAGTATAATGGGCCTCATATAATGCTCCATACAGAATAATAGACCCTTTTAATGCTCCATACAGAATAATGGGCTTCATATAATGCTCCATACAGAATAATGTGCTTCATATAATGCTCCATACAGAATAATAGGCCCCATATAATGCTCCATAGAGAATGGGCCCCATACAGTAATGCCATGTTAGAGTTAAAGGGACATCCAGGGTCATCATGTCCAATTCCCTGCTCAATGCAGAATTAATTAAACCATCACAAAAAGATGTCTGTCCAGCCTCTGAAGACTTCTATTGAAGGAGAACTCACCACCTTCTCTTGGCAGCCTGTTCCACTCACTGATCACCCTCACTGTCAAAAAGTGTTTTCTAATATCTAATCTGTGTCTCCTCCCTTTCAGTTTCATTCCATTACGTCTCGTGTTTCCATGTGCAAATGAGAATAAGGATGATCCCTCTATACTGTGGCATCCTTTCCGATTTTTGTAGACAACAATTAAGTTTCCTCTTAGGGTATGTTTCCACGTTCACGAAACGCTGCGTTTTTGACGCTGTGTTGAGCCGCAGCGTCAAAAACGCAGCGTCCAGATGTTACAGCATAGTGGAGGGGATTTCATGAAATCCCGTCTCCACTATGCATTAAAAGACGCATGCGGTATACCTGCGAAAACGCACATGCGGCGCGTCTTTTAAGAACGCAGCGTGTCCTTACATTGCAGAAAAAACGCAAGGACAACGCAGGTGACCTGCCAGTGACCTCAGGTGCAGATTTGATCATGATTTATCCTGCATAAAATGCTGACCAAATCCTGATGCAATCCTGAACGTGGACACATACCCTTAGGGTATGTTCCCACTGTCAATAAACACTGAGGGTTGGACGCTGCGTACATCCACAGCGTCCAACCCGCAGCGGCTAGATGTTATAGCATAGTGGATGGGATTTCAAGGAATTCCATGCCCACTATGCGTGCTGAGACGCCTCCAGCTTACCTGCGGAGCCGGACATGCGGCGTGTCTTTCCAGACCGCAGCATGTCAATTTATGTAGTGGAGACGTGCAGTCTCTGCTGCGTAAATTACCTATAGACTTTCATTCAATGCAGTAAAACCGCATTATCTCTGAGATGCGTTGATTATGCCACTTGGCCTCTCTCTTCCCACTTGCCCTGTAGCGGTAGCTTATGGGGTAATATTTGGGGGTTGATTTCACCTTTAGCCCCTCCCACAAGTTGGTTTGGCTTGATGAGCATTTTTTGCGTACCATACTGTAAAGCTGCTCCCACAACAGCTCAGCCGCGACGGAGGGTGAGTATTGATGTCTTCTGGAAGTCGGCGGCTGCAGCAGTCACTGTGCTACAGCCGCCGGCTCCCCCTTCCCCACCGGCTTCTGGACAATGACTCGTGTATAAGCCGAGGGGGCACTTTTAGCACAAAAATGTGCTGAAAATCTTGGCTTATACATGAGTATATACAGTAATCTAAAAAAAATTCAAAAAATCACTGTGAGATATGGGAAAATTCTATCATTTTGATTTCTGATGGAATTCCCTAAATACTTGCTCCAAACTCACCCCCCACCTTTGGCATTCATTCCCCCAGGCCATAAGGGAAGTCAAATACACCTTATTCAATGGGACCTCACAGGTGCATAAGTATGGGCACCCCACCAGAAAAGTGACATTAATATTTAGTAGATCCTCCTTTTGCAAAAATATCAGCCTCTAGTCTCTTCCTGTAGCTTTTAATGAGTTCCTGTATCCTGGATGAAGGTATTTTTGACCATTCCTCTTTACAAAACAATTCCAGTTCAGCTAAGTTTGATGGTCGCCGAGCATGGACAGCCCTCTTCAAATGATCCCACAGATGTTCAATGATATTCAGGTCTGGGGACTGGGATGGCCATTCCAGAACAGTGTAATTGTTCCTCTGCATGAATGCCTGAGTAGATTTGGAGCGGTGTTTTGGATCATTGTCTTGCTGAAAGATCCATCCCCTGCGTAACTTCAACTTTGTCATTGATTCATGAACATTGTTGTCAAGAATCTGCTGATACTGAGAGGAATCCATGCGTCCCTCAACTTTAACAAGATTCCCTGTGCCGGCATTGGCCACACAGCCCCAAAGCATGATGGAACCTCCACCAAATTTTACTGTGGGTAGCAAGTGTTTTTCTTGGAATGCTGTGCTTTTTGGCCACCATGCATAACGCCTTTTTGCATGACCAAACAACTCAATCTTGGTTTCATCAGTCCACAGGACCTTCTTCCAAAAAGAAAATGGCTTCTCCAAATGTGCTTTTGCATACCTCAGCCAACTCTGTTTGTGGCGTGCTTGCAGAAACGGCTTCTTTCGCATCACTCTCCCATACAGCTTCTCCTTGTGCATAGTGCGTTGTATAGTTGACCGATGCACAGTGACACCATCTGCAGCAAGTTGATGCTGCAGCTCTCTGGAGGTGGTCTGAGGATTGTCCTTGACTGATCTCACCATTCTTCTTCTCTGCCTTTCTGATGTTTTTCTTGGCCTGCCACTTCTGGCCTTAACAAGAACTGTACCTGTGTTCTTCCATTTCCTTACTATGTTCCTCACAGTGGAAATTGACAGGTTAAACCTCTGAGACAGCTTTTTGCATCCTTCCCCTGAACAACTATGTTGAATAATCTTTGTTTTCAGATCATTAGACAGTGGTTTTGAGGAGCCCATGATGCCACTCTTCAGAGGAGATTAAAACAGGAGAACAACTTGCAAGTGGCCACTTTAAGTAGCTTTTCTCATGATTGCATACACCTGGCTATGAAGTTCAAAGCTCAATGAGGTTAGAAAACCAAAAAACGTGCTTTAGTAAGTCAGTAATAAGTAGGTAGGAGTATTTAAAACAAGAAAATGATAAGGGTGCCCATACTTATGCACCTGTCAAATTTTCACATTTTCTGTTAGTACAATAAACCTCATTTCAAGGCAGAAACATTACTGTGTCCAACAGTTATTAGATATATGAAACTGAAACTGTATATAAACTGTATATGTAATATATATACACACCTATTATAGCTATTGCTGTGGGATCTGTGATTTCTATCTACGCCACTGTGTATAGGATGGGAATAGGATAATAGATAAAATTGTGACACACATTTTTTGTTGCTAAAACTGATTTTTTTTTATTTTAAATCTTTTTAAACAACCCTCATTAGTGCGATCATACAACATACACACTTCTAATTTCTCAGGTGATGCACTGTACTACTATGGGATTAAGGGGGTTAAGTTAAGGAAGGATTTCTTCTCTTAGGAAATCAGTGCTTTCATGCAACTTTGGTTTAATGTGTATGGGGGCATTAAAAGGTAACTTATTGGACGCTGCTTCTTGTCCGGCCTAATAGACTTTCGTACATTATAGGCCCAGAATCCATTATTAGGCGCTTAAGTATTATAGTAACTAGGCCACCCCATACTATCGACTACTTGTGGGAAGAGGGGCATTGAGGTGAGTTCTGTCAAACCTTAATTGTATTATTACACAGGATTTTTTTATGTTCCATCAGTTCATCTTCTCATTCAGGTCTACAATATTGGATTCTCTCACTGACAATCTTCTACAGAAGAGGATTTTTATGATTTACCCCCAAAAATGGATATGGACAGAGACAAGGTGGCAGAGAAAATATTGCACCTCACCCTAGAGATCATCTTCCACCTTACTGGAGAGGTGAGAGATTCTGATGACGTCACATTACATCATTCTTATCTATGGGAATAACAGATGGACAGAACTGGAGAGGTGAGGACTCTGGAAATGTCTGTAGTGAGAATTATTAATGTGTTTCTCCATAACCAGGATTACACAGTAGTGAAGAAGAAATCTAGTGAGCACTGTCAGGCCCCTATATGTGAGGAATGGGGAAGACCCTTTAGCCCAATCAAGGGGCCTCCACCTCACCCTTTAATATATGAAGACATCAATGACCAGAAGATCCTAGAACTCACCTGCAAGATGATTGAGCTGCTGACTGGAGAGGTGACACTGCTGGGAATGTTGGGATTTTATACAGTAATGCTATGAAAAGATCATGGGAATTACAATATCATTGTTTGTGTCAGGTTCCTATAAGGTGTCAGGATGTCTCCGTCTATTTCTCCATGGAGGAGTGGGCGTTTTTAGAAGAACACAAAGATGTGTACAAAGACATCATAATGGATGTTCCCCAGCCCCTCACAACAACCGGTAATAAACAGGACAAAATGCACACAGCCTATAATTATCTGTATGTAGAGAGTCATAGAATGTTAGAGTTGGAAGTGACCTCAAGGGTTATCGTGTCCAACCCCCTTCTGTGGAAGCATGGTTGAAAAGCAGTGTCTGACTTTCATTTGTTCATTTTCATAGATATTTTATCAATTACTTTTGTCAGATTCAATTTATTTCTGTGACCATTGTGGGTTTTCTGTCATTAAATGAGGGGTACCAACAATTTTGACCACGTCTGTAAAAATGAAAATAAGGATGATCCTTCTACATTGTGGCATCCCTTCAGATATTTGTAGACCGCTGTTAAGTCTCCTCTTAGCCTTCTTTTTTGCAAGCTAAACATTCCCAGATCCTTTAACCGTTCCTCATAGGACATACTTTGCAGTCTACTCACCATTATAATCTTCTTTAGATATGCCCCCCTTGTCCCATTTGATATACTTTTTTTTTCCTTTTTAACAAGTGATTAATTACTGTTTTCATCCATCCTGGTCTCTTTTTAAAGGCTTCCAATTCTTCCTTCTTTTCGAGATTGTTACCAATTGTGCAGTGAGAATTTAATTTAGCAATCCTTCTTGGACATTTCTGTCCTTTAGAACTTCCAGCCATTGGATCTTTCATACCCTCTTTCTGAGTCCTTTAAAATCTGTCTTTATGACGTCCAACTTTAAAGTCTGAGTCCTCTGGTAATCCAAAATTCCAGGATAGCATGATTGCTGCCTCCTAAATTCCAAACAATCTTTACTTCCTCAACTATTCCATCCCTGTTGGTAAGAATTAGGACCAAGAGGAGAATTAGGACCAAGAGGACAGATCCTCTTGTTCTCTCTTTTACGTTTTCAAAGTTAAATTTGTCAAAGAGAGAAGATAAGAATTTTCTAGACCCATTACTTTTGCATGAGAGAGATTCCCAGCAAATATCTGGATAGTTAAAATCTGCCATGATCACTATGTTGTACTTTTTTGAGAATAGAGACATCTGATGTAAAATGAGTTTATCTACATGTTCAGTCTGTCCAGGTGGCCTGTAGTAAACACCTAAAATAGTATCCTTTCTGTTTTTCTGTCCGTGTATTCTTACCCAAACAGTTTCTACAGAGCTACCAGTCTCTGAAGCTTAGATCTCTGTGGAAATATGTTTTCCTAACATACAATGCAATACCTCCTCCCCTTTTGTTAATCCTGTTTCTAATAAATAAGTTGAAGCCTTCAAGGTTTGTATTCCAATCATATGTTTCATCCCACCAACTTTTAGTGATGCCTATGACATCAGAACTCTCTTCCTGTGTTAGCAGCCTCAATTCTCCTTGTATGTTTCCTATGCTCTGTGTGTATAGACACATTGTAGTTTGTAGTCGGTTTCTCTTGCTAGCTTTTTCCTGGCCGTATATTTCCCATCCCATATTGCACTAGTTTAAAGCTCTCGTGATGAGTGTAACAAGTCATCTACCAAATATGTGTTTTCCTGTTTTCGTAAGATGCAACCCATCTCTAGCAAAGAG
This sequence comes from Ranitomeya imitator, assembly GCF_032444005.1. Taxonomy (NCBI): domain Eukaryota; kingdom Metazoa; phylum Chordata; class Amphibia; order Anura; family Dendrobatidae; genus Ranitomeya; species Ranitomeya imitator. The sequence goes on from NC_091283.1 coordinate 372,885,997, forward strand.
TCCATCAGGACATGGGAATTAATTCAGTCCCTGTATGTGTTTCCTCCAGATCTATCAAGTAAGAGGACAACAACAGAGAGGTGTCCCCATCCTCTTCTCCCACAGGAGTGTAAACAACAAAATCCCAATGTTCCTCAGCATCATCAGGTAGATGGAGAGAAGGTGCCATGAAATCTCCCCTATGATCTGTCTGTGACTTTTACAATATTTGTTTCAGGGTAAAGATCTCACGCACATTAATACTACAGAGACATATGTGAGGGGGGATGAACATTGTAAAGAGGAGATTCCTACATATGACTACCCAGGTGAGTAGTAACCACTAAATACTGAGAAGTAACGGATTCTTCTTAGTCACCGTCTGTGACAGCTTTATCTGTCGTCTAGTCCGGTTGTATCACAATTGTGTAATAACCATTTTGCCTCTAGACCACAACATTCTCCTCCACCCAAAACTGTTCAATTGACTTTGGGCATTGTAAATCCTTTTCTATAGAACTTATAATCAGTAAGATCCACCTACCAACTTAAAATAGTAGATGCTGATTCCCTTTAAGCTGACTTTTCATTTTCTTTTAACACCAACTAAATTGTAATAGAATTGCTATAAACTATACAAATAACATTACACCTATGCCATGATATATCTCTAAGCTGTGCGTGGTTGATGACTAATATACATCATTTGAAAACACAGTGGGTCAGTGGGCGTCCTGGTTTCCTAGCTGAAATTTCATGGACCAGATATGGTTCCACCGAATGCCCACTCTCCTTTTAATGTGGCTGCAACGCTACTCGGACAACACAGGGTGAGGGTAAAATAATGTGGCAATACTTTATTGAACCACAAAACAGACAGATAAGAGTCCAAGCAAAATACCCCAAGGTGGTGCACATTACAGAGTCTCACTGACTTCAGAGCTTCCATGGTCGACTACCTCACCTGTGACACGCACACAGAGAGGAGGTATCGACAAGCTTAGGAAGATGACAGTCCATTGAGGTACGAGGCCAAGTGACCGGTTGGTCCCAACCTGGCTTCCCCAAACGTATTCATGATGCAAGGTGATGCGGTGGTCCCAACCTGGTTTCTCCAAACGTATCCATAGGTTCCAGATGACCGGATGGTCCCAACCTGGTTTTCTCTAACATAGCCATTGTGCCAGGTGACCGGATGGTCCCAACCTGGTTTTCACAAACGCATCCATGTTTCAGCGATGGTCAATGGAGCAGATCTGTAGTCTTCCAGCCGGGGAAGAGGTCCCCTAAGTTGGCATGTTGTAAAATTACAAATCTATGTCCCTTGTGATGGAGCCATGTCTTGGCTGCAGTCCTGTAGAATCCCTGGGTGTTTTAATGTCCTGGCTGAATCTCTGTCTCTCTCATACAGAGCCATTAATATTTAACAAGTGTCCTTTAATCCAGCATCACAGATAAGGGAAAGAATGGTGACTAGTAACTCGCATTGTTTATGTAATCGATTTGCATAGATTTTTCTCCTCTGCTTTAAATGCCAACAAACTGGCTGGCATGGACAATGTGTAATTAGCATATCAGTAAACATCACTATTCATCAAGGATAAGAGCAGGATATGTTACATCAAATGTCAACTTACAATATAATATGACAAGCTTACACAAGCAAGTGTCTGTTTTCTTGACCAACCAGAAAGAAACACATACATTCAAAAGTCAACATATAGATAACAGTCTATTTGTCCTGGCTTGCTAAAAACAGACGTCTGGTTAATTAAGATACAATGCTGTGTCTCCACAATACATTTATTCACGCCTGCAGGAAATGTGTTGGTATGGCTCGAGCCCTGGTTTCATGGATTCACTAAAGGTCATAAATTCCATTGTTTCCAAGCTAAGAAATTCAGATTACTGCACAATTTCTCCTGAAATGGGGACCACTAATACTTTCTCTACTCTTCTGATCAGGACTCATAGTAACTCCAATGGTCCACTATAAATGAGTGCTATTCCAGTTTAATGTTGGAGCTCTCCCCTCATACATACGTTGTTGTTGTTGGGGATGTAACTTAAAATAAAAAATGTCTTTTTTTACAAGTTCGTTCGGTACGATAGTCTACAACTCCCTGGAGTCTTTAAAAAAAGATTTCCTTTACCTCTTATAAAAAGTTTATTATATTTCTTCTTGAAACTCATCTGACAGAAAATATTGGCCCTTACGAAAGTTTACATTGCCATTTGCCACCGAGTCACATAGTCTATTTACCCCAGAGATGTTTCACTACCATTTACTCATTTTTGTGACTGATGAAGACTGTTGAGTTTGATCATTTCAATAGATGTATTCAGGGGCTGGCTGGCACTTTTTATCCTGGGATCCAGGGGGGCAATCACAAGGCAGTGGTCCTCAAGTTGCAGTCGCCCACCTTTGCCCTACTTATCGCTGGCTGCTGCATTAAGGCAACAGAGATAACTGGCTTTAAAAACAGGCTTGTACATAGATATATAAATAGAATGGAGCTTGCTGCATAGATATGGGAGCAGAACCAAGCTTACTGCAGTAACAGAAGCAAGCTGACTACATAGACACTAGAAGGATGGATTACTATGTAGATAAGGGAGCAGAACCGACCTTACTACAGAGATATGGGAGCAGAACTGAGCTTACTACAGAGACATGGGAGCAGAACAGAGCTTCCTACAGTGATATTGGAGAGGAACTGAGCTTACTACTACAGAGGTAAGGGAGCAGAACTGAGCTTACTACAGAGATATGGGAGCAGATCTGAGCTTACTACAGACAAAAGGGAACAGAACCAAGCTTACTACAGAAATAATGGAGCAGAACGGAGTGTACTACAGAGATAAGGGAGCAGAACTGAGCTTACTACAGAGATAAGGGAGCAGAACTGAGCTTACTACAGAGATAAGGGAGCAGAACTGAGCTTACTACAGAGATAAGGGAGCAGAACTGAGCTTACTACAGAGATAAGGGAGCAGAACCGAGCTTACTACAGAGATAAGGGAGCAGAACTGAGCTTACTACAGAGATAAGGGAGCAGAACTGAGCTTACTACAGAGATAAGGGAGCAGAACTGCGCTTACTACAGAGATAAGGGAGCAGAACTGAGCTTACTACAGAGATAAGGGAGCAGAACAGCTTACTACAGAGATAAGGGAGCAGAACAGAGTTTACTACAGAGATAATGGAGCAGAATTGAGTTTACTATAGCGATAAGGGAGCAGAACAGATCTTACTAGAGAAACATGGGAGCAGAACAGAGCTTACTACAGAGCTGTGGGAGAAGAACCGAGCTTACTACAGAGCTGTGGGAGAAGAACTGAGCTTACTACCAGGGCCGGACTGGCCATCGGGCAGTTCTGGCAAATGCCAGAAGGGCCGGTGGCAGTAGTGGGCCGCTCGAGTGTGCCGCTGTCGGCACACTCCCCCGCTGTCGGCACACTCCTGGCCCCGCATTCAACTATACCGGCGTCATAGACGCCGGTACAGTTGAATGCAATGATGGAGGAGAGAGAGCGTCTGTTGTTGCTCCCTCTCCCATCATTCCCCGCTCTGCCTGCCGCTGACACTGCGGGTGCGCGATGACATCATATCATCGCACACCTGCTGTGTGACCGGGCGGGCAGACTGCAGCTGCTGAGACCGGAGCCAGGAGCAGCGCGGGGCAAGAGGAAAGGTGAGTAGAGTGTTTTTTTAATTATTATATATCAATGAGTTATAACTGGATTGTGGGGCTATTGGGAGGGGGGGCGCTGCATTACATTCTATGGGGCTGGGCTGCATTATATTGTATGGTGGCTGTGCTGCATTACATCCTATGGGAACTGGCTGCATTACATTCTATGGAGCTGTGCTGCATTACATTCTATGGGGACTGGCTGCATTACATTCTATGAGGTCTGTGCTGCATTACATTCTATGGGGGCTGGCTGCATTACATGCTATGAGGTCTGTGCTGCATTACATTCTATGAGGTCTGTGCTGCATTACATTCTAGGGGGCTGTGCTGTATTACATTCTATGGGGGCTGGCTGCATTACATTCTATGGGGGCTGGCTTCATTACATTCTATGGGGCTGTGCTGTATTACATTCTATGGGGGCTGGCTGCATTACATTCTATGGGGGCTGGCTTCATTACATTCTATGGGGCTGTGCTGCATTACATTCTATGGGGGCTGGCTGCATTACATTCTATGGGGCTGTGCTGCATTACGTTCTATGGGGGCTGTGCTGTATTACATTCTATGGGGGCTGTGCTGTATTACATTCTATGGGGCTGTGCTGTATTACATTCTATGGGGGCTGTGCTGTATTACATTCTATGGGGCCTGTGCTGTATTACATTCTATGGGGTCTGTGCTGAATTACATTCTATGGGGCCTGTGCTGTATTACATTCTATGGGGCTGGGCTGCATTACATTCTATGGGGACTGGCTGCATTACATTCTATGGGGACTGGCTGCATTACATTCTATGGGGCTGTGCTGTATTACATTCTATGGGGTCTGTGCTGCATTACATTTTATGGGGGCTGGTTGCATTACATTCTATGAGGTCTGTGCTGCATTACATTCTATGAGGTCTTTGCTGCATTACCTTCTATGAGGACTGTGCTGTATTACATTCTATGGGGGCTGGCTGCATTACATTCTATGGGGACTGGCTGCATTACATTCTATGAGGTCTGTGCTGCATTACATTCTATGGGGGCTGGCTGCATTACATGCTATGAGGTCTGTGCTGCATTACATTCTATGGGGGCTGGCTGCATTACATGCTATGAGGTCTGTGCTGCATTACATTCTATGAGGTCTGTGCTGCATTACATTCTAGGGGGCTGTGCTGTATTACATTCTATGGGGGCTGGCTGCATTACATTCTATGGGGGCTGGCTTCATTACATTCTATGGGGCTGTGCTGTATTACATTCTATGGGGGCTGGCTGCATTACATTCTATGGGGGCTGGCTTCATTACATTCTATGGGGCTGTGCTGCATTACATTCTATGGGGGCTGGCTGCATTACATTCTATGGGGCTGTGCTGCATTACGTTCTATGGGGGCTGTGCTGTATTACATTCTATGGGGGCTGTGCTGTATTACATTCTATGGGGCTGTGCTGTATTACATTCTATGGGGGCTGTGCTGTATTACATTCTATGGGGCCTGTGCTGTATTACATTCTATGGGGTCTGTGCTGAATTACATTCTATGGGGCCTGTGCTGTATTACATTCTATGGGGCTGGGCTGCATTACATTCTATGGGGACTGGCTGCATTACATTCTATGGGGACTGGCTGCATTACATTCTATGGGGCTGTGCTGTATTACATTCTATGGGGTCTGTGCTGCATTACATTTTATGGGGGCTGGTTGCATTACATTCTATGAGGTCTGTGCTGCATTACATTCTATGAGGTCTTTGCTGCATTACCTTCTATGAGGACTGTGCTGTATTACATTCTATGGGGGCTGGCTGCATTACATTCTATGGGGGCTGGCTTCATTACATTCTATGGGGCTGTGCTGTATTAAATTCTATGGGGGCTGTGCTGCATTACATTTTATGGGGGCTGGCTGCATTACATTCTATGGGAGCTGGCTGCATTACATTCTATGGGGGCTGGCTGCATTACATTCTATGGGGGCTGTGCTGTATTACATTCTATGGGGCTGTGCTGTATTACATTCTATGGGGGCTGTGCTGTATTACATTCTATGGGGCTGTGCTGTATTACATTCTATGGGGCTGTGCTGCATTACATTCTATGGGGGCTGTGCTGTATTACATTCTATGGGGCTGTGCTGTATTACATTCTATGGGGGCTGTGCTGTATTACATTCTATGGGGCTGTGCTGTATTACATTCTATGGGGTCTGTGCTGCATTACATTCTATGGGGGCTGTGCTGCATTACATTCTATGGGGCTGTGCTGCATTACATTCTATGGGGACTGTGCTGCATTACATTCTATGGGGGCTGTGCTGTATTACATTCTATGGGGCTGTGCTGTATTACATTATATGGGGGCTGTGCTGTATTACATTCTATGGGGCTGTGCTGCATTACATTCTATGGGGCCTGTGCTGTATTACATTCTATGGGGCTGTGCTGTATTACATTCTATGGGGGCTGTGCTGTATTACATTCTATGGGGCTGTGCTGTATTACATTCTATGGGGCTGTGCTGCATTACATTCTATGGGGGCTGTGCTGTATTACATTCTATGGGGCTGTGCTGTATTACATTCTATGGGGGCTGTGCTGTATTACATTCTATGGGGGCTGTGCTGTATTACATTCTATGGGAGCTGTGCTGCATTACATTCTATGGGGGCTGTGCTGCATTACATTCTATGGGGCTGTGCTGCATTACATTCTATGGGGCCTGTGCTGCATTACATTCTATGGGGGCTGTGCTGCATTACATTCTATGGGGGCTGTGCTGCATTACATTCTATGGGGCCTGTGCTGCATTACATTCTATGGGGCTGTGCTGTATTACATTCTATGGGGGCTGTGCTGCATTACATTCTATGGTGACTGTGCTGTATTACATTCTATGGGGTCTGTGCTGCATTACATTCTATGGGGGCTGTGCTGTATTACATTCTATGGTGACTGTGCTGTATTACATTCTATGGTGACTGTGCTGTATTACATTCTATGGGGTCTGTGCTGCATTACATTCTATGGGGGCTGTGCTGCATTACATTCTATGGTGACTGGCTGCATTACATTCTATGGGGACTGAGCTGTAATGCTGGATACAGCTGTAATTATATGTTATATAGTCGTGTTACACTCCCCTCACTTCGTGTAACCTACAAGTGTACAAAGATATTATACAGTCACCATATGACAAGTGGGCCTGTGTGACTTCAAATGCCAGGGCTGAATTTTAGTCCCAGTCCGGCCCTGTTTACTACAGAGATATGGGAGTAGAACCAAGCTTACGGCATGCATATGGTACCAGAATCTAGATTACTACATCGATACAGTACCAGAACCAAGCTTACTGCTTAGATATGGTACCATAACTGAGCTTACCTACAAACATACATATATCTCTAGAAACACTGACAAGTAAACACACAGTATGACAGGGACATTACTAAGGTTCTAAAAGATCAAATGTCCAACTCCCAAAGTGCATGTCTTCCCATCTAACCCCCTATAGCCAATTAAAAGAGCATCTATACATACAGTGGGGCAAAAAAGTATTTAGTCAGTCAGCAATAGTGCAAGTTCCACCACTTAAAAAGATGAGAGGCGTCTGTAATTTACATCATAGGTAGACCTCAACTATGGGAGACAAACTGAGAAAAAAAAATCCAGAAAATCACATTGTCTGTTTTTTTAACATTTTATTTGCATATTATGGTGGAAAATAAGTATTTGGTCAGAAACAAAATTTCACCTCAATACTTTGTAATATATCCTTTGTTGGCAATGACAGAGGTCAAACGTTTTCTGTAAGTCTTCACAAGGTTGCCACACACTGTTGTTGGTATGTTGGCCCATTCCTCCATGCAGATCTCCTCTAGAGCAGTGATGTTTTTGGCTTTTCGCTTGGCAACACGGACTTTCAACTCCCTCCAAAGGTTTTCTATAGGGTTGAGATCTGGAGACTGGCTAGGCCACTCCAGGACCTTGAAATGCTTCTTACGAAGCCACTCCTTCATTGCCCTGGCGGTGTGCTTTGGATCATTGTCATGTTGAAAGACCCAGCCACGTTTCATCTTCAATGCCCTTGCTGATGGAAGGAGGTTTGCACTCAAAATCTCACGATACATGGCCCCATTCATTCTTTCATGTACCCGGATCAGTTGTCCTGGCCCCTTTGCAGAGAAACAGCCCCAAAGCATGATGTTTCCACCACCATGCTTTACAGTAGGTATGGTGTTTGATGGATGCAACTCAGTATTCTTTTTCTTCCAAACACAACAAGTTGTGTTTCTACCAAATAGTTCGAGTTTGGTTTCATCAGACCATAGGACATTCTCCCAAAACTCCTCTGGATCATCCAAATGCTCTCTAGCAAACTTCAGACGGGCCCGGACATGTACTGGCTTAAGCAGTGGGACACGTCTGGCACTGCAGGATCTGAGCGTAGTGTGTTACTTATGGTAGGCCTTGTTACATTGGTCCCAGCTCTCTGCAGTTCATTCACTAGGTCCCCCCGCGTGGTTCTTGGATTTTTGCTCACCGTTCTTGTGATCATTCTGACCCCACGGGGTGGGATTTTGCGTGGAGCCCCAGATCGAGGGAGATTATCAGTGGTCTTGTATGTCTTCCATTTTCTAATTATTGCTCCCACTGTTGATTTCTTCACTCCAAGCTGGTTGGCTATTGCAGATTCAGTCTTCCCAGCCTGGTGCAGGGCTACAATTTTGTTTCTGGTGTCCTTTGACAGCTCTTTGGTCTTCACCATAGTGGAGTTTGGAGTCAGACTCTTTGAGGGTGTGCACAGGTGTCTTTTTATACTGATAACAAGTTTAAACAGGTGCCATTACTACAGGTAATGAGTGGAGGAAAGAGGAGACTCTTAAAGAAGAAGTTACAGGTCTGTGAGAGCCAGAAATCTTGATTGTTTGTTTCTGACCAAATACTTATTTTCCACCATAATATGCAAAAAAAATGATAAAAAAACAGACAATGTGATTTTCTGGATTTTTTTTTCTCAGTTTGTCTCCCATAGTTGAGGTCTACCTATGATGTAAATTACAGACGCCTCTCATCTTTTTAAGTGGTGGAACTTGCACTATTGCTGACTGACTAAATACTTTTTTGCCCCACTGTATATAATTACAGTATACCACTGACCAAAAACATACAATGCAAAGACCAGTATTATCAAAATTACTACTATAACAGACCAAAACAATAAAACTACTCGATGTCCACCACCATCACCACTACACAGCTGATATAATATAATATGGCCATTACCTTTACATAACAAAACACTATACAGAGACCAATGACACCACCCTACACCTTCTACTACATAATGACTGAAACAAATTTAGCTGTTACTAAATAAAAAAAAGACTACTAACAAGAGCAATATTACCACCTTACTGTAACCGTATATTGGTAGATACCAGTCCCGCAGAACATACATGCGAGTACAGTACAGTTATATATAGTGACTTACAGCTGGCGATCTTTCTGGTTTGGGTCGCTCACTTTTCCCATCTTTTCCATCTCGCCCAGACCTCCATTACCACTTCTCCAGCCACAACTCATCTGCACAGATTACAACAAAGACACATTGACTTCTCACATTTCTAGTGATGTCTCCATCTATTCCCAACCTACAAAAACTCCCCACTCTGCGTGCACCTGAGGCATAGAATACTGACCCCAATGTTTAAAAAAACTGTGTCATTACTATGATTACGCTCGCCCCAAAAAATTAAAGTGTCCCATAGAAAGTATTAATACCCCCCCACTGTGCAATGGCCTGTATGCTCCTTTGAAGGATATAATATCCCATGTGCCCCCTTCCAGCAACAAACACCCTTGAGTGTCCATTTTAAGTTAACAATGTCCCCACCCAAAAAAAAATACTGGAACCTAAGTGCCCCTATCAAAACTATAAATGTCTCCATTTATAACAAATAATGTCCTGAGTGGCCACACAGCTCTGCCTATACAGAATGATGGTCTTACAGCCCCCGGTACACAATATGGTGGTCTCCAAAGCCCTTTATTATACATTGAGGACCTCATAGCTCCCCATATAGTAAAATGGCTACATAGCCCCTATATACAATGTGATGTCCCCACTACCCCGTATATGTAGTGTGATGGGCCCGACTGCCCCCTATACATAGTATCATTGTCCCAACTGCCCCTATATATGGCTCCAGTTTTCACCACATATATAGTAGGATGGCACTAGTTCTCCCATATATATAGTAGGATGGCCCCAGTTCCCCCATATATATAGTATGATGGTCCCAGTTCTCCCCATATATATAGTAGGATGGTCCCAGTTCCCCCATATATATAGTATGATGGTCCCAGTTCTCCCCATATATATAGTAGGATGGTCCCAGTTCTGCCCATGTAATCAACAGAAAAACTGACTGAAACAACCAGAACTAGTCTGAATAGGTGCATACCAAAAAACGACTTGTATATCAAAATACGAAAAATGGTTGCACTCAATAGCATTAAAGCATGTCAATGTGAAATACATGAAGTATGAATGGCAAAATGGCTTTTGAAATTTAAGAAAAGTACACATGAGACGTTGAGCACAAAATTTGGCCAAATAATGTGAGCCCATCCACCATCGTCATGGTAATCTCATGAATCGGATGGGTCCCCGACCTAACTGCCTAGTGTGAACACTTACCTATGGCTAATCTCTGAATGTATGGGTGAGTTTCTCGCATTAATACCCGGCACTGCCGCCGGCACTCGGACCGGAGTGTGCGGCTACATAGAAATATAGATCTCCAGCCCTAGTTGTCCCATATATAAAGTATGATGCCCCAAGTTCCCCTCATGTATATAGTAGGATGGCTCCAGTTCCCACCATGTATATAGTAGGATAGCCCCAGTTCCCCCCATGTATATAGTATGATGGCCCCAGTTTCCCCCTTGTATATAGTATGATGGCCCCAGTTCCCCATATGTATAGTATGGTTGTGGCCAAAAGTATTGACACCCCTGCAATTCTGTCAGGTAATACTCAGTTTCTTCCTGAAAGTGATTGCAATCACAAATTCTTTAGTATTATTATCTTCATTTAATTTGTCGTAAATGGAAAAAACACAAAAGAGAATGAAGTAAAAAGCAAAACATTGATCATTTCACACAAAACTCCAAAAATGGGTCAGACAAAAGTATTGGCACCCTCAGCCTAATACTTGGTTGCACAACCTTCAGCCAAAATAACTGCGACCAACCGCTTCCGGTAACCATCAATGAGTTTCTTACAATGCTCTGCTGGAATTTTAGACCTTTCTTCTTTGGCAAACTGCTCCAGGTCCCTGATATTTAAAGGGTGCCTTCTCCAAACTGCCATTTATAGATCTCTCCACAGGTGTTCTATGGGATTCAGGTCTGGACTCATTGCTGGCCACCTTAGAAGTCTCCAGTGCTTTCTCTCAAACCATTTTCTAGTGCTTTTTGAAGTGTGTTTTGGGTCATTGTCCTGCTGGAAGACCCATGACCTCTGAGGCAGACCCAGCTTTCTCACACTGGGCCCTACATTATGCTGCAAAATTTGTTGGTAGTCTTCAGACTTCATAATGCCATGCACACGGTCAAGCAGTCCAGTGCCGGAGGCAGCAAAGCAACCCCAAAACATCAGGGAACCTCCGCCATGTTTGACTGTAGAGACCGTGTTCTTTTCTTTGAATGCCTCTTTTTTTTTCTCCTGTAAACTCTATGTTGATGCCTTTGCCCAAAAAGCTCTACTTTTGTCTCATCTGACCAGAGAACATTCTTCCAAAACGTTTTAGGCTTTTTCAGGTAAGTTTTGGCAACTCCAGCCTGGCTTTTTTATGTCTCGGGGTAAGAAGTGGGGTCTTCCTGGGTCTCCTACCATACAGTCCCTTTTCATTCAGACGCCGACGGATAGTACGGGTTGACACTGTTGTACCCTCGGACTGCAGGGCAGCTTGAACTTGTTTGGATGTTAGTCGAGGTTCTTTATCCAACATCCGCACAATCTTGCGTTGAAATCTCTTGTCAATTTTTCTTTTCCGTCCACATCTAGGGAGGTTAGCCACAGTGCCAGGAGCTTTAAACTTCTTGATGACACTGCGCACGGTAGACACAGGAACTTTCAGGTCTTTGGAGATGGACTTGTAGCCTTGAGATTGCTCATGCTTCCTCACAATTTGGTTTCTCAAGTCCTCAGACAGTTCTTTGGTCTTCTTTCTTTTCTCCATGCTCAATGTGGTACACACAAGGACACAGGACAGAGGTTGAGTCAACTTTAATCCATGTCAACTGGCTGCAAGTGTGATTTAGTTATTGCCCACACCTGTTAGGTGCCACAGGTAAGTTACAGGTGCTGTTAATTACACAAATTAGAGAAGCATCACATGATTTTTCGAACAGTGCCAATACTTTTATCCACCCCCTTTTTTATGTTTGGTGTGGAATTATATCCAATTTGGCTTTAGGACAATTCTTTTTGTGTTTTTTCATTTAAGACAAATTAAATGAAGATAATAATAACAATATATATAATTGTCTAAGGGTCACTTCCGTCTGTCTGTCTGTCACGGATATTCATTGGTCGCAGCCTCTGTCTGTCATGGAAATCCAAGTCGCTGATTGGTCGTGGCAAAACGCCCACGACCATTGCCATGACCAATCAGCGACGGCCACAGGGTTAATGCCAGTGTTAACGGACCGCGGTGTAATGCACTCCGTTAACGCATCTATTAACCCTGTGTAACCAACTTTTTACTATTGATGCTGCGTTTGCTGCGTAACGATCTAAAGTTACAAATAATAATAATAATAATAAAAAAAAGGTTATTTTCACCCTCCGACATGTTGCGCTGTCCTCGGCAGTGCAAGCGGCAGGTTCCGGTGCCAAGGATGCTATGCGAGAAGGACCTGCCGTGATGTCACGGTCATGTGACCGCAATGTCATCACAGGTTCTGCGCTCATACCAACCCTGGGACCGGAAGCTGCCGCGTGCACCGCACACAGGCGCAAGGACTTCAAGGGGCCTTCGGAGGGTGAGTATATGTTTATTTTTTATTTTAAGTCTTTTAACCACGCATATAGTGCCCACATTGCTATATACTACGTGGGCTGTGTTACATACTGCGTGGGCTCTGTTATATACTACATCTCTGCTATATACTATGTAGCTGGGCAATTACAACGTGACTGTTCAATATACAATGTGGCTGTGCAATATACTACGTGCGCTGTGTTATATACTACGTAGCTGTGCAATATACTATGTAGCTGTGTCGGTTCTATTATATACTACGTTGACTGCAATACACTAGGTGGCTCTCTTATATACTACGTGGCTGTGCAATATACTACGTAGCTATGCAATATACTACGTGGCTGTGCAATATACTACGTGCCTCTACAATATACTACGTGGTTATGTTATATACTTAGTGGCTCTGCTATATACTACGTCGCTGACCAATATACTACATAGCTGTGCAATACACTACAGTACGTAGCTGTGCAATACACTATGTGACTGTGTTATATACTACGTGGCTGTGCAATATACTACGTGCCTGTGCAATATACTACGTGGCTCTACAATATACTACGTGGCTATGTTATATACTATGTGGCTGACCAATATACTACATAGCTGTGCAATACACTACGTGGCTATGTTCTATACTACGTGGTTGTGTTATATACTACGTAGCTCTGCTATATACTACATACGCTGTGTTACATACTACGTAGCTCTGTTATATAATACGTAGCTATGTTATATATTACGTCGGTTGTGTTATATACTACGTCACTGTGCAATATAGTACGTAGCCTGTGCTGTATACTACCTACATATTCTATAATATCCGATACGTTAGAATCGGGCCACCATCTAGTATATATAAATATATATATATATATATATATATATATATATATATATATATATATATATATATATATAATATATATAATATGATGGCTCCAGTTCACCCAGGTATAGTATGATGGCCCCAGCTATAGATCTATATATACTATACTATATATACTATATATATATAGATATATATATATAGTATGATAGCCCCAGCTCCTACGTATATAAAGTATGATGGCCCCAGTTCCTCCATATATAAAGTATGATGGCCCCAGGCCCCATATATACAGTATGATGGCCCCAGTTCCTCTATATATATAGTATGATGGCCCCAGTTCCCCCCATATATATAGTATGATGGCCCCAGTTCCTCCAACTATATAGTATGATGGCCCCATATATACAGTATGATGGCCCCAGTTCCTCCATATATATAGTATGATGGCCCCAGTTCCCCCATATATATAGTAAGATGGCCCCAATTCCTCCAACTATATAGTATGATGGCCCCAGACCCCATATATACAGTATGATGGCCCCAGTTCCCCCCATATATAAAGTATGATGGCCCCAGCCCCCATATATACAGTATGATGGCCCCAGCTCCCATATATATATATATATATATAGTATGATGGCCCCAGTTCCCCCATATATATAGTATGATGGCCCCAGTTCCCCCATATATATAGTATAATGGCCCCAGTTCTCCCCATATATATAGTATAATGGCCCCAGTTCTCCCCATACATATAATATGATAGCCCTAGTTCTCCCCATATATATTGTATGATCTCCCCAGTTCCCCCATATATATAGTATGATGGCCCCAGTTCCTCCAACTATATAGTATGATGGCCCCAATTCCTCTAAATATAAAGTATGATGGCCCCAGCCCCCATATATATAGTATGATGGCCCCAGTTCCTCTATATATCTATATATATAATTATATAATGGTTTTTCCGTCTGTCTGTCTGTCTGTCCTGGAAATCCCACGTCTCTGATTGGTCGAGGCCGCCCGGCCTCGACCAATCAGCGACGGGCACAGTATCGACGTACAAATCCCACGTCATCAGCGACGGGCACAGCGACGATGATGTCATAAAAGACGTAGACATCCAGCGTCTGATTGGTCGAGGCCGCCTGGCCTCGACCAATCAGCAACGGGCACAGTATCGACGTAGATGTCATAATGGTTGCCATGGCGACGATGATGTCATAAAGGTTGCCTCGACCAATCAGCGACTGGCACAGTCTGCCGCGAATTCTGGAATCATCATTGTCCATATACTACGGGGACATGCATATTCTAGAATACCCAATGCGTTAGAATCGGGCCACAATCTAGTAAAGTATAATGACCCCAGCCCTCATATATACAGTATGACGGCCTCAGCCCCCATATATACAGTATGATAGCCCCAGTTCCTCCATATGTACAGTACGATGGCCCCAGTTCCTCCATATATACAGTATGATGGCCCCAGCCCTTATATATACAGTAGTATGGCCCCAGTTCCTCCATATATAAAGTATGATGGCTCCAGTTCCTCCATATATAAAGTATGATGGCCCCAGTTACCCCCATATATAGAGTATGATGGCCCCAGTTTCCCCATATATAAAGTATGATGGCCCCAGCTCCCGTATATACAGTATGATGGCCCCAGTTCCTCCAAATATATAGTATGATGGCCCCAGTTTCTCCATATACAAAGTATGATGGCTCCAGTTCCTCCATATATAAAGTATGATGGCCCCAGCTCCCATATATACAGTATGATGGCCCCAGTTTCCCCAATATATAAAGTATGATGGCCCCAGCCCCCGTATATACAGTATGATGGCCCCAGTTCCTCCAAATGTATAGTATGATGGCCCCAGTTCCTCCATATATAAAGTATGATGGCTCCAGTTCCTCCATATATACAGTATGATGGCCCCAGCTCCCATATATACAGTATGATGGCCCCAGTTTCCCCAATATATAAAGTATGATGGCCCCAGCCCCCGTATATACAGTATGATGGCCCCAGTTCCTCCAAATATATAGTATGATGGCCCCAGTTCCTCCATATACACAGTATGATGGTCCCAGCCCCATATATACAGTATTACAGTATGACTGCCTCAGCCCCCATATATACAGTATGATCGCCCCAGCCCCCATATATACAGTATGGTGGCCTCAGTTCCTCCATATATAAAGTATGATGGCCCCAGTTCCTCCATATATACAGTATGATGGCCCCAGCCCCCCATATATATAGTAGGATGGCAACCACAGCCCATTCGTATAAGAAATAATGAAGTTTATACTCACCTCATCCTGATTCCTGACACTGCAGCCTCCGTCTTCTCTTCTGGCCTGTAGAGCGGTGCAAGACAATGACGTCATCGCACCCCCTGAATGAGCATGCTGAGGTCTCACAAGCCGCGGTTCGGCAGCTTATGAGACAGACTGATGCGCGTGGCCATGTCTGCTGCCGGCTGCATCACAGCACAGCAGGTCGCTCGCAGTTTGCTGTGAATGGCCATCAGGTGGCCGGCCCTGCACAGCTGCTGGGGTAGCGGCCCGTGGGGCATTTGCCTCCCTGCCACCCAGCCCTTGGATGTATTGTTGTTTATAGTCACAGTTTTGACTACAGTAAAAAGTGTTCAAAATACTCTTGATTTACACCACTACCCACAGCCAGTTTTGTGTTCCTAATCAAGCTCCATTTTTCAAATATGACGTGTACCACCTTTTTTGGTGATAACTTTTGGAATGCTTCAGAAAGGATAATAGTAAACAAATGGACCTTACAAATTATTTTCGAACTCTTGAATCAGTGAATACCCCATATACGGTTGTACACTTCTGTCTGGCAGGGTTAAGATGGGAAGGAGCGCAATTTAGCTATTTTAATGCAGATCTTGCTGGAATAGTTTGCAAATTATTATTATTGTTAATATTATTATTTATTTATATAGCACCATTAATTCCATGGTGCTGTACATGAGACGGGGTTACATCAAAATACAAATATCACTTACAGTAAATAAACTAACAATGACAGACTGGTACAGAGGGAAGAGGACCCTGCCCTTGCGGGCTTACATTCTACAGGATTATGGGAGAACTGTTCATGGTCACCTAGCAGCTCAAAACAGGCAAGAATAGTCAGGATACTGGAAACAACAGGAAACAACTAGACAAGCCGGAAGGTGAGCACAGATGACTGAACCAGAGGAGAACAATGCTGTATGTGGCAGCTTCTTATATTCTTCAAGCTTTAGTGGGGTGTGGTGCTTTCCAGTTGGCTGAAGCAGGGAGCACACAGACCCATACTGACGGACTGGATGGCACTACAGTTCCCAGGCACCCTAATTCTAGTGGCTGTACAGAGCCTGTGCTGCCCAGACCTTCTGGCTCCGACATCTCCTTCATTACTAACGCCACCTGCAGAATGAATAAGGCGAAACCTTGTGACACAGCAGACATCGCAGAAGCAGATCTCAGAGGAGATGGGACACACCATTTGCAGAAGCCGTAATGTGACAAAATGGCATAAAACCAGAGTAGTAGAAATCCCTATAAAGTAACTTGATTTTGGAAATTATAACTTTCAATGAATTAATCTGTGAGAATAATGCCTGTTTGACTCCACAGGCATTTTCCAGAAATTAGCACACTGTGGATGTTGGAGAGTGAAAATTGCTCATTTGCCATTTTATTACTCACAACATAGTGCCCAGATTATACTACAGTAGACACACACACCGTAAATTAAGTGGGTTCTTCTCACTAAGTATGGTTTAGGCACACAGTTAGGTTCAGAAATGGGGGTGAGATTTGACTTTGAGAGAGTGGATATTGCTGGATTGGTTCATTGAAGCTTTGTTGCTTTCCAAGAGCCTTTGAGCCACTAATAGTGTGGAAACCTCTGTTTCTCCATTGACTTATGATGGAACTAAGTAGGGACTTGTTTTTTTTGCGGGATGAGCACAAGTTTTTATTGGTATTATTTTCTCCTACATAACATTGTTTGATGGCTTTCCATATTTGGGAGGCAGAATGAACAAACAGTTGAACACCATGCTCTACTGATTTATGCTATGAGGTTTTCTATTAGACTGTGAATTGTCATTGTCTTGGTGAATAAATACATATTTTGACATAACTTTTATTTTTGACAGTTTAAGTACAAATTAAAAAAATATAAGAAGCAAGGATTTTTTCTTAAAAAAATAATAATTGATTTTCTTTTTGACAGATGACTGTACCAGAAGATCAGAGGGACAGCTGACATCTTCAATTTTTAAATCAGATGAACTTGAGATCACACAGGATACAATTGAAGTGAATGCCATTACTCCAGATATACCATCATTCCTTCACAGCAAAGATTTGTCATCTGCTCCCTTGAAACAGGTCCTCTCTTCTGAGTCATTATCGACTACTAAGGAAAATCAAAGTCCCAAAATAAGCATTAAAAAGCAAATTGCTCCTAAAGCAAAGAAGTCCTTTTCACGTTCAGAATATGGGAAATGGTTTAACCAAAAATCAGATTTTGTTAAGCACCAGAGATCCCACACAGGGGAAAAGTCTTTTTCATGTTTAGAATGTGGAAAATGTTTTAGTGAGAAATCAGATTTGGTTAAGCACCAGAGAATTCACACAAGAGAGAAGCCTTTTTGTTGTTCAGAATGTGGAAAATATTTTACAAGGAAATCAAATTTTGTTCGGCATCAGAGAATCCACACAGGGGAGAAGCCTTTTTCCTGTTCAGAATGTGGGAAATATTTTACACAGAAATCAAATTTTGTTAAGCACCAGAGAATTCATACAGGGGAGAAGCCTTTTTCTTGTTCAGAATGTGGAAAATGTTTTAGCGAGAAATCAGATTTGGTTAAGCACCAGAGAATTCACACAGGAGAGAAGCCTTTTTCTTGTTCAGAATGTGGAAAATGTTTTAACTGGAAATCGCTTTTTAATAGCCACCAGAAAAACCACACAGGGGAGAAGCCCTTTTCCTGTTCAGAATGTGGAAAATGTTTTACAGAGAAATCAATGTTTATCAGACATCAGAAAACTCACACAGGGGAGAAGCCTTTTTCATGTTCAGAATGTGGGAAATGTTTTCGAGATAAATCAACTCTTTTTACACATCAAAGAATTCACACAGGGGAGAAGCCTTTTTCATGTTTAGAATGTGGGAAACGCTTTAGCCATGAATCGGCTCTTGTAAAGCACCAACGAATTCACACAGGGGAGAAGCCTTTTTCATGTTCAACATGTGGGCAATGTTTTAACCAGAAAACGCATCTTGATAGCCACCAGAGAACCCACACAGGAGAGAAGCCTTTTTCATGTTCAGAATGTGGGAAATGTTTTAAGCGGAAAGCACATCTTGTTAGCCACCAGAGAATCCATACAGGGGAAAAGCCTTTTTCATGCTCAGAATGTGAGAAATGTTTTATGAATAAATCATCTCTTCTTAGTCACCAAAGAACTCATACAGGGTAGAATCCTTTTTCATATTCATAATGTAGTAAATGTTTTAACCAGAAATCACATCTTGATAGGCACCAGAGCCCACACAGTGGAGAAGGTTTTTTTCCTGTTCAGAATGTGAAAAATGTTTTGTGAAGAAATCATCTCTTCTTAGTCACCAGAGCAGTCACACAGGGGAGAAGCCTTTTTCATCTTCTTAATGTGTAAAATGTTTTCCATGGAAATCAACTCTTAATAAATATCAGAGAAGTCACACAGGGGAGAAGCCTTTTTCATATTCCGAATGTTGGAAATGTTTTATCTTCTTAAAAGGTTTGTGAACTACTAGGACAACCTCATGATTGGCATCGTTAAAATAAAAACACTCATACTCATCTCCCGCGCCGGCCACATTTCAGCGGTATTGGGACTCGCGTTCCCGGGTCTCACGTGAGGTTGTTACATCACACGAGACCTGCGCCCAATCAACACCAGCTTCACTGTCCCCACCTTCAGGTGTATTGAACATAAACAAGAAACCAGGGTTGCTGCTGTGGCTCTTATTGTTCAATTTGTCCAAAGCAGGGGACAGTGATGCCAGTACAAGGGTCACATAACTTAACAATCTCACATGAGCTCCGGGAACGCAAGTTTTTAGACTGCTTTAACGGCGGCGGGATGGGAGGTTTGTATAATTTTAACAGTACCAAACATGAGGAATGAAAACGGGTTGTCCAAGTAGCGAGCAACCCCTTTAAACATAAAAAAAAAACACACAGGGAGAAGCCATTATCATACCTAGAGTGTGAAAAATGAATTACAGGAAAATCTTATTATGTTGACCATCAAAAATATCTCAGATGGAGAGAAACTAAATGTTATTGACAACTTGTACAAAAACATATAACAGACAGTCGTATAACTAAATGATTAAGGGAAATTACTTTATAACTTAATGTATTTCTTGGACTATTAGACACTTTTAGCAAGAAAAAAATCTTGCTAATGAGTGCCTGTGTCTTATAAACTGGAGGCTGCTTCCTTTACAGAGGAGAACGCTAAGAAAGTCTCCTTCCTGATCACTGAGAGAACATCTTCACACTTATCTAACTGATAGGCGCAGAACAGGAGAGGAAGGTACTGGGGCCTGCACAGAGACTGCATGTCTTGAGAAAGCAGCTAAAGGACCTTCCACCCAACTTGCTCAGGGACCTTTCAGATCATGTAATCAATCACATGAGCTGGAAGGAACTACAAAATGGGGTAATGTATTTACAGTCTATGTGTAGGCAAATGTGCATATGTAGTAGCGTTATGTATTGCTTGGAACTTCGGAGACATGTCAGTAGTTTATAGAATAAAAGAACTATTTACATTTTACTCAAAGATATACCTATAAAGAGAAAAATCAGACAAACTGAAAATTTTGCAGTGGTCTCTTAATTTTTGCCAGGGCTGTATATTTCATTCCCAGCAAGGACAGAAGATGGCGCAAGTGACAGAGTGTACCCTTCCGCTGGCTGGCTGGGTATTAGAACCTCTGCAACTGCAGGACATGCGGAGCCAACTACCCCAACCAGCAACACCCTGCTTTTGGGGCACCCACAGAGCAAGGTATGTGGTCATGTGAACGAATTGTCCCAGCCTGGGTTATCCAAATGAATTCATAGGCTCAGTGTTGGGCAGTGGAACATTTCTGTAATCCACCAGATGAAACCATGAATCCTTGGCTAAAGTCCTGTGAAATGACACCAGTGACAAAAGAAGGTGTATTTTTATAACTCTAACCTTCCATTTCAGGGCATTGTCCCACATGATTGAGGGGGATATAGTCATGGCTGTTCCCTCATTGTGCAGTTGCACAAGTGGTCGCATTTTGCTGTGACGCTGAATCGTCACACTCCCCTCCACTTTACACCATTTTCTGCTGTCTAAACCTTGGATGCATCTTATGGTTGGTTGTGTTTTAGTCAGAAAAATACAGTATATTAGAATTTAAAATATATACAGTTACTAATATCTTTAATCCAACTAGTAATAGAAAGCAAATTAGCAACGTGTAGTCAATATTTCACATTGTTATGCTGCGGGTGAAATAAGTATTGAGCGCCTCACCAATTTTCTAAGTAAATATATTTCTGAAGCCTGCTATTGACATGTACCATATATACTCGAGTATAAGCCAAGAATTTCAGCCCATTTTTTTAGGCTGAAATTGCCTCTCTCGGCTTATACTTGAGTAATTCCCAGGGGTCGGCAGGGAAAGGGGAGCGGCAGCTGTCTAATAATACTCACCTGCTCCTGACATGGTCCCTGCAGGTCCCTGGTTCTCCGGGCGTTGACAGCTTCTTCATGTAATGAGCTGGCACATGGTACCGCCCATTACAGTAATGAATATGGAACCGACTCCACTCCCATAGGGGTGGAGCCGCATATTCATTACTGTAATGAGCGGTACCAAGTGACCGCTCAATACAGGAAGAAGCTGTCAGCGCCCGGAGAACCAGGGACCGTGCCAGGAGCAGGTGAGTATAACGGGGCAAATTCACCTGTCCCACATTCCACTGTCGACGCCGCTCCATCTTCCGCATCCTCTGCAGTGACGCTCAAGTCAGAGGGCGTGATGACGCGATTAGTGTGCGCACTGCCCTCTGCCTGAACAATCAGTGGAGAGGACGCTGAAGACACAGCGGCGCCGACAGTGGAACGTGGCATAGGTGACTATAGCAAGTGCCGGGGGCCTGAGCGACGAGAGGTGAGTATGTGATTTTTTTTTTTATCGCAGCAACAGCAAATGGGGCAAGTGTCTGTATGGAGCATCTTATGGGGCCATGTGCAGCATTTGTGCAGTATTGTATGGGGCAAATATCTTTATGGAGCATCTTATGGGGCCATAATCAGCATTTGTGCAACATTATATGGGGGCAAATATCTCTATGGAGCATCTAATGGGGCCATAATCAGCATTTGTGCAGCATTGTATGGGGCAAATGTCTGTATGGAGCATCTTATGGGGCCATAATGAGCTGTATGGAGCACTATATAGGGCAAATGTCTGTATGGAGCATCTTATGGGGCCATAATGAGCTGTATGGGGCACTATATGGGGCAAGTGTCTGTATGGAGCATCTTATGGGGCCATAATCAGCATTTGTGCAGCATTATATGGGGCAAATGTGTCTATGGAGCATCTTATGGGGCCATAATCCGCATTTGTGCAGCATTATATGGGGCAAATATCTCTATGGAGCATCTTCTGGGGCCATAATCAGCATTTATGCAGCATTATATGGGGCAAATGTCTGTATGGAGCATCTTAGGCTGCTTTCACACAATCAGGTTTTTGGTTTCAGGCACAATCCGGCAGTTTCATGCACAATCTGGATCAGTTTTTTTCTGATGCCTGATCCGTTTTTTCCCCATAGAGTTGTATTACTGCCGGATTGTGCCTGAAGGACATGCGTTTCACCCGTTTTGTGCCTGATCCGTCCCTTCAGGCTTTTTTGCCGGATACGGGAAAGGGACGTTTCCGGCAATAAACGCATGGAACTGATGTGTCAAAGAACATTTCCGGCGACCGAATCAATCTCTCTCTCTCTCTCTCTCCTCTCCTCTCCTCAAAAACCATGCACAGTACATAGAGCCGGATCCAGCTAAAAAACGGATCCGGTGCATCAGTTTGCATCCGTTTTTTCACTATTTACACCGGATCCGTTTTTGAACAAATTTGCCGGATTGTGCCTGAAACCAAAAACCTGATGTGTGAAAGCAGCCTTATGGGGCCATAATCAGCATTTGTGCAGCATTATATGGGGCAAATGTGTCTATGGAGCATCTTATGGGGCCATAATCAGCATTTGTGCAGTATTATATGGGGGCAAATATCTTTATGGAGCATCTTATGGGGCCATAATCAGCATTTGTGCAACATTATATGGGGCAAATGTCTCTATGGAGCATCTTGGGCAGCACGGTGGCGCAGTGGTTAGCACAGTAGCCTTGCAGCGCTGGAGTCCTGGGTTCAAACCCCGCCAAGGACAACATCTGCAAAGAGTTTGTATGTTCTTTCCGTGTTTGCGTGGGTTTCCTCCGGGCACTCCGGTTTCCTCCCACATTCCAAAGACATACTGATAGGGAATTTAGATTGTGAGCCCCATCGGGGACAGTGATGATAATGTGTGCAATAATGTAAAGCGCTGCGGAATATGTTAGCGCTATATAAAAATAAAGATTATTATTATATTATTATCTTATGGGGCCATAATCAGCATTTGTGCAGCATTGTATGGGGCAAATGTTTGTATGGAGCATCTTATGGGGCCATAATGAGCTGTATGGAACAATATATGGGGCAAATGTCTGTATGGAGCATCTTATGGGGCCATAATCAGCATTTGTGCAGCATTATATGGGGCAAATTTGTCTATGGAGCATCTTATGGGGCTATAATCAGCATTTGTGCAGCATTATAAGGGGCAAATGTCTGTATGGAGCATCTTATGGGGCCATAATCAACATTTGTGCAGAATTATATGGGGCATATTATAATATGGAGCATCTTATGGGGCCCATCATAAACTGTATGGAGCATTATATGGGGCTCCTGAATCAATATGGATATTGAAAAACACTTAACCTACTGATGTCTCAATTAATTTTACTTTTATTGGTATCTATTTTTATTTTTGACATTTAACAGTAGCTGCTGCATTTTCCACCCTAGGCTTATACTTGAGTCATTAAGTTTTCCCAGTTTTTTTTTTGTGGCAAAATTAGGGGTCTCGGCTTATACTCGGGTCGGCTTATACTCGAGTATATATGGTAATTTTCACCAGAATGCCATACAAGAAACATGTCATGATGAGTAAAACCAGTGAGTGGTCTTGAGACCTTTGCAGCCTTATTGTTGCAAAACATACTGATGGTATTGGTTACAGAAGAATTTCTAAACTACTGAAGGTTCCAGTAAGAACTGTTGTGGCAATAATCCAGTAGTTGAAAGAACATAATTTCAACATAATCTGGCCATGACCAGGTTTCAGACAGAGGAGTGAAAAGAATTATCAAAAAAATTGTCCCAGAGACAAGGATTACCTGATGAGAGCTACCAAAAGACCTAGAATCAGCAGGTACAATTATTTCAAAGAAAACTAAATGTAATGCACTCAACCTTCATGGCCTGTATGCATGCTCACCATGCAAGACTCCTTTGCTGAACAAAAAGCATATTTAAGAGTGTTTAGAGTTTTTTCAACAACATGTCGACAAGAATGTGAAATACTGGGAGAATATAGTCTTGTTAGAGGAGCCCAAAATTGAATCCTTTGGATGCCATAATATGCACCATGTTTGGAGACCAAAAGGACTTTAAGTCTAGTGCCACCTATAGGAAGCAGCAGTCCTAGAAGTCAATGTCGACCCTTTAAGGAGCTTAAGACATGTGACAAGGCTCATTAAAGGGTCGACATTGACCTCTTGGATTGCTACTTCCTATAGGTGGCACTAGAGTTCTAGTCCTATTCCTCTCTGAAGAGACAGTCTGCATAATTCCCAGAGAAGCATTGCTGCGCAAAAATCTCCTCATCTTCTCCATGCTCTCTGCAAGGAGAAATTATACCCTGACCAAAAGGCACTGTGAAATTTAGAGGTAGGAACATCATGATGTGGTACTGTTTAACAGCATACGGCACTGGCAAATTTCATATAAGGGTACCGTTACACTATACGATTTACCTACGATCACGACCAGCGATATGACCTGGCCGTGATCGTAGGTAAATCGTAGTGTGGTCGCTGGGGAGCTGTCACACAGACAGCTCTCCAGCGACCAACGATGCCAAGGTCCCTGGGTAACCAGGGTAAACATCGGGTAACTAAGCGCAGGACCGCGCTTAGTTACCCGATGTTTACCCTGGTTACAAGCGTTAAACTAAAAACAAACAAACAGCACATACTTACATCTGGTGTCCGTCAGGTCCCTTGCAGTCTGCTTCCCGCACTCAGTGACTGCCGGCCGTAAAGTGAAAGTGAAAGCACAGCCGCTGTGCTCTGCTTTCACTTTACGGCCGGCAGTCACAGTGCGGGAAGCTGACGGCAAGGGACCTGACGGACACCAGAATGTAAGTATGTGCTGTTTGTTTTTTTTTAGTTTAACGCTTGTAACCAGGGTAAACATCGGGTAACTAAGCGCAGGACCGCGCTTAGTTACCCGATGTTTACCCTGGTTACAAGCGAACGCATCGCTGGATCGCATCGCTAGATCGCTAGATCGGTGTCACACACCGATCTAGCGATGACAGCGGGAGATCCAGCGATGAAAGAAAGTTCTAAACGATCTGCTACGACGTACGATTCTCAGCAGGATCCCTGATCGCTGCTGCGTGTCAGACACAGCGATATCGTAACGATATCGCTGGAACGTCACGAATCGTACCGTCGTAGCGATCGAAATGTTATAGTGTGACGGTACCTTAAGAGAAGGAAGGATGAATGGACAAATGTACCAAGACAATCTTGATAAAAATCTGCTGCCATCGGGGGTGTGGCCTGGCTATGGAGGAGTGAGGACGTGCAGCCATTCAGCTCCTGCCTGGGTGATGACTGCAGACCCAAATTAGAAGTGCTATTTGTTGCCAATAGTGATGAGTGAATGATTTACATCTGTTAGCCAGCATAAGTACATGTGGGGATTCCCTAGCAGCCAGGCAACCCCCACATGTACTTATGCTGGCTAACAGATGTAAATCATTCAGCTGCGGCAATAAAAACTAAATCTCCAAGCACTTACAAATACTCGGATGACACCCGAGCGTGCTCGGGAAATCTCGAGTAACGAGTATATTTGCTCATCACTAGTTGCCAAATGCCATCTAGGAAACGTGCAAGTTACGGCCCATCAAGCAGATGTCCTCCGGTGGTATCAACGACAGGAATCTCACGATATTTGAGAAGCTCAGCAATCTCCACTCAAAAGCTTGTGATTCCCAAGATGAAAACGGCCCATGTTGTTCAGCGTGTGTTGAAGGAAAATATTGTGTAAGAAGCCCCTGGAGATGTACTTATGTCCTCCTGCCTCTCTGAAAACGAGATGGCAGATAAGGAGCCCTTTTTATCGGCAGAGAGAAGGAGTTACATAAATAACGAGGACAGGTTTCACAGGATGCAGGCTTCTAAAGACAACATGCAGGGGCAGACGGGGATGTCTAGTCCTTCCTATTCACAGGCAGTGAGTACTTCCCTGCCCACACTGAGGGTACTTGTCTCATGGCATATCTGTACAGCCAGAGGGCCTGGTGATTTAACACAGGCACACAATGTATGGAAGACCTTAAGTCTCACATAAGCACTATCCCCACATTTCCTGGTTTGAATCCTCTTATAGAGCTGAGACTGCTGCTATTAGAGGGGAACTACAGCAGCTTTCTGAAAGGGTGGCTAATAATGAAGGTCACACAGAAGCAGTCTCTCAGAGATTACATGCACAAGAACAAATAATTGCAGCTCACTCACATCAGCTAAAGTGTTTGGCTGAACTGGTGGATGATATGGAAAACAGTGGGAGACGTAATAATATCAGAATTAGAGGTCTGCCAGAGTCGGTGGAACAAAACAAGTTAGAGGAGTCTCTGTGTTATATTTTTAATTATATACTGAATGTACCACGTGACTCTGACTTAAGGTACCGTTACACTAAACAATTTGCCAACGATCACGACCAGCCATACGACTTGGCCGTGATCGTTGGTAAGTCGTTGTGTGGTCGCTGGGGAGCTGTCACACAGACAGCTCTCTCCAGCGACCAACGATCAGGGGAACAACTTCGGCATCGTTGAAACTGTCTTCAACGATGCCGAAGTCCTCGGGTAACCAGGGTAAACATCGGGGTACTAAGTGCAGGGCCGCGCTTAGTAACCCCATATTTACCCTGGTTACCATTGTAAAAGTTAAAAAAAAAAACAAAACACTACATACTCACATTCTGATGTCTGTCACGTCCCCCCGCCGTCAGCTTCCCTGCACTGTGTAAGCTCCGGCCGTAAAGCAGAGCGGTGATGTCACCGCTGTGCTCTGCTTTACGGCCGGCGCTGACACAGTGCAGGGAAGCTGACGCCGGGGGACGTGACAGACATCGGAATGTGAGTATGTACTGTTTTTTTCTTTAACTTTTGCAATGGTAACCAGGGTAAATATCGGGTTACTAAGCGCGGCCCTGCACTTAGTAACCCGATGTTTACCCTGGTTACAGGTGAACACATCGCTAGATCGGCATCACACACGCCGATCTAGCGATGACAGCGGGGTGATCAGCGACCAAAAAAAGGTCCTGATCATTCCCCACGACCAACGATCTCCAAGCAGGGGCCTGATCGTTGGTCGCTGTCACACATAAAGATATCGTTAGCAGGATCGTTGCTACGTCACAAAAAGCATGACGTTGCAACGATATCCTTAACGATATCGTTATGTGTGAAGGTACCTTTAGAATTTGACAGGACTCCTAGGTCCCTAGAACCCAAATCCTCTGATTCAACTAGACCGAGAGATGTAATATGTCGGATACACAGATACAAAGTAAAGGAGAACATTCTTGCTAAGGCCCGCACAATGGAAACCATCATATATAAAGAAAACGTTATCCAAGTTATGTATGATCTGTCATGGTGCACACTCCAGAAGAGACGTGTTCTGAGACCCTTACTAGACATACTGAGACAACATAAAATCTTTTATTCTTGGGGCTTTCCCTTTAAACTTCAAGTGAGACTGTCTGGAACTTTGCATGTTTTGCATACCCTGGGAGACTTGCCGATGTTCACTAATGGTTTGGGAATTCCTTCAGTCCAGATTTCTCCATCAGAATGGCCAGGTCTACCCAGAGGCCTAAGAATAGACAATATACCTCATCCTCCGAGAAGGAGAAACCGCAGCTTTGGCATGAAAACTGAGGGCCGTAATACAGAGGAAATGGGCCCTCCAACCCCAGATTGATTAGTTTCACTTAATGTATTTGTTTCATTTATTTGCACTTCTACTTGTTCTCCTGTCCGCTGTACGAGGTTTACAGGATTAACATAGGAAAGTGGGGTTTACTAAAAAAGGCTTTAGTAGGAAGTCTATGTGATTAATGCTTAACATTCTGGGATTTCTACGTTAGTTGATACAGAGATATATAGATGCGCTCATATACGATCTGAGTGCTCAAGATTTGGTGAAATAATATGCGTTGCACATTTTAGTTATTTTATTAGTTTAATATGTTATTTTTTGTCTGCTGTTTGATCCCAGGGGAGAGTTACCCTCTATGGAAAGCGCGCTTCCACTAAGGGGATCTACTTTCCGCTAGATGGGTGTGGAATTTTATATTTCAGTCATTTTCTTTGAGGACTTTCTTTGCGGCTGGGAGGGTCTCCCATCCGATTGTTTTTATTTTTAATTTCTTTCTTTCCTGCTTCCCCCCACTTACCCCCTTTTTTTTTAAAGGGAAACATCATTACCTACTCAGAGAATCAGACTTTTTCTGGAGATATCTTTTTCCTCTTTTCCCAATCTTTTCTCAAACCCTATTCTTGGTCTGCAAAATGAACTCAGTCAAATTCTGTTCACTCAATGTTAGGTCTTAATGTCCCTCAAAAGCGCTATCAGATTCTTTATTCTTTGCTTCAACAAAATGTCCAAATTCTTATGTTACAAGAAATACATTTTAAATCTGACCATGTTCCTAAGTTCAAAGATAGGTTCTTCAACACCTGGTTCCATAGCACAAATCCTGAATCAAAATCCAAAGGTGTCTCCATTGCAGCCAATAATTCATTAGCATTTTCTCTCATTGTTACACGTATAGACATACAGGGTAGATATAACTTTCTCAAGATAAAAATTGCAGACTCAATATACACAGTTGCTAACTGTGGCTGGTATCTTCCTAATAAGGGCCAGATCCCAGCATGCCATGCATTCCTAACCTCACTCTCTAATTTTGCAGAAGGTACACTCATCACAGGCAGTGATGAGAGAGCATGCTCGAGTCTCAACCTAGTATTGCCGGTGCTCGGATGCGATGCTCAGATCCCTGCCCCGCATATTGAGTGGCTTAAAGAAAAATGCAGGGATTGCCTGTCATACACGGTAAAGCTGTAGCCATGTTTATTGGCTGTATTACAGCCATGAAATATGCAGGGCAGAGATCTGAGCATCGTCAATACTCACTCATCACTAATCACAGGTGGATACTTCAATTTTACAATGAACCCAAAGGTAGACTCCTCTGGGAGGGAAGCTTTTCGGTGAGACAGCTGTGTTCTCTTAAAAGGGTTCTTCATGCTCTCCGACTGACTGATGTTTGGCAGATAATGAATCCTCAGTGGACGGACTACACATATTATTCTCATATACATAATTCTTATATAGCTGCATTGACCTCTTTCTCTTGAGCCACCATGCTTTGTCCTGGCAACCTAAGGCCACAATAAGAGACATTCTGTGGTCTGATCACGCTCTGGTTTTTCTGTCCTTATCTCTGCCATCTCTGATCCAACATTCTTGGACTTGGAGATAAAATCTCTGATAAGGTTATCATTTACTGTGCTTCAGAGCTGAAGGAATCTATTGACTCCTTTATCCAAATACATACCTCTGACCAAACTTCAGCTCCCTTGCAATGGGAGACTTTGAAATGTGTCATGAGAGGGATTCTGATAAAGCATGGTTCTAGGTTAAAGAGGGAGAGAGCTCGGAAAGTGGATGAATTATTACAGCAAATTCATTCCCTTGAAATTTCACATAAACAAACTATCTGCTTCCACGCTTGCTAGCTTGACAAAAAAATAAATGAATTAAGAGAAATTTTAGATAAAAAATATCTCCAATCCATGGAAAAATCCTAATGTTTTTTCTATGAACTATCGGACAAGTGTGGGAGACCATTATCTAGACTGCTCCATCCACGTGTGTCTGCTACTTTTATTCCGTTTGTTAAAAAACAGAATGGCAGGGATACACACAACCCAAAAGAAATTGTGGATCTTTTTCTTATGAGAATTTATACAATATAAAGAACCAATTTGCAGCTATGGCTCCATTAGACTTCTATAAGATAAAAGAATACATTCTGGAAACATCCCTACCTATGTTGAGTAGCTCAGTTTGGAAAGATTTAGAGGAGGAGATTTCAATAGAGGAGATTAACTTTGCAATACGGCCCTCTCTGTCAGATAAATGCCCTGATCCAGGTGGATTCATGCTGGCGTTTTATAAAAACTTTAGGGAACAACTCTCTTCAATAATGGCAAAAACTTTCAATGTTATTGATGAAAATACTGCATTTGTCCCCCAATCTCTAGAAGCACACATTAGTGTGCTCTCTAAGCCAGGTAAAGACCATCGATTATTGCCAACTTTAGGCCGATTTCTCTCTTAAACATAGACCTTAACTTATTTAAAAAAATCTTAGCTGAGAGGCTAGCCCCTTTACTTCCTTCCCTAGTCAATAATGATCAGGTAGGCTTCGTCAAAGGACGAGAGGCCCGAGATAATACAATTAAGACATTACTTATCATTTCCCAGGCAAAAACTAGCTCCACGCCACTAGGTCTTTTATCTGTAAACACAGAGAAGGCTTTTGATAGAGTCCATTGGGGGTTTATGGAGGAAGCCTTGAGACAGATAGGTTTAGGTCCTCACTTTCTACAGAAAATTTTAGCCCTATATAATGGTCCAACAGCATGGGTTAGAGTAAATGGTTCGCTATCCAGTCCATTTAAGATCAACAATGGATCCACACAGGGCTGTCCGCTTTCTCCATTACTTTATGAAGTGGTAATGGAACAACTAGCCAACACTATCAGAAGTAATAGCAATATTCATGGATAGGACCTAACTCTTATAAAACAGCTCTGTATGCAGATGATTTACTCCTTTATATATCTCAACCACAAATATTGTTTCCAATGATTTTAAAGGAATATGTTCAAATTACTCAGTAATGTTAAAGTCAATTATTTCAAATCAGAAGCATTAAATGTATCCCTTTCTCAGAGGTCCTTCAAATCATTAAAAAATTTCCTTTTAAATGGCAAGGAGAGTCATTGAAATATCTAGGGGTCATGGTCCCTTCTGATCCTAATAAATTGTTTGAGTTTAACTATGAAACTTTATTAAGCAGAACATACAGAGACCTAGCAAATTATAGTAAATTTAAACTATCCTGGTTTGGAAGGATGAATGCTATCAAAATGGACATTTTACCCCGTTTCTTATATATATATTCCAAACAGTACCGATTCCCCCCTCATAGTTTCTTCTGTAAATTACGATCAGCTGTAACCAAATTCATAAGGGCTAAACTTTACCTTGCATAAACATACTGACGCTTTCTCGACCTAAACCTATAGGTGGTGCTGGTGTTCCCAATTTTAGGAGGTACTTCCGGGCTACTTCATTATTTAGGATTCTAGGCTGGCACTTTCAATCTTTTGCTAAACAATGGGTGGGTATGGTACAGGAGGGTTTAGATGTCCCTTTAAGACACCTGCCGTGGTGTTTCGGGGAATCGGATTGTAATTTAACAAGAGACGCACTTAAAATATGGCACACGGAGAAACAAGGGGTTTCCAGATAGGAATATTAGCCCACTTACATCAATGTTTTTCAATCCATCCTTTCTCCCTGGATACTTGCGCGGATCCTTTCTCGGTCGGAGGGCAGTGGAGGATACCCAATTGTTTCAGATGCTAGAAGACGGGGAGTTTCCTTCTTTTGTCTCTATACAGGCTCAGTTTCCAAATGAGAAAATAAGGGGGTTTGAATACTTGCAATTACAATCCTTCCTAGTGGCTCATAATTTTGATAAAATGTCAATTTCAAACTTCACCTTTTTTGAGAAATTGTTCTTAGAAGAAGTCCGGCAAAAAACAATCCCTGACATGGCCATATTGACAGAAAAATAAAAAAGTTATGACTCTGGAAAGAAGGGGAGCGAAAAACAAACGCAAAAACAAAAAAGGGCTGCTGCGTGAAGGGGTAAATTAAACCCACAAATCTACACTTTAATTGCATCTCGGTTGTTTCATGTGAAATCCAAATTAGTGGCATGCAGAACCCAAATCATGAAGAATCAGTCACTGTCCATATATTTCTGGACCTAACTGTATTCATATATTTACACTATATGGACAAATATTGCATCTGCTGCCCCTACGCCACCATACAAAACGCAAAATGTTCTGCTCCTTTTCCTAACGTTCAGTCCCAAAATAGAGAAGGAAATTCGAAGTTGCCAATCTTCCCTCTGTAGACTTTTGGAGGTAAAGTATCTTCAGCCTTGGCTCTTTACGTCTCCTACAAACAAAATGTGGGAAAACAAACCACTTTTTAATCAGTTATTTTTTATGACAGTTTTTTTTTTTTTAAGGGAAATTAGAATAAAATATCCCCAATGCCCTTTTTCCAATTCAAAATGCTGGGGTAAGATTATCTGTATAGAGACCCCTGTACAGAAATATTGGTGCTGGTCTTTGTGTCGCTTGGATTTATGTCATTATATATCAATTAAGAATTTGCTCCTCAGACCGTGTGGGGGCATCATAACATAGAACCAGACCCCAATCAGAGGACAATAAAACATTCACACTCCTTATCTATGAACTGTTCCAATAATTATGGACATAACTGTTTATCACTCACATAATGGTAGTCCTGCTTCACGTCACCTCTGTTATCTATGGCATTATTTCTGAGCTGTATTGTGCATAAATATGTGATTCTTCAGAATTTGTATTAGTCTGTGCCTGATGAAGGGGCTTGAGTAGTCTCGAAAGCTTGCAATTTGTTACCATCTTTTCAGTTAGCCATTAAAAGGTATCAACCACTGAGGACTCTCAATTCTAAATATTTTTCTATCCACTGGCTAACACGGTACCAAGATATACAGTACAGACCAAAAGTTTGGACACACCTTCTCATTTCAATATTTTTCTGTATTTTCATGACTATGAAAATTGTACATTTACACTGAAGGCATCAAAACTATGAATTAACACATGTGGAATTATATACTTAACAAAAAAGTGTTTAAACAACTGAAATTATGTCTTATATTCTAGGTTCTTCAAAGTAGCCATCTTTTGCTTTGATGACTGCTTTGCACACTCTTGGCATTCTCTTGATGTGCTTCATAGGTATTCACCGGGAATAGTCTTCCAAGAATCTTGAAGGAGTTCCCAGAGATGCTTAGCACTTGTTGGCCCTTTTGCCTTCACTCTGTGGTCCAGCTCACCCCAAACCATCTCGATTGGGTTCAGGTCTGGTGACTGTGGAGGCCAGATCATCTGGCGTAGCACCCCATCACTCTTCTTCTTGTTCAAATAGCCCTTACACAGCCTGGAGGTGTGTTTGGGGTCATTGTCCTGTTGAAAAATAAATGATGGTCTAACTAAACACAAACCGGATGGAATGGCATGCCGCTGCAAGATGCTGTGGAAGCCATGCTGGTTCAGTATGCCTTCAATTTTGAATAAATCCCCAACAGTGTCACCAGCAAAGCACCCCCACACCATCACACCTCCTCCTCCATGCTTCACGGTGGGAACCAGGCATGTAGAGTCCATCCGTTCACCTTTTCTGCGTCGCACAAAGACACGGTGGTAGGAACCAAAGATCTCAAATTTGGACTCATCAGACCAAAGGACAGATTTCCACTGGTCTAATGTCCATTCCTTGTGTTCTTTAGCCCAAACAAGTCTCTTCTGCTTGTTGCCTGTCCTTAGCAGTGGTTTCCTAGCAGCTATTATACCATGAAGGCCTGCTTCACAAAGTCTCCTCCTCTTCACAGTTGTTGTAGAGATGTGTCTGCTGCTAGAACTCTGTGTGGCATTGACCTGGTCTCTAATCTGAGCTGCTGTTAACCTGCGATTTCTGAGGCTGGTGACTCGGATAAACTTATCCTCAGAAGCATAGGTGGCTCTTGGTCTTCCTTTCCTGGGGTGGTCCTCATGTGAGCCAGTTTTTTGTGGCGCTTGATGGTTTTTGCCACTGTACTTGAGGACATTTTCAAAGTTTTCCCAATTTTTCGAACTGACTGACCTTAATTTCTTAACCCATTATCTACCAATCTCCTTTCTTTGGGACGCCTAATCTTTAGCTTCTAGCAACTAAGATTTTATAATTTTTATAATTAGGTCCAATTTTTTGTGTTGTGTTTGTAAAATGTGTTTTCAAAATAGGAAATCATGTCATTGTCATTTTTAATTAAATATTGGGACGCCCTTTTCTGAAAAATCCATACTTGAAACATTTTTGCAAATTATGTTTCTGATTCATTAGTACCCAAATCATTAAAAGTCTGTCATAAAAAAGAAAAAAAAAGAAAATTGCTAATTTGGCAAGTAGTGGGTTAAAGAAATGATGGCCACTCATTTTTCTTTACTTATCTGCTTTTTTCTTGCCATAATACAAATGCTAACAGTCTTTTCAGTAGGACTATCAGCTGTGTATCCTCCAGACTTCTGCACAACACAACTGATGGTCCCAACCCCATTTATAAGGCAAGAAATCCCACTTAGTAAACCTGACAGGTCACACCTGTGAAGTGAAAACCATTCCCGGTGACTACCTCTTGAAGCTCATCAAGAGAATGCCAAGAGTGTGCAAAGTAGTCATCAAAGCAAAAGGTGGCTACTTTGAAGAACCTAGAATATAAGATATAATTTCAGTTGCTTCACACTTTTTTGTTAAGTATATAATTCCACATGTGTTAATTCATAGTTTTGATGCCTTCAGTGTGAATGTACAATTTTCATATTCATGAAAATACAGAAAAATCTTGAAATGAGAAGGTGTGTCCAAACTTTTGGTCTGTACTGTATATCTTTCCTATGGTCTTTGAATAGAGATTTATTTTCAATAACAGTGCGGTCATCTCTTGAGGTTCCCCTCTACCACAGTAGGTTATAATCATGGTTATTTGGTTAGGGGCCATAGGCAGACAGACAGAAAAGGGCCCCTGTACAAGAACAACATATGGGTCCTCTGCCGCCCAAGGGCTCCTAAAAATGCAAAATTGCACCTTTTTTGCAGGTAGAAATGGGCCCCCTTACCTCTTGGGCCCACATGTGGCCACAAAGATTGCAGCAATGATATATCCGCCTGTTAGGGGTCCACTCAGATATTATTCACCTCCCCTGAGCTGAACCCCTAGCTACGCCTCTGCCTGAAATATTACTAATATATACTACTCCAGTGTTGGTAAATGAGATGAGAATTAGCGTTATAGACGACGAGTCTATTTAGCTGAAGAGCTCAAGGAAGAAACTGCTTGTATGTATGGCGTAAAATATATAGGATTTATTAGTAGATGTAAAAAAGAAAAAAACTGTCTATTGTAAAATAATAAATCTCATCCTTCCCTTACTATTTCCAATAATTGTACTAATACATAGCATTTTTATGATGGTACATCGGCTCATCGTCTTCTCATTCAGATCTCTACAATATCACATCCTCTCAGTGGAGATCTTCCATATGAGAGGATTTTCCTGATTTACCCAACAAAGATGGATATGGGCAAGGAGCAGATGGCGGAGAGGATATTACACCTCACCCTAGAGATCCTCTTTCGGCTTACTGGAGAGATTCTGATGACGTCACATTACATCATTCTTATCTATGGGAATAACAGATGGACAGAACTGGAGAGGTGAGGACTCTGGAAATGTCTGTAGTGAGATTTATTAATGTGTCTCTCCATAACCAGGATTACACAGTAGTGAAGAAGACCTCTAGTGATCGCTGTCAGGACCCTGTGCCTGAGGGATGGGGAAGACCCCTGAGCCAATCACGGGGCTTCCACCTCACCCCCTGATACATGAGGGCATCAATGAACGGAAAATCCTAGAACTCACCTACAAAATGATTGAGCTAATAATATATATAATATAATCCAAATACATTATTCAAGGAAAGCCATCTCGCAATGTCTAACTATTTATAAACGGCTTAAAGCAACTCGAAAAATATATTAGCAAAGGGAGGACACAAGGAGTTAATGCTTATGTTGGAAACTTTATTTTCACAATTCTTTTTATTAGGGGATTTGTACAGTGTAGGGAATAAGAACAAAGTCAAGAGAGGAATTAAAGGAAAGGCAACCAAACAAAGGGAGGTAGGGAGGAAGACGAGAGGAGAAAAAAATGGGAAAGGAAATTAAGATCAACTTAGCATATGGTTGAACCACAACAATTAACACATCAAATGCAAAAACAACATAAAATAAAGCATAGATTAAAAAAATTCTGCATCATATCAAAAGCCTTTTCTTGCTTGGAGGAAATATTGCTTTCCAAGAGGAGTGTGGAGTTATATTTAGGTTAAGAGTTATTCTTAAAGCTAAGGAGATTTCAAAGGAGTTTTGGGAGAACACAATATCAATTTTTTCAGAATTAGAGCGAATATACATAGATTTCCAGTTTGATGCAATACAAGTTATTATAAAGAGAAAAAAATGTTAAAAAACTACAGTATATACTCGAATATATAAGCCGAGAATTTCAGCCCATTTTTTTAGGCTGAAATTGCCCCTCTCGGCTTATACTCGAGTCATTCCCAGGGGTCGGCAGGGGAGGGGGAGCGGCAGCTGTGTAATAATGCTCACATGCTCCTGACGTGGTCCCTGCACATCCCTGGTTCCCGGCAGCTTCTTCCTGTAGTGAGCGGTCACATGGTACCGCTCATTACAGTAATGAATATGGACCCGACTCCACTCCCATAGGGGAGCCACATATTCATTAATGTAATGAGCGGTACCATGTGACCGCTCACTACAGGAAGAAGCTGCCGGCACCGGGGAACAGACGTGCAGGGACCGCGCCAGGAGCAGGTGGGTATAACGCAGTGCGCGATATTCACCTGCTCCCCATTCCACCGGCGGCCGCCGCTGCATCTTCCCCGTCCTCTGCAGTGACGCTCAGGTCAGAGGGCGCGATGACGCGATTAGTGTGCGCAGCCCTCTGCCTGATCAGTCAGTGCAGAGGATGGGGAAGACACAGCGGCGCCCATTGGTGGAACGGGGAGCAGGTGAATATAGCAAGTGCTGGGGGCCTGAGAGGTGAGTACGTAATTTATTTATTTTTTTAATCGCAGCAACAACATATGGGGCAAATTTCTGTATAGAGCATCTTATGTGGCCATAATCAGCATTATATGGGGCAAATATCTGAATGGAGCATCTTATGGGGCCATGTGCAGTGTTATATGGGGCACAAATATCTGTATGGAGCATCTTATGGGGCCATGTGCAGCATTATATGGGCAAATATCTCTGGAGCATCTTATGGGGCCATGTGCAGCATTATATGGGGCAAATATCTGTATGGAGCATCTTATGGGGCCATGTGCAGTGTTATATGGGGCGCAAATATCTGTATGGAGCATCTTATGGGGCCATGTGCAGCATTATATGGGGCAAATATCTCTATGGAGCATCTTATGGGGCCATAATCAACATTTGTGCAGCATTGTATGGGGCATATTTTGTATGGAGCATCTTATGGGGCCCACCATGAACTGTATGGAGCATGGTGGGGACGGGAAGAAAAACATTAGACTCGAACAAAGACGACCCAGGAAAACATACTCAGAAGGGAGGTAAGAACATTTCTAAAACAATCCACAGTGAGGAGATTGGAACAAAACAAAATCCTCTAAACTGCATGCTCGCAAACGCCAGAAGCCTGACAAACAAGATGGAAGAACTAGAAGCAGAAATATCTACAGGTAACTTTGACATAGTGGGAATAACCGAGACATGGTTAGATGAAAGCTATGACTGGGCAGTCAACTTACAGGGTTACAGTCTGTTTAGAAAGGATCGTAAAAATCGGAGAGGAGGAGGGGTTTGTCTCTATGTAAAGTCTTGTCTAAAGTCCACTTTAAGGGAGGATATTAGCGAAGGGAATGAGGATGTCGAGTCCATATGGGTTGAAATTCATGGAGGGAAAAATGGTAACAAAATTCTCATTGGGGTCTGTTACAAACCCCCAAATATAACAGAAAGCATGGAAAGTCTACTTCTAAAGCAGATAGATGAAGCTGCAACCCATAATGAGGTCCTGGTTATGGGGGACTTTAACTACCCGGATATTAACTGGGAAACAGAAACCTGTGAAACCCATAAAGGCAACAGGTTTCTGCTAATAACCAAGAAAAATTATCTTTCACAATTGGTGCAGAATCCAACCAGAGGAGCAGCACTTTTAGACCTAATACTATCTAATAGACCTGACAGAATAACAAATCTGCAGGTGGTCGGGCATCTAGGAAATAGCGACCACAATATTGTACAGTTTCACCTGTCTTTCACTAGGGGGACTTGTCAGGGAGTCACAAAAACATTGAACTTTAGGAAGGCAAAGTTTGAACAGCTTAGAGATGCCCTTAATCTGGTAGACTGGGACAATATCCTCAGAAATGAGAATACAGATAATAAATGGGAAAT
This sequence comes from Ranitomeya imitator, assembly GCF_032444005.1. NCBI lineage: Eukaryota > Metazoa > Chordata > Amphibia > Anura > Dendrobatidae > Ranitomeya > Ranitomeya imitator. Next base: position 372,924,521 of record NC_091283.1, read on the forward strand.
GTTTAAGAACATCCTAAATAGGCAGTGTAAGCGGTTTATACCTTGTGGGAATAAAAGGACTAGAAATAGGAAAAACCCAATGTGGCTAAACAAAGAAGTAAGACAGGCAATTAACAGTAAAAAGAAAGCATTTGCACTACTAAAGCAGGATGGCACCATTGAAGCTCTAAAAAACTATAGGGAGAAAAATACTTTATCTAAAAAACTAATTAAAGCTGCCAAAAAGGAAACAGAGAAGCACATTGCTAAGGAGAGTAAAACTAATCCCAAACTGTTCTTCAACTATATCAATAGTAAAAGAATAAAAACTGAAAATGTAGGCCCCTTAAAAAATAGTGAGGAAAGAATGGTTGTAGATGACGAGGAAAAAGCTAACATATTAAACACCTTCTTCTCCACGGTATTCACGGTGGAAAATGAAATGCTAGGTGAAATCCCAAGAAACAATGAAAACCCTATATTAAGGGTCACCAATCTAACCCAAGAAGAGGTGCGAAACCGGCTAAATAAGATTAAAATAGATAAATCTCCGGGTCCGGATGGCATACACCCACGAGTACTAAGAGAACTAAGTAATGTAATAGATAAACCATTATTTCTTATTTTTAGTGACTCTATAGCGACAGGGTCTGTTCCGCAGGACTGGCGCATAGCAAATGTGGTGCCAATATTCAAAAAGGGCTCTAAAAGTGAACCTGGAAATTATAGGCCAGTAAGTCTAACCTCTATTGTTGGTAAAATATTTGAAGGGTTTCTGAGGGATGTTATTCTGGATTATCTCAATGAGAATAACTGTTTAACTCCATATCAGCATGGGTTTATGAGAAATCGCTCCTGTCAAACCAATCTAATCAGTTTTTATGAAGAGGTAAGCTATAGGCTGGACCACGGTGAGTCATTGGACGTGGTATATCTCGATTTTTCCAAAGCGTTTGATACCGTGCCGCACAAGAGGTTGGTACACAAAATGAGAATGCTTGGTCTGGGGGAAAATGTGTGTAAATGGGTTAGTAACTGGCTTAGTGATAGAAAGCAGAGGGTGGTTATAAATGGTATAGTCTCTAACTGGGTCGCTGTGACCAGTGGGGTACCGCAGGGGTCAGTATTGGGACCTGTTCTCTTCAACATATTCATTAATGATCTGGTAGAAGGTTTACACAGTAAAATATCGATATTTGCAGATGATACAAAACTATGTAAAGCAGTTAATACAAGAGAAGATAGTATTCTGCTACAGATGGATCTGGATAAGTTGGAAACTTGGGCTGAAAGGTGGCAGATGAGGTTTAACAATGATAAATGTAAGGTTATACACATGGGAAGAGGGAATCAATATCACCATTACACACTGAACGGGAAACCACTGGGTAAATCTGACAGGGAGAAGGACTTGGGGATCCTAGTTAATGATAAACTTACCTGGAGCAGCCAGTGCCAGGCAGCAGCTGCCAAGGCAAACAGGATCATGGGGTGCATTAAAAGAGGTCTGGATACACATGATGAGAGCATTATACTGCCTCTGTACAAATCCCTAGTTAGACCGCACATGGAGTACTGTGTCCAGTTTTGGGCACCGATGCTCAGGAAGGATATAATGGAACTAGAGAGAGTACAAAGGAGGGCAACAAAATTAATAAAGGGGATGGGAGAACTACAATACCCAGATAGATTAGCGAAATTAGGATTATTTAGTCTAGAAAAAAGACGACTGAGGGGCGATCTAATAACCATGTATAAGTATATAAGGGGACAATACAAATATCTCGCTGAGGATCTGTTTATACCAAGGAAGGTGACGGGCACAAGGGGGCATTCTTTGCGTCTGGAGGAGAGAAGGTTTTTCCACCAACATAGAAGAGGATTCTTTACTGTTAGGGCAGTGAGAATCTGGAATTGCTTGCCTGAGGAGGTGGTGATGGCGAACTCAGTCGAGGGGTTCAAGAGAGGCCTGGATGTCTTCCTGGAGCAGAACAATATTGTATCATACAATTATTAGGTTCTGTAGAAGGACGTAGATCTGGGTATTTATTATGATGGAATATAGGCTGAACTGGATGGACAAATGTCTTTTTTCGGCCTTACTAACTATGTTACTATGTTACTATGTATATTATATGGGGCTCCTGATTCAATATGGCTATTCAAAAACACAACCTACTGATGTCTCAATTAATTTTACTTTTATTGGTATCTATTTTTATTTTTGAAATTTACCAGTAGCTGCTGCATTTTCCACCCTAGGCTTATACTCGAGTCATTAAGTTTTCCCAGTTTTTTGTGGCAAAATTAGGGGTCTCGGCTTATACTCGGGTTGGCTTATACTCAAGTATATATGGTAATTCAAAATTGTTTGAGAGAGGTCACCGTCTAGAAAACGGAGAGCCCATTGGGGAGAAATTTTGACTGGAAACTCATTGATTTTTTTTTCAATAGTAAAGCGACATCTCTCGTAAATATCAAAAGTTTTGGACATTCCCAGAATATGTGAAGACAATTGCCTCTTTGACCACAACTCCTCCAGCATAAATCAGATTGATCAGGAAATGCATTTCAAAGTCTAGTGGGAGTGTAGAACCACCTATATAAAATGTTTAAATCATGTCCATGTAGGTTTGCGTTAATACTGTACGCTAGTTCCACCGCTTTTTTTTTAAAATTTATCTAGGAGGAAATTATTATTTAGATCTTTTTCCCAGCTCCACATTTAATTCAATTTTTCAAAAGAGACATCAGAATTAAAAACAGAGTAGATATTCTATATTGTCCAAATTAAGATATTCATGTGATTCTCTTCGAAAGTAACAAATTCTCTTCAAAGGGGTAAAAGGTAAAGATAATTTATTTCTAATATACTTCTTAAAGGGAACCTGTCACCCCCAAAATAGAAAGTGAGCTAAGCCCACCGGCATCAGGGGCTTATCTACAGCATTCTGGAATGCTGTAGATAAGCCCCCGATGTAACCTGAAAGATGAGAAAAAGAGGTTACATTATACTCACCTGGGCAGGCGGTTCGATTCGATGGGCGTCGCGGTCCAGTCCAGGGCCTCCCATCTTCTTACGATGACGTCCTCTACTTGTCTTCACGCTGCAGCTCCGGTGCAGGCGTATTTTGTCTGCCCTGTTGAGGGCAGAGCAAAGTACTGCAGGGCCGGGAAAGGTCAGAGAGGCCCAGCACCTGCGCACTGCTATCTCACCCCCAATTTGAAGAAGCTATTTAGCGAAACGGCGCTCGTCGGGCACAGGGTCTGGTATAGTCCTCCTCATGCACTGCTTGCCATTCCAGCATTCCATTGCAGGTAATATCATCTTTTGATCCATCTCACTATCTCCATTTGAATGAAGATAATTTATGCTAGTGTTTACTCACAGTAACAGCCGCAATAGGAATTTTTCAGTACATCGTAGCCAAAATACTAAGAAGGGCCCTCTGGTACATACAGTTAAGTTCATATATATTTGGACAGAGACAACATTTTTCTAATTTTGGTTATAGACATTACCACAATGAATTTTAAGCAAAACAATTCAGATGCAGTTGAAGTTCAGACTTTCAGCTTTCATTTGAGGGTATCCACATTAAAATTGGATGAAGGGTTTAGGAGTTTCAGCTCCTTAACATGTGCCACCCTGTTTTTAAAGGGACCAAAAGTAATTGGACAGATTAAATAATTTTAAATAAAGTGTTAATTTCTAGTACTTGGTTGAAAACCCTTTGTTGGCAATGACTGCCTGAAGTCTTGAACTCATGGACATCACCAGACGCTGTGCTTCCTCCTTTTTGATGATCTGCCAGGCCTTCACTGCGGTGGTTTTCAGTTGCTGTTTGTTTGTGGGCCTTTCTGTCTGAAGTTTAGTCTTTAACAAGTGAAATGCATGCTCAATTGGGTGGAGATCAGGTGACTGACTGGGCCATTCAAGAATATTCCACTTCTTTGCTTTAATAAACTTCTGGGTTGCTTTGGCTTTGTTTTGGGTCATTGTCCATCTGTAGTATGAAACAACTACCAATCAGTTTGGATGCATTTGGCTGGATCTGAGCACACAGTATGGCCCTGAATACATCAGAATTCATTTGGCTGCTTCGGTCCTGTTTCACATCATCAATAAAGACTAGTGACCCAGTGCCACTGGCAGCCATGCATGCCCAAGCCATCACACTGCCTCCACCGTGTTTTACAGATGATGTGGTATGCTTTGGATCATGAGCTGTGCCATGCCTTCACTATACTTTTCTCTTTCCATCATTCTGGTAGAGGTTGATCTTGGTTTCATCTGTCCAAAGAATGTTCTTCCAGAACTGTGCTGGCTTTTTTTTAGATGTTTTTTTAGCAAAGTCCAGTCTAGCCTTTTTATTCTTGATGCTTATGAGTGGCTTGCACCGTGCAGTGAACTCTCTGTATTTACTTTCATGCAGTCTTCTCTTTATGGTAGATTTGGATATTGATATGCCTACCTCCTAGAGAGTGTTGGTCACTTTGTTGGCTGTTGTGAAGGGGTTTCTCTTCACCATGGAGATTATTCTGCGATCATCCACCACTGTTGTCTTCCGTGGGCGCCCAGGTCTTTTTGCATTGATGAGTTAACCAGTGCTTTCTTTCTCAGGATGTACCAAACTGTAGATTTTGCCACTCCTAATATTGTAGCAATTTCTCGGATAGTTTTTTTCTCTTTTCGCAGTTTAAGGATGGCTTGTTTCACCTGCATGGAGAGCTCCTTTGACCGCATGTTTACTTCACAGCAAAACCTTCCAAATGCAAGCACCACACCTCAAATCAACTCCAGGCCTTTTATCTGCTTAATTGAGAATGACATAACGGAGGGATTGCCCACACCTGTCCATGAAATAGCCTTGGACTCAATTGTCCAATTACTTTTGGTCCCTTTAAAAACAGGGTGGTACATGTTAAGGAGCTGAAATCCTAAACTCTTCATCCAATTTTAATGTGGATACCCTCAAATGAAAGCTGAAAGTCTGAACTTCAACTGCATCTGAATTGTTTTGCTTAAAATTCATTGTGGTAATGTCTATAACCAAAATTAGAAAAATGTTGTCTCTGTCGAAATATATATGGACTTAACTGTATAATAATTCTATTTCCTTATTTGCAGGCGTTTATGTCACAAAGCACTTTAGTTTACTGCATATATTTTGTGTGTGTGTGTTTTTTTGGGTTGCTGTATGGCCTTTGAAAAAAAAGAAAAAAAGCTGCTATAATACGTCTGAGACGATATCCAGGTAGAAGTGTGAGGAATTCTCTTCCTTCTTCTCAGCAGGCTTATACATAATTTTTCATTTGATTTTATCCTAAAGTGCAGTAGCTGTAAAACATTCCATTTTAACTGTACCTTTTCCCTGACTTTTTTGGAGGTTTTTCTTTCATTTTTCCCCTGTCTTTTTAAATCTAGTTTTTAATTATTGTATTCAATAAAAAAACATTATTTTATTCCTAAACATCCTCTCAGTCAAAATGTGGTATATTGCATATATTGCATATTGAAGTACTCATTGCCTAAATAATTAGGATTATGGGTTTAATTTTCTTAAACATTCATTGTAGGTATCATTTGCTTACAACTGTTTACATACATGAATGCAAATATAAATTAATACCATCTGACTACTCATATATTCCACCAAAATATAGAGAATCCCAGAACCAAAATTTAACACTTTGGGTAGGTGAGTTAGGGATCTGAGATGAGTTAGATTTTACAGGTTTATGACAAGGAGATGTACAGACGGTCTATCATAGTGTTTCATAGTGTTTCTGAGGAGGCTTCCGATGCAATTCCCAGAGTAATTAACCATTGTTCCCATGTCTTTATAAATGTTTTGAGGTCCCTTCTTTTAATATAAGTTCCCCTTTTCATACATAAGACATTATTTAGTTTGGATTTTAATTCTTCTATCGTTGGGGGGATTTTTCTATCCAGTGTAGCGCCAATAGTGTTCTACCTTGAAATAGCACTCAAGAGATAGCTATAGCTATAGGGGAATCCGAATCCAGCCCCCCTCAAACAAACCAAGTAAGCAGGTTCTGGGTTCCAACGATATATATGGATTCTGAACACAGATTTTATCAAGTCAACTACCCCTTCCAATGGTTCCCAATGTTCACACACTACCACATCATGTGCACTAGGAGAGCATCGTTTTTCCCACATCTTGGACACATGTTGTCCACTCTTATACCAATTTTAAAGAGGATACTTAGGGTCTTATATACTATATGAATAAGAAAGATTTGGGACAGTCTTTGTGATTCAGACAAGAATAATTTAGGAATTAGATCCAGCACCTCTCCTCTCCTCTCTGGATGATTCAAAATTCTTCTTGTTCTATCCGAAGTCTGCCTTCTCTCAAAATGCCAATCTGGTCCGAATGTATAAGTCACAGAAGAACATTCAGCAGTCTCTGGGCATTCATTTTAGCATAGATTTTTAAATCTGTATTTAGCAATGAGATAGGCTTATAGCTCGATGCTGCTGAGGGATCGATGCCTTGTTTGGGAATCACAACTATAGTGGCTTGATGAGATTCTTTAGGAAAAGAAGTCTCATTGACTGCATGGTTGAACATAGAAGATAATGGAGATGAGATGTTGACTAAATATCTTGTAATATTCATTAGGTAAGCCGTTCGGGCCTGATGACTTATTTTCCTTTAATTTTTGGATTGTTGAACTTATTTAATTTGTGGTAAAAGGAGAGTTTAGCTGATTAATTTGATCTAAATTGGGGAAGACTAATAATAGCGACAAATTGGTTAATTTTGTTACAGTTGGGTTGTGGAGTAGAATGGTCATCCTTTAGATTGTATAGAGAGGAGTAGAATAATTTAAATTGCTCTGCTATATCTGGAGACTGAAGATAGGAACTACCTGCGCTTTTGATAGATAAAACTGTAGGAACTTTATTTACTGCTATAAATTGCCAAAGTGATATTTATATAAAAACTATTAAAAACAGAGGAGAGGTAGTACTATAAGGTGGGTCATACATATCTCTTAACAATAATTCATGTAGAAATATAAATGGCAAAAAAGGGGGTTAATACAATAGTATAGTATAATGACATGTCTCTAATTAAAATTGTTGCACATGAAAAACACCTATATAATGCCATCACCTCCTCTAGCTGACAAATGTAGCTCTTATGAGTTTTGAAACCTTAATACTTTTTATAAGTTTCTCAGCTGAGCGTGACCAACATATGGATCATAGGTTCATACCGATAGTGCTATTAGATGTAAGTGCCAATGATAGAGTACACTTAAGTCGGGTCCCCTAAGCGGGTTTTGCAATCTTTCAAGAGCATTGCTTCATCAGAGGGAAATCCAGTACTTCCCACCTCAAGTTGAAGATTTAAATGCTGTTCACAATTCCCAGCATTGGTTAATACAGTCGGGCCATCACTCCACCACAACCACCCTCTAAGTGTCATACCCGGCGTCAAGCCCAGGAGCAAGGATGCAACAACAACGCTCCCGCACATGTGCAGACCTTATTTGACTCATCGGCAGTTTTGCAAGCATGTGAGATAATCGTAAGTTTCTATACAGTTCAATATCGGTCATCTTCAACTTAAGAAAAATAAGCTCTAGTCTAGATGTAATATTATAGATCATAAAAGAACAGAGAACATTAAGAATGTGTCACGCACAGTGTGGGAAGACTAAGTGCAACATGAGGGGAAGAGAGGAAGGAAATCCAAACACTAGGGAAAGGGGAAGTGGAGACTCCTAGGCAGATCTAATAGCACCCTGCCTCCCCTACCATACCTATATTGGTTCCACACACCAATTGCCAAACAGGAACCTAAGCCCTGTATATCCCTAGAGCTAGGCCCTGAATAGAGAAATGGAAGGAATAAGCACTTTTCAGTCCCCACTGTACATGAGGGAGACACACGAGGGGAAAGCAACTTGAGCTTGGGCAGACTCAGAAAGGTAACACCAAACATCCTCCAACAGCACCTGAGAGGAAGTAAGCCGACTGCTATAGTTCCAAGTCTTCACAAGGGAAAATGTGTACATTACAGTCCAAAAGTTTGGACACACCTTCTCATTTAAAGATTTTTCTGTATTTTCATGACTATGAAAATTGTACATTCACACTGAAGGCATCAAAACTATGAATTAACACATGTGGAATTATATACTTAACAAAAAAGCGTGAAACAACTGAAATTATGTCTTATATTCTAGGTTATTCAAAGTAGCCACCTTTTGCTTTGATGACTGCTTTGCACACCAAAATTTTTTTTAAATATAGTCACGTCCTGTATTTTAGGATTCTTCTAATTATGGTCACTAGTATTGCACTGCACTTTATTCCCCTTAGACTATATTTTATTATGTAGTTTTATAAGGGGTTAATCATTATCCATATAACTGTGGGTTAATATATTGAGCCCGGTAATATTCACGTTTTGTATGGCAGGATATTCTTAATTGCGATCGTCACGGTTGCATTGCACCTTATTCCCCTGTAGATCACACATTGCTATGTGCACTACTTCCATATCCACTTCACATCTGCGCACGTATGATTTTTTTCTTGGTTGGGTGGAGCGCATGAGCGGCTCGGATCGCTCCGGAGCGTCCTATTTTGGTCTCTCATGGTGATGCTGGACTTCCGCTGGGTGTTCTGCTTTTCGGAACGCCAGCGTCACCTTGACCGGAATTTGGGCGTTCCTTTTTGGAGACAGACCAAGCACCGGATGCGCCACTATGCCCGTGCCATGTGATCTACACCAGGGATGCCTAGTTACTGTTGTCAACCATATTGATCGCTCATAGGCTGATTTCACCGCTTGGCTACCGTTGTTAACCAAGCTGAATGCCAATTGGTTACTGGGCATTTAAATAGACCGCCTACCTCCCCAGTTGAACACGCCTGCGGAAGAACAGGCGAAACGCGCGTCGGGGTGGACGTTCATCCAGGCAAAGACATACCACCGGTAATATACCACATTCACTATTGTACCATGGAGTCTTGCCCCCATTGGGCTGTGTTTAGACTTATAGAAACATGATAGTGACCTGCTAGTGCGCTTTCCATTTAGGTCTATGTAGTCCAGGTGGTCTGTGTGACGCTGTATGTAGGGCTCACTGTGTCTAGATACTACTCTGTATGCGGGCTAATGGGATTAGGATGTAGTATTTATGTATTTATTTTATTGCTATAAGCCTTTGCCTGGATATGTTCTTGTTGCTTTTTTGAGGTACTCTGATGTTATTTTATGTGTAGACATTTATGAATAAAATTTGGTAGTTATTTACATTCCTTGAGCCACGTTTTATTTTTGTGCGTAGCTTTTTTGTTATATGTAGTTATACGGAATGTGACCAAGTCTCGTTGGAGCTTTAGGTCCTTTTGGATTACTATGTATACATTTGTATATCATGGGCGACTCCCCGAATCAGACTGAGACTCTATAAACACTCAGGTCTAACTGTGTCAATTAGGGCTGTAGGGAGGTTGCCACTGTGTCCACAAGTCAGAAGGATTAAGAAGGCATCTGCAATGCCAAACGCAGAGACCTTCTGCAGCCAGATGCAGAGTGACTGTCTGTAGCATTTCACACACCCGTGATAGAATGAATGAGATCTGTACATTTCTGTTCCATAAAAATATGCATATAATGTTTTCATGCACACAGATGTCTATTCCAAATAAGTCATTTTTTCTTGTTTGAAGAATGTCCTCAAGAGGGCTAGGGGTGAATGATTGGTTAACTGTAACAAACTATGGCCATTTATATACACAAACGACTAAAAGTCAGTCTGGAACATATCAAATGGGGGAGATAATTATAAATACAAAGAAATTTAATAGAAATTTGAAATTGGCTAAAAAGTATATTGAATATAAATATATAGAGGAAAATACAGGACAAAGAGTGGAATGACTACAAAAAGGATGTCAAGCTAAATAGCTCATTCAACCCATTTGGGGCCATTGTGCCGAAGGAAATTATCCACCTAGCCTCGCATTGAGTCAATAGTTTTTTTTTTTTTTAACATTGCCACCTCTAAAGCCACCATGGATGACATAAATTCCCCGACTTTTGAGTGACCCTGGTCGAATCTATGGTACTTTTTTAAAGTGACATGACAAAGTTTTCAAGAGTGAATTGTCAATCACTGTCCTGTCCTGGCCATACCAATTGTTCTGTCCCCACATGAGGCGAATGGAGGTGTAGTTGATTAATAAGCGTTGTGAGAGAGAAACGTACCTTCCGTATTTTCCTCCACGTGAGGCAGACAGGACCAATGCTGCTCAGCGTCCGAAGAGATGATGCACTCTAGGGATTGTGTAATCCAGACTTGTTTATTTTGTAAATCTGGACATACAGCGTATAACTGGTAATATAGTACTTTCTCCAGAAATGCAGGGTAGACCAGGTACAGTAAGATGTAGCACCAAGTATGTCTGCAAGTGTGAGCAGCAAGAGAGAGTGGTCGAAAGACTGATGCCTTCCTAAGCCGGTTCAAGTGTCCTCTCACAACAGCATAAAACTGAAACTGAGATGGCTGCCAGAGGAAGAGAAAACTTGACCCCTGAACCGGAAGTAAGACATGCCCACAAGAAATAAATGAAAAACAAGCTGCCATACAGAAAAAGGCCATTGGGTGGCAGCAGAGTAAAATATAACAACATACATGGAAACTGAGGAATATACATGGAACAGCACACCAATGTCCCTCACGTGCTCCCTTATTCGAATCCTCAATGAAGTCAGGCCCACATAGATATTGAAGCAATCACATAATAAGCAACATACGCTGTGCCACAGGAAATATAGTGCCTAATATGAAATGTATACTTTCCATCTGCAGATTCAAAGGAAGCACGGTGGAGAACATTGATTCAGGCAAGACAATTACCACAAGGAAAACAAGCTACTACAGAACCTCTTGAGGAAAAAGGGTTGGTTAACTTTGGCACATAGTGGCTCCTTACAAGGGTATGTAAGATTTCCCCCCCCATCAAGATGTCATTAACAAAGACTCAGAAAGTGATTGTGCCAAGACTGGATTAGTCTTTGATACTGATGAGTGTTTATCCAGAATGGATCTCATGGCTATTATGTTAAATCATATTTTTTTCCACAGGGTATCTTAATAAATTGGTGAGTAGAGCTGTCTTTGCTCTACTATATGCCTTCTTACTACACCTTCCACTCTACCCCGTTAGGAGTCGAGTTCCCGCCACTGCACAGGGGGAATCTCGAACCATGTCTGCTGCGGTCTCCCATTCTGCATCGGCCGCAGTGGAGCCTGCTCAGCGGAGACATCAGTCCCAGCGTCACTGAATCTGATACTGTGCAAAGGGTTACTGCTGCCTCTCCAGGCTCTACTATTGTACCCTGCACTGGTCTGTGGCAAACAGGCTTTTCTGGGACTAAGTCCTGCTTTGCACACACTGAGCATGCCCAGGGTAAGATCTCTCAGTGGAAATCAAGGGTCACATGCTCAGGTACTGCAGCAACTTCCATTAGTCCTCCAGGAAGGTCCTGTACCTGATCAAGTTCTGTGGCAGCCTTCCATTGGTCCTTTCTTGGAAGGTCCTGTAGGTGCTACAGCTATAAAAGGTTCTCATGACCTCACGGCCATGCACTAGTATCAAATATGTAAGAGCTCAGCGCCAGTATGGTCGTGTGTGTGGTCAGGGACCCGGCTGAAATAAGCCCCTAGAATGCTGGCACCTCCGGCGAGGAGTTTTGTGTATGCAGTCAGGGACCCGGCTGAAATAAGCCATTAGAATTCCGGCTCCACCGGAGAGGAGCTGCGTGTTGGTTGGACTGCATGACCACTGTCGGCTCTACACAGTAGCTGTGTCCCCTGTGAGCTAAACAGGGCACAGCGTTCTCTTTACTACGGGCTCTGTGAAGTAACAGAGTTCGTTTGTACTAATTTGCTTTGCTGCCTTGCTTAGGCCGGGTTCACATTGCGTTAGTGGATGTCCGCTGACGGAATCCGTTACATGGCGCAATTAACGCTATGTAACAGATCCGTTAGCGCACCCATTGACCCAATGTAACTAACGCATCGCTAACGTATGCCATTTTTGGCATGCGCTAGCGATGTCCTGTTATTTTCTGACGGACCTCGAACGCTGCTTGTGTTCGAGGTCCGTTTCTCGCTAGCGCAGATCGGGCATCGCTAAACGCGATCCTTTTTACACATTGCGTGAGCGCATTCCGTTAGCGTATGCGCTAAACGGATTGCACTAACGTAATGTGAACCTAGCCTTAGCAGCAGGTTCTTTCCAGCACGGTGGATCCTGGGTTGCGAACGCACCTATCTCAGCTAATAAATATATTCGGTGCTTTCCGCCAACCCTAACACCTCCTCTACTGAAATCTTAATTTGGGATCCCTGGCTTGTATTTCAAATCTATCATCAGATGAACAGATCCACTCCATCCTGAGGAATTGCCCGAGACAGCCATGATGGTAAAAGTATTTTGGGCAGATGACACATGCAATAAATAATTTACCCATGTAGACAGATAATATATCAGTCTATATCGACTTATCATTGTCCACTTAAAGGCTTATATCAAGAAAATTAATCTTTTTATTACTGTATTAATAGGTCAACATGATGTTAAATGGATTTGAATTTAATTCACCCATGAACATCTCCAGCTGCTCTGCCATGCCCTGCCAAAAAAAAAAATCAATAAATCATCTATATATTTTTTGCCAACACTGCACATGACCAAAGATACCCCTTTCCCAGTTTTCCAGGTGTGTATGAGGGCGCACAGGCTATGTCCATGGTAGTGCCATGTTTTAGTAAATAAAAACCATCCTTAAAAAACAAATAATTGTGCATAAGGACAAAGTAGAGCAACTCAAGAACCTATTCATACATATGACTGTCCCAGGTGCTAGTCTTCAGGAAGAAGTTGACAGCCTCAAGCCCATCTTCATGCTGAATGTATCTGTAGGTTTCAATATCAGCTGTTATGATAATCATATCCTTTTCCATTTAGACGTCATCAACCCTGTTGAGGACGTTCCTTGTGTCATTGACAAATTAAAACAGGGTTTCCACCAATGGTTTCAAATAGACGTGCATACATTTGCATATCGGGTCATACAAACTCTCTATGCCTGACACTCTTTATGCCTGACAGATTCCTTAGGGATTTTGGTGAGGAGGTACATAGTAGGCATCTTAAAGGTACCGTTACACTTAACGATTTACCAATGACCACGACCAGCGATACGACCTGGCCGTGATCGTTGGTAAGTCGTTGTGTGGTCGCTGGAGAGCTGTCACACAGACAGCTCTCCAGCGACCAACGATGCCGAAGTCCCCAGGTAACCAGGGTAAACATTGGGTTACTAAGCGCAGGGCCATGCTTAGTAACCCGATGTTTACCCTGATTACCATTGTAAATGTAAAAAAAAAACCAGTACATACTTAAATTCCGGTGTCTGTCACGTCCCTCGCCGTCAGCTTCCGGCACTGACTGTGAGTGACGTCACCGCTGTGCTTTACGGCCGGTGCTCACAGTCAATGCGGGAAGCTGAAGGCGAGGGACGTGACAGACAGTATTTTTTTTACTTTTACAATGGTAACCAGGGTAAATATCGGGTTACTAAGCGCGGCCCTGCGCTTAGTAACCCGATATTTACCCTGGTTACCAGTGAACACATCGCTGGATCGGCGTCACACGCGATCAGCGACCAAAAAAAAGGTCCTGATCATTCCCAGCGACCAACCATCTCCCAGCAGGGGCCTGATCGTTGGTCGCTGTCACACAGAATGATTTCGTTAACGATATCGTTGCTACGTCACAAAAAGCAACGATATCGTTAAAGAAATCGTTATGTGTGACGGTACCATAAGGAATTTTACTGTTAATTCTTCAAGGATTTTTTTTGTCAATAATTCCTCTAGCATAAGCTCTAATTAATATTCTTTGGAGCTGCTCCAAGAGGTCATTTGGCTTTAATGAAGTTTAGGATAGATGTCTTTGTCCTTCAATTAGTAAAATGTCTCCTTTTCGTATTTCTCAAGTGGCCAGATCACTATGTTTCCCCTCTTGTTTGCTGCCTTGAAAACTACATTGTTCAAAGACTGCAATTCTTCAAGGGCCTTTCTTTGCTTTGAGCTAAGATTATCAAATCTGCGTCTGGCAGACACATTTTTTTTTAAATCCTCCACTACTAGTTTTGTAAAGATTTCCACAGCAGGGCTAAGGGGGGAAATCTCACAGATCTGGGCATGAGACTCAGCGAATCTACCTTGAGATTCAAATGTTTGTTCTCATAATAGGTCTTTCAACACGAAAAGAACCTCTCTCTCTGAACTGATTCCCAAATCATAGAACGGTGCATTTTTATTGTGCAATTTCTTCAAAATAAGTTTCATTGCTGTGAATAAATTGAAGGGATTAGTAGGAGAGAAAGTCAACCCCCTAGATAATACATTAAGTTGTTTATTAGTTTGTATATGTGATGACAAATTAATTACCTGAAAGCTACTTACATTAGGTCAACTCCATGATTGGCCCTTACATCTATTAGCATTATGGTTAACTTGCTCCAAAAGAGAGGCCTGAGAAGGATGATGAACCCTCCATAGATGAAGACAATATAGGTCGTACCTTAGGGAGTCTTCTGTTAGTCCCACTAATAATAAATTAACAGTGTGGCATCAAAAAGTTGCACCATGGAAAGCAGCCAGAAGTGAGGTCGAATAGGAGTGCAGTCTCGTCCAATGTCACTTTCTGCGCTCACACACTCAGGGAGCATGGAGGGGAGACGTAAGGTTGGTTAGCTCTTGGAGGACCCCCGCCTACAACCATTCTGCTTTACGTGGAGGCACAGGAGGAATGTAGAAGTCCTACATTAGGTTACGGGCAGCTAACAGAGGAGGAAGGCCAGGTGATCAACCTTAGCTGTCGAAGGTATAGTGAGCAGAGTCTGCTGCCAGTCACAGAGCATCTCGGAATACCTCCTAATGCCCCACGGTAACAGGAAAAACACTAAGGATAGTGTTTTCCTGTCCTAATTAGGGTGGGAGTCAACCTGCTTTGGTGCTGTCATGGAGGGGGACTTGAGAAAATGGGCTGATGCGGCTTCAATCTTCATCTGCTGTTGGATTATGAATAATAATACTTTTTATTTCTATAGCGCCAACATATTCTACAGCACTTTACATTTTAGAGGGGACTGGTAAAGACAATAAAAACATGACAGAATAATAGACAACTCAGATATCAAAAGGAGTGAGGGCCCTGTTCATAAGCTTACAATCTATGAGGAAATAGGTGAGACATAATAGCTACAGCCATAATATACTAAATAGATTATTCACATAATGCTGCATGAACCAGTCACCAGTCAGTGTGTGTACAAGTACAGACACAGAGGGCTATTAACTGCATGGAGGGTGTATGAACAGATGGTATGAGGGTCTTGATTTTGAAGATTTTGTATGGACAAAACGAAGGTAGTTAGATAAGTGTGGTGATAAGCCAGTCTCTGTAGCAGATGTGCAATGATTGGTACAGGGTAAAGGCACTGGTGTAGTGGTTGGAAAGGAATATGATCCTATGGGAGAGTTTAGTAAGAGGGAGACCGATTAGTAGAGAGTTGCAATAGTCAAGATGAGAAAGAATAAGAGCAACAGTAAGCATTTTAGTAGAGTCACATGTGAGAAAAGGTTGAATTTTAGAGATGTCTTTATAACAGCTTTTCATAAAGGGCTGGATGATTTCCTCAATACAAATAATATTGTGGATTATAGTTAAATTAGAGACAAAAATGTATATTTGGTGGAGAAAGGTTGAACTTTACAGACCCAGGCCTTTTTCCAACCTACGTAACTTCATAAGGTGGAGGTGACATGAGGGACCAAGTGATCGGATGTGGGATGTGAAGGAAAGATCTGAGTCAAATATGACACCAAGGCAGCGGGCAAGTTGCTTGGGAGTAATGGTAGAACTACACCCAGAAATGCAATATCAAGCATAGGTAGATTAGTGGAGAGAGGAAACAGAAGTTCAGGCTTTGACAGATTCAGTTTTAGATAGAAGGAGGATGTAGTGTTACAGACAGCGGAAACACAATCATTTGTATTTTGTAATAATGAACGGGTGATTTCAGAAGACGGTGTATAATTGGGTGTCATCAGCATAGAAATGTTACTGAAAACCGAATCTACTGATGGTTTGTCCAGTGTATAAGGAGAAAACGAGAGGCCTAGGACTGAACCTTGAATAACCCCAACAGTAAGGGGAAAAGGAGCCAGCAAAAGATACAGTGAAGGAGCGGTCAGAGATGCAGGAGAAAGTGGAATCTTTGAGGCCAATAGAATGGAGCATAGTGAGGAGGACCTGGCAATTCACAGTGTCGAATGCTGCAGAGAGATCCAGGAGATTCAGCAGGTAGTAGTGACCATTAGATTTAGCTGTTAGTAGATTGTTAGAGACCTTACTAAGAGGGGAAACCAGATTGTAAAGGGTCAGGAAGAATGTCATCAGAGATAGTGGATTAGACTGGAGTGGACCAAGCATTCCAGGACTTTAGAGTTGAAGGGAAAATTAAAGAGGAAGGGAAGATTAGACACAGGTCTGCAGTTAGGCTACGTTCACACTAGCGTTGTGCACCGCTGCGTCGGCGACGCACAACGCACCGAAAATTTTTCGACGCGTGCGTCGTTTTTTGACGAAAATCGGATGCAAGAAAAATGCAACTTGTTGCGTTTTCTTGGTCCGACGCTAGCGTCAAAAAAGACGCACGTGTCGGAAAACGCAACAAGCAAAAACGCATGCGTCCCCTATGTTAAACATAGGGGCGCATGACGCGTGCGTCGCCGCTGCGTCGCCCGACGCTAGCGCGACGCACACTAGCCGAACGCTAGTGTGAACGTAGCCTTAGCAGCACAATTCTTGTCCAGGGATGGTTTTTTAAGTAATGGCTGTATGCTGGCATGTTTAAATGAGGAAGGAAAGATTCCAGATAAGAGACAAAAAATTTTTTAGTTAGGCGAGTGGTGACAGCCGGGAAAAGAGACTGGAGATGTGTGGTAATAGGGTCACTAGTGCAGGTAGTAGGGCGGGAAGATGCAAAAAGCCTGATCACTTCTTCCGTAACTGGTTCAAATACAGAAAGTCAGCTAAATGCAACGCAGGAGGGTGGAGAACGCATAACATTATGGGACTGGTAAAAAACCTTCCTGTTGGATATGGTGAATTTTTTCTTTGGAAAAAATTGGCTAGATTATCAGCGCTGAGGTTGGTTGTGGGGGCCTGAACTCTTGGATTGAGGAGAGAATGAAGTGTCAAAAAGTCCTTTAGGATTATTGGATAGTGCGGTGATTAGGGTGTTAAAGAAGGTTTGTTTGAAGAGGTGAAGGGTAAAGTTGTATGATTTAAGCATGAACTTATAATGGATGAAATCTTTGGCCTGGATTTTCTGCAGATGTGCAGTGAACCTGGAGCACTGCTGGAAAAAATGTGTTTGTAGTATGTGCCAGAATTCTTGCCGTCTGTGCTGAGTTGTTCTATGTGTAGGTGGTGCAGCTTCATCCAGGGCATTTTGCAGTGTTTCATTATATGTTTCAGTGCAGGGTCAGGACATGAGAGGGAGGAAATTGGAGCCAATGATAACTGCAAATTGTTCTTAAGTTTCTAGATATTAATGACACATATATTTCTATAAGTATGGAAAGTGGGGGTGTCCTGAGTGGGGTGACAGTTCTTGACAAAGACTGAATGAAGGTTGAGGTCAGAGACCGGGAAAGAAAAGTTAGTAAAGTCATGCACTGAGCAGAGTCCAGAGAAGACAAGGTCCAGCGTATTCCAGTCTTCATGCATAGGAGAGTTAATAAACTGTGAAAGGCTAAAGGTTAAGAGATAAAAGGTGAAGGGCAAATAGGGAGAGGGGATCACCAATGGTAATTAAAGTCTCCCATGATGAGAGGATGTCAAAGGATAAAAAGTTTGGAAGCCCAGTGGCAAAGTGATCCAGAAATTGGTAGGAGTAGCACGGAAGGTGATACACAATGCAGGAAGATGGGTTGGTAGAGTCTGACAGTGTGGACCTAAAAAGAAGATAAGGGAGGGTACTGGAAGGATGATCTGAAAAGTACATTTTGTTCAAAGAAGCAGATAAACACCTCCACCTGATCTGTTGTCAGTTCAAGGGGTATGAGAAAAATGTAGCTACCTCTTTAAGCTCATCAAAAGAATGCCAAGAGTGTGCAAAGCAGTCATCAAAGCAAAAGGTGGCTACTTTGAAGAACATAGAATATAAGACATAATTTCAGTTGTTTCACACTTTTTTGTTAAGTATATAATTCCACATGTGTTAATTCATAGTTTTGATTCCTTCAGTGTTAATGTACAATTTTCATAGTCATGAAAATACAAAAAAATCTTTAGATGAGAAGGTGTGCCCAAACTTTTGGTCTGTACTGTATTCCACGACTTATCAGCAGGTACATTAGCTCAGAGGAGGAAGTATATGCCATACACTACAGCCCTCAGAGAACAAGAGATAAAGTACCACTGGGGGTTCCCCAAGAAATTGAAAATCTTGAGGGACAATTCCATATTTGTCTGCACATCCCCAGAAAAAGTGAGAGATTTATTGCTAAAATGGAAGATTCAGCCTATATATGTGAATAACAAAAGAGCTCCTCGGGCACAGAAAAAGAAAAAACTGGACCCAGACTTGTTTAAGGCATGACTGATTACTGGAGAGCCGTTCTCGGTTTCCTGTTTTTCCTGCTTTCTACTCTTTGGTGCTTTTATGGCGATGTTGAAACCAGGTAATGTTGCCCAGAGTGTCTTTTTTCACTCTCTTTCAAGCTATTTTTTCACTTTTTTCCTTTTTCTTTGCTTGATTTTGGAACTATAAGGGGACTTCCTCTTATGTTGAAGCAAAAATTTTAGTTTGATAACCCCTTCATTTGTATATACAAGCAAATTTGTTCCCTTGTCCGTCCTCCCCATGTTTGTCACTCATTGCATATTAAGGTTTTATCTTTAAACTAGATGGTGGACTGATTCTAACGCATCGGGTATTCTAGAATATGCATGTCCACGTAGTATATTGCCCAGCCCACGTAGTATATTGCCCAACCACATAGTATATTGCCCAGCCACGTAGTATATTGCCCAGCCACGTAGTATATTGCCCAGCCACGTAGTATATTGCCCAGCCACGTAGTATATTGCCCAGTCACGTAGTATATTGCCCAGCCCACGTAGTATATTGCCCAACCACGTCGTATATTGCTCAGCCACGTAGTATATTGCCCAGTCCTGTAGTATATTGCCCAACCACCTAGTATATTGCCTAGTCATGTAATATATTGCCCAGCGACGTAGTATTCAGCACAGAGCCATGTAGTATATTGCCCAGTCACGTAGTATATTGCCCAGTCACGCAGTATATTGCCCAGTCACGTAGTATATTGCCCAACCACGTAGTATATTGCCCAGTCACGTAGTATATTGTCCAGCGACGTAGTATATTGCCCAGCGACGTAGTATTCATTACAGAGCCACGTAGTATATTGCCCAGTCACGTAGTATATTGCCCAGCCATGTAGTATATTGCCCAGCTACGTAGTATATTGCCCAGCCACGTAGTATATTGCCCAGCCACATAGTATATTGCCCAACCACCTAGTATATTGCCTAGTCATGTAATATATTGCCCAGCGACGTAGTATATTGCCCAGCGACGTAGTATTCAGCACAGAGCCATGTAGTATATTGCCCAGTCACGTAGTATATTGCCCAGTCACGCAGTATATTGCCCAGTCACGTAGTATATTGCCCAACCACGTAGTATATTGCCCAGTCACGTAGTATATTGTCCAGCGACGTAGTATATTGCCCAGCGACGTAGTATTCATTACAGAGCCACGTAGTATATTGCCCAGTCACGTAGTATATTGCCCAGCCATGTAGTATATTGCCCAGCTACGTAGTATATTGCCCAGCCACGTAGTATATTGCCCAGCCACGTAGTATATTGCCCAGCCACATAGTATATTGCCCAGCCACATAGTATATTGCCCAGTCACGTAGTATATTGCCCAGCGAGGTAGTATATTGCCCAGCGACTTAGTATATTGCCCAGTCATGTAGTATATTGCCCAGCCACATAGTATATTGCCCAGCCACATAGTATATTGCCCAGTCACGTAGTATATTGCCCAGCGAGGTAGTATATTGCCCAGCAACGTAGTATATTGCCCAGTCACGTAGTATATTGCCCAGCGAGGTAGTATATTGCCCAGCGACGTAGTATATTGGCCAGTCACGTAGTATATTAGCCAGTCACGTAGTATATTGGCCAGTCACGTAGGTATATAACACTGCCCAGGCAGTATTTAGCACTGTGTGCACCATATCCCTGTTAAAAAAAATAATTTAAATAATAGTTTATACTCACCCCTGAGATCCAGCGAAGCTGTGTGATGCGGCCGCCATCTTCCGTTCCCAGGATGCATTGCGAAATTACCCAGATGACTTAGCGATCTCGCGAGACTGCTAAGTCTTCTGGGTAAGTTCGCAATGCATCTCTGGGAACGGAAGATGGCGGCCGGCGCGAGCGCATCGTCCGACGACGGAAGGTGAGAATAGCAGGTATTTTGTATTTTTATTATTTTTAACATTAGATGTTTTTACTATTGACGCTGCATAGGCAGCATCAATAGTAAAAACTTGGTCACACAGGGTTAATAGCAGCGGTTACGGAGTGCGTTACCCGTGGCATAACGCGGTCCGTTACCGCTGGCATTAACCCTGTGTGAGCGGTGACCGGAGGGGAGTATGGAGCGGGCACTGACTGCGGGGAGTATGGAGCGAGCGCCGGGCACACTGACTACGGGGAGTATGGAGCGGGGAGTATGGAGCGGGTGCCGGGACACTAACTGCGGAGGGTATGAAGCGGGGAGTATGGAGCGGGCGCTGTGCACACTGACTGCGGGGAGTATGGAGCGGGCACTGTGACTGCAGGGGAGTAGGGTAGGGACTAATCGGACTGTGCCCGTCGCTGATTGGTCACGGCAGCCATGACAAGCAGCTGGCGAGACCAATCAGCGACTTGGATTCCATGACAGACAGAGGCCGCGACCAATGAATATCCGTGACAAAAAGACAGACAGAAAGAAGGACAGACAGAAAGACGGAAGTAACCCGTACACAATTATATATATATAGATGCCAATGGTTTGAACTCGCCGGTTAAAAGATCCATCTTTTGGAAGAATATTTGCAAAGGCTATACTTTGCCTCTTTTGAGATTGTACATTTAGATCAGCAAGGAGCAAATGTATTAATTTTAGATTTTATATACGAAAACAGTACAGTGCTTACAAAAATGACAAAAAAAGATTACCGGTAATTAAAATACATGCATACAAGGCAAAAAGAGTACAAAATAAAAAGATACATACATAAACATCTTGTAGATTAGATCTGTTAGATTTCCTGGCAGAGGAGACACTGTAAAAATTTGGACAAATCTACGTTACTCCTGAGTCTGTTGAGAAGAGGATGGCTAATTGTATGCAATCTAAAATGGGTGCCACAGGTTCCGATTTCCCACAGGCTCTTCCTAGTAAAATTATACTTCCAAGCATACTTTTGCTATCCTACACACACCAAACATGACTATGATATATCCATAATTTGGGATGATATATTTCTGTGGTTTTCTAAGGCCAAAAATCCTTGCGTTTGGAACCACAGAAGCGAGGATATTCCCTAATCACAGATATATCAGAATTGTGCTGACACCAGATGATCATCTATATGACATGGAAATATTCCATTTCTATTGTGCCATGTGAAGTCCCTGGTATAGATGGGAAACGTCCAGTCCACCTTGGTTCAATTATCATCCTTGCATATATAAGAGACTCCTTATTTTTCCAACAGGAGTTTTTTTTATTACTAATTTTAATACTGTACAATCTGCTTATTTCATGCACCTTTTCTATCTTTTATATAAGGTAAATGCATTCAGCTGCATATTTGTCAACTAGAATAATCATTCATTGATGCTTATGTCTTCCTGGTGTGGGGGTTTCATTATTTGGTTTATCTTATCCTTACCCCTATTTGTCGTTTGTACATTTTTAATTGTTTTTAATTGTCCATCATTGTTGCTTTGCTTTCAAATACAATTGATGTATTTTTCATATCTTCTTATTATTTGAGAATTTTTTCTTTGCAGCTTTTTTTCTCGCTCTTCCATACAGTTTTTGCAGTTTAATAGCACTTTATTTATTTTATTGGTGTGCCCATTGCCTTTTTCTTAATTTAATTATATACTCCCAGGAAATGCTGCCAGCTGTCCAGAAATATTGGGTTTTTATTTATCTAATCCATAACACAATCCATAATGATATTGTAATAAACTTTTTATTGGTTCTTGCAAATCGTTTATTGCTCTAAATTGCGTCCCCTTTCTTTTGGCCCTGTTACTTTTACTTGACTATAAAAACTAGAAAATTTTAGGTTTTACTACCTGTCAATAACAAATCTGTAGCAAAAACAAAATGGTTCTCTCCTGTGTGATTTCTTTGATGTCTAACAAGATGTGATCTCTGGTTAAAACATTTACCACATTCTGAACATGAAAATGGCTTCTCCCCTGTGTGACTTCTCCGATGTATAACAAGATATGATTTATTTTTGAAACATTTCCCACATTCTGAACATGAAAATGGCTTTTCTCCTGTATGAATTTTATGATGTCTAACAAGATGTGATCTCTGGCTAAAACATTTACCACATTCTGAACATGAAAATGGCTTCTCCCCTGTGTGACTTCTCCGATGTATAACAAGATTTGATTTCCCACTAAAACATATCCCACATTCTGAACATGTAAATGGCTTCTTCCCTGTGTGAGTTCTCTGATGTAAAACAAGATGTGATTTATTCTTGAAACATTTCCCACATTCTGAACATGAAAATGGCTTTTCCCCTGTGTGATTTCTCTGATGTATAACAAGTTGTGATTTCTCGCTATAACATATCCCACATTCTGAACATTTAAATGGCTTTTCACCTGTGTGAATTCTGTAATGTATAACAAGATGTGATTTCTTCCTGAAACATTTTCCACATTCTGAGCAAGAAAATGGCTTTTCATCTGAGTGAATTTTCATATGGGCAACAAGGTAACATTTCTCTGTAAAACATTTCTCACATTCTGAACATGAAAAGGACTTCTCTCCCGTGTGAATTTTCTGATGCCTAACAAGATGTGATTTCTTGGTAAAACATGACCCACATTCCGAGCATGAAAATGGCTTCTTGGCTTTGTAAGTTCTTTGATGTTTAACAAAATATGATTTTAGGATAAAACGTTCCTCACCATCTGAGCATGAAAATGGCTTCGCTTCTTTGTGATGTTTTCCATATTTATCAAGATTTGATTCATCTGTAAAACATTTGCTACGTTTTATGCATGCAAATGGTTTCTCCACTGTGTGAGCTCTTTGATGGCCAACCTCTTCCCTTTTATTTTTCATAAGAGTCTGTGATGCCTCAAAAGATAAAAGCTGTTGTAAAGGATCAGCTGATAGATCTTCGGTATGTACATCTGCTTTAAAATCTGTAGCCATCGCATGTCCCTCTGAGCTTCTGAAACAGTCATCTGTCAAGAATAAAATAGAGTTGAGCCTAACAATGTTGGAATGATGGTAATAACCTAACAGTTAGATTTTTTTTTAGTTTCACTGTGCTTTTCATCAGTCTTTTCAAGTGAACTTCTCAGTGGAGAATCATATAGGGAATAAATAACTTTAATCTATTTGATGCACTCTCTAAAATCTACAATTCCTCTAAATCCACGATCCACAGGTAGCAAGTATCAGGCACTGGTTGCATGATTTCAGCCATATGTGTTTAACTTTCAAACATTATTTAACTCTAAGCTATGTTTTTCTCTAAAAAAGCAGCATAAAATCATACAGCCAGTATCTGATACATTTATGATCCGCAGGCAGCATGTATCGGCGGTCAGGAGCCCTTTAAGTTCACAAAATCATCAGCAAAATCATGTTTAAAAAGTATTTAAAAAATAACATATGTTATCTGTTTTTTTTGTGCTCTCATTGACTTCTAATGCATGAGTCTGATGTGGAATAAGGATCAAAGTAGTGAATGCATCGGACAATGTGTAAAAGCTTTCATGTGAACCAGCATATTGACCTGCATTGTTCCTTGTGCTGACCGTATGCTACCTGTTTTACCAAAACACAAAACCCCAAAACATCAGGATCAGAAGATAATATACCAAACCAGTGTGGCCTCCTCATACCCATCCTGGTATGCTTTGCCTCCTCATCCCCATCAATATTCGTGCTGAGAAGTGAATATTCATTCTCTTTAATAGCGGGCACACATGATTGCTCAGCAGCTGCAGGAGCCAGCGGCTGCGGCTAACACTGTGCCCGCAATTAAAGGGAACCTGCCACCCCCAAAATCAAAGGTGAGCTAAGCCCACTGGCATCAGAGGCTTATCTACAGCATTCTGTAATGCTGTAGATAAGCCCCCGATGTATCCTGATAGATGAGAAAAAGAGGTTAGATTATACTCACCTGGGCGGGCGGGTCCGATCCGATGGGCGTCGGGGTCCGGGGCCTCCCATCTTCATAGGATGACGTCCTCTTCTTGTCTTCACGCTACGGCTCTGGGGCAGGCGTAGTTTTTCTGCCCTATTGAGGGCAGAGCAAAGTACTGCAGTGCGCAGGCGCCGGGCATCTCTGACCTTTTCCGGCGCCTGCACACTGCAGTACTTTGCTCTGCCCTCAAGAAGACAAGAAGAGGACGTCATCGTAAGAAGATGGGAGGCGCCGGACCAGACCACGACGCCCATCGGAACGGACCGCAGCGGTAACACCCCTGGGTGAGTTTAATCTAACCTCTTTTTCTCATCTTTCAGGATACATCGGGGGCTGTAGATAAGCCTCTGATGCCGGTGGGCTTAGCTCACCTTCGATTTTTGGGGTGACAGGTTCCCTTTAAAAACCAATGAATATTCATTGCTCTCTGCGCCTTTGGAAGTGGAGAGCAGTGGATATTCATTCCTTTAAGTAGACAGCACTCGTGAAAGGCTGGCAGCTGCAGGAAGTCGGCGGCTGCGGCCAACAGAATGTCTGCTATGAAGGAGCAGTGAATATTAATTTCTCTTTAGCAGCGGGCACAGGAGTTAGCCGCAGCAGCCAGCTCCTGCCTCCCGGGACCCTCTGCTCCCGCACCTCCCCATCCACAGAGCAGATATATCCGGACTAAAAGATCCACCTCCCATTTTCCTTCACATTTTTGGAGGAAAGAAGTGCATCTTATAGTCCGAAAAATACGGGAAGTTACAGCAATCCTATTAAATAGGTCATAAAAGACTGAGTGTTTTACTGCCTCAAGACGTGGGGTCAGAACTATGTAAGGCTGGGTTCACATTGCGTTATAGGCAGTCCGTTAGATGGACTATGTTACACTGTGGCATAACGCGGTGTAACGCAGTCCGTTAATGCCGCCATTAAGTCCTATGCCAGACGCATCACAAGCGATGTGCCGTCATTGAGTGACGGACCCTGGGACACAGGCTGCAGCATTTCAGGGTCCGTCACTGCTAGCGCAGATAGAGCATCTGCAAGCTCTATCTGCGCTAGCGTGATGACATATCGGCACTTGCGTTAACAGCAGCCCGTTAACGCATGTGTTGAACGGGCTGCTGTTAACGCAATGTGAACCTAGCCTAAGAGGAGTCCATTATCCACAGACATACGTGTTTTCTTCTTCTTCTCAGTTTGCTGAATTAACAATCACTAACAACTACCTAAGCAGCAGACGGACTAACGTGAAAGTATGATATTAGTGCAATGCATGTTGTAGGCTTGCAGCTGGGTACTGGATGGAGTGTAAATGTCACCGAAGAACCTAGGCGCAGTGATGTGAAACCCGGAGGAGTAGACTCCATCATGGATAGGTACTGAGAGGTTTGTTAAAGGGACACTGTCACCTGAATTTGGAGGGAACAATCTTCAGCCATGGAGGCGGGGTTTTGGGGTTTTTGATTCACCCCTTCCTTACCCGCTGGCTGCATGCTGGCTGCAATATTGGATTGAAGTTCATTCTCTGTCCTCCGTAGTACACGCCTGCACAAGGTAATCTTGCCTTGCGCAGGCGTGTACTCCATGGCTGAAGATTGTTCCCTCCAAATTCAGGTGACAGTGTCCCTTTAATGGGTCCATATTTTTGGGTCCGGGTTTTAGGAATGACTGATAGAGCTGGTCGTTCCTATCCTCCACTCCTGAAGGTGAAGCTGGGATAAAAGGGCAGCTGAACTTCCTCAGGAATGGTCTGGGAGGGGAGGTGGAAACACTTCTTGGACTTGGCTCTGTGTGTGAAGGTGAAAGTGTAAGAGAATGGTTAGCCATAATATATTGAACAGCCATGTTGGCTCTAGCAGCCATCTTGTGCAAAGATAGAAACCAACTAATTCTTCTAAAATGCTAATAAGATGTACTTCTGAAAGCCCTAGACAGATTGGAGATACAAGATGAGATCATGGCCATTAGCAGGTATAGTTAGCATACACACAGGTTAACCGGATCAGCTACAGGGCAATGAGATAATAAAAAAGGGTAACATATGGTAATAAATAAGTGGTAATAAATAAGTTGTCATTATGTACAGATTTATGTGACCAGCCTAATAGATGTGATGTGATTGATGACAGTGGCTAAGAGGAACATGGAGATTTACGAGTTCTAATGGAGTTTGGGGTAAGGAGCCTTAAAGTCATTACATTTAATGATTGTATGCTTTGTTCTTGAATATATGCTTTTCTCCGCAGTATGATGTTATCATGTATACGCTCTTTTGAAGCAATTTGCTTTCTTTGTCTGTATCATTTATAAAAAGTCTCTGTTATTCTTGTTCGGGACCACAACATCACCAGTCTGCTGCCAGGCCAGACCATCACCAGATATCTCAGCGTTACTTCGCCTCACTGACTTTTCCATGTGTTGTTCTGCTGCGAAATCTCCGAATAAACTTCAGTCTCAGCTTGATAAGAGGATTGTCTACAGATTTTTCCAGGCTCCTCCAGCTCTCAGTAAAGGCCCCTTCACATTAAGCGACGCTGCAGCGATACCGACAACGATTCGGATCGCTGCAGCGTCGCTGTTTGGTCGCTGGAGAGCTGTCACACAGACCGCTCTCCAGCGACCAACGATGCCGGTAACCAGGGTAAACATCGGGTAACTAAGCGCAGGGCCGCGCTTACTAACCCGATGTTTACCCTGGTTACCATGCTAAAAGTAAAAAAAAACAAACACTAGATACTTACCTACAGCTGTCTGTCCTCCAGCGCTGCGCTCTATATAGTTATATACTCACCCGTGGGGATCCAGCGAACCTCTGGCGATACGCGCGCGGCTGCCGCCATCTTCCGTTCCCAGGATGCATTGCGAAATTGCCCCAGATGACTTAGCCGTTATGGAGTGCGTTACCCGCGGCATAACGCGGTCCGTTACCGCCGGCATTAACCCTGTGTGAGCGGTGACTGGAGGGGAGTATGGAGCGGGCGCCGGGCACCGACTGCCGGGGAGTAAGGAGCGGCCATTTTCTTCTTGACTGTGCCCGTCGCTGATTGGTCGTGGCTGTTTTGCCGCGACCAATCAGCGACTTGGATTTCCATGACAGACAGAGAGATGGAAGTGACCCTTAGACAATTATATAGTAGACATTTAAAACGATGATTACTATTTAAAGTATGGCAAGTGCAACAGCCAACAATGATGCAAGCAGGCCTGTGGAATGGATTCGTTTATGCCCAATAAATAGATATTTGAACAGCTTAGAGCGATTTTACATGATTACATTCTTGTGAACCTCTGTCTAGGTGTTTTGAATATTTTGAAATTTATAGCACCAGCTGCGAAAAGCGGAAATTGGCAGAGGAATACTCGGTCTCCATCCTTAGCCTGTCTCGATAGTGATTTACTAGTGGACACAGAAACGGGATAATTAAGGAAACATGTTCTTTTCCTTAATTGCTTAACCCCTTTACCCCCGGAGCGTTCTCGTTTTTGCGTTTTCGTTTTTCGCTCCCCTCCTTCCTAGAGCCATAACTTTTTTATTTTTCCGTCAATATGGCCAAGTGAGGGCTTATTTTTTGCGGGCGAGTTGTACGGTGGCGCAGTGGTTAGCACAGCAGCCTTGCAGCGCTGGAGTCCTGGGTTCAAACCTCACCAAGGACAACATCTGAAAAGAGTTTGTATATATCTCCGTATATGCGTGGGTTTCCTCCGGGTACTCCAGTTTTCCCACATTCCAAAGACATACTGATAGGGAATTTAGATTGTGAGCCCCATCGGGGACAGTGATGATAATGTGTGCAACCTGTAAAGCGCTGCGGAATATGTTAGCGCTATATAAAAATAAAGATTATTATTATTACTTTTGAACGACACCATTGGTTTTACCAAGTGCGGTAAAATTGCAAAAAAAAAGAGCAAACCCACACTTTGCTTTTGCTAGATTCACTAAATGCTAAAACTTTTTTTTTTTTTATCTAAGTGGTGAAAAAAAAAAATTCAAAACTTTGCTAACCCCCCCTCCCCCACCAAAAAAAACCCAATGTGCGCAACTTTCCGATACCCGTACCGTCCCCATTTTTCATGATCTGGGGTCAGGTGAGGGGTTATTTTTTGCGCACTGGGCTGTCGTTTTTAATGATACCATTTTGGTGCAGATACGTTCTTTTGATCGCCTGTTACTGCATTTTAATGCAATGTCTCAGCAACCAAAAAAAACGTAATTCAGGCGTTTTAAATTTTTTTCTTGCTACGCCATTTAGCGATCAGGTAAATCCTTTTTTATTATTGATAGAATGGGCGATTCTGAACGCGGCGATACCAAATATGTGTAGGTTTGATTTTTTTTTTTATTGTTTTATTTTAAATGGGGCAAAAGGGAGGTGATTTGAACTTTTATATTTTTTTTTACTTTTTTCATATTTTTAAAAACTTTTTTTTTTTTGCATGCTTCAATAGCCTCCATGGGAGGCTAGAAGCTGCCACAACTTGATCGGCACTGCTACATAGAGGCGATGCTCAAATCGCCCCTATGTAGCAGAATTACAGACTTGCTAGGAGCGCCGACCACAGGGTGGCGCTCACAGCAATCCGGTATCAACAACCATGGAGACCTCTGGTTGTCATGCAGAGGCACCGATGACCCCAGATCATGTGATGGGGGTCACCGGTGAGCGCATTTCCGGCTGGATGGCCGAAAGTGCTTGTTAAATGACATGCCGCTGTCAGAGTTTGACAGCGGCATTTAACTAGTTAATAGGTGCGGGTGGATCACGATTTCACCATCGCCTATTGCGGGCACATGTCAGCTGTTCAAAACAGCTGACACGTCCCGGCCTTGAGGTGGGCTCACCGCCAGAGCCCACATCAAAGTACGTCCGATGGCAGTAAGGGGTTAATATACATAAGCTGGTGTTTTTAATAAGATCTGATCTGATTAAAAAAATATATATCAGTAGAGACATTTCCAGAGTCCCTCACCTCTATCCATTCAATATTTCATGTCCACGTCACTGCTGTAATTCTACATGGTTTGTTTTTTTTTACTTAAAAGTATCATCACATTTTTATCTATTATTAATTAGTTTTCTGACAGGAGGCAGACTATTCAGAGGTTTTCATATTTCAACAGCCCCCTGGATCCACAGATCGGAATTATAGATTAAACACAATGGATTTGCGTCTTTCTACTTTTATCAACTCTGCATTTAGTGGTTACTTCTCACCTGGATAGTCATCTGTAGGAATCTCCTCTTTACACCACTCATCACCAATCACAAATGTCTCGATATTATAAATATGGGTCAGATCTTCATCCTGAAACAAATATTGTAAAAGTCACAGACAGATGGAGAAGTCACATCTGTGATCAATTTTAATAGTGCCATCTCCACCGTTCTCATTCCACAAGTATAAAACATGTAATACTGGTGGGTAAAAGAAGACTGAGCACAAGACCTTCACAGCTGTCTACACATCATAGGGGAGATCTCATGACACCTTCTCTCCATCTACCTGATGATCCTGAGGAACATTGGGATCTTCTTTACAGTCCTGGTGAAGAAGAGGATGGGGACATCTCTCTGGTGTTGTCCTCTTACTGGATAGAACTGGAGGAAACACATACAGGGACTGAATTCATCCTTTACATACAGATAATTATAGGCCGTGTGCATTTAGTCCTGTCTATTACCTGGTGATAGGGGAGGCTGGGGAACCTCCATCATGACGTCCTTGTACAGATCTTTGTGTTCTTCTAAATACTCCCACTCCTCCATGGAGAAATAGACGGCGACATCCTGACACCTTATAGGAACCTGACACATACAATGATACGGTCATCTCCCTGTTCCCTTCATAGCGTTACTGTATAATGTCCCAGCATTCCCAGCAGTGTCACCTCTCCAGTCAGCAGCTCAATCATCTTGTAGGTGAGTTCTAGGATCTTTTGGTCATTGATGTCCTCATGTATCAGGCGGTGAGGTGGAGGCCCAGTGATTGGGCTCAGGGGTTTTCCCCGTCCCTCAGACACAGGGTCCTGACAGCGCTCACTAGAGGTCTTCTTCACTACTGTGTAATCCTGGTTATGGAGAGACACATTAATAAATCTCACTACAGACATTTCCAGAGTCCTCACCTCTCCAGTTCTGTCCATCTGTTATTCCCATAGATAATTATGTAATGTGACATCATCAGAATCTCTCACCTCTCCAGTAAGCCGGAAGAGGATCTCTAGGGTGAGGTGCATTATCTTCTCCACCATCTTTTTCCTTTCCCTATCCATCCTTGCTATGTCAAATTCTGTTATATAGAAGATCTCCACTGGGAGAATCTGATATTATAGGGACCTAAATAGAAAGAAGGTGAGCTGATGAAACATCATAAAGATACCATGTAATAACACAATTACTGGAAATAATAAGGGGAAACAAATGAGATAAAATGTGTATCTGTTGTAATTGCTACCTGTAGACCAGTGGTCTCCAACATTTCTGACCTAGAGAGCCACATTCCGCTCTGACAGGGCGTTGTGAGCCACATTTAGCTCCCTCCCCATCACAGTAGTGGCAACTAGAGTTGAGCGACTTTTACTTTTTTCGGATCGAGTCCAGTTTCGCAAAACCCGACTTAGTCAAAGGTCGGGTGAAATCGTCCGATTATTGCGAAAAGTCGGGGGCCGACTGAAACACGAAACCCAATGCAAGTCAATGGGGAATCAAAGTCGGCAGTGAGTGGAGGACAGAAAAACACCTACAGTATCCATTTTAATGCCAAAAACATCAATTCTTGTTACTTAAGCTTGTCAATCTTAATTTACTTTATAATAATAGTTAGGCATTAAAAACTGGGGGTCATTTGGCTAAAATTGTGGGGGGGTAGGGCTGGCTCAAGATTTTCGTGGGCCCAGGAAACGCGGAATACGTCACGGCGGTGGAGCAGGGAGAGATAAGTATTTCAACTTTGCAAGTGCTGTGATCCTGAGCAAGCAGGGGGGGCCCACTCGTTGGCACTGGCACAGGGCCCCTCATAGTATGGCGGTGCGTTTGACGTCGGGTGGCGCCTCCCACTGCCAGAGACACTTTTGCATACTATGAGGGGCCCTGTGCCATGGCCAACGAGTATGCCCCCACCCACCTGATGAAGGAACCTGCACTGTCATCTGCACCTTCCTCTTTGTCCCCGTGTAAGGTGGTATAGTATGCGGGAAGGGGAACCTGACTTTCAGCAGGGTCAGATTCTGGCTCTGTAGAGTGCAAGGGGAATGTAGTGGTCTGGGTCAATGTACCAACAGACTCATCTAGCAGGGGCTGGGCAATGGGCAGGATGAGGAGGAAACACAGATATAGGCCCAAATAATAAAGTAGGCTAAATGCAGTTCAAAATTGGTAACAGGACTATACAGGCGGCATTGCTTTGTTCAGTGGAGGAAAACTGTAATGAGTGGCAGACACAGTTATTAGGCCCAAATAATAAATTGGGCTAAATGTCTGCCAAAAAATTGTTCATAAATAAACAGGCGACATTGCTTTGCTCAGTGTCGGAAAATTGTAATGAGTAGCAGACTAAGTTAGTAGGCCCAAATAATAAAGTAGGCTAAATGTCTGCCAAAAAATGTTCATAAACAGGTGGCGTAGCTAGGTACAGAGGTGGGCTCCTCTGCTGAGTAGCAGATAGTGGTAATAGGCGCAAAGTATTAACTGGTCTAAATGGAGGCCAGGGCCCCTGTATATTTTAACTATCATCTATCATTTCAACAAATTTGTATTGACAGTGCCACTGAAGGATTTAACAGCACAGACTACACAGTGGTGAAGCAGGGAGAGGTAAGTATTGCAAGTGGTAGAGCACTGTTCGAGTTGGGTGGGAACACTCTCTCGTGGGCGGCGGTACTGGCACAGGGCCCCTCATATTACGACGGTGTGTCTGACATTGTTTGTGCACCACCACCGTCAGAGACACTTCATTGTACTATGAGGGACCCTGTGCCAGTGCCGTCGCCCAAGAGTGGGCCCACCCACCTGTCCAGGCAATCGGCACTCGCACGGGTGCTTGCGCCAGGTGGTGACCACGGCTCTGTGGGGGGAGTCAGCCCATTTAGGGAGGTATAAAAATGGGCTATGGTGGACATTCAGCAGCTTCAAATGGAGGAATTGGAGAAGTCTGTAAGAGGAGGCCAAAAGCAAGACATTTTTTAGGCAAGCTACGTGTCAGCAGGGGAAGGTGGGGCAAAATAATTTGAAATCCATGATTGGTTCATTTTAATGAAGGTTAGATCATCAACATTCTGGGTAGCCAGACGTGTCCTTTTTTTTCGGTCAGTATTGAACCAGAAGCACTGAAGACTCTTTCTGATAGCACACTAGCAGCAGGGCAAGCGAGCTCCTGTAATGCATATTCTGCCAAAACGTCTTGTTCCTGACCGGGAGCATCCACTGCCGACTCGCTGCTTTTATATTTGGAACTTTCTGAAGAGGAGGCGAAAGAGCTAGAGGCTGAGTCAGCAAGGAAAGCCAAAACTTTTTCCTGCTGCTCCGGCTTTAAAAGCTGTTTTCCTACTCCCAGATAAGGGAGCCTTCGAGGCCTTGTGTAGCCAGACGATGACGCTGGCTCAATACTTCCAGCCTTAGGTGCTATTGTGCTTTTGCCACTACCACCAGATGCACCACTGTTATGAACTGGTGGTTTAGAAACACAATGGACCTGGTGATTAAGAGCACACAAAATGACCTGATAGTTACTAATAACATAGGACGAGCTCTGAGACGTGGGAACTCTGCTGACCGCAATCCCTAATCCTATCACACCACACTAGAAGTAGCCGTGGAGCGCTCCTGACCAGACCTAGGCGCCTCGGCACAGCCTAAGAAACTAGCTAGCCCTGAAGATAGAAAAATAAGCCTACCTTGCCTCAGAGAAATTCCCCAAAGGAAAAGGCAGCCCCCCACATATAATGACTGTGAGTAAAGATGAAAATACAAACACAGAGATTAAATAGATTTTAGCAAAGTGAGGCCCGACTTACTGAATAGACCGAGGATAGGAAAGATAGCTTTGCGGTCAGCACAAAAACCTACAAACAACCACGCAGAGGGTGCAAAAAGACCCTCCGCACCGACTAACGGTACGGAGGTGCTCCCTCTGCGTCCCAGAGCTTCCAGCAAGCAAGACAAACCAAAATAGCAAGCTGGACAGAAAAAATAGCAAACAAAAGAAACACAAGCAGAACTTAGCTTATGCAGAGAAGACAGGCCACAAGAACGATCCAGGAGAGAGCAAGACCAATACTGGAACATTGACTGGAGGCAAGGAGCGAAGAACTAGGTGGAGTTAAATAGAGCAGCACCTAACGACTTAACCTCGTCACCTGAGGAAGGAGACTCAGAAGCCGCAGCCCCACTCACATCCACCAGAGGAAGCCCATGGACAGAACCAGCCGAAGTACCACTCATGACCACAGGAGGGAGCTTGACCACAGAATTCACAACAGTACCCCCCCCCCTTGAGGAGGGGTCACCGAACCCTCACCAGAGCCCCCAGGCCGACCAGGATGAGCCAAATGAAAGGCACGAACCAGATCGGCAGCATGAACATCAGAGGCAAAGACCCAGGAATTATCTTGCTGACCATAACCCTTCCACTTAACCAGGTACTGGAGTTTCCGTCTCGAAATACGAGAATCCAAAATCTTCTCCACCACATACTCCAACTCCCCCTCAACCAAAACCGGGGCAGGAGGATCAACGGATGGAACCACAGGTGCCACGTATCTCCGCAACAATGACCTATGGAATACATTATGGATGGAAAAAGAAGCTGGAAGGGTCAAACGAAACGACACAGGATTAAGAACCTCAGAAATCCTATACAGACCAATGAAACGAGGCTTAAATTTAGGAGAGGAAACTTTCATAGGAATATAACGAGATGACAACCAAACCAAATCCCCAACACGAAGTCGGGGACCCACACAGCGCCTGCGGTTAGCGAAACGTTGAGCCTTCTCCTGGGACAATGTCAAATTGTCCACTACATGAGTCCAAATCTGCTGCAACCTATCCACCACAGTATCCACACCAGGACAGTCCGAAGACTCAACCTGCCCTGAAGAGAAACGAGGATGGAAACCAGAATTGCAGAAAAACGGCGAAACCAAAGTAGCCGAGCTGGCCCGATTATTAAGGGCGAACTCAGCCAAAGGCAAAAAGGACACCCAATCATCCTGATCAGCAGAAACAAAGCATCTCAGATATGTTTCCAAGGTCTGATTGGTTCGTTCAGTTTGGCCATTTGTCTGAGGATGGAAAGCCGAGGAAAAAGACAAATCAATGCCCATCCTAGCACAAAAGGATCGCCAAAACCTCGAAACAAACTGGGAACCTCTGTCAAAAACGATGTTCTCCGGAATGCCATGTAAACGAACCACATGCTGGAAAAACAATGGCACCAAATCAGAGGAGGAAGGCAATTTAGACAAGGGTACCAAATGGACCATCTTAGAGAAGCGATCACAAACCACCCAAATGACCGACATCTTTTGAGAGACAGGGAGATCCAAAATAATATCCATAGAGATATGTGTCCAGGGCCTCTTCGGGACCGGCAAGGGCAAAAGCAACCCACTGGCACGAGAACAGCAGGGCTTAGCCCGAGCACAAGTCCCACAGGACTGCACAAACGAACGCACATCCCGCGACAGAGACGGCCACCAAAAGGATCTAGCCACCAAATCTCTGGTACCAAAGATTCCAGGATGACCAGCCAACACCGAACAATGAACCTCAGAGATAACTCTACTCGTCCATTTATCAGGGACAAACAGTTTCTCCGCTGGGCAACGGTCAGGTCTATTAGCCTGAAATTTTTGCAGCACCCGCCACAAATCAGGGGAGATAGCAGACAAAATAACCCCCTCTTTGAGAATACCCGCCGGCTCAGGCAAACCCGGAGAGTCGGGCACAAAACTCCTAGACAGGGCATCCGCCTTCACATTCTTAGAGCCCGGAAGGTACGAAACCACAAAGTCAAAACGGGAGAAAAACAGCGACCAACGAGCCTGTCTAGGATTCAACCGTTTGGCAGACTCGAGATAAGTCAGATTCTTGTGATCAGTCAAGACCACCACGCGATGCTTAGCTCCTTCAAGCCAATGACGCCACTCCTCGAATGCCCACTTCATGGCCAGCAACTCACGATTGCCAACATCATAATTACGCTCAGCAGGCGAAAACTTCCTGGAAAAGAAGGCACATGGTTTAATCACTGAGCCATCGGAACTTCTTTGCGACAAAACAGCCCCCCGCTCCAATCTCAGAAGCATCAACCTCGACCTGGAACGGGAGCGAAACATCTGGCTGGCACAACACAGGGGCAGAAGAAAAACGACGCTTCAACTCCTGTAAAGCTTCCACAGCAGCAGAAGACCAATTGACCACATCAGCACCCTTCTTGGTTAAATCAGTCAACGGTTTAGCAATACTAGAAAAATTATTGATGAAGCGACAATAAAAATTAGCAAAGCCCAGGAACTTTTGCAGACTCTTCAGAGATGTCGGCTGAGTCCAATCATAAATGGCCTGAACTTTAACAGGGTCCATCTCGATAGTAGAAGGGGAAAAAATGAAACCCAAAAATGAAACCTTCTGAACACCAAAGAGACACTTTGACCCCTTCACAAACAAAGAATTCGCACGCAGGACCTGGAACACCATTCTAACCTGCTTCACGTGAGACTCCCAATCATCCGAGAAGACCAAAATATCATCCAAGTATACAATCAGGAATTTATCCAGGTACTCTCGGAAGATGTCATGCATAAAGGACTGAAATACTGATGGAGCATTGGAAAGCCCGAATGGCATAACCAGGTACTCAAAATGGCCCTCGGGCGTATTAAATGCTGTTTTCCATTCATCGCCCTGTTTAATACGCACAAGATTATACGCACCACGAAGATCTATCTTGGTGAACCAACTAGCCCCCTTAATCCGAGCAAACAAATCAGACAGCAGCGGCAAGGGGTACTGAAATTTGACTGTGATTTTATTAAGAAGGCGGTAATCAATACAAGGTCTCAACGAACCATCCTTCTTGGCCACAAAAAAGAACCCCGCTCCCAATGGCGACGACGACGGGCGAATATGACCCTTCTCCAAGGATTCCTTTACATAACTCCGCATAGCGGCGTGCTCAGGCACAGACAAATTAAACAGTCGACCTTTAGGAAACTTACTACCAGGAATCAAATCGATAGCACAATCGCAATCCCTATGCGGAGGTAGGGCACTGGATTTGGGCTCATCAAATACATCCCGGTAATCCGACAAGAACTCTGGGACCTCAGAAGGGGTGGATGATGAAATAGACAGAAATGGAACATCACCATGTACCCCCTGACAACTCCAGCTGGACACAGACATAGATTTACAATCCAATACTGGGTTATGGACTTGTAGCCATGGCAACCCCAACACGACCACATCATGCAGATTATGCAACACCAAAAAGCGAATGATGCGCAGGAGCCATGCACATGGTCAGTTGGGTCCAGTACTGAGGCTTATTCTTGGCCAAAGGCGTAGCATCAATTCCTCTCAATGGAATAGGATACTGCAAGGGCTCCAAGAAAAACCCACAGCGCCTAGCAAACTCCAAGTCCATCAAATTCAGGGCAGCGCCTGAATCCACAAATGCCATTACAGAATAGGACGACAGAGAGCAAATCAGAGTAACGGACAAAAGAAATTTAGACTGTACCGTACCAATGGTGGCAGACCTAGCGAACCGCTTAGTGCGCTTAGGACAATCGGAGATAGCATGAGTGGATTCACCACAGTAAAAACACAGCCCATTCTGACGTCTGTGTTCTTGCCGTTCAGCTCTGGTCAAAGTCCTATCACACTGCATAGGCTCAGGCCTATGCTCAGAGAATACCGCCAGATGGTGCACAGCTTTGCGCTCACGCATGCGCCGATCGATCTGAATGGCCAAAGACATAGACTCATTCAGACCAGCAGGCGTGGGAAATCCCACCATGACATCCTTAAGGGCTTCAGAGAGACCCTTTCTGAAAATTGCTGCCAGCGCACATTCATTCCATTGAGTGAGCACAGACCACTTCCTAAACTTCTGACAATATATCTCTACCTCATCCTGACCCTGACACAGAGCCAGCAAATTTTTCTCTGCTTGATCCACTGAATTAGGTTCATCATAAAGCAATCCGAACGCCAGAAAAAACGCATCAATATCACATAATGCAGGATCTCCTGGCGCAAGGGAAAATGCCCAGTCTTGAGGGTCGCCACGTAATAAAGAAATAATGATCTTAACTTGTTGAACTGGGTCACCAGAGGAGTGGGGTTTCAAAGCCAGAAACAGTTTGCAATTATTTTTGAAATTCAGAAACTTAGCTCTATCTCCAGAAAATAAATCAGGAATAGGAATTCTAGGTTCTAACATAGATTTCTGAACCACAAAGTCTTGAATATTTTGTACTCTTGCAGTGAGATGATCCACACAAGAAGACAGACCTTTAATGTCCATCACTACACCTGTGTCCTGAACCACCCAAATGTCTAGGGGAAAAGAAAGACAAAACACAGTGCAGAGAAAAAAAAATGGTCTCAGAACTTCTCTTTTCCCTCTATTGAGAAGCATTAGTACTTTGGGCCTCCAGTACTGTTATGAACTGGTGGTTTAGAAACACAATGGACCTGGTGATTAAGAGCACACAAAATGACCTGATAGTTACTAATAACATAGGACGAGCTCTGAGACGTGGGAACTCTGCTGACCGCAATCCCTAATCCTATCACACCACACTAGAAGTAGCCGTGGAGCGCTCCTGACCAGACCTAGGCGCCTCGGCACAGCCTAAGAAACTAGCTAGCCCTGAAGATAGAAAAATAAGCATACCTTGCCTCAGAGAAATTCCCCAAAGGAAAAGGCAGCCCCCCACATATAATGACTGTGAGTAAAGATGAAAATACAAACAC
The DNA here is from genome assembly GCF_032444005.1 of Ranitomeya imitator. Lineage (NCBI taxonomy): Eukaryota > Metazoa > Chordata > Amphibia > Anura > Dendrobatidae > Ranitomeya > Ranitomeya imitator. The sequence continues at coordinate 372,963,125 of NC_091283.1, forward strand.
AGAGATGAAATAGATTTTAGCAAAGTGAGGCCCGACTTACTGAATAGACCGAGGATAGGAAAGATAGCTTTGCGGTCAGCACAAAAACCTACAAACAACCACGCAGAGGGCGCAAAAAGACCCTCCGCACCGACTAACGGTACGGAGGTGCTCCCTCTGCGTCCCAGAGCTTCCAGCAAGCAAGACAAACCAAAATAGCAAGCTGGACAGAAAAAATAGCAAACAAAAGAAACACAAGCAGAACTTAGCTTATGCAGGGAAGACAGGCCACAAGAACGATCCAGGAGAGAGCAAGACCAATACTGGAACATTGACTGGAGGCAAGGAGCAAAGAACTAGGTGGAGTTAAATAGAGCAGCACCTAACGACTTAACCTCGTCACCTGAGGAAGGAGACTCAGAAGCCGCAGCCCCACTCACATCCACCAGAGGAAGCCCATGGACAGAACCAGCCGAAGTACCACTCATGACCACAGGAGGGAGCTTGACCACAGAATTCACAACACACCACCATCAGTACCAGCTGGCAACCACCGCCCATGGGCTCTTCCACCAGACTTCCTCATTTTTTGGAAAATCTAACCAAATTAACAACCGTTATATGGTACTCTAAAACAAGGTAGAAGGTGTATATAAACTTGTTGAGAATTTAAATCTCCCTTTTTTGGGGGGAGACTGAACCAAAACTCAGGCACTGTGCATAAAACAACACAATGTAAGTGGCAGAAAGTGGCTGGTTGATATACGACAAACTAACAGGACTGAAGTAGATCCACTTTGTGAGAATTTGAATCTCCTTTTTTTGGGGGAGACTGAACCAAAACTCAGGCCCTGTGTATATAACAATGCAATCTAAGTGGCAGAAAGTGGCTGGCTGACATACGACAAACTAACAGGACTGAAGTATATCCACTTTGTGAGAATTTCAATCTCACTTTTTTGGTGGGAGACTGAACCAAAACTCAGGCCCAGTGTATATAACAACACAATGTAAGTGTCAGAAAGTGGCAGGAAGATATATGAAAAAATACAAGGACTGTAGTACAATTTCAATCTCCCTACAATGATCTCAGGACAAGTATGGCAGAAATAAAAGGGACTGCTGCACACAAAAGTGTGGACAAAAACAAGATAACTGTGCAGAAAGGAGCAACAGGATTTTTGCTTTTAAAAAAGCAGTTGGTTTGCACAGCAGCGTGCAAACAGCAATGCAGCTATCAGGGAGCCTTATAAGGCAGCCTAATAAGCTACAGAGCTGATGCACAAAAATATAGCCTCCACTGTCCCTGCAAACAAATGGTGGTGCTGGACAGTGGAAATCACTACAGCACAAGCAGTTTGGGGGTTAATCTTCCCTCCCTAACTATATCCCTTCTGATGAAGCTGCAGCAACCTCTCCCTATGCTAAGATCGGTAGAAGTAAGATGGCGGTCGGCATGCACGCCCCTTTATAACCTCTGTGACGCTGTAGAAAGCAAGCCAATCACTGCCATGCCCTTCTCTAAGATGGTGGGGACCGAGACCTATGTCATCACGCTGCCTACACTCTGCGTCCTCCTTCATTGGCTGAAAAATGGCGCTGAAAGCGTCATACGAAACACGACTTTTGCGTGCAGATTGGCTAACTCATGGCCGATCCCACACTAGGATCGGGTCGGGTTTCATGAAACCCGACTTTGCCGAAAGTTGGCGATTTTAAAATTTGATCGATCCGTTTTGCTCAACCCTAGTGGCAACCAGAGCCCCTATTATGGGTATAATGATAACCAAAGCTTTTCCACAGAAATTTTCCCGAAGCAGTAAAACAAGATTCAGTGGTCCCGACTCCCCACAATACTCCCATTCAGTATTCTCCCATCCAGCACTCTCAACACATCATCACATCCAGCTTCAGGCACCTTCTCCAACAGGTAGTATCATCCTGTCTCCAGCGTAGCATACTTAAATTATCTATAAACCCCTAATACCAGTATATGTGCATCAGATCTGCTCTTGTGTGCAGGGCTACACACAAAATTCACCATTTTTAGATTTTCGTTTGCTAGACCTGCAGCTAATGCACCAAGATGGCAGACAGCCGCGAGCCACAATTCATGGGATCGCGAGCCACATGTGGCTCCCGAGCTACAGGTTGGGGACCCCTGCTGTAGACCATCACAAGACACAGACCAGAGATTATAGCATCACTAATGAAAGATTTAAAGGCAACCTGTCCGCAATATTATTCTCAGCAAACTACTGTGTCAGGTCGGTGCCATTATACTGATTAAAATGATACTTTGGGTGATTAAATCTGTCTTGTGGTTGTTGTTTAATCTGTGGTGGTGTCGTTATGTGGTGATCTGCTTGGCTATTCATACTGATAGCTCAGTGACCTACCCCCTACTGTACATACTGAATTTTGTATGCATTGAAGAAGAAAAAAAAATCACATAAAAAAAAAAAAATCACCATTCAGCAGGCGGCTGCGCCTGCGCTGCAGCATGATTGCATTTATAATATGCATTTAATTATTTTATTTGCTGGAATAAATTTATTCAAGAAAAATATGTCTCAAAATGGTGCTGGCCACGTCTGAGCAGTAGCATTTATCGGCGATCTAATAGATGCCACTGCAGAGGTGCAGCCGGCACCATCTTGCTAGGGGGTAAAAAAATGTTGTCGCCACCAAGATGGATCTGCCGATGCATGCGCAGTAGCATCTATTGAATCGCCGATAGATGCTACGGCGCAAGCGCGACTAGCGCCGTTTTGAGACAGAATTTTTTTTTCTGAATAAATTTATACCAGCAAATAAAATAATTAAATGCATATTATACACGCGAACATGTTGCAGCGCAGGTGCCGTCGCCTGTTTAAGGTGTTTTTTCCCCCCTATTTATTGAATACTCAGTATGTAAAATAGGGGGCAGGTCACTGAGGAAGCAGTGATCTGTCAGAAGCCATACATATAAATACCTAATCAAAGCACCACATAAAGCCCTGCCCACAGGCCGCCCCGAAGCACGAGAATCTCATTAACTCAAAACTGAAAATAAAGCTTAAACAACAACCACAAGACGGATTTCATCAACAAAGGTATCATTTTAATCAGTATAACAGCGCCGACCTGACAGTGTCTGTAGGTTACTCAGAACGATGCTGCTGACAGGTTCCCTTTAACAAGTATTTAGATATTTTCTTAAAGAGAAGTACTAACAAGAGATAGCAATCAATGTTAGGCAAATCAATTTGGATCCGAATTTCCACACGAAAATCGGATTCACTAGATTTCAGGGTCTTTTGTAATTTAGTCCACTTGAATCAGGAGAATTCTCTTATACAGAAGATCTCCACTGAGAGGATCCAATATTGTAGGGACCTGAACGTGAAGAAAATGAGCCGATGTAATATCATAAAAATCACAAAAATTACTGGCAATAAATGAAAACATAGGAGGAGAACATGTAGATGTTGTATTCTCTCCTTTTTTTTTCAGACTGGAACATGAATGGAATATATTTTCAAGGCGGCTCCACCATATCATACCTTCACAAGAACTCTGCAACCATTCTTGGGTCTCAGAGCTGGAAAAAGTGAAGACTGGCTCACATGAACCCTTCCTTCCCCTCCATTTATTATGCTTTCCTTTTCTTTATTAGGTCTGGAGAGACCTCACAGAACTATACATTTATTTTCATGTCAATCAGGGAACTTTCTATTTTGATCAATTTTATTCAGTTATGATCGAATCTGCAAATTACAGCAAAAAGGACATAAATCCAAATTAACCGCAGAAAAAAATAGTCGTGTATATGAATACCTGGTCACATTACCAATGTACTGCAGAATACAGCAGACCCCATGATAAAAGGTGGATGAGCAACTAGGCACAACTAGGCACATCAACCAAAAGTGGGTGCAAGGGGTGGTCGCTTAGTATTACAAATGCACACTGTGACGTCACCGCATTTAATCTGGATTATCCAGACATACTATTTCAGTAGGCTGTTGTGAATTCTGTTGTCGAACTCCCTCCTGTGGTCGTGAATGGTACTTCGGCGAGTTCTGTCCATGGACTCCCTCTGGTGGCTGCTCTATTTAACTCCACTCAGATCGTTACTCCATGCCAGCTGTCAATGTTCCTGCATTGGTTCAGTTCGCTCTTGGATCTTTCTGGTGACCTGTCTACTCCAGCAGAAGCTAAGTTCCTGCTTGTTATTATTTGTTCATTGTTTCCTTGTCCAGCTGCATATTATGATTTTGCCTTGCTAGCTGGAAGCTCTGGGATGCAGAGTGGCATCTCCGCACCGTTAGTCTGCGTGGTCTTTTGTAGTTTTTTGTGCTGACCGCAAAGATACCTTTCCTATCCTCTGTCTCTTTAGTAAGTCTGGCCTCCCTTTGCTGAAACCTGTTTCATTTCTGCGTTTGTGACTTTCATCTTTACTCACAGTCAATATATGTGGGGGGCTGCCTTTTCCTTTGGGGAATTTCTCTGAGGCAAGGTAGGCTTTATTTTCTATCTCTAGGGCTAGCTAGCTCTTAGGCTGTGAAGAGGCGTCTAGGGAGAGTCAGGAACGCTCCACGGCTATTTCTAGTTGTGTGATAGGATTAGGGGTTGCGGTCAGCAGAGCTCCCACATCCCAGAGCTTGTCCTGTGTGAGTTTAACTATCAGGTCGTGCCGGGTGCTCCTAACCACCAGGTCCATAACAGTAGGCCAAGGGACATGAGTTCGAGTTCATGTGAGAATGACTGTTGACCCTTATTGTCATTGAATTGATGTTCAATGGCTGCCATTTGTTGACTGGCTCCTGATTATATTTTGTATCTGTCCTAGTATTGCAGTCTTAGCATTGTTCTACTATCTTTGGGAAACAAAGGCACAATGATTGAAATGTTTGTTAATATGTTGACCCATTGGTGCTCTGCAATATGAAGGACAATCTATACATGTTGTTTGAACACTCCAGCAGTGAGGGACCCCCAAGCCTGTGGAAGAATGCCTGAATGACAAGTTGTGACCTATAAAAAGGAGGATCTGCTTGTGTTTAGAGAGTCTACATTACAGAAGCCATAGCATCATCATGTAAGAATGACTGTTGACCCTTATTGTCACAGAAGCAGGACTGAAACCGCATGCGCCGACAAGTTGGGATAAGCATTGCTATTAATTCCACCCCTTCAGTGACGCACAGCATTTTCATTGGTTGTACATCACATAAAGAAGCCATACCCTCCACACTAAAACATGCCCCCGGCAGAAGCTCAGGGCGAAACGCGCATCGGGGCTGACGAGGGAGGATTGATCGGCTCTCACTCTGTACCACTAGGTCGGCTTGGGGATTCATCTTCTAAGGTAATAATGATAATCTAATATATAAAGCTGAATGTGTGTATGTGTGTGTGTGTGTGTATGTCCGGGATTGGCATCTGCACCGTCGCAGCTACAGCCACAAAATTTTGCACAGTCACACGTCTGGACCCCGAGAGCGTCATAGGCTATATTGTGAGGTGAAATTTTAACCCCGCACGTTCCAATTCACCAAACAATTTTGCCCCTATCTACATAATGGGGAAAAAAGTGAAAGGAAAAGTGTTGGAGGCGTCGAAGCTACAGCCACAAAATTTTGCACAGTCACACATCTGGACCCCGAGAGCATCATAGGCTATGTTGTGAGGCGAAATTTTAACCCCGCGCGTTCCAATTCACCAAACAATTTTGCCCCTATCTACATAATGGGGAAAAAAGTGAAAGGAAAAGTGTTGGAGGCGTCGAAGCTACAGCCACAAAATTTTGCACAGTCACACGTCTGGACCCCGAGAGCGTCATAGGCTATGTTGTGAGGCGAAATTTTAACCCCGCGCGTTCCAATTCACCAAACAATTTTGCCCCTATCTACATAATGGGGAAAAAGTGAAAGGAAAAGTGTTGGAGGCGTCGCAGCTACAGCCACAAAATTTTGCACAGTCACACGTCTGGACCCTGAGAGTGTCATAGGCTATGTTGTGAGGTGAAATTTTAACCCGTGCTTTCCAATTCACCAAACAATTTTGCCCCTATCTACATAAAGGGAAAAAATGAAAGGAAAAGTGTTGGAGGCAAATTGACAGCTGCCAGATGTGAACAAGGGGGACGTAAAGAGTGAGAGCGATGGCGCCAAAGAGTATATACCGTACAGTTGCTAAGGTGGGGCCCCGACATGGGATACTCACCACACACGGGGATATGAACACACACACAAAATGCGCCACACACTACCACGTGCTTGAACACATATCACCCTCAGCACACAATTCACCACACATTCTCCAACCTCGCCACATAAAAGTCGAAACACAAAAGTCGCCGCTCAAAACTCGCCACGCGCAGAACTCGCCACATGCAAAAACTAGGCTCTTGCAAAACTCGCCACAAGTGCAAAACTCACCTCATGGAAAACTCGCCACACGCAAAACTTGCACACGCGGAAAAATTGCCACATGCACAAAAGTTGCAACACATGCAAAATTTGCCTCACACAAAACTTGCACATACTCAAAAGGCACCACACAAAACTCGCCACGCGCAAAACTCGCCATGCGCAAAACTTGCTGCACACAAGTTGCTACACTAACCTGTCACATGCAACTCGACACACAAAGTTGCTACACGCATGTTGCCACACAAAACTCATCTCACAAAAGTCGCTACATGCATGTCGCCACACGCAACTCAATACACACAACTTGACAAACGAAACTCGCCCTAAAACACACACAAGTCTGGTCTTATCCTTCAAAAATAAAAATCTGATTAATAAGCAGACAAACTACAACAAATGTACCATATAGGAAATACGGCAGCTGTCAGTCACATGACCTGTCTATTATGTGTATGTGTGAGCTAATATATACTGCCAGGGGGAGGGCTTCCTGTTGGCTGGGGATTTATCAGGCTGCCAATTTAGCTTACAAATACTGAGGTAAAAATACTGAGCAAATAACGTGTGAACGAGGTCTAATACAGAAGGAGAGGACACACAGGTATATACTATATACAGGGGAGATGACACACAGATATATACTATATACAGGAGAGATGACACACAGGTATATACTATATAGAGGAGGAGATGACATACAGGTACATATATATACAGGAGGAGATGACATACAGGTATATACTATATACAGGAGGAGATGACACACAGGTATATGCTATATATAGAAGATGACATGCAGGTATATACTATATACAGGAGGAGATGACACACAGATATATACTATATACAGGGGAGATGACACACGTATATACTATATACAGGAGGAGATGACATACAAGTATATACTATATATAGGAGATGACATTCAGGTATATACTATATATAGGGGAGATGACACACAGCAGGTATATAATATATACAGGGGAGAGGACATACAGGTATATACTATATACAGGAGATGACATACAGATGTATACTATATATAAGGGAGATGACAAACATGTATATACTGAGGTGATGAGGTGAAAATGAGAGGTGTGAGGTGAGAATGAAAAGGTGTGAGTGCAAAATGAGAGGAGTGAGGAAAAATAATGGAGTGATCAGAAAATGACAGATGTGAGGTTGAAATGACAAGTGTTAGGGGGGAATGAGAGGAGTGAGGGAGAAAATGAGAGGTGTGAGGGAGAAAATGAGAGATGTGATTGGGAAAATGAGAGGCGTGATGGGAAAATAAGAGAAGTGAGGTGCTATAACTAACCACAGATATTTACTATGCCCAGGCAACGCCGGGCTCTTCAGCTAGTATATATATATATATATCTCATAAAAATCATCGTAATCATATTAAAAATAACTATATCTGGTACAGCTGCATCCATAAATGTCTGATCTCTCAAAATATATATTTAACCTGATAAATGACAATGAAAAATAAAAAAAAATTTAAATGTCGAAGCCTAAAAATGGAATAAGAAGCAATTGAAATGTATGTACCACAAAATGGTGTCAGTAGAAACGTCAGCTCGCCACTTGTGATGAGTGTACGTGCTCGGATAAGGCGTCATCCAAGAATGATCGTGAGCTACTAATATGTTCCAGTCCCCACATGACTATCGGCTGTTAAGGAGTCCCTGCCATGCAGCCACAGGGACTCAAACATATTTTTTGAGCACGCCAAAGACACTAGGTTAGCACCTGAGCATGCTGAGATAACACCTTATACGAACACATTCACTCATCACACGATTAATAAGCTGTTCCATCGCTGTAGAAATGAAATCATTATAGGACTTGAAAAATGAAGAATGAAGATACAAACAAAAAATCATTTTTTTGGCACTCATAATAACAAAAAATAAATAATTACTATACAAGTTTGGTATCGAAGATATTGCACTGACCAGGAGAATTATCCTACATGGTCATTTTTTTCTGCTTAACCCCTTAGTGACAGAGCCAATTTGGTACTTAATGACCGAGCCAACTTTTGCAATTCTGACCACTGTCCCTTTATGAGGTTATAACTCTGGAACGCTTCAACGGATCCCGCTGATTCTGAGATTGTTTTTTCGTGACATATTGTACTTCATGTTAGTGGTAACATTTCTTCGATATTACTTGCGATTATTTATGAAAAAAACGGAAATATGGCGAAAATTTTTAAAATTTTGCAATTTTCAAACGTTGTATTTTTATGCCCTTAAATCAGAGAGATATGTCACGAAAAATACCGTAGTTAATAAATAACATTTCCCACATGTCTACTTTACATCAGCACAATTTTGGAAACAAAATTTTTTTTTGTTAGGGAGTTATAAGGGTTAAAAGTTGACCAGCAATTTCTCATTTTTACAACACCATTTTTTTTAGGGACCACATCACATTTGAAGTCATTTTGAGGGGTCTATATGATAGAAAATAATGAAGTGTGACACCATTCTAAAAATTACACCCCTCAAGGTTCTCAAAACCACATTCAAAAAGTTTATTAACCCTTTACGTGCTTCACAGGAACTGAAACAATGTGGAAGGAAAAAATGAACATTTAACTTTTTTTTGCAAACATCTTAATTCAGAACCATTTTTTTTATTTTCACAAGTGTAAAAACAGAAATGTAACCATAAATTTTGTTATGCAATTTCTCCTGAATACGCCAATACCCCATATGTGGGGGTAAACCACTGTTAGGGCGCACCGCAGAACTTAGAAGTGAAGGAGCGCCGTTTGACTTTTTCAATGCAGAATTGGCTGGAATTGAGATCGGACACCATGTCACATTTAGAGAGCCCCTGATGTACCTAAACAGTGGAAACTCCCCACAAGTGACACCATTTTGGAAACTAGACCCCTTAAGGAACTTATCTAGATGTGTGGTGAGCACTTTGAACCCCCAAGTGCTTCACAGAAGTTTATAACGTAGAGCCGTGAAAATAAAAAATCGCTTTTGTTTACACAAAAATGATCTTTTCGCCCACAAATTCTTATTTTCACAAGGGTAACAGGAGAAATTAGACCACAAAAGTTGTAGTGCAATTTCTCCTGAGTACGTCGATACCCAATATGTGGGGGTAAACCACTGTTTGGGCGCACCGCAGAGCTTGGAAGAGAAGGAGTGCCGTTTTACTTTTTCAATGTAGAATTGTCTGGAATTGAGATTGGACGCCATGTCGCGTTTGGAGAGCCCCTGATGTGCCTAAACAGTAGAAATCCCCCACAAGTGACCACATTTTGGAAACTAGACCCCCCATGGAACTTATCTAGATGTGTGGTGAGAACCTTGAATGCCCAAGTGCTTCACAGAAGTTTATAATGCAGAGCCGTGAAAATAAAAAATATATTTTTTTTCCACAAAAAAGATTTTTTAGCCACCAAATTTTTATTTTCACAAGGGTAACAAGAGAAATTGGACCCCAAAAGTTGTTGTCCAATTTGTCCTGAGTATGCTGGTACCCCATATGTGTGGGTAAACCACTGTTTGGGCACACGGCAGAGCTCGGAAGGAAGGAGCGCCGTTTTGGAATGCAGACTTTGATAGAATGGTCTGCGGGTATTATGTTGCGTTTGCAGAGCCCCTGATGTACCTAAACAGTAGAAACCCTCCACAAGTGACCCCATTTTGGAAACTAGACCCCCCAAGGAACTTATCTAGATGTGTGGTGAGAACTTTGAATGCCCAAGTGCTTCACAGAAGTTTAGAATGCAGAGTCGTGAAAATAAAAAATATTTTTTTTTCCACAAAAAAGATATTGTAGCCCCCAAGTTTTTATTTTCACAAGGGTAACAGGAGAAATTGGACTGCAATAGTTGTTGTCCAATTTATCCCGAGTACGCTGATGCGCCATATGTGGGGGTAAACCACTGTTTGGGCGCACGGCAGAGCTCGGAAGGGAAGGAGCGCCTTTTTGGAATGCAGACTTTGATAGAATGGTCTGTGGGCATTATGTTGCGATTGCAGAGCCCCTGATGTACCTAAACTGTAGTAACCCCCCACAAGTGACCCCATTTTGGAAACTAGACCCCCCAAGGAACTTATCTAGATGTGTGGTGAGAACTTTGAATGCCCAAGTGCTTCACAGAAGTTTAGAATGCAGAGTCGTGAAAATAAAAAATATTTTTTTTTTCCACAAAAAAGATATTGTAGCCCCCAAGTTTTTATTTTCACAAGGGTAATAGGAGAAATTGGACTGCAATAGTTGTTGTCCAATTTATCCCGAGTACGCTGATGCGCCATATGTGGGGGTAAACCACTGTTTGGGCGCACGGCAGAGCTCGGAAGGGAAGGAGCGCCTTTTTGGAATGCAGACTTTGATAGAAAGGTCTGTGGGCATTATGTTGCGATTGCAGAGTCCCTCATGTACCTAAACTGTAGTAACCCCCACAAGTGACCCCATTTTGGAAACTAGACCCCCCAAGGAACTTATCTAGATGTGTGGTGAGAACTTTGAATGCCCAAGTGCTTCACAGAAGTTTAGAATGCAGAGTCGTAAAAATAAAAAATATTTTTTTTTTTCACAAAAAAGATTTTGTAGCCCCCAAGTTTTTATTTTCACAAGGGTAACAAGAGAAATTGGACCCCAGAAGTTGTTGTCCAATTTATCCCGAGTACGCTGATGCCCCATATGTGGGGGTAACCCACTGTTTGGGCGCACGGCAGAGCTCAGAAGGGAGGGAGCACCATTTGACTTTTTGAGCGCAAAATTGGCTGTCGTGTTTGGAGACCCCCTGATGTACCTAAACAGTGGAAACCCCCCAATTCTAGCTCCAACCCTAACCCCAACACACCCCTAACCCTAATCCCAACCTCATCCATAATCCTAATCACTAACCCTAACCATAATCACAACCCTTACCCCAAAACAACCCTAATGTCAACCCTAACCATAACCCTAATCAAAACCCTAAATCCAACACACCCCTAATCCTAATTTCAACCCTAACCTCAAACCTAACCCTAATCCCAATACACCCCTAACCTTAACCCTAATCCCAAACCTAACCCTAATCCCAATACACCCCTAATCACAACCCTAACCTTAACCCTAATCCCAAACCTAACCCTAATCCCAGCTCTAACCCTAACTTTAGCCCCAACCCTAGCCCTAACTTTAGCCCCAACCCTAACCCTAGCCCTAGGGCTACTTTCACACTTGCGTCGTTTGGCATTCCGTCGCAATCCGTCGTTTTGGACAAGAAACGGATCCTGCAAATGTGCCCGCAGGATGCGTTTTTTGCCCATAGACTTGTATTGCCGACGGATCGTGACGGATGGCCACACGTCGCGTCCGTCGTGCACTGGATCAGTTGTGTTTTGGCGGAGCGTCGGCACAAAAAAACGTTCAATGAAACATTTTTTTGTACGTCGCATCCGCCATTTCTGACCGCGCATGCGTGGCCGTAACTCCGCCCCCTCCTCCCCAGGACATAGATTGGGCAGCGGATGTGTTGAAAAACTACAGCTGCTGCCCACATTGTGCACAATTTTCACAACGTGCGTCGGTATGTCGGGCCGACGCATTGCGACGGCCCCGTACCGACGTAAGTGTGAAAGAAGCCTAACCCTAAGTTTAGCCCCAACCCTAACCCTAAATTTAGCCCCAACCCTAACCCTAAATTTAGCCCCAACCCTAACCCTAAATTTAGCCCCAACCCTAACCCTAACCCTACCCCTAACCCGATCACATCGGAGGACAGAGAAATTAAAAAGAGATCGCTTTTTTTTTTTTTTTTTTGCGATCGCCGGTAAACGGTTAATTACCGGCGATCGCAAATGCGGGGTGGGTTAAAAAAACCCCGAATCATGTTCTCTGGGGTCTCGGCTACCCTCGGCAGCCGAGACCCCGGAGAAAATCGGCCTCTGGGGGGCGCTATGGACTTTTTCCACAGCGCCGTTAATTAACGGCGCTGTGGTTTAAGTACCCTTAGCGGCCGCCGTTAAAAGGCGTATCGGCGGTCGCTAAGGGGTTAAATAGCATGAAGAGCGGGGAAATCAGGAAGGAATCAGAAATCTATCCCGGTATAAAACCCACAATCCTCCCATAATGTGACATCTCTGTGTTTTCTCCATATTCTGCCCCACAGTCTCCTCCTCCAGGATCAGTGTCCTCAGTACAGGACCGACGCCACAGACATTTCATGGGAAATCCCTTTATTCTAAACTATTACACCCGAAATTAGGGAAATTACAGCTTCTCCATTTCTCCAGATTTCTATGGAGAGAAAAACCCGACATTTCCATTCCCTGTAATCTCCACCATCTGTCCCCAAACCAGAGCGCCCTCCCCTGTATACATGAGCACAGCCAGCGTTCTATTACTGTACATATACACATGGCAGAGCTGGGGGCACTATCTCCGGGAATGGAGGGGTTACTGCCCCCTGCCCCCGCCCAGTAATGGAGAATCTCCAGCACCTACCTCCACCTGCAGAGCCGCACACCACATATATGGCTGTTCTGTGCGCACAGGACCTGTGATGAGGTCACAGGAGGGGAGGAGTCAGGGGTCACATGATCAGGGGCCTCAGTGTATGCAGGACTGTGCTGTGCTGGTTGTCATGGTGCTGGATGAGGGGAAGTTTATGTGTGGGGTCAGGAGGGGTTTACAGTGTGTACGGAGAGGAGCCGTGTGTGTACGAGGTGTATGGAGCAGAGCCGCATGTGTACGAGGTGTACGGAGCAGAGCCGTGTGTGTACGAGGTGTATGGAGCAGAGCCGCATGTGTACGAGGTGTACGGAGAAGTGTGTATATGAGGTGTACGGAGCAGAGCCGTGTGTGTACGAGATGTACGGAGAGGAGCCATGTGTGTACGAGGTGTACGGAGCGGAGCCATGTGTGTACGAGGTGTACGGAGAAGTGTGTATATGAGGTGTACGGAGCAGAGCCGTGTGTGTACGAGGTGTACGGAGCAGAGCCGCGTGTGTACGAGGTGTACGGAGCAGAGCCGCGTGTGTTACACAAGATGTACGGAGCGGAGCCGCGTGTGTTTGAGGTGTACAGAGCGGAACCGCGTGTGTACGGAGCAGAGCCATGCTGAGACAACACAGAGTTAGTGACCACCTGTGGACCCCACTACCTGCAGACTAGGGTGTGTGTGTATGGAGCGGAGCCATGTGTGTACTAGGTGTACAGAGCGGAGCCACGTGTGTACAAGGTGTACGGAGCGGAGCTGTGTGTGTACTAGGTGTACGGAGCGGAGCCGCGTGTGTACTAGGTGTACGGAGTGGAGCCGCGTGTGTACTAGGTGTACGGAGTGGAGCCGCGTGTGTATGGAGTGGAGCCGTGTGTGTACGAGGTGTACGGAGCGGAGCTGTGTGTGTACTAGGTGTACGGAGCGGAGCCGCGTGTGTACTAGGTGTACGGAGTGGAGCCGCGTGTGTACTAGGTGTACGGAGTGGAGCCGCGTGTGTATGGAGTGGAGCCGTGTGTGTACGAGGTGTACGGAGCGGAGCCGCGTGTGTACTAGGTGTACGGAGTGGAGCCGCGTGTGTACTAGGTGTACGGAGTGGAGCCGCGTGTGTATGGAGTGGAGCCGTGTGTGTACGAGGTGTACGGAGCGGAGCCGCGTGTGTAGTAGGTGTACGGAGCAGAGCCGCGTGTGTACTAGGTGTTCGGAGATCAGACGCCATGTCGCGTTTGGACAGCCCCGATGTGCCTAAACAGTGGAAACCCTCCCACAAGTGACACCATTTTGGAAAGTAGACCCCCTAAGGAACTTATCTAGATGTGTGATGAGCACTTTGAACCCCCAAGTGCTTCACAGAAGTTTATAATGTAGAGCTGTAAAAATCAAAAATCTAATTTTTTTTCTCACAAATTATTTTTTAGCCCCCAATTTTTTATTTTCCCAAGGGTAACAGGAGAAATTAGTCCACAAAAGTTGTTGTCCAATTTGTCCTGAGTACGCTGATACCCCATATGTGGGGGTAAACCACCATTTGGGCGCATGGCAGAGCTCGGAAGGGATGGAGCACCGTTTTACTTTTTTAACGCAGAATTGGCTGGAATTGAGATCGGACGCCATGTCGCGTTTGGAGACCCCCTTGTCACGGGGTCCTTATCCGATATTACACAATCAACAGAGCTAGAGTATAATAAACAATTCCAAGACCTTTATTTAGGCAAAAAATACCAAAGGTCCTTATACGATCCACCATACAAAGGATAAAATAGTCCAGAATCTGAATGCGGTTCAGTAACAGGACAAAAGTCCAACAATCCAGCAGACAGAGGATAACATAGTCCATATATGCTTCTTTATCTTTGAGGTGCTGTGAACACATCATCATTCCAGACAGGACTAATCTGTGTCTCACCTCGCAGGCGTGTACTACGACATAGAATGAACTTCAATCCAATATTGCGGCCAGCATGCAGCCAGCGGGTAAGGAAAGGGTGAATCAAACACCCGAAAACTCCACCCATATGACCGAAAACCGGTCCCGCCAAATTCAGGTGACAGGTTCCCTTTAAGTATATAATTCCACATGTGTTAATTCATAGTTTTGATGCCTTCAGTGTGAATGTACAATTTTCATAGTCAGGAAAATACAGAAAAATCTTTAAATGGGATGGTGTGTCCAAACTTTTGCTCTGTACTGTATATTTTTACACATCATATATATTTTTTTTAACTTTATTGCATTGTCCCAGGTTGGGACATCACTATATAAAGTCAGATCGCTGATCTGACACTTTGCATAGCACTGTGTCACATCAGCGATCTGACAGGCAGTGTAGGAAGTTTGCCAGCACCTGCTCTTAGTAGGCGCTCGCAAGCCACCTCACTGCAGGACCCGGAAGGAACCCACGTGGCCATTTGGAGCTAGGGTCTCCGTGGAGAGCACAGGAACAACGCGATCGCATCGCGTTGTTCCGGTGGGAGAGCGCAGGGAGTCCCTGTCAGTACTAACAGCAGCATCAGAGGGGTTAAATGCCCGCAACCGGTGCTAGCACCAATCATGGGCGTTGACCAGCACCCGATCACCACGGCACGCAGCGTGAGGCAGCGGTGATCGTGCCACCATACCAGTACTGCTCCAGGCAGAAATGCAGTTCCCGCAGAGCAGTATTAGTACGGCGGAGGTCAGGAAGGGGTTTAACCCCTTTCTGACCTCGGACGGGATAGTACGTCCGAGGTCGGAAGCCCCGCTTTGATGCGGGCTCCGGCGGTGAGCCCGCATCAAAGCCGGGACATGTCAGCTGTTTTGAACAACTGACATGTGCCCGTAATAGACGCGGGCAGAATCGCGATCTGCCCGCGCCTATTAACTAGTTAAATGCCGCTGTCAAACGCAGACAGCGGCATTTAACTACCACATCCGGCCGGGCGGAAATGACGTCATCGCCGACCCCCGTCACATGATCGGAGGTCGGCGATGCTTCAGAATGGTAACCATAGAGGTCCTTGAGACCTCTATGGTTACTGATCGCTGGTAGCTGTGAGCGCCACCCTGTGGTCGGCGCTCACAGCACACCTGATTTTCTGCTACATAGCAGCGAACAGCAGATCGCTGCTATGTAGCAGAGCCGATCGTGCTGTGCCAGCTTCTAGCCTCCCATGGAAGCTATTGAAGCATGGCAAAAGTAAAAAAAAAAAGTGAAAAAAATATAAAAGTTTAAGTCACCCCCCTTTCGCCCCAATCAAAATAAATCAATAAAAAAAAATAAAATCTACACATTTGGTATCGCCGCGTTCAGAATCGCCCAATCAATTAAAAAAAAAGTATTAACCTGATCGCTAAACGACATAGCGAGAAAAAAATTCGAAACGCCAGAATTATGTTTTTTTTGTCGCCGCGACATTGCATTAAAATGCAATAACGGGCGAGCAAAAGAACATATCTGCACCATCATGCTATCATTAAAAACGTCGTCTCGGCACGCAAAAAATAAGCCCTCAACCGACCCCAGATCATGAAAAATGGAGACGCTACGAGTATCGGAAAATAGCACAATTTTTTTTTTTTTTTTTTTTTAGCAAAGTTTGGAATTTTTTTTTCACCACTTAGGTAAAAAATTACCTAGTCATGTTAGGTGTCTATGAACTCGTACTGACCTGGAGAATCATAATGGCAGGTCAGTTTTAGCATTTAGTGAACCTATCAAAAAAGCCAAACAAAAAACAAGTGTGGGATTGCACTTTTGTTTGCAATTTCACCGCACTTGGAATTTTTTTCCCGTTTTCTAGTACACGACATGCTAAAACCAATGATGTCGTTCAAAAGTACAACTCGTACCGCAAAAAATAAGCCCTCACATGGCCAAAATGACGGAAAAATAAAAAAGTTATGGCTCTGGGAAGGAGGTGAGTGAAAAACGAACACGGAAAAAGGAAAAATCCCAAGGTCATGAAGGGGTTAAAGAAATGTAGACATAAAATCCATAATTGCAGTTTTGTTTTTTTCATGCCACCTTCAAACACAAAAAAGTGTAATTAAGTCAAAAAGTCGTACATAATAAACAATGGTGCCAATTAAACTACAGCTTGTCCCAAAATAATTCTTTGTCTCAAAATAACCTTTTAGAACATGACAACAAAATTATTATTTTTTTTCAAACAGTGCATTTATGGTACAGGCAAAAAAAAAAAAAAAAAGACGCTAAATACGTATGGTGGCACCATAACTGTCCTGGCCCGCAAAATTAAGTTAATACAACTAAGTTAATACTATTTTTGCAGTATAGTAAATAACGTAAAATTAAAAATGTAGAACAATGGCAGAATTGCATTTTTTTTATTTCCATAAACAATTGAAAACATTAGTTAATAATTACATATACAAGTAAAACTAATAGTTATAGCTTACAGTGAAAAACCCCAAGGTAGAATGTGCTTCTTCGATAAACTCATAATAAGTCAGTGGTAATGTTAAATATCCAGTTCCAAAGGTTGATATGTTGTTGTGTTACCTAATGCTTTTTGGAATACAGATTCATAATTGCACACAAACCCCCCAAAATGGGCAAGACAAAATTATTGGCACATTTCCAAAATTGTGGGTAAACAACTTTGTTTTCAATCATGTGATGCTCAATCAAATTTGGCAAGAAACAGGTCTGGGTAATATGAAAATCACACCTGAAATCAGATAAAAAGGGGAGAAGTTGACTCAATGTTTGCTTTGTGTGTCTGCCATTAAGCATGGAGAACAGAAAGAGAAGAGAACTGTCTGAGGACTTGAGGTGCCAAAATTGTTGAACAATATCAACAATCTCAAGGTTATAAGTTCCACTCCACAGATCTTGATGTTCCCTTTTCCACAGTGCGCAGAATAATCAAGATGTTTACAACCCATGTCACTGTAGCTAGTCTCCTTGGATGTGGACGGCAGAGAAAAATTGATGAAAGGTTGCAACGCAGTAAAGAATGAAGGGTGGATAAGCAGCCCCAATTAAGTTCCAAAGTGTAAAGCTGTCCAGCAGGCTCAGGGTGTATCAGTGTCAGCCTGAACTAGCCGTTGACATTTGAATGAAATGAAACACTATGGTAGGAGACCCAAGAGGACCTTGCTGCTCACAGAGACATAAAAATTTAGCCTGCAGTTTGCCAAAATGTACATGCATAAGCAAGTATCTTTGTGGAAAAGTGTCTTGTGGACAGATTAGACCAAGATGGAGCTTTTTGGTAAAGCACATCATTCTACTTTTCCTGTTCTTGCACATTTTTCCTTTACATTCATTTTACTATTTACATAATTTTACTATTTACTGAAAACAGAATGAAGCCTACAAAGAAAAGAACATAGTACCTACAGTCAAATATGATCAACGTTCAAAGATGTTTTGGGGCTGTTTCGTTGACATAGTCACTGGGTGCTTGACTGTGTGCAAGGCATCATGAAATCTGAAGATTACCAAAGGATTTTGGGTCGCAATGTAGTGCCTAGTATCATAAAACTGGGTTTGTGTCCTAGGTCATGTATCTTCCAGCAGGACAATGACCCCAAACATATTTTAAAAATCACCCAGAAATAGATGGAAACAAAGAGCTTTGTTCAGAAGAGGCCAGCAATTAATCCGGATCTAAATCCCATTGAACACCAGTGGAAAGATTTTAAAATTAATGTTGGTTGAAGGCACCCTTCAAATATGAGAGACATGCAGCAGTTTGCAAAAAAGAGTGGTCCTAAGTTGGGAGGTGTAAGAAGCTTGTTGATGGTTATAGAAAGTGATTAATTGCAGTTATTTATTCCACAGTATGTGCAACCAAATTTTAAATTGGGGGTGCCAATAAATTTGGCCTGTCCATTTTTGGAGTTGTGTGAAATTATGTCAAATTTTCCCTTTCTTTCTATTTTTTTGTGCTGTTCCAATATACAAAGGAAACAGGTCTATAACAAAACATTTGTGATTGCAATAATTTTCTGGGAGAAATACTTCATTTTCTAGGATAATTTCAAGGGTGCTAAGACTTTTGTCCATGACTGTATTTATTATTAACTACCTGTACTACCCGGCTTTGCCCGGGTTAATAACTGCTTTTAGCAAAATAGAATGTGTTAACAGAAGTTTATTCTGCATACAAAAACCACAAAACAAATAGATAGAAATGTAATAGTCTGTTACTGGCAGTTTCTATATCCTCTCACATAGCGGTGATGTGACTGACATCAGCCTTTCCACCAATACACCCTAACTAACATGCCATTACCTCACACAAGCTTTGTAATACTGAGAATGTCCTTTGTTGCCTATATTAACTAATCAGAGCTCAGATTAATTAACTGTAGCAAACTAGAAGCTGAGCTGTGATTGGTTGCTATTGGCAGCCTGATAAATCCCCAGCCAACAGGAAGCCCTCTCCCCTGGCAGTATATATTAGCTCACACATACACATAATAGACAGGTCATGTGACTGACAGCTGCCGTATTTCCTATATGGTACATTTGTTGCTCTTGTAGTTTGTCTTCTTATTAATCAGATTTTTATTTTTGAAGGATAATACCAGACTTGTGTGTGTTTTAGGGCGAGTTTCATGTGTCAAGTTGTGTGTTGAGTTGCGGTGTGGCGACATGCATGTAGCGATTTTTGTGAGATGAGTTTTGCGTGGCGACATGCGTGTAGCAACTTTTTGTGTGTCGGGTTGCATGTGACAGGTTAGTGTAGCAAGTTGTGTGCAGCAAGTTTTGCGCATGGTGAGTTTTGCGCGTGGCGAGTTTTATGTGTGGTGCGTTTTGAGTATGTGCAAGTTTTGTGTGAGGCAACTTTTGCATGTGTTGCAACTTTTGTGCATGTAGCAATTTTTCCGCGTGTGCAAGTTTTGAGTGTGGCGAGTTTTCCATGAGGTGAGTTTTGCACGTGTGGCGAGTTTTGCGTGAGCATAGTTTTGCATGTAGCGAGTTTTGCATGTGGCAAATTTTGCGCGTGGCTAGTTTTGAGTGGCGACTTTTGTTTTTTGACTTTTATGTGGCGAGGGTGGTGTATGTGTGGTGAAATGTGTGCTGAGGGTGGTATATGTGTTCAAGCACGTGGTAGTGTGTGGCGCATTTTGTGTGTGTGTTCATATTTCCGTGTGTGGTGAGTATCCCATGTCGGGGCCCCACCTTAGCAACTGTACGGTATATACTTTTTGGCGCCATCGCTCTCATTCTTTAAGCCCCCTTTGTTCACATCTGGTTGGTGTCAATTTGCCTCCAACACTTTTCCTTTCACTTTTTCCCCATTATGTAGATAGGGGCAAAATTGTTTGGTCAATTGGAACGCGCGGGGTTAAAATTTTGCCTCACAACATAGCCTATGACACTCAAGGGGTCCAGGCGTGTGATTGTGCAAAATTTTGTGGCTGTAGCTGCGACGGTGCAGATGCCAATCCCGGACATACACACATACACACACACACACACACATTCAGCTTTATATATTAGATTGTATACATATCTTATTCATACTGTGTTTTAAATTGTTTTCCCTTTCTCTTGTATGACATGACTTTACTTTTAATGAGTCAATAAAACAAAAAAGTTCAAAAGAATGCCAAGAGTGTGCAAAGCAGTCAACAAAGCAAAAGGTGGCTACTTTAAAGAACCTAGAATATAAGACATAATTTCAGTTGTTTCACACTTTTTTGCTAAGTATATAATTCCACATATGTTAATTCATAGTTTTGATGCCTTCGGTGTGAATGTACAATTTTCATAGTCATGAAAATACAGAAAAATCTTTAAATGAGAAGGTGTGTTCAAACTTTTGGTCTGTACTGTATATAACACCATTTATTCAATGGTACTGTACATGAGGGATGAGACCAAGACAAAATGTTTTTGAAACGGATGGCTTTAAAACTGCATGGCATCACAAAGGTGAGGAGTACAAAAAAAAAATGCATGGTGCCTACAGTGAAACATGGTCTAGGCAGTGTTCTTATGTGGGTCTGCAAGAGCGGTTAGTGTCCGGGAGCTACATTTTATTGATGGTATCATGAATTCACAGATGTACTGCTCTATTTTGAAAAATAAGATGCGATCATTGATGGTATCATGAATTCACAGATGTACTGCTCTATTTTGAAAAATAAGATGCGATCATCACTCCGTTCCTTTGGTAGGCTTGCACCACTTTTCCAACATAATGATCGAAAACACACACATAAGGCCATTGTTGCATTTTTGTACAAAAGCGGGGTAAAAGTGATTTAGTGGCCAAATAGTTCTGGTGATCTGAAATCAATTGAACACCTTTGGAAAATTCTGAAGAGACAAGTTGTCATCACTATCCATTCAACATCGAGGCACTAAAAGAGATCATTCTTGAAGAATGCAAAAAGATGTTGCAATATGTCACCAACTTGTTAATTTAATGACAAGAAGATTTGGCGCTGTCCTCAAAAATCATTAAAGTCATACAAAATACTAGTAATTAGTAATTTTTGAGATGGGGTGTATCCATTTTTTAAACTAATTGAGTAAAACTGAAGATCTAGAAATTAAAGTTATAGTATTAGGCTGTGTGCACACGTTGCTGTTTTTTAGCATTTTTTCCCCCAATAAAAACGCTATAAAACCGCAAAAAAACCGCATACAATAAGCATCCCATCATTTAGAATGAATTCTGCATGTTTTGTGCACATGATGCATTTTTCTCCGCGAAAAAAATGCATTGCGGTAAAAAACGCAGCATGTTCATTAATTTTGCGGATTTCCCACTACAAAATGCATTGGGAAATGTCCGGAAAACAACGTGGCAAAAACGCATGCAGATTTCTTGCGGAATTCCTGCAGAAAATTTCAGGTTTTTCTCAGGAATTTTCTGCGAGAAATCCTGAACGTGTGCACATAGCTTTAACCTTAGTTTCATGTTGGGGGTTAAACAATTTCAAAACTCATTCTTGTCAAAATTTTGGAAATTGTTCTAGTTTTCAGGGAGATACTGATTAAAATGTTACATTTCAAAGGGGATGTATTCATTTATGCTGAGCACTGACATACTGACTGATGAGTTGACATTTGCTGTCTTAGACGACTGGAGGGGGAGAAACTACAGAGACAGACACAGACATGCTTAAAATGACACTACAATTCAGTAACATTTTTCACATTTTGAAGAGTAAAAAAAGGTTCATACCCTGCATAATTTTGCTCATGTCTAATAAGATTTAACTTTTGGATTAAACAATTTTCACTTTCTGAACATGAATATGACTTCTTCCTTTGTGAGTTTTCTGATGTACAGTAAGAGCTGATTTAATGCTAAAACATTTCTCACAATCTGGACATGAATATGGCTTTTCCCCTGTGTGAATTTTCTGATGTCTACAGAGATCTGATTTCCGTCTAAAACAATTTCCACATTCTGAACATGTAAATGGCTTCTCCCCAGTGTGAATTCGTTCATGCACAACAAGAGAAGATTTAATGCTAAAACGTTTCCCACATTCTGAACATGAAAATGGCTTCTCCCGTGTGTGAATTCTCTGATGTATAACAAGATTGCATTTTACTTTAAAACATTTCCCACATTCTGAACAAGAAAAAGGCTGTTCCCCTGTGTGGATTTTCTGATGAATTACAAGAGCAGATTTAACACCAAAACGTTTTCCACATTCTGAACATGAATATGGCTTCTCGCCAGTGTGAATTCTCCGATGTGCAACAAGATGCGATTTCTCATTAAAACTTTTCCCACATTCTAAACAGGAAAATGGCTTTTCCCCTGTATGACTTTTATGATGTCTAAGAAGACATGACTTACGGGTGAAACATTTCTCACATTCTGAACATGCAAATGTTTTCAGCCCTCCATGTATTCTCTTTTTATGTGTAACAAGATTTGATTCACTGCTATAAGTTTTCGAACATTCGGAATACGAAATTGACTTCTTTGCAATAGTTTTTTGAACTTCATTTTCCGTTCTGTGGCTTTTATTTTGCTTAACCAACTTTGATGATTTATAAGATAGGAACTGTTCAGAGGGATCAGACGATAGATCTTCGCTGTGAAGGGCTGATGGTGTATCCGAAAACAAGGCATGCTCTTCATATGCATCTTGTGTGCTATCATAATCCTCTGCTTCACAATCTGAAGATATCACCAACTTCCTGATACAATCATCTGCCAAGAACAAACTGGATTTTAATTATTGTCAAATATTATAAGTATAGGCCAATTTGAGGCTCTTAAATAAGCACTGATAGACTATATACAAGATGTTCCATGCTCATTTATTGGCCTGTTTATACAATCTGCCAAGCAGCGATGGGACACAACGATCACTAAAACAAATGGTCTGTCCCCACACAGTTCATGTTATCGCAAGCAAATCCCATGTTTAAACAGCGCTATGATATTCCAATAGCAATGATTTTTTTTACCATCATTAACCATCCGATCACCTGACAAATAAGTGTTTTGATTGTAAGGTGATCATCAGCTTGTTTACACAGGTGGATAATCAGGTTGAGCATTTCTACGAATTCTAGTCTGATGATTATCTACTTCTCTAAAATGACCAGTTATGGGTCTATTTTATTTAACAGCCTTCAGCTTGATCTTGAGTCACAGCGACTTGATGGATGAACGTTCTATAGGTGATGATGGATTGCAATGATCCTACCAATAAATGTTTTCTTGCATAGAACCCCATGGGTCTAGAAAAATATTTTATTCTCATGGTTTACACGCTTGCTGGCTAGAGTAAGGAGCAGACAACTGAGGCTGCGTTAACCACAAAATATGTTTTGTCAGCCTCCTTTGCCACTACAATTAGAACATAATATCTAAGAGACAGATTTTATAACAGTCTTACAGCAGTGATATGGTGTTAATGTATGATCTCAATCAAGAAATGGTCAAATTCTAGATCTGCAAAGTAAAATGTGTTTACAGTAAAGCTACATTCAGCAACGCAGAGGTGCCTTGTTTTATGATCGCCTGCTGTGTCTTTTCTTCTCTATCTAGCCCAGACCACTATAAAGACTTCTTAGAACTATAACTCTGCACACAATTTCCTCAGTCTTCTGCTTTCCTAATGCCTCTCAGAACCCCCTAAAAAATAATAGTGCCTCCCTTGGTGGGGCACGAGTACTATATTGAGAAGAAGTGATGTTGCTTCGACAATAGAGTTTGTGTGAATCGATTCGCAGGACATGGTCAAGTGGCCAGTTCCATAATCTGTGGCTGTCGGACATGAGTCCTGCAATCATCTAATACCTCCCGTCATCCACGACTCTTATTTAGATTAGCTGGCCTGATTTATAAAAAGAAGAGCCCCAGATGCCATGAGGTGGCTTTCAGTGCTAACGTCTGAAGGCCACAGATTACTGATCTGGTTGAAGGACCAGGTCCTGCAAATTAATTCCTATAAACGCTATCTGACAATAATACCTTCTTTAATGCCCAAAAATCATAGTTTCCTTTTTTGTGCACCCAAAGTTATAATACTCCCTGCAAAGATAGAGGTATACAGCAAAACCTGCAATCTATAATTTTACTTTTTTATGCCCTTGTTGCCTGACAGTGCAACATGTGGAAGCACACATATCATGAATCCTTCACACTTGTCTGCTTCTTCAAATTAAGATGTTAATGAGTATGAGACTGGGGATGAGGTTACTACTTACCTGGCACTTCATCTGTAAGAACTTCTTCTTTACACTTCACATCACTCAAGTTTGTCTCTGAAGCATTGATATTTGTTATATCTTCACCCTGTAACAAATATTGTAAAAGTCACAGACAGATGGAGAAGTCACATCTACATACATGGTCAAAAACCCACAATGGTCACAGAAATCAATGGTCACAGAAATAACTTGAAATAAAAATCTATGATAATGAACAAATGAAAGTCAGACTGCTTTTCAACCACGCTTCCACAGAATTTAAAAAAAATATAACTCATGAAATAGGCCTGGACAGAAATGATGGTACCCTTAATATTTTGTTGCACAACCTTTTGAGGCAATCACTGCAATCAAACAATTCCTGTAACTGTCAATGAGACTTCTGCACCTCTCGACATGTATTTTGGCCCACTCCTCAAGAGCAAACTGGTCCAGTTGTCTCGTGTTTGAAAGTTGCCTTTTCCAAACGGCATGTTTCAGCTCTTTCCAAAGATGCTCAATAGAGTTTAGGTCAGGGCTCATAGAAGACCACTTCAGAATAACCCAATGTTTAGCCATTCTTGGGTGTTTTTAGCTGTGTATTTTGGGTCATTATCCTGTTGCAAGACCCATGACCTGGGACTGAGACCAAGCTTTCTGACACTGAGCAGCACATTTCTCTCTAGAATCCCTTGATAGTCTTGAGATTTCATTGTATCCTGCACAGATTCTAGACTCCCTGTGCCAGATGCAGCCCCAGAACATAACAGAGCCTCCTCCATGTTTCACAGTAAGGACAGTGTTCTTTTCTTGATATGCTTCATTTTCCGTCTGTGACTATAGAGCTGATGTGCCTTTCCAAAAAGTTCCTTTTTTGTGTCATCTGTCCATAGAACTTTCTCCTACAAGCTTTGTGGCTTGTCAACATGTAGTTTGGCAAATTCCAGTCTGATTTTTTTAGGATATTTTTTTTTTCAACAATGGTGTCCTGCTTGGTTGTCTCCCATGAAGTCCACTTTGGCTCAGATGACGACGGATGGTGCGATCTGACACTGATGTTCCTTGAGCTTTAAGTTCACCTTTAATCTGTTTAGAAGTTTTTCTGGGTTCTTTTGTTACCAATCGTATTATCCGTCTCTTTGATTTGTCATCAATTTTCCTCCTGCGGCCATGTCCAGGGAGGTTGGCTAGAGTCCCTTGGATCTTAAATTTCTGAATAATATGTGCAACTGTAGTCACAGGAACATCAAGCTGCTTAGAGATGGTCTTATAACTTTTATATTTAACAGATTTGTATAAAACAATTTTCTCCTGAGACAACTCTTTCCTTCGCTTCCTCTGGTCCATGTTAAGTGTGATACACACCTTGTCATCAAACAGCACAGTGAGTATCTGTAGCCCTATCTTCAGGCCCACTCACTGATTCCAAGATTGTAGACACCTGTGATGCTAATTAGTGGACACAGCGTGATATAATATGTCCCTTTTGTCACAATATTTTCTGGGGTACCATCATTTCTGTCCAGGCCTATTTCATGAGTTTTATTTTATTTTTTTTTTAATTCTATGGAAGCATGGTTGAAGAGCAATGTCTGACTTTCATTTGTTCATTATCATTGATTTTTTTTTTAGCTATTATTACCTTGGTCAGATTCAAGTTATTTCTGTGACCAATGTGGGTTTTTCTGTCATTAAATGAGGGGTACAACAATTTTGACCATGTGTGTATAATGATATTATGATGACCCTTCCCATAACACAAGTATAAAACATACAATACTGGTGGATAAAACAAGACAAAACACAAGACCTTAATAGCCATCTACCTGATGATTCGGAGGAACATTGGGATTTTCTTCTGAACAGTCCTGGGGGAAAAAGGGACTGGGAGATCTCTCAGGTGTTGTCCTCTTACTGGATAGAACTGGAGGAAACACATACAGGGACTGAATTCATTCTTTACATACACATAATTATAGGCCGTGTGTATTTAGTCCTGTCTATTACCTGGTGATGTGAGGGGCTGGGGAACCTCCATCATGACGTCCTTGTACAGATCTTTGTGTCCTTCTAAATATTCCCACTCCTCCATTGAGAAATAGATGGCGACATCCTGAGACCTAATAGGAACCTGACACATACAATGATACCGTCACCCCCCAATTCCTTCATAGCGTTACTGTATAATGTCCCAACATTCCCAGCAGTGTCACCTCTCCAGACAGCAGCTCAATTATTTTGTAGGTGAGGTCTAGGATCTTGTGGTCATTGATGTCCTCATGGATCAGAGGGTGAGGCGGAGGCCCAGTAATTGGGCTCAGGGGTCTTCTCCATCCCTCAGATACAGGGGCCTGACAGCGCTCACTTGAGTTCTTCTTCACTACTGTGTAATCCTGGTTATGGAGAGACACATTAATAAATCTCACTACAGACATTTCCATAATCCTCACCTCTCCAGTTCTGTCCATCTGTTATTCCCATAAAAAAGAATGATGTAATGTGACATCATCAGAATCTCTCACCTCTCCAGTAAGCCGGAAGAGGATCTCTAGGGTGAGGTGTAATATCCTCTCTGCCATCTTCTCCTTGTCCTTATCCATACTTGATGGGCAATCAGGAAAATTCTCATATACTAGAGCTCAATTGAGTGGATCAAATATAGTAGGGACCTTAGAGGGTAAAAGATGGAAAATCATGATGGATCCCATGTAATAATATAATTATTGGAGATAATAAGGGGAAAACATATGAGGAGATTTAACGTGTAGGTGATGTAGTCTCTTTTAGTATCAAGTGGAATACAAGTTTAATTTCTTCTCATGGCAGCTCCTCCATGATTGAGAACAAAAGTTGTTATATCTTCACATGAAAGCAACAATTAATCATTGGTCACAGTGGTGTTTATGGCACATATGGAGACCATCATGAGCCAAAACCATTACATCATATATTGTGGCATCACTGCTGCAACCAAAATTGCAGTTGGAGTGATGACCCACATGTAAAATAAAGATAAAAACTACAGGGGCACATGTCTTAATCATTGAATGCGGGTTTTTCATGTAGTCCCATTGGCACAGGTATATAAAATCCAGCCCCTTACCATTCAGGCTACCTTTACTAACGTTTTGCCATAACAGCTCTTTCTAAAGAGTTCACTGAATTCCAGCATGAACCTTTAACAGGATGCCAGTTGATTACATTTCTTCCATCCTAAATATTTTACCATCACCTATGAGTGATATTATGGAGAAGTGGAAGGAACTGCAGCAACTCAGCCACAAAGTGCCACGTAAAGTTAAAGCAAAGTCATCGATTGCTGAGGAACAGATACTGTACATTGTGCATTTAGCCTAGGGACAGTTGCAGGAACAGGGAGAGTGATAGAATAAAGGCTTAAGGCAGGGCTGAGTGTATCACAGTCCATTTCTAAATATATAGGTGCTGCACGTGACCAGATTTTCTACTTTTGTTGGGGGTGGGGGTAGGGGTGCAAAAATTTTGTTGTCATAAATAGAGTATTACATGCTTTGTGCTACATTTCTGTGATACATAACACTCCCAAAAAGAGTTAAAAATTTGTTGTGTATTCTATTAGTCATCCATATAGTGTAACATGATTAGTGGGAGACAAACACAGAACTACGCGAGACTTTCAAGTGAGTGACAAGAGCAATATTGGACCTAGAGAAAGCTGGCACAACAGCAGAGGTGGTAGGAGCCTGTGGTCTAGATCTGGCCACTTTCCCAGAACCACTAAGTCCCAATCCAAGACCAAGGGGACAAGGAGATGAGCCAGGGTTGGAGAAATCCTATCTGGTCCGCTAGACGAAAGGTACCGACAGTTGGCAAACGGCGTGGTCGTTACGTACAACCGGCAGCTGGGAAGGGGGTCCATTGAAGAGTTTAGAACCTGTCATCACATTTTGTTCAACCATTGGGCAGTAGAGACGGAACACTTGCTCCAAAGGCTGCAAGAGCTGGCGACCGGAACCAGGGTCATGTTCCTCAAAATGGAGGGGCAACATCACTGGTATGTGGTGGGTGTGATGCCAGAAGGAAGGGAATAGGATGAATTCTTCTTGAGGAATGAATGGGCCTGGGAGGGGCTTCTTGAGAAAAAAAAAAAAGCGCAAAATATATCTGGATTCAATTACTCATCCATATACCATTACATGCTTCGGGGTAAATTTCGATGGTATCTAACCCTCAAAACAATTTTTTTTTCAGTCTTAAATTGTTCATCCATAGAGTATTATGTGTTCTGGTATATAACACTACAAAAAAGCACTGAAACATTTGTCTGGATTCAGTTACTAATCCATACTCTAGTCCATGCTGTGTGGTACATTTCGTTGGTATATAACACTACAAATAGCAGTGAGGAATTTTTCTCGATTCAATAACTTATCTATACCGTTTTACATGCTTTCTGTTACATTTCGGTGTTATATCAAAGTCCAAAAAAAACTTGAGCAAATGTTTATGGATTCAATGATTCATACATGTTGTCACAATCCATTTTTGGATTCGTGTCAGCTCTGGTTCCACTATGATTTAAATTAAGCTTTTTTCCTTTCAGGACCAACAGGGGTTAATATCAGTTTCCCTCGCTGGCAATCTGTTGTAACTGCAGGGTTGTTAGGTCAGCTGATTTGGGTTGTGACCACTCCCACCATCCTTTAAATAGTCACCTGATGCATCAGCTGACTGTCTGTGATAAAGCAATCTACAGTGACCAAGCCTGGAGTCATCTTCACCAATTCCATCTTGAAGGAGCTATTTTTTTTTTTATCCACCGAGGTATGATGAGTTAAACATGCATATTTTTCCATACCAGAAACACATGACTATATGAATACGAATATGAATGTCCTACATTCACTTTTGACCTCTTATCAAGCCTTGCAATATGACTTAATATAAAAGCCAAATCAGAATCTCAATTTGCAGACACGGTGTTTCGGGGTATTGCCCTTTGTCTGTACAAAGTATGAAATCTGATTTGGTTAGGTGAGAGACTCTGGACTGAGGTCTAAGGGGTAAAGTTTCTCCTTGTGGAGAGTGGCCCTGGCATGCAAATGTCAAGAGGCTTATTTGCCATGCCGTGCTCCTCTGGGAAACTGAAAATGCAAATTACATCTTCTGAGAGAGAAAGAAGACTAGAACTATAAAGTCATACCTGTTGGAAGCAGTGATCCTAAAGATAGTTTCTAGCCTAAGAATTTAACCTCAGCTATAACGGACTAAACTAGAAATGAAAGAACTAAGATGGGATTGGGTTTTGCTGGTTGAAGCTTTTTGCTGTTTGGGGTGAGGGGGGAAAACATTTATACAATGTACATCACTCTGATCACTGTTGTTATGTTTTCAGCTGTACTTGGATGAAAAAAAATGTGGGGCAATATGTTCTGAGGAGGGAAAATGTCTGGAAGAATGAGAGTGGCGAGTTGGAATGTCAGGGGCTTGGCGTCTGGTGTGAAATGGCAAGCCGTGTTTAAGTTTTTGTGTGATACCAAGCCGTCAGTGATTTGCTTGCAGGAAACTCACATGGTAAAAGAGAGAACACATTTTCTAGCCAAAAGATGGATACAGGCAGGATATCATGCCACATATTCAACATATTCCAGGGGGAGGCAGTATTCTCATTTGTGCTGGGTTACCTTTTGAGTATCATAAAGGGATTACAGACCAGACGGGTAAATTTGTATGCCTACTTTGTAAATTGTATGGATCCTTGATGTGGCTGGTCTCACTATATAATCCACCGCCATATTGTGGGAGACTGCTCTACAGAGTTCTAGAGATAATGGAAGAAACCCCTGGGGTACCATTTCTAATCGTGGGCGATTTCAATAACATTCCAGACACATTGGGACGGGTAGACGGGAGACGTTGAGACCGGGAGTTAACTGGACACCATTTGGAGCAGTCCTGAAAGAAACTGCTTTGCATGATTTATGGAGGATTTCTCATCCTGTTTCTCTTCCTCCTTTGCATCTTTGTCAAGAATTCACCTGGCATTGGGCAATACTCAAATATTGGGCCTTGTTGGGGAAGTAACATACATGGCTAGAACTATATCGGATCATTCCCCCATGAGTGCGATACTTGAGGGAGTGGGCTCTGCACTTGCTAGGGGGTGCATGTGGAGGTTGAATCTGTTCTGGTTACAACTTATTGACCTGGATGGACATATAGGGGGTGATATTAGAGAATACTTTAGAATTAATGCTGGGAGGCTTCGGTTTTGATGGTTTGGGAAGCTATGAAGGCTTATTTTAGAGGGCTCTGCATTAAAGGGATATCCTGTGTAAAAGCAAAAACTGGCAGGAAGGATCAGATGTGGATTAGAGAATTGGAGGAAGCAGAGGAGGCACTAATCAATGCTCAGTCCCCGGAGGCACAGGCAAGGTTGAAAGAAGTGCAGAATAGGGTGTGTCACATGGCAATGAAAGCAGCAGAACGCAAGAAAAGGTTTCAAAATATTAAATATTTTGAGAAGTGGGATAGAGCGGGCAATCTTCTTTCTAGGATAGTAGCAGCACAGAGAGATTCTACACATATAGTCACTCTAAGGGTAAAGGATGGGCGAGACTGGTAGTAGGGCAATTTTGGAGGTGATGACGGAGTTTTATTTGGATCTTTACAAATCACATGTGCAGCCATCGGAGGAGGAGATGGATGGTTATTTGGCGGAGGTACAGCTCCCCAGACTCTTGGCGGATGATCAAGGGCTTCTTGAGGAGCCATTTAATTTGGAGGAACTTTATGCTGCTCTGGCCTCTATGCCTCATAATAAAGCCCCGGGGGGAGGGGGGCTGGGGATGGGATCCCGGGGGAGGTATATAAAAAAAATATAAAGAGACGCTTCTTCCTGCCTTGCTGGATATGTGTGATGTTGGTTTGGTGGAGGGGGAGTTGCCACGGTCCATGCGAGAGGCAAAAATTGTGTTGCCGGAGCAGGGTAAGGATCCGGTAGACCCAGTCTCTTATTGTCCAATCTCGCTATTGACAACAGATGTTAAAACCCTGGCCAAGATGTTGGCTAACCGCCTAAATAAGGTGATAACGACAATAATACGTAGGGATCAATCCAGGTTTATGCCCAATAGTTCTACAGCACATAACCACATAACTTTCTCAATATGCAGGCAAAAGCAGATAATGTGGGTCGAAGGGTTGTGGTGTCTCGGGACGCTGGTAAGGCATTTGATAGTGTGGAGTGGAGGTATTTGTGGGCGTTCCTGAGGGCTACGGGTTTTTATGAGAAATTTAAAAGTTGGGTGCAGCTGTTATACGAGTCTCCGAGAGCTAGGGTTTAGGTGAATGGTCTTTTGTCTGGGGATTTTCCCTTGTATAGGTGAACGCGACAGAAGTGACCTTTGTCTCCTCTGCTGTTTGTGACTGCTATAGAGCCCATGGCCGCGGCGATACGGAGGGATAGGGGTATAAAGGGATATAGATATGAAAGTCACGAAGAGAAGAAAGCTCTGTACGTGGACGATGTATTATTGTTTCTGGAAGATGAGCAGGAGTCTTTGAGGGTGGCTATGAATCTCATTACTAAATTTGGGGCTCTTTCAGGTCTATCTATTAACTGGGACAAATCTGTGTTGCTGCCCCTGGATGTGGCGGCTCCTCTGACAGTGGATTCTGTGATTCCCTTACGGGTGGCTCATGAGTTTAAATATTTGGGTATTGTAATCTCAACCAAGATGGAGGATGATTTATTATATTGCGTCCCAATGTCAGCATATGGTGGGCTGGGGAGAATCTAGCCAAAATACATCAGCTGGGATCATCACTGAATATATAGTGCGGAAGGGTCCATTGTTCGCTAGTTTGGAAGCGGGTAGATTTAAAATGAACCCAGAAAGATTCCCAACTATAGTCATGATGGGGAAAGTTTGGCAGAAAATTAAACAGTGGAGGGCGGTGACAGAATTAACGTGATATGCGTCAATCTGGTTTGACCCTAGAATGGTGAAGCTCATCAGATCGCGGGGGTTTGGCCAGTGGAGGCATATTGGCATTTGGTTCGTGTCTCAGTTATTTGACGTTGGCGTTATCAAAACATTCGAAATGCTCAGGAATGAGTTTCCTTTGAGCCAGATAAGCAAAATTAGGTGTCACGTGTGGTTCTGCAGTTAGATAGTTTATTCAATCTCATAGGACCTCGGAGGAATTCGAGGGGGTTCATCACTTTGATGTACAAGGGGCCTGTTGGACACTTTATTATTATGACATCCATTAATGTTGAGGGAAAAATGGATGGCAGATCTGGGTCCCTGACAGGAGTCTCAGTTGGAGTCCATATTACACTATATTCCCAAGGTTTCTTTAAGTGAGGCTAAAAGGGTGTCACAGTTTTATTTAGTCTATAGAGTGTACAGGACTCCGTTATGGATGATGAAGGCAGGAGTGAGAGGAGACTCAAAATGCCCAAGGTGTTCTGAGGAAGGAGCCTACTTTATACACATGATGTGGTCGTGTTCTCGCATTCAGCCCTTTTGGGTGAAAGTGCTTAATCTGATTCAAGAAGTGATGGAGGTAAATACAGTGCCTTGCGAAAGTGTTCGGCCCCCTTGAACTTTTCAACCTTTTCTCACATATCATGCTTCAAACATAAAGATACCAAATGTAAATTTTTGGTGAAGAATCAACAAGTGGAACACAATTGTGAAGCTGAATGAAATTTAGATTTTGCTTTATGTTTGGGATCATTGTCTTGTTGGAGGAAAAATCTCTGTCCCAGTCTAAGGTCTTTTGCAGACTCCAACAGGTTTTCTTCAAGACTGGTCCTGTATTTGGCTCCATCCATCTTCCCATTAATTTTAACCATCTTCCCTGTCCCTGCTGAAGAAACGCAGGCCCAAACTATGATGCTGCCACCACCATGTTTGACAGTGGGAATGGTGTGTTCAGGGTGATGAACTGTGTTGCCTTTATGCCAAACATATTGTTTGGCATTGTTGCCAAAAAGATCGATTCTGGTTTCATCTGACCAGAGCACCTTCTTCCACATGTTTGGTGTGTCTCCCAGGTGGCTTGTTGCAAACTTTAAACGACACTTTTTTGGATATCTTTGAGAAATGGCTTTCTTCTTGCTACTCTTCCATAAAGGCCAGATTTGTGCAGTGTACGACTGATTGTTGTCCTATGGACAGACTGTCCCACCTCAGCTGTAGATCTCTGCAGTTCATCCAGAGTGATCATGGGTCTCTTGGCTGCATCTCTGATCAGTCTTCTCCTTGTTTGAGATGAAAGTTTAGAGGGACGGCCGGGTCTTGGCAGATTTGCAGTGGTATGATACTCCTTCCATTTCAATATGATCGCTTGGACAGTGCTCCTTGGGATGTTTAAAGTTTTGGAAATCATTTTGTATCCAAATCAGGCTTTAAACTTCTCCACAAAAGTATCACGGACCTGCCTGTTGTGTTCCTTGGTCTTCATGATGCTCTTTGTGCTTCAAACAGAACCCTGAGACTATCACAGAGCAGGTGCATTTGTACAGAGACAGGTGGATTATATTTAGCATCATTATGCATTTAGGAAAACATTGGATCATTCAGAGATCCACAATGAACTTCTGTTTTCTGCACTGAAAGTAAAGGGTCCGAATAATATTGCACGCCCCACTTTTCAGTTTTTGAATTTCCACAAAAATTTAAAACAACCAATAAATTTCGTTCAACTTCACAATTATGTTCCACTTGTTGTTGATTCTTCACCAAAAATTTACAATTGGTATATTTATGTTTGAAGCATGATATGTGGGAAAAGGTTGAAAAGTTCAAGGGGGTCGAATACTTTCGCAAGGCACTATATGGGCGTAACCTGCTGACTTGTCTTTTGGGATATATGGATGATATTGCTACGGATGAATGTGGGAAACTGGCTATTGCAAGATTGCTATATGCTGATAGGAAGCTCATTGCGATGCATTGGTTAGATGAAAAAACACCAGTCAAAAAATAGTTTGTGAACAAAATGTTATTGTCCTCATGGAAAGGAATACAGTTAGGGCCAGAAATATTTGGACAGTGACACAATTTTCGCAAGTTGGGCTCTGCATGCCACCACATTGGATTTTAAATGAAACCTCTACAACAGAATTCAAGTGCAGATTGTAACGTTTAATTTGAAGGGTTGAACAAAAATATCTGATAGAAAATGTAGGAATTGTACACATTTCTTTACAAACACTCCACATTTTAGGAGGTCAAAAGTAATTGGACAAATAAACATAACCCAAAAAAAATATTTTTATTTTCAATATTTTGTTGCAAATCCTTTGGAGGCAATCACTGCCTTAAGTCTGGAACCCATGGACATCACCAAACGCTGGGTTTCCTCCTTCTTAATGCTTTGCCAGGCCTTTACAGCCGCAGCCTTCAGGTCTTGCTTGTTTGTGGGTCTTTCCGTCTTAAGTCTGGATTTGAGCAAGTGAAATGCATGCTCAATTGGGTTTAGATCTGGAGATTGACTTGGCCATTGCAGAATGTTCCACTTTTTGGCACTCATGAACTCCTGGGTAGCTTTGGCTGTATGCTTGGGGTCATTGTCCATCTGTACTATGAAGCGCCGTCCAATCAACTTTGCAGCATTTGGCTGAATCTGGGCTGAAAGTATATCCCGGTACACTTCAGAATTCATCCGGCTACTCTTGTCTGCTCTTATGTCATCAATAAACACAAGTGACCCAGTGCCATTGAAAGCCATGCATGCCCATGCCATCACGTTGCCTCCACCATGTTTTACAGAGGATGTGGTGTGCCTTGGATCATGTGCCATTCCCTTTCTTCTCCAAAATTTTTTCTTCCCATCATTCTGGTACAGGTTGATCTTTGTCTCATCTGTCCATAGAATACTTTTCCAGAACTGAGCTGGCTTCTTGAGGTGTTTTTCTGCAAATTTAACTCTGACCTGTCTATTTTTGGTATTGATGAATGGTTTGCATCTAGATGTGAACCCTTTGTATTTACTGTCATGGAGTTTTCTCTTTACTGTTGACTTAGAGACAGATACACCTACTTCACTGAGAGTGTTCTGGACTTCAGTTGATGTTGTGAACAGGTTCTTCTTCACCAAATTAAGTATGCAGCGATCATCCACCACTGTTGTCATCCATGGACGCCCAGGCCTTTTTGAGTTCCCAAGCTCACCAGTCAATTCCTTTTTTCTCAGAATGTACCCAACTGTTGATTTTGCTACTCCAAGCATGTCTGCTATCTCTCTGATGGATTTTTTCTTTTTTTTCAGCCTCAGGATGTTCTGCTTCACCTCAATTGAGAGTTCCTTTGACCGCATGTTGTCTGCTCACAGCAACAGCTTCCAAATGCAAAACCACACACCTGGAATCCACCCCTGACCTTTTAACTACTTCATTGATTACAAGTTAACGAGGGAGACGCCTTCAGAGTTAATTGCAGCCCTTAGAGTCCATTGTCCAATTACTTTTGGTCCCTTGAAAAAGAGGACGCTATGCATTACAGAGCT
Source organism: Ranitomeya imitator (assembly GCF_032444005.1). Lineage (NCBI taxonomy): Eukaryota > Metazoa > Chordata > Amphibia > Anura > Dendrobatidae > Ranitomeya > Ranitomeya imitator. The sequence goes on from NC_091283.1 coordinate 372,999,124, forward strand.
ATGATTCCTAAACCCTTTCTCCGATTTGGATGTGGAAACTATCATATTGCAGCTGGGAGTGTGCACTTTCAGCCCATATTACATATATAATTTTATTTCTGAACATGTTTTGTAAACAGCTAAAATAACAAAACTTGTGTCACTGTCCAAATATTTCTGGCCCTAACTGTATATAGGTTAGGAGAGGTCAACATACAAAATTTGAAAATGTGTGGGGTGGATGGATGGATTTTCCGGGTGTGGCTTCTGTTGAGTTATTGCAGAGTAGGTTGGGAGTCGATTAATTGCTTTTGTAGGAATTTTACTTATACAGCTGAGCTTCTGTAAAGTTGGATATAAATTTATCAAGAGGAGATGTATTAGTCTGATAAAGGATATTGGGATGGGGTTTGGGCTACCGGGTAAAGTGTGTTAGTTCATGTTAATGGAAAATGTAATAATCTGCTTTGAACTTTTTGTATCTGTCTGGTGTTTGTGTCAGACAGTGTTACATTTTGGATGTATGCCTTAACAAAAAGTATTTGATTAAAAAAAATGAAAGCCCTTCAAAAAGAACATTTGTAACTGTAAAACTGGTGAACTAAGGGGGTAACCTCATGATACATCAAGAATTATGAAATTACCGTAAGTATGTGCCTAAAAATGCACACAGACTAAAACAGCTATAAGATTGTACCCCTAGACCACCTACAATGGATAATCCACCAGAACTTTGGTCCATTTTGGATGAGGCCTTGAATCTATGTAGATTATTTTATCTGGAATGGATAAGAACCATTGTTTAACGAGCTTGTAGACACAATGAAAAAGGATATTGGTCTCCATTACATTGCTAAATCACAAGGTATCCCTTGTGGTTGGTCACGATCATAAAAAATGTTCCATGCTGTAGGAATTCAAAAAGGAAGCATGTAGCTCAAGAACTAGATTTGAAGAGGAGAAGGGGGATGTCCTAATAGGGTCCTTGTACAAGCATAACATCATGCTCTCTCCCATGAAAGAAGTGTCCTAATCCAAGTCTGAAATTAATATAGGTATTTGACACCACAGTCCCAAAAGATTGATACATTATCATTTTCTATTGACCTAAACTGTTGATGGACTAAAAAAAAATTCAAAACACATCTCCTCTGCACAAATTATGTACAGAAGCGGATACAACATACGGACCATCTTATTCACATCCATTATGTTGTCCCTGCCAAATGAGACATTTGGCCTGATAATAAAAGTTTGGAGATCTTTCGCTGTGAACCCTATAAGGCATGAAATTAAAGTGTATAGTAGTTTTCAAAGTGGAACAACTGGCTTCCAATATGAATCCAGTGATTTTTATCATACTGCAGTGGTGATGTATCTCTGTACATGTAACAAGTAATAGAGGAGGTGGCGACACTCACATCCTAAACGTTAAGCTAACTCCCAGATCCATCACTATTAGGTAAAGTAGATCAGTACATGCAATAGTAACCTCCAAAACATAACCTTAAATAAATATTTTTTAAAAACCGGCAAAAAAAAAAGCAATGTCCAATTCACACTGATGGATAAACATATGACAGATGTTACTAATAGAGACTAATAAGATTCAATGGGAGGCCAAACCAAACGTATACACAACACCTTAAGGGGTGACAAAAAGCTTCATAAACAGCTAAAATTCGAGGCAGACACCATGAAAAGTGGCTTCATTTGATCAACAGTAGAAATTTGCAAATAGCGCAGCAACAGTCAGCCATGGCCATGCATGAGGTATCAGGGTCTGGCTCAACATTTACAGCTTGGAATTGAAGTTTAAATGAGGAACTGGTGGTTAAGGAAGCGGTGTAAGCCTTCTTAGCTGGGAGACCTCACACCTCATGCAACACCTCCAATTTTTTTTTTTTATTATTCCAACCACACTCAGATGGTACAAACATCAGTTTCATATAGTGCTATTGGTAGATGTATGTAACACAGGTAATTAACTGAAAGTAAGTGCAGGACTGCCTGTTTGAGAGCCCTGCTTACACAGGCAACCCACCAGATGGAGATTCAACTTGGAGCTTCCACATTTCCAAAAATAATTGTCACACACCACTAAAGTACCATCAATTTTCACAAAGTAGAAACAATATAATAGGCCTCTGACACACCTTCCACCACAGCCAACCAGACAGATGGAAACCCAACGTGGAGCCTTCACATTTCAAAAAATTGTTTGTAATATCGGCAGCAGCAGCAACAACAGCAGGCACAGAAGACACCATAAGGATGGCCCAGACTGCAATAACTCGAGATCAATGCATGACACTAAAAACGACGTCATCGCCTAGTCTGCCTTTCGAAGACTAAAATGTGAAAGGGTCCAAAGGTGGCATTGATATTGAGCTCCAGATACTCCTTTACCATCCACTCCAGTTGTTCACAACGTGTCAGACTTGTACTCTGTTCTGGTGGTGCACGGGCTGGTCTAAAAAATGTGTGATACAAAAGAAATTGCTTATGCCACTTTTACACTGCTGCTGCTAATGTTTTTGTGTTGACGGTCCCGGGGTTGGAAGTCTATAACTGCGATGCACACTGTGTGACTCGTTTCTGTCTTGGAACTTACTCTTGTACTGCGGATCTAACAGAGTGGCAACCCAGTAGTCAGCACTATTTCTAATCCTAACAATATGGGCATCATATTGCAGATATGCAACAAGAAGGTGCACATGTGTTGAGTGCTTCAACAAGGTTCAAGTCCATGTGTGGCTCCTAAAACCATCATTGATTGTGGATACTTCACACTAGACCTTGGAAATCAAGGTCCCAGAGTCTGGAGGAAGAGTGGAGAGACAGACAATCAAAGCTGCTTGAGGTCTAGTGTGAAGTTTCCACAATCAGTGATGGTTTGGGGAGCCATGTCATCTTCTGGTATGGGTACACTCTGTTTTATCAAGACCAAAGTCAATGCAACCATCTACCAGGAAATTTTTAGAGCACTTCATGGTTCCCTCTGCCGACAAGCTTTTTGGAGATGGAAATTGCATTCTCCAGCAGGACTTGGCACCTGTCCACACTGTCAAAAGTACCAATACCTGGTTTACAAACAACAGTATCACTGCTTGACTGGCTAGCAAACTCATCTGATCTTAACCTCATAGAGAATCTATAGGGTATTGTAAGAAGGAAGATGAGAGACACCAGACCCCACAATGCAGATGAGCTGAAGGCTATCAAAGCAACCTGGGCTTCCATAACACCTCAGCAGTGCCACAGGCTGATCGCCTCCATGCCACGCTGCATTGACAAAGTAATTGATGCCAAAGGAGCCCCGACCAAGTATTGAGTGCATTTACTAACCATACATTTCAGTAGGCCAACATTTTGGATTTTAAAAATCATTTTTTCAAGCTGGTGTTATAAAGTATTCTAATTTACTGAGATAATGACTTTTGGGTTTTCATTGGCTGTAAGCCATAATCATCAACATTAACAGAAATAAACAGTTGAAATAGATCACTCTGTTTGTAATGACTCTATATAATATATGAGTTTCACTTTTTATATTGAAGAACTGAAATAAATTAACTTTTTGATGATATTCTAATTTTGTGAGATGCACCTGTATGTCACAGTCACATAGTGAGAGCCACCATCTACTTGAACAATCCCTAGATCACAAAGGAATCTTCAAAACAGCAGCCGCTCATTAAGAGTTTCACCCAGAAAATATAGACAACTCTTCTGGGACATCACAAAAGAGGGAAGTGGGACATGGAAGGAGCCACAGACCGCACCCGACTCAGCTCTGTGTCCTCCCGCAGCAGGATAAACACACTATTGGAAACGCATTGTAAAATGCTGATAATTCCTGGCAAATACGAGCTTAGATTAGAAATAGTGATTTTTTAACAGACAAAATAAAACCAAAATGTACAAAGGCCTACGGCTGCTTCTATCACCATCCCCCACTAATCAGAGAGCCGTGTGCTCCGGCCTCCCGAGTTCAAAGGTCTTTTCAGCAATCTATCAGTAGCAGGAAGCTCCAGACCCCTGGACTGCAGGCGGCTAAAAGGGCCTAAGAATAGATAAAAAAAAATACAAGTAAAAAGTTTACTTACCCTTTTAGATAATGAAGAGGTTAATGTCCCCTGAACCCAGTAATGGGGAATCTCCAGCACCTACCTCCACCTGCAGAGCCGCACACCACATATATGGCTGCTCCGTGCGCACAGGACCTGTGATGAGGTCACAGGAGGGGAGGAGTCAGGGGTCACATGATCAGGGGCCTCAGTGTATGCAGGACTCTGCTGTGCTGGTTGTCATGGTGCTGGATGAGGGGAAGTTTATGTGTGGGGTCAGGAGGCGTTTTATAGTATGAGTGTAGCAGAGCCCTGTGTGTATGAGGTCTACGGAGCGGAGCCGTGTGTGTACAAGGTGTACAGAGCAGAGCCGTGTGTGTACGAGGTGTACGGAGCGGAGCCGTGTGTGTACAGAGTGGAGCCGTGTGTGAGCGAGGTGTACGGAGCGGAGCCGTGTGTATGAGGTGTACAGAGTGGAGCCGTGTGTGAGCGAGGTGTACGGAGTGGAGCCGTGTGTATGAGGTGTACGGAGTGGAGCCGTGTGTGTACGAGGTGTACAGAGTGGAGCCGTGTGTGTACGAGGTGTACAGAGTGGAGCCGTGTGTGTACGAGGTGTACAGAGCGGAGCCATGTGTGTACGAGGTGTACAGAGTGGAGCCGTGTGTGTATGAGGTGTACAGAGTGGAGCCGTGTGTGTATGAGGTGTACGGAGTGGAGCCGTGTGTGTACGAGGTGTACGGAGTGGAGCCGTGTGTGTACGAGGTGTGCGGAGTGGAGCCGTGTGTGTACGAGGTGTGTGGAGTGGAGCCGTGTGTGTACGGAGTGGAGCCGTGTGTGTACGAGGTGTACGGAGTGGAGCCGTGTGTGTACGAGGTGTACGGAGTGGAGCCGTGTGTGTACGAGGTGTACGGAGTGGAGCCGTGTGTGTACGAGGTGTACGGAGTGGAGCCGTGTGTGTACGAGGTGTACGGAGTGGAGCCGTGTGTGTACGAGGTGTACGGAGTGGAGCCGTGTGTGTACGAGGTGTACGGAGTGGAGCAGTGTGTGTACGAGGTGTACGGAGTGGAGCCGTGTGTGTACGAGGTGTACGGAGTGGAGCCGTGTGTGTACGGAGTGGAGCTGTGTGTGTCATGTATGGAACGGAACCGTGTGTGTACGAGGTGTACGGAGCGAAGCCGTGTGTGTACGGAGTGGAGCTGTGGGATTACGGTGTGGAGGCGTGTGTGTACGACATGTACGGAGCAGAGCTGTGAGTGTACGAGGTGTACGGAGTGCAGGTGTGTATGTGTATGAGATGAATGGAGCGATGCCGCGATTGTATGACGTGTACAGAGCGGAGCCGTGTATGTTTGACATATGTGGAGTGGAGCTGTAAGTGTCTGTACGATGTGTTCAGAGCAGAGCCATGTGTGTACGATGCGTAGAGGTCAGAGCAGTTTGTGTGTACGATGTGTAATTCGGAAAGGAATTGCAAGGAAGAAGAAGTAGACTTTACAGCTTCCAAACATTCCATCTGCAATACGCTCATACCACATACAGAAGAAGTGCGGCTTCCAAAAACACTAGAAACATTTTCAGTCCAGTCAAGAGAGGAAGAAGTAGGCACTTGGGGTCATGAAGAATCTTCATGATCCAGACTTTCTGTCAGCAACTTCAACTGAATACAATAATAACACAAAGGGAACTGAATTATCTTCTTAGAGATTTCGATCTGTCCAAGAAATGAGGGAACATCGTCGGCTCCCTCGTTATTCTGCAATCTCTAGCACTTAACGAAGCAGCTGCAGCGGGAACCTGGATACCTGGAGCGCTCTCAATAATCAACTGTTCAGCGCCGCAGCTGCATGTGTCGTCGCTGTGTGACAGCCACAACAAACGGGCTCTCCATGCATGTGTTGTGACTGTCACACAGCCACGACGCATGCAGCTGATTATCGGGAGCGCTCCAGGTTCCAAGCGCTCCAGGTTCCCAATGCAGCTTCTTTGGTAAGCTCTATAGCTTGCCGAATAAGGAGGGGGCGGATGCTTATCGCTTATCTCTATCCAAAACTTAAGGTACCGTCACACTTAGCGACGCTGCAGCGATACCGACAACGATCCGGATCGCTGCAGCGTCGCTGTTTGGTCGCTGGAGAGCTGTCACACAGACCGCTCTCCAGTGACCAACAATGCCGGTAACCAGGGTAAACATCGGGTAACTAAGCGCAGGACCGCGCTTAGTAACCCAATGTTTACCCTGGTTACCATCCTAAAAGTAAAAAAAAACAAACACTACATACTTACCTACCGCTGTCTGTCCCCGGCGCTCTGCTTCTCTGGTCTGGCTGTGAGCACAGCGGCCGGAAAGCAGAGCGGTGACGTCACCGCTCTGCTTTCCGGGTGACCGACGCTCACAGCCAGTACAGGAGGAGTGCAGAGCACAGCGCTGGAGGACAGACGGCTGTAGGTAAGTATGTAGTGTTTGTTTTTTTTTACTTTTAGGATGGTAACCAGGGTAAACATCGGGTTACTAAGCGCGGCCCTGCGCTTAGTTACCCGATGTTTACCCTGGTTACCAGTGAAGACATCGCTGAATCGGTGTCACACACGCCGATTCAGCGATGTCTACGGGGAGTCCAGCGACCAAATAAAGTTCTGGACTTTCTTCCCCGACCAGCGACAGCACAGCAGGGGCCTGATCGCTGCTGCCTGTCACACTGGACGATATCGCTAGCGAGGACGCTGCAACGTCACGGATCGCTAGCGATATCGTCTAGTGTGACGGTACCTTAAGGCTGAGCCCTTAGATTCCAGGCTACAGAGGCGGAATCTCCCAGCGGGCGATGTTCGGATTTCTTTATTCCCCAACCGTGATAAAGATTTTGTCCAATACTTCTTCATGTAAAGCGATCTTGTGGCATGTAACAACATCAACAATTTAATGGAAGTTCTGAACAGAAGTCATAATCCAGGGGAATGGAGGCTTATCATTATCGTTTCGTCCAAAACAAGCCCAAAAGTCGTCTTGCTGCATAGTAGCAATGCACTACCTTCAATTCCAGTTGGTTATGCAGTCCACATGAAAGAAACCTATAACAACATGAAACCACTGTTGAGGTGCCTGAACTATGACCAAACTTTGTGGCCCCTCTGTGGTGAATTAAAGGTGGTTGCCTTTTTACTTGGTCTCCGGGGTGCATACAGAAATTATTGCTGCTTTCTGTGTGAGTAGCATAGTCGTGCAAAAGAATATCACTACAATAAAAGACTGGCCTCTCCAACATTCACTTCAGCTAGGAAGTAAAAATGTCCAGCATCCAGCTCTTGATGACCCACATAACATTTTGTTACCATCACTGCATATCTAGTTGGGCCTAATGAAGAACTTTGTAAAGACAATGGCTAAAAATGCAAAAGCATTCAAGTATCTCATTTATACATTTCTTAGGTTGAGTGAACCAATGATAAAAGAAGGAATTTTTATTGAACCTCAGCTTCATAAGCTTCTTCAAGATGAGTTTGTCAGTTTTGTTGCAGAGCAAGAAAAATGCTGCATGAGTAACATTCACATTAGTGGTAACTCTGCCTGAACTGTCAGTGCGGAGAGACGGGACGCTGAGGAGCAGCAGGCAGCGATGACAGGTGAGTGTCAGTTTTTTTTGTTTTAGTGCAGCAGCAGCATTACATGTGGCACAATGTTATAATGTTATATGGAGCATCTATGGGGCCATAAAGAACTGCATGAAGCATTATATGGGGTATATTTGTATATGGAGCATCTTATGGGGCCATAAAGAACCGTATGGAGCATTATATGAGGCATATTTTAATATGGAGAATCCTATGGGGCCATAATGAACTGCATGGAGCATTATATGGGGCTCCTGATTCAATATGGATATTAAAAAAAACAACCTACTGATGTCTCAATTAATTTAACTTTTATTGGTATATATTTTTATTTTTGACATTTACCGGTAGCTGCTGCATTTTCCGCCCTAGGCTTATACTCGAGTCAATAGGTTTTCCCAGTTTTTTGTTGCAAAATTTGGGGGGTCGGCTTATACTCGGGTCGGCTTATACTCGAGTATATACGGTATGTAATCTTTCACTTATTATTTTTAATTCATGTTAGCTACCCACATGCCTTTTGTATATATATACCCACTTGTATATCGCTATGTCATGCTGTAGCCTTACACCTTTAACATACAATCCCCTGCTGTTCACTGTCATTCTTTTATCACCCCTGTCAACTTCACTTTTAGTTATTTCTTTAGCTGCAATATGGTACACGTTTAGGATTCTCCTCACAGCATTTTTCATTATCCCACAAATTTTAATACCCTTTTATGCACTTTCAGCATCCCCGGCATTGCACCTTAACGATCCCCCACTCTAATTTGACTGTTCGGCATTTTTCCTGCCCTGTAGCAGTTCTCCTCCCATTCACCGATTACCTTGCGGTGAGTGCTTCCTCCCGGCTCCCCGCCCACTGCCGTTGCCTTGGCGACACGTCTCCACTGTCCACGCCTCCCCTCACTCTGACATGTCGAGCGGGGCGTGGCGCGGTTGTCATGTGATGCCGGCCCTTGGTGATGTCACGCAGGAGCGCCGCTGGAAACGCCGCACACAGCTGCCACCAACTCTTTGGGCTTATATAAATACAATCTATGGGCACACACTCCCATCGATACAGCTAACGCGAAACGCGCGTTGGGGTGTCAGCACCATCCCAAGGAATAGTACCCACGGACCACCAATGATTTTTTTATTTTTTTAATCCATACTGCTGTCACTTGTTCCAGATTTACTTTCTCTACTATTAAGGATATGGACACTGAGCCTCTAAATCCTCCATTTGGACATGTACACATTGGCACTTTCTTTAAAACTGGACATGCATTAATTATTTATTACTTAGGCATACTGTGACTATTTTTGAAGCTGACTTCTTGCTCATTATCCTGATGCAACATGCCTTTTGTTAATAATAATAAATTTTATAATAAAATTTATACAGTTTTACGGCACATAACTTCCTTGTTGTTCTATTTTTGATGTATTGATTTCTTTTGGAAGCGCCAATTAGGCATTTGCTTTCTTTGATGCTCTCTCTCTAAATATTTAGTTGCAGCACTTAGAAGATCAGATTAAGAACAACGTTCCTAAGGATAAGATTCTGTCTAACCTCCCGTTAATGCAAGGAGCAGTTGCTTTTCTTTGCGGATGCCTTGGCAGACTCGGTAAAGTTGGCAACCAAGTAGGCAGGCCTATCAATTGCCACTAGTAGAGCACTATGGCTCTAGAGCTGGCCCAGGGGGATGTTCAGTCCAAGGCCGAGCTACGCTCAATTCCATGCAAAAGAGAGTTTCTCATTGGACGAGCACTAGATGATATACTGGACAAAGCGGGAGATAAGAAAAGATTTCCCAATGTATCTATGCCACAATATAAGAAGTCTTTTTGTAAAAACAGGTATAATCTGAACAAACCTCCCTGTGACCAGGAGAGGTGAAAAGGTAGGAAACCAAAAAGTGGAGGTTTCATGTTTGGAGGCCTTCCATCTGAGCCAAGGAAGCCTTCCAAAGGACTGGTTTCCTCAGGTAAGAGGAAGGTTGTCCCACTTCCTACCTGCCTAGAAAAAGATTTCATCCAGCGACTGGATTCTTGGGATAATACATTCAGGGCTAAAGCTGGAATTCAAGTGTGTTCCCTGGCACACCTTCAGAATGTCAGCTCCCAGGGGTTTCAGCGAATAACTAGCTCTGGAATCAGATGTTTTGAACCTGGTACAGAAACAAGTCCTGCCCAAGGTACCAGTGCAGGTGCAAGGGAAGGGAATTTATTCCCCCCTATTCCTAATAAAAGAAAACAGACAGCAACTTTAGAACCATAGTGAACCTGAAGGGCTGAAGAAATTCAAGCAAAAGTCTGTTTTCTTGATCAACCAGAAAGAAACACACAAATTCAAAAGTCAACATATAGATAACAATCTATTCTTCCTGGCTTGGTAAAAATAGACGTCTGGTTAATTAAGATACAATGCTGTGTCCTCACAGAAGCAATACCTGGAAGGTAAAATATCAATAAATGCCATATTAGCATTTCTCCAGAAAGGTATGGAAATGGATTTAGCCTTTAGCACTCTTAAGGTGCAGGTGTCGACCCTAGGGGCTTTATATAATTATAATTTGGCAGCTGAAAGGTGGATTATTAGATTCATCAAAGCATGTGAAAGATACAGGCCAATACCTGCCCCAAGGATACCTCCCTGGAATTTCAATCTGGTCCTGGTGGATTTAACTAGAGCCCCCTTTGAGCCACTTAAAGAATTGCCAGTCAAGACACTCACCTTAAAGACGATGATATTGGTTGCTCTAACTTCGGGCCACAGAGTCAGTGACATACAGGCATTGTCAATTAATCAATCATTTACGTAGATTGCTGAGAATAGGAATTTTTTTAAGACCTGACGCAGCCTATGTCTCAAAAGTGGCCACCAAATTCCATAGAAGACAGGAAATTGTTGTTCCCTACTTTTTTAATAGGCCTAAAACTGCAGAGGAGCAGAGACTTCAAACCCTAGATGTTAGAAAGGTCCTGGTAGAATACTTTACAGTGACAAAACACTGGAGAAAGAGTGAAGCCTTGTTTGCTTCCTTCCAGGGGGTTAGGAAAGGCCTAAAGGTGACAAAAGGTACCCTAGCTAGATAGATCAGGGAGGCCATTAAGTTAAAAACACAGCAGAAAAAAAGACAGCACCGCTTACCTGTGCAGGTCAAGGAACAAATACACCACAGGATGCAGCCAACCCATATAGAAACATGTTGGCAACACAGGTGCAAAATACTAAATAGGCAGCCACTCACCACCTACCCATTCATGGAGATGGTGACTGCTTAGTATACAGTACAGACCAAAAGTTTGAACACACCTTCTCATTTAAAGATTTTTCTGTATTTTCATGACTATGAAAATTATACATTCACACTGAAGGCATCAAAACTATGAATTAACACATGTGGAATTATATACTTAACCAAAAAGTGTGAAACAACTGAAATTATGCCTTATATTCTAGGTTCTTCAAAGTAGCCACCTTTTGCTTTAATGACTGCTTTGCACACTCTTGGCCTTCTCTTGATGAGCTTCAAGAGGTGGTCACCGGGAATGGTTTTCACTTCACAAGTGTGCCCTGTCAGGTTCAATACGTGGGATTTCTTGCCTTATAAACGGGGTTGGGACCATCAGTTGTGTTGAGCAGAAGTCTGGTGGATACACAGCTGATAGTCCTACTGAATAGACTGTTAGAATTTGTATTATGGCAAGAAAAAAGCAGCTAAGTAAAGAAAAACGAGTGGCCATCATTACTTTAAGACATGAAGGTCAGTCAGTCCAAAAAATTGGGAAAACTTTGAAAGTGTCCCCAAGTGCTACAAAGAACCTGGCTCACATGAGCACCGCCCCAGGAAAGGAAGACCAAGAGTCACCTCTGCTTCTGAGGATAAGTTTATCCGAGTCACCAGCCTCAGAAATCACAGGTTAACAGCAGCTCAGATTAGAGAACAGGTCAATGCCACACAGAGTTCTAGCAGCAGACACATCTCTACAACAACTGTTAAGAGGAGACTTTGTGCAGCAGGCCTTCATGGTAAAATAGCTGCTATTAAACCACTGCTAAGGACAGGCAACAAGCAGAAGAGACTTGTTTGGTCTAAAGAACATAAGGAATGGACATTAGACCAGTGAAAATCTGTGCTTTGGTCTGATGAGTCCAAATTTGAGATATTTGGTTCCAACCACCGTGTCTTTGTGCAACGCAGAAAAGGTGAACGGATGGACTCTACATGCCTGGTTCCTACCGTGAAGCATGGAGGAGGTGTGATGGTGTGGGGTTGTGTTGCTGGTGACACTGTTGGGGATTTATTCAAAATTGAGTGTGTAAAGCAGTCATCAAAGCAAAAGGTGGCTACTTTAAAGAATCTAGAATATAAGACATAATTTCAGTTGTTTCACACTTTTTTGCTAAGTATATAATTCCACATGTGTTAATTCATAGTTTTGATGCCTGCAGTGTGAATGTACAATTTTCATAGTCATGAAAATACAGAATAATCTTTAAATGAGAAGGTGTGTCCAAACTTTTGGTCTGTACTATATATTTGCACAATAAAGGACTGTATAGGGCGCTGTTCACATAAAGGAAATGCATTGTGTCTGGTTCTCAGCCTATTATTCACGCCCCTACTATTCGATTAGGCGGGCTGGCCATCACTCTCTCAACGCATCACAGTGTGAACACCCCTATGCACAACCAAACGTGCTGGGCTTGGCTGCACACAGAAAAATTTAGTGCACAAAAATACATAAAAATAGTGAGGTATTGGTCGATATTTTGGCCAAAATACGCAAGCTCGCAATCCACGCCAATCCACGCCCCTACTCCTCTAGGAATTTGTTAGTCCCAGAGAACCTAAAGGCACATTCTACCAGGGCTATGGCAACCTCCTGGGCAGAGACGGCAGAAGAATTCATTGACCAGATATGTAAGGCAGCAACATGGTCATCTCCTTCCACCTTCTATAAGAATTACAGGCTTGATCTGTCCTCCTCTGATGATCTATCCTTTGGGAGAAGGGTATTACAAGCGGTTATCCCACCCTAATGTGTTTTGTTCTATATAAATCTATCAGGTGGTGGTGTCATGGGAGAAGGGGAAAAATCTTAATTACTTACTTGGATTTTACAGAGCCCATGACAGCACCCTTATATTCCCTCACTTTTATCACTGATTATGCACTACTTTATTGGGTGCATAGTTAGGAATGTTTTGGTGATGGTTGTATTAATAGCTGTCTGGAGGTCCTCTCATGCTCTGAAACCCAACTGATGCGAAGGAGACGTATCGCCCTTTTATTCAGTAGGGTTTCTGTCGTTAATGGGCAGATAACCTCTATCAGGTGGTGAAGTTATAGGTTCTGTAAAATCCTGTTACTGGTAAGTAACTATGATTTTCCCATCTTTCAAATAACATAAATGACATAATAATTCCATAGTATAAAACATAGACAAAGTATCACAACTTCAGTTCCTTAAACCACCCTAAACCCAAATCCCAACATTCCAGAGAGGGCAATTTTCCTTTTAGAGCAGTTCTAGAATAACGGAATATAAGTGTTTAGTTATTTGTATTGTTGCTGTTTCCTTTAAATAAATATCAGAAAATTGGCATAATAAAATATTTTGCATCTTTATATTTGCAAAAATAATAATGTTTCAACGTACTGAATGTTTTATGTATTAATTATATGTTGCAGTAAAAGGAAAATGGTTTGATATCATAGAAACAAGAGCCAACTAAAAATTTTCATTGGAAAATTTGAATTCAGGAGATCAAAATCATTAAGAAATGGCTCATTTCATAACTGAATCTGACAACCGTTGAAAATATGTAGAACAGTGTAGACTAGTGTAATTGGTCTCACTCTTACCAAACTCTCCCCTCTCCAATCCGTTCTGAATCCTGCATGATGATATTCTGTTCCAACCGCTACACTGATGCCTCCACCCTATGCCACACATTGCACCGGTTGCTCATTCGCTACAGAGTCCAACATAAACTTATCACTCTCCACAGTTCTGCACCACACAACATCTCCTCCCTCACCCTACCTGTGCCCTCTGTTCCATGAATGACCTAAGACGAACATTTTCAACTATCCGAACCTCCCACTCCCTTCTCCAAGACTTCTCGTGAGCTGCGCCAATTCTCTAGAATGCACTACCCAGGACAATTCTATAATTTCTAATACCCACAGTATTAAGCATGTGATAAAACCGCACTTTTTTAGACTGGCCTATCGCCTCACTTATATAACTATTCCAGTTTTGCTCGTCCAAAATGTTTTTCCAAATCTGTTCCCTTGCAGAATCTGTTTACCCAGCCTGCATGCACTTATTAGCTCTCGGTGTCTGTACTGTACACACACTGGCTTGTGACCGATTCATGCAGCAGTATTCTAAGTGTGGGCATACTAGTGACTTGTACAGAGGCAAAACTATGGTCTCATAATGAGAATCTATGCCTCTCTTAATGTATCCCGTTATTTATTGCGAACACAGCCTTAGTAATGTCAAAGCAGCCCTAACATGAGTAAATGGTGGTAACCAACAATCTGTTTATTAATACACTGCACTTTCATACTTTCTATTGTGTTTCAAAATTAAAACGTTACAAAAATTATCCCACTTTAACCCCTTAATGACAGCCAATACGTCTTTTAACTGACCTGCAATATACGAGAAAAGCCTCCCCATACAGGAGACAATCCAGCAGCTGTCGGCTGTCCACTATAGCTGACAACTTGCTGCATCAGCCATGATCAGCGTTTGCACCGTCCAACTCTGTTTAACGCCTTAGATGCTGATGTCAATAGTGACTACATCATTATAAATGGTTAACAGAGTGTGGGGGCTTCCTCTTTATCCCAATTGGTGCCCTCAGATCATGATTTTGTGGTCCTGATGTTTGCGATCGCAATTCATGACCAAATCGCGGCCTTAGAGTCTGTCGGCTGTAGTAATCTGTTCAGAAGTTAGAGACATTTAGGTGGTAAAAATACACTTTTTCATTTCTGTCATGCCACTTTGCATTAATTCCTGAAAAGCACCTGAAGGGTTAATAAACTACCGGACAACAGTTTTCAATATGTCTGGGGGTGCTGTTTTTAAAATGGTATCACTTCGGGGGGTTTCCCAATATATGGGACCCCTAAAGTCACTTCAAATATGGATAAGTCCTTAAAAAAATAAATTTTGTAAATTTCCTTGAAAAAATGAAAAATTACTGCTACATTTTTAAACCTCCTAAAATGCTAACAAAATAAAATAACATTTTACAAATGGTGCTGATGTAAAGCAGATATGAGGGAAATGGTATTTATGAATGTTTTGCTGTGATATGACTATCTGGATTAAAGGGATAATCATTCAAAGTTTGAAAATTGCTTATTCTTTTACATTTTTCTCAAATTTCTGATATTTTTTTTATAAATAAACACAAAACATATTGACCTAAATTTACCATTACCATAAAGTATAATGTGTCGTGAAAAAACAATCTCAAAATCACTGGGATTTGTTGAAGCGTTCCAGAGTTATTACCACATAAAGTGACACTGGTCAGATTTCAAAAATTTGGCTCCGTCACTAAGGGGTTAAAACATCTCGGGGACAGTGTAGACCACAAAGCAACAATAGTTTATTTAATATGGCCCATGACACTTAAAATATATATATATATATATATATATATATATATATATATATACATATATATATATATATATATATATATATACACATATATATATATATATATATATATGTATATATATATATATATATATTTTTTTTTTTTTTTTTTTGCAGTATCAGTATGATTCACTAAATATAGTCAAAGAAAATTTGTATTTTTGGTTTCACAGATGAAGCAATAAGATTTTTGGGGGCAACAATTACTTTTTTGTTATAAATATTTTTGCTTGCCCATCGCACAAAAACAGTATTGCCTGTGAAGAAGGAATGTGAAGGAGAAAGTGGATAAGCACCACCTGGTGTTGGAACCAAACTTATTGCCCAACCATGCATGTGTCACCACCTGTCCTGGGGTGCCAGAAATACTGTACATGTACTGTCCCTGTCCATATTTACTTCTCTTTGTGTCAATGATGCAAGGCTCAAGAAAAAATGGCAAGCCTAGGGATCAAGCTCCTTTTTGAAGGCAAAGAGAAGGCACCCTTTTATGTGAGAAATAATGGCAATTGGGTACCTTTAAATGAGGCATCACTAACTGGGTATCTTCAATTTTTTCTAAAGGAAGTAAATTCCACTCAGAGGCAAAGCAACAACTGAACATCCAGCAACTTGATCATGTGGGAGTTGAGTTGACACACAAGTGGATATGTTGGCAGAACCACCATGGCATAACTGCCATAACTGGTGTATGGGGCCCGGTAAGCAAAAGCAAAGAGGTGGGTCCAGAACTGGGTTAGACAGGCTGCGCTGAGGAAGCAGAGCTGAGCCACTGCAAAAATGGCCTGGCAGACTGTGCTGGGTCCCAGGCCAATTACTTTACTTTGATTTATTAAGCCCCAGGGCTCCAGTTTCTCACAGCTGCAGCTACTTATATTGTATGGCGGCAGCAAAGGGGGTCAGCTACGTATGACATCTGAGACATCAGATGCTGCCGGGCCGCCCTCTGTTCTTAAACTGCAGGCGCGCCCTGGCTATTGCGGCACATTATATGCAGGCATTGAGGGCCTGAAATTTATAAGGTGTGTGCGCCTGCCCTCCCACTCGCCCGTCTGACCTCCATTTCCTCCATCTGACCTCCCGTTCGCCCACCCGCAACTCTTCTTTTACCCCCTCCCTGCTCGAGCAGTGTGAAGTTGGAGGCCATCTCTGTTTGCTGCTTGGCTGCAAACTAGTACTATTACTGACTGCTGTCTGTCTGCCTGCAATAAGGTAAAGTTGCCTGTCTTAACCTGTTTATGACCTATACAGTAGGTATTAGTAATGAGCGAATATACTCGTTACTCGAGATTTCCGGAGCGTGCTCGGGGGGTCTCCGAGTATTTTTTAGTGCTCGGAGATTTTGTTTTCTTCGCCTCAGCTGAATGATTTACATCTGTAAACCAGCTTGATTACATGTGACGATTCCTTAGCACTAGTGTTGAGCATTCCGATACCGCAAGTATCGGGTATCGGCCGATATTTGCGGTATCGGAATTCCGATACCGAATTCCGATACTTCCCGCGTATCGGATACCGGAATCGGAAGTTCCCAGAATTCAAATTGAACGCAGCAGCCAATGAGGAATGAATGAAAGTGTGGGCACATCCTGTTTAGCATGGTGGGCATGTAAGTACTGGCAAGGCTGGGATTGGCTGCTGAAATGATGTCACTCTGCACTATAAAAAAGCGCTGCCGCCATTTTGCGCTCACTCTGCTGTGATTTCAGTTAGGGACAGGACGCTGTGTTCTAACTGAGGGCCAGTTGAGCTTGCTAATTGCTTTATTTTCCTTTCCAAAGGCTAATTTAGCAAAACGCTGTGTGTTCTTCACTGTTCACCTTGCTCTTGCCTTGCAGCGCTGTTTTAACAGCGTTCTGCAAGGTCTCTGTGTGTGTGTGTGTGTGTGCAGCTCACTCTGTAGTCTGTGTGCAGCCATATACCCGGTTGTATTCAGCTCAGGGGGGGTTCACACTGCCTCACACAGTTGTTATTTTTTGCTCTTAGTGCAGCCTGCTGCACATTTTTTCTCAAATTTCCTATTAGTGTTTTTCCACCAGTCTCCAGCTCTATTGTGGAAAAACACTACATAGGATAACCTAGAGGGGGTTTTTAGGGCCTTGCAGCGCCGTTTACGGCTGTCTGCACGGTCTCCGTGTGAGCCCAGCTCGCCCTGCAGTCTGTGTGCAGCCATAGCCGGTTGGATTCAGCTCAGGGTTCGTTACTGGCTCATACCTTGAGAAAAATTTTCCTTTTTTTCAAATAGTGCAGCCTGTTTAAAATTTGAAAAAAAAAATTCCTATTAGTGTCTTTCCACTCGTATCCAGCTAAATAGTGGAAAAACACTATATAGGATAACCTAGAGGAGGGTTTTTTGGCCTTGCAGCGCCGTTTACGGCTGTCTGCACGGTCTCCGTGTGAGCCCAGCTCGCCCTGTAGTCTGTGTGCAGCCATAGCCGGTTGGATTCAGCTCAGGGTTCGTTACTGGCTCATACCTTGAGAAAAATTTTCCTTTTTTTTCAAATAGTGCAGCCTGTTTAAAATTTGAAAAAAAAAAAAATCCTATAAGTGTCTTTCCACTCGTATCCAGCTAAATAGTGGAAAAACACTATATAGGATAACCTAGAGGTTTTTTTTTGGGCCTTGCAGCGCCGTTTACGGCTGTCTGCACGGTCTCTGTGTGAGCGCAGCTCGCCCTGTAGTCTGTGTGCAGCCATAGCCGGTTGGATTCAGCTCAGGGTGCGTTACTGCCTCATACCTTGAAAAACAATTTCCTTTTTTTCAAATAGTGCAGCAAGTTTAAAATTTGAAAAAAAAAAATTCCTATTAGTGTCTTTCCACTTGTATCCAGCTAAATAGTGGAAAAACACTATATAGGATAACCTAGAGGAGGGTTTTTTGGCCTTGCAGCGCCGTTTACGGCTGTCTGCACGGTCTCCGTGTGAGCCCAGCTCGCCCTGTAGTCTGTGTGCAGCCATAGCCGGTTGGATTCAGCTCAGGGTTCGTTACTGGCTCATACCTTGAGAAAAATTTTCCTTTTTTTTCAAATAGTGCAGCCTGTTTAAAATTTGAAAAAAAAAAAATCCTATAAGTGTCTTTCCACTCGTATCCAGCTAAATAGTGGAAAAACACTATATAGGATAACCTAGAGGGTTTTTTTTGGGCCTTGCAGCGCCGTTTACGGCTGTCTGCACGGTCTCTGTGTGAGCGCAGCTCGCCCTGTAGTCTGTGTGCAGCCATAGCCGGTTGGATTCAGCTCAGGGTGCGTTACTGCCTCATACCTTGAAAAACAATTTCCTTTTTTTCAAATAGTGCAGTCAGTTTAAAATTTGAAAAAAAAAATTCCTATTAGTGTCTTTCCACTTGTATCCAGCTAAATAGTGGAAAAACACTATATAGGATAACCTAGAGGAGGGTTTTTTGGCCTTGCAGCGCCGTTTACGGCTGTCTGCATGGTCTCTGTGTGATTTAAACTAGCTCTGTAGCCCGATCTGCACCAAAAAAAAAGTTAAGTTCACCAAACACAACTTAACACTTGTGTAGGCCACATTTGAAAAATAATAAAGTTTAGTCCACAATTTACAACATTAGTGTTTCTTACACCTGTTAGGAGGAGCATTACAGGAATAAGCACACTAAGGCCTTAGTACTTTTCTGCTTATCTTTATCTGTCAACCAAGATGAAGAGGGCAGGGAGTAAGGCACGTGGGCGTGGGCGCGGAGCAGGGAGAGGAGCAGGGAGAGGACGTGGTGATTCTGTGCCTGCTGCGGGCGCCGGTGACTCGTCGTCACTCAGTTTCAGCAGGGAACAGTCCTTCATGCGCAGCTTTGTCGGAGAGCGCCGTGCACCGCTGCTGCGTGAAGACCAAATTGAAGCCGTTGTCGGGTGGATGGCAGCTAACGCCTCGGCATCGACTTCAGTTAGTGCCACATCCTCTCAGGCACAGAGCACTGGAGAGCAGCCATCTGTCTCTTCACCACCTGCCAAATTGGCCAGGCAGTCAGAGAGCCCAGGACAGGAGCCGTCTCTACTTCTGTTCTCTGAATCTCTTGGCTTGGAAACAGGGGGCCAGCCAAGCAGCATTGGAGAAATGGAAGAAGAGGCAGTGTGCAGTGATGCCCAACACCTTTTTCTCTCTGACTCTGAAGAGGCAGGTGGGCCAGTGCCTCCGGTGACCACAGCGCAGTACGCATCTGATGATGAAACTCAGGTGCCGCTTTCTCGTGCGTACTGTGCTGCTGAGACTACCCAGGAGGAGCAGTTGGTGGCAGAGGGTAGTGGAGATGATGAGGTCCTTGACCCATCGTGGCGTGAGGAACAGGAAGGTGGTGGGAGCAGCTCAGAGGAAGAGCTTCCTCTTACGGGCCAAAGAGGGAGAGGGAGGGGGAAGACTGCGGAGCCTGTAGCCTCCACTTTGGCACCCGTTAGGAGCCTGTCTCTTTCCAAAGCCAAAAAGGGCGCTCCCAAGACTTGCAGTGCCTGGTCCTTTTTTGACACAGTTGCAGATGACATTTGTTTTGTCAAATGCAAGCTGTGTCATCATAAAGTAAAAAGAGGGAAAAATGTCAGCAACCTCAATACCACAAATATGTGGAAACATGTGCGGACCAGGCACGCGGTGGAGTTACAGAAACACACTGAAGATGTAGGCCAACCAACAGCGGCAGCTACCACCTCTTCAGCTCGTGTTGCCTCTTCCTCCAGCTCACGCACAGCTGGTTTGGCTTCCTCCCAGAGACCTTGTGTAATTCCACCCACAGCACCACCTTCCCAGTCATCCTCACACTCCCAGTCTACTCTACAGCCATCGGTAGTACAGGCATGGGAGAAAAGGCGGGCATTCTCGGCCAACCACCCACGAGCACAGGCTCTGAATGCAGGCATTGCCAAACTGTTGTCCCTGGAAATGCTCTCGTTCAGGCTGGTGGAGACTGACAGCTTCCGTGACTTGATGGCATTGGCAGTCCCACAGTACAAGGTGCCCAGCCGCTTTTACTTCAGCAGGCAGGCTGTCCCTGCCCTGCACAGGCATGTTGAGGCAAACATAAAACATGCGCTACTGAACGCCGTCAGTAGCAAGGTCCACCTCACCACCGATGTGTGGACCAGTCAGCATGGACAGGGGCGATATGTTTCCCTCACTGCCCATTGGGTTAATGTTGTTGAGCCAGGTACAGATCGTGCGAGTGGCGCAGGACGTGTCCTGCCCACTCCAAGGATTGCAGGAATCCAGTCTATACGCATCGACTCCTCCTCTTACACCAGTTCCTCTGATTCCTCTCTGCAGGATCCGTCACAGTCCACCCCCACATGGACCCGTGAACGTTTACCTATGACCGACATGAGCACAGCCGTGGCCAAACGTCAGCAGGCCGTCTTGAAACTAGTTTCATTGGGGCATCGAAGCCACACAGCGCAGGAGCTCTGGAATGCCATCAAGCAGGAGAGCGATGTGTGGTTACTGCCAGCGAATCTCCAGCCAGGCATGGTAGTGTGTGACAATGGCCGAAATCTGGTGGCAGCTTTGGCCCTTGGCAACCTCACTCACATCCCATGTCTGGCACATGTGCTCAATTTGGTTGTGCAGAGTTTTCTGAGGGACTATCCGGATCTTGATGCCCTGCTGCACAAGGTCCGCCTAGAGTGTGCTCACTTGCGGCGTTCCAGCTTGGCCAGATCCCGCATTGCTGCTCTGCAGCGCAGATTCCGCCTTCCGGAACACCGCATCATATGTGACCTACCTACCCGGTGGAATTCCACGTTACATATGTTGGAGCGGTTGTGTGAGCAGCAGCAAGCAGTTATGGAGTACCAGCTGCATCAGGCGCAAAGAAGTCGCAGTCAGCGCCGATCAGACTTCACAACCACAGAGTGGGCCACTCTGAAGGACGTCTGCCAGGTTTTGCGTCCTTTTGATTATTCCACGCGGATGGCAAGTGCAGATGATGCACTAGTCAGCATGACTGTCCCCCTTATCTGCCTGCTTCAGCAAACTTTGCAAGGGTTAAGGGATGATGTGGTGGAAGAGGTGGAGGATGAGGAGTCACCTTTTCCATCAGCTTCTGGAGAGTCAGCGCCATGTGGTTCCTCACAAAGGGGTACGCAGGGGCCAATTTGTGAGGAGGATGAGGAGGAGTCAATGGACGAGGAAGAGCTCCGTCCAGAGGAGGGAGCGACACAATTGTCCAGTGGTCAGTGTGTACAGTGAGGGTGGGGTGATGACGAGCGGGCAGAGATCATGTCTCAAGCAGGGGACAGCATTTCTGGGCCGGTTGGCACTCTGCAGCACATGGTGGATTTTATGCTGCAGTGCCTGAGAAATGACCGCCGCATCGACCACATTCTCAACATGCCTGATTATTGGGTGTTCACCCTCCTCGATCCTCGCTACCGGGACAACGTCCAAAACCTCATCCCTGCGTTGACCCGGGAACGTAAATTGCGGGAGTACCACGACACACTGGTGAATTCCATCATCTTCTCCTGTCCAACTGAGAGGAGTGCTGCTAGTGCTTTACAAAGCAGCTCAGTGCGTCGAGGCAGTGGGGGAGGCTCTGCCCAAAGAGGGAGCAGAAGCAGTGCCTCTGCCCAAGGCAAGCCGAGTATGGCACAACTCTGGCACACTTTTGTGTGCCCGCCCCAAATGTCTACACCATCACCGGCGGCTCCAGTCAGCAGGAGGCAACGGTTCCGTCAGATGGTGACAGACTACATGGCTTGCCCTCTTACTGTACTCCCCGACGGCTCTTCCCCGTTCAAGTTTTGGGTCTCTAAGCTGGATACATGGCCAGAGCTAAGTCAGTATGCATTGGAGGTGCTGGCTTGCCCTGCGGCTAGTGTCTTATCGGAACGTGTCTTTAGTGCCGCAGGTGGTGTACTAACAGACCGTCGCATGCGACTATCCTCCGATAACGTTGACCGGCTTACTTTCCTGAAAATGAACCAGGCCTGGATCTCGCAGGAATTTGCCACTCCTCTGCCTGATTAATTAATTGGGTGTCATCCAGGTCTTCTGCTGTGTTCATCTTTCTACCACCTGAAATGCTATTCCTGGGCTCCAACACCGCCAGTTGCGGCTCAGAAGTGCAGGCTGCACAGTCAAAACATACGACCCAGTGTTATTGGGTTTCAGTAACGTCAGCTGATCCCCAGCTGTGTAGCCGGCAATGTGTCCTGCGACCGCTACGCTGGCACAACAACCTGAATGTAAGGGAACCTGCCCCCCCCCCCCCGTCGTTTGTTACTGAAAGAGCCATCTTGTGCAGCAGTAATGCTGCACAAGGAAAAGGTAGCTATTTTTTTTGGGCTCCTTGCACACGCAGAACTTAACACTTATAAAATGTGTTCACTGATACCGTTATACCGTCCCAGAGCTGGGACTTTCCTTCGTAATGTGACGCAGCACAGCCGTCATTCCTACCCCCTTGGTGCCATGCGCTGCCTCCTCAGCGTTGTTTTAAGCTGTCACGGAGCCTGCGCTGTTCTGTTATCCCTTGGCCATGCCCTATTTGCGCTGCCTGTCTTCTGACATAATTTGGTGTCAGGCTGGCTGCGCCTGTGCGGCCGCGCTGCCATAGATCCCGCCTCGCAGTGTCTTCTGATTGAGTCACACTGCGGGCCTGGGATCCATGGGCATGCGCAGTGCATATCTTCCCCTCGGGCTCTCGCTCATTTCCCTCCGCCTTCTTTAGACTGTGCGCCGTCAGCTGATCCCTAATAGCATGCCACGGCCGTGACAACGCACAGTCTGAAGAAGAGGGAAGGAGGGGAGTGAGAGTCGAGGATATGCACTGTGCATGCCCATGGATCCAAGGCCCGCAGTGGGATTACGTTAGACGAGACTGCGAGGTGGGATCTGGAGCAGCGTGGACGCACAGGCACTGACAGCCTGACACCAAATTATGTCAGAAGACAGGCAGCGCTAATTGGGCATGGCCAAGGGATAACAGAACAGCGCAGGCTCCGTGACAGCTTAAAACAACGCTGAGGAGGCAGCACACGGCACCAAGGGGATAGGAATGACAGCTGTGCTGTGTCCCATTACGAAGGAAATTCGCACCTCCGTGACGGTTTAACGGTATAAGGGGACACATTTTTAGTGTTTACTTCTGTGTTTGCAAGGAGCATAATTAAAAGAGCAACCTTTTCCTTTTGCATCCTTAGCGCTGCACAAGATGGCTCTTTCAGCTACAAACGTCTGGGGGGGGGGGGGGTTAAAGGTTCCCTTTCAACTTGCTCCAATCAGGCTTCGGCCTACACTCTGTTCCTCTGCTCCTCCTGCTGTCCCTGGGCTCTAACACCGCCAGTTGGTGCCTGGAAGTGCTGTGTGCACAGTCAACAGTCGCTCCTCTGTTATTGGGGTTCAGTAACGTCAGCTGATCCCCAGCTGTGTGTGCGGTAATACCTCCAATCTGCTCCTCCTGCTGTCCCTGGGCTCTAACACCGCCAGTTGGTGCCTGGAAGTGCTGTGTGCACAGTCAACAGTCGCTCCTCTGTTATTGGGGTTCAGTAACGTCAGCTGATCCCCAGCTGTGTGTGCGGTAATACCTCCAATCTGCTCCTCCTGCTGTCCCTGGGCTCTAACACCGCCAGTTGGTGCCTGGAAGTGCTGTGTGCACAGTCAACAGTCGCTCCTCTGTTATTGGGGTTCAGTAACGTCAGCTGATCCCCAGCTGTGTATCCGGCAACGTGTCATGCGACCGCCACGCTGGCACAACTAAAATGTAAGGGGACCTGTCCCCCCCCCCTAGGCGTTTGTTACTGAAAGAGCCACCATGTGCAGCACTAATACTGCACAAGGGAAAGGTCGCTCTTGAAATTAGGCTCCTTGGAAACGCTGAACTACACACTCATGTAATGTGTCCCCTCACACCGTCCAACCGTCCCAGAGGTGGGACTTTCCTTTGTAATGTGACGCAGCACAGCCGTCATTGCTACCCCCTTGGCACCGTGCGCTGCCTCCTTAGCGTTGTTTGATTCCGTCATGGACCCTGCACTGTTATGTTATCCCTTGGCCATGCACAGTTTGCGCTGCCCGTCCTCTGACATCATTTGTTGTCGTCCTGGCTGCGCCTGTGCGTCCACGCTGCCCGAAATCCCACCTCGCAGTGTCGTCTAATGTGATCCCACAGTGGGCCTGGTATCCATGGCCATGCGCAGTGCATATACTAGCCTCTCATTCCCCTTCTTCATGCTTCTTCAGACTAGGCGGCGTCAGCTGATCCCTAATAGCATGCCACGGCCGTGACGCCGCAGTCTGAAGAAGCATGAAGGAGGTGAGTGAGAGGCGATGATATGCACTGCGCATGCCCATGGATCCCTGGCCCGCAGTGGGATTACATTTGATGACACTGCAAGGTTGGATCTCGGGCAGCTTTGACGCACAGGCACTGCCAGCCTGACACCTAAATGATGTCAGAAGACGGGCACCGCTAACTGTGCATGGCCAAGGGATAACATTACAGCGCGGGCTCCGTGACAGAACCAAACAACGTTGAGGAGGTGGCGCACGGCACCAAGGGGGTTGGAATGACGGCTGTGCTGTGTCACATTACAAAGGAAAGTCCCACTTCCGGGATGGTTTGACGGTGTGAGGGGACACATTATATGAGTGTGTACTTCAGCGTTTGCAAGGAGCATTATTTTCGGAGCCACCATTTTCCATGTGCAGTATTACTGCTGTACAAGATGGCTCTTTCAGCAACAAATGCCTGGGGGGGGGGGGGTTAAAGGTTCCCTTTACACTTGCTCCACTGCTGGCTTCGGCCTACACTCTGCTCCTCTTTGATTCCCTGGGTTTCAACACTGTCAGTTGACACCTGGAAGTGTTGTCTACATAGAAAAAACACTAGGTGATGTGTCAGTGGGGTTCAGCACCGCCAGCTGTTCCCCTGCTGTGTAGTCGGCATCGTGTCCAGCACAAGCCACGCTGGCACAACCGACCAAAAGCTTCCACCAGTGCAGGCTTCGGCCTACACTTTGCTCCTCTCCTCCTCCTCCTGCTGACCCTGGGCTCTAACACCGCTAGTTTTTGCCCGGAACTGCTAGCTGCACAGAGAAAAACACCAGCCAATGTGTTAGTGGGGTTCAGCAACGCCAGCTGTTCCCCTGCTGTGTAGCTGGCAACGTGTCCTGCAAACGCCACGCAGGCACATGAACTGAAATTGAAGGGAGCCTGGCCCCCTCTCCCCCAGGTGTTTCTATGTATAACAGCCACCTTGTACAGCAGTACTGCTGCATTTGTACAAGGTGGCTGACTTTTTATCCTTGCCCACGTGGAACTCAACACGTACAAAATGTGTCTCTTTGAGACCATTCCACTGTCCCTGAGGTGTGACTTTCCTTTCTAATGATACGCAGCACCCCCCTTGGTAGCGCTTCCCGTCTTCTGACATCATCGGTTGGCTAGTTGCGCCTGTGCGTCCGCCCTGCCTGAATAAAATGCTCCTCGTTGTCTTAATTATTTTGACTGCGAGGGTGTGATTGATGGGCACGAGCAGTGCATATGTTTGCCTGTGTTCACTCATCTCCTTCCGCCTTCTTCAGACTGGGTGTCCTCATGGCCGCGGCAGGCGATAAGGGATCAGATGAGGCCGCCCAGTCTGAAGCAGGTGTAAGGACATGTGTGAGCGTCAAACATATTTACTGCACAAGGCCACGAATCCCAGCCACGCAGTGTGATTTTTTGAAAACACACTGTGGGTCTGGGATTCATGTCCATCGCTAACTGCAACGGCCAACATAAAATGAGGTCAGAAGACAGGAAGCGCTCACAGCGCATGGCCAAGGGATCACACAATAGCGCAGACTCCTGTACAGCAAATAACAACGCTCAGGAATCTGCGCACAGCAGCTATGTGTTAATTTTGACACCTGTGCTGCATTTCCGTAAAAAGGAAAGTCACGCCTCCACTACTGTTTGACAGTATAATGGGCTAAATAGTGTACGTGTTTTATTCATCGTGTGCAAGGAGCAAATTAAATAGAGCAACCTTTTACTTGTGCAGCATTAATGCTGCACAAGGTGTGGCTCTTGTACCTTGCAACACCTGAGGGGGGGTTAAAGGTAACCTTTGAAATTGGTTCAACTAGGCTTCGGCCTACACTCTGCTCCTCTCCTCCTCCTGCTGACCCTGGGCTCTAACACCGCTAGTTTTTGCCCGGAAATGCTAGCTGCACAGAGAAAAACACCAGCCAATGTGTTAGTGGGGTTCAGCACCGCCAGCTGTTCCCCCGCTGTGTAGCCGGCATCGTGTCCAGCAAAAGCCACGCTGGCACAACCGACCAAAAGCTGCCACCAGTGCAGGCTTCGGCCTACACTTTGCTCCTCTCCTCCTCCTGCTGACCCTGGGCTCAAACACCGCTAGTTTTTGCCCGGAAATGCTAGCTGCACAGAGAAAAACACCAGCCAATGTGTTAGTGAGGTTCAGCAACGCCAGCTGTTTCCCTGCTGTGTAGCTTGCATCGTGTCCAGCACAAGCCACGCTGGCACAACCGACCAAAAGCTGCCACCAGTGCAGGCTTCGGCCTACACTTTGCTCCTCTCCTCCTCCTCCTGCTGACCCTGGGCTCTAACACCGCTAGTTTTTGCCCGGACATGCAATCTGCACAGAGAAAAACACCAGTCAATGTGTCAGTGGGGTTCAGCAACGCCAGCTGTTCCCCTGCTGTGTAGCTTGCAACGTGACCTGCAAACGCCACGCAGGCACATGAACTGAAATTGAAGGGAGCCTGCCCCCCACCCCCAGGTGTTTCTATGTATAACAGCCACCTTGTACAGCAGTACTGCTGCATTTGTACAAGGTGGCTGATGTTTTCTCCTTGCCCACGTGGAACTCAACACGTACAAAATGTGTCTCATTAGAGACCAATGCTAATGTCCCTGAGGTGTGACTTTCCTTTTTAATGACACGCAGCACCCCCATTGTTAGCGCTGCCCGTCTTCTGACATCATTGGTTGGCTACTTGCGCCTGTTTGTCCGCCCTGCCTGAATAAAATGCTCCTCGTTGTCTTACTTATTTTGACTGCGAGGGTGTGATTGATGGGCACGAGCAGTGCATATCTTCGCCTGTCTTAACTCATCTCCTTCCGCCTTCTTCAGACTGTGCAGCCTCATGGCCGCGGCATGCGAGAAGGGATCAGCAGAGGCCGCCCAGTCTGAAGCAGGTGTAAGGACGTGTGTGAGCGGCCAAAATATTTACTGCTCAAGGCCACGAATCTCAGCACCGCAGTGTGGCTTTATGAAAAGACACTGTGGGTCTGGGATTTATGGCCATCGTTAACCGCACCGGCCAACATGAAATGATGTCATAAGATGGGCAGCGCTAACAGGGCATTGCCAAGGGATAACACAAGAGCGCAGACTCCTGTACAGCAAATAACAACGCTCAGGAAGCTGCGCCAAGCACCAAGGCGTTATTTTGGACACCTGTGCTGCGTCTCATCAAAAAACCAAGTCACGCATCCACTACAGTTTGACTGTAGAATGGGGTAAATTGTGTATGTCTTTCATTCAGCGTGTGCAAGTAGACAAATTAATAGAGCAACCTTTCACTTGTGCAGCATTAATACTGCACAAGGTGTGTCTCTTGTACTTTGTAACACCTGAGGGGGGGGTTAAAGGTTTCCTTTGAAATTGGTTCAACTAGGCTTCGGCCTACACTCTGCTCCTCTCCTCCTCCTCCTGCTTCAACACGGGCTCTAACATCGCTAGTTTTTGCCCGCAAGTGCTAGCTGCACAGAGAAAAACACACGCCATTGTGTTAGTGGGGTTCAGCAACGCCAGCTGTTCCCCCAGTGTGTAGCCGGCAAAGTGTCCTGCAAACGCAACGCAGACACAAAGCTGCCTCCAGTGCAGGCTTCGGCCTACACTAATCTCCCCCTGCTTACCCTTTGCTCCAACACCGCTAGTTGGGGCTCTAGGAAGACAATCTTTAATAGGCAACGCATCCGGGTTCCAGCACCGCCAGCTGGTTCTCGGCAGTGTTCTTGTCACAGGTACTCCCTCGTGCCAAGCCTGGTTTCAGCACCGTCAGCTGTTTCCGGGTTGTGTCAAGCTCACTGAGACGCCTATGCTTGCCCCGTCGTGGTGCGGTCGAGTTAGCCAACTCCAGGGTGCCTCCAGTTTAGGAGCTTCCTATGTGGGCTGCGTGAACTGGTAGTCAAGGCTGGTTCTGTAGTGCCAGTAGGCCCAGCTCCCCCTGTAGGACTGTTGGGGTTCGGTAACTGCGGCTGCCTCGCGGCCTAGCTGTTCTCTCCTCTCCTGTGGAACTTCGGGTCCACCACCTGGTTCCAGCACCGTCAGCTGGTTCCGGGCCGAGCCTTTGGCTTAGGTGCCTCCTCCTGGGTATCCGAGTTCCGCCAACGCCAGGCGGTCCTTGGTAGTGCTTTTAAGCGCGGGCACCTACAGCTTAGTAACCGGGTTCCAGCACCGTCAGCTGGTCCTCGGTCGTGCCATTGGCTCTTGCACACTGGGGCAACGCATCCGGGTTCCAGCACCGCCAGCTGGTTCTCGGCAGTGTTCTTGTCACAGGTACTCCCTCGTGCCAAGCCTGGTTTCAGCACCGTCAGCTGTTTCCGGGTTGTGTCAAGCTCACTGAGACGCCTATGCTTGCCCCGTCGTGGTGCGGTCGAGTTAGCCAACTCCAGGGTGCCTCCAGTTTAGGAGCTTCCTATGTGGGCTGCGTGAACTGGTAGTCAAGGCTGGTTCTGTAGTGCCAGTAGGCCCAGCTCCCCCTGTAGGACTGTTGGGGTTCGGTAACTGCGGCTGCCTCGCGGCCTAGCTGTTCTCTCCTCTCCTGTGGACCTTTGGGTCCACCACCTGGTTCCAGCACCGTCAGCTGGTTCCGGGCCGAGCCTTTGGCTTAGGTGCCTCCTCCTGGGTATCCGAGTTCCGCCAACGCCAGGCGGTCCTTGGTAGTGCTTTTAAGCGCGGGCACCTACAGCTTAGTAACCGGGTTCCAGCACCGTCAGCTGGTCCTCGGTCGTGCCATTGGCTCTTGCACACTGGGGCAACGCATCCGGGTTCCAGCACCGCCAGCTGGTTCTCGGCAGTGTTCTTGTCACAGGTACTCCCTCGTGCCAAGCCTGGTTTCAGCACCGTCAGCTGTTTCCGGGTTGTGTCAAGCTCACTGAGACGCCTATGCTTGCCCCGTCGTGGTGCGGTCGAGTTAGCCAACTCCAGGGTGCCTCCAGTTTAGGAGCTTCCTATGTGGGCTGCGTGAACTGGTAGTCAAGGCTGGTTCTGTAGTGCCAGTAGGCCCAGCTCCCCCTGTAGGACTGTTGGGGTTCTGTAACTGCGGCTGCCTCGCGGCCTAGCTGTTCTCTCCTCTCCTGTGGACCTTCGGGTCCACCACCTGGTTCCAGCACCGTCAGCTGGTTCCGGGCCGAGCCTTTGGCTTAGGTGCCTCCTCCTGGGTATCCGAGTTCCGCCAACGCCAGGCGGTCCTTGGTAGTGCTTTTAAGCGTGGGCACCTACAGCTTAGTAACCGGGTTCCAGCACCGTCAGCTGGTCCTCGGTCGTGCCATTGGCTCTTGCACACTGGGGCAACGCATCCGGGTTCCAGCACCGCCAGCTGGTTCTCGGCAGTGTTCTTGTCACAGGTACTCCCTCGTGCCAAGCCTGGTTTCAGCACCGTCAGCTGTTTCCGGGTTGTGTCAACTTCACTGAGACGCCTATGCTTGCCCCGTCGTGGTGCGGTCGAGTTAGCCAACTCCAGGGTGCCTCCAGTTTAGGAGCTTCCTATGTGGGCTGCGTGAACTGGTAGTCAAGGCTGGTTCTGTAGTGCCAGTAGGCCCAGCTCCCCCTGTAGGACTGTTGGGGTTCGGTAACTGCGGCTGCCTCGCGGCCTAGCTGTTCTCTCCTCTCCTGTGGGCCTTCGGGTCCACCACCTGGTTCCAGCACCGTCAGCTGGTTCTAGGCAGTGTCTTTTGCTCTTGTACCTTCTGCTCCCCATCCTGGTTCCAGTAACATCAGCTGGTTCCGGGCAGAGCCTTTGGCTTAGGTGCCTCCTTCTGGGTATCCAAGTTCCACCAACGTCAGGCGGTCCTTGGTAGTGCTTTTTAGCACGGGTACCTCCTGCTTAGTAACCGGGTTCCAGTAACGTCAGCTGGTCCTCGGTAGTTCCATAGGCTCTTGAACCTTCGGGTAGCCATCCGAGTTCCAGTTCCATCAGCTGGTTCTTGGCATTTTCTCAGCCTTCTTGTACCTTCTGCTATATTTCCAAGTTTAAGACCCTAAAGTCGACGACCCGGAAGACCACCCCGATGACGACGACGACGACCCGGAAGACCACCCCGATGACGACGACGACGGCGGAGACGACGACGGCGGAGACGACGGCGGAGACGACGACGGCGGAGATGACGACACTGAAGACGACGACCCTGGAGACGACGACATGGAAGACCGAGAAGCAGAAGAACAAGAGGCTGCAGAACAAAGAGCAGAAGAACATTAAGCATAACACTTAATATCAGAGCAAAAGATATTATCTAAATTATATGCAGAAGAAGACTAAGCAGTGTATGGGGGTGAGTCCGTTCCTCCTCGTGGTGCCCCTGGATAAAGCCTGATGCTGCAGGCCAAACTGAACGCGGACAAATGTAACTTTTGTGACTGGCAGAACGGAAGGTGTAATCTTCAAACTTTTATAGATAACAACTACGGGAATGCCTGTCACAAATGAGAATATGATGAAGAAGTAGAATAGGAAGAATAATAACAGTGGAATAAAAAGAATATGTAGAATAGGAAGAATAATAATAGTTGAAGAAAATGAATATGAAGAATGTAATAAAAAAAAAAAATAGGTAGAAGATGAAGAAGAAGATGAATAAGGTGAAGAAGTTGATGTCAAAGATGCTGATGATGATGAAGATGAAAGTGTGGGAAAAGGAAAAAAAAGAAGGGGAAGGTCGTGGAATAGTGAAACCAATATCTGACAAAATAAAAAAAAATTTACATAGTCAATATCTTTTTCAATCCGAACGTCTTTAAAAAAAAAAAAATCATGCTATTCTATTTGATTGGGCTAATCCTCATTGCCTTTAATGTCTCCGCCACCTCCCCCAATACATCCTACATTATTCTTAGTTGTTTTCCTTCATGTAGAATGAACCTACAAGGAAAGAAAGGGTTTATTTTAATTCCGATATTTTGGTCCCATTGACTTGCATTGGGATCGGGTATCGGTATCAGCGATATCCGATATTTTTTGAATATCGGCCGATCCAAACCGATACCGATACTTTCCGATATCGGAAGGTATCGCTCAACACTACTTAGCACACATGTACTTATGCTGGCTAACAGATGGAAATCATTCAGCTGCGGCAATAAAAACTAAATCTCCGAGCACTTACAAATACTCGGGAAATCTCGAGCAACGAGTATACTCGCTCATCACTAATAGGTACATCATAGGTATTCTCCTCATTTGATGCCCACATCTTTTCCGGCACATGATAGCTGGTTTGATCAGCTGTCATGTGCCCCTAACAGCCGCTAGTGGAATTGCGGCTGTTAACATGTTAAATGCCGCTGTCAATCTCTGGCATCGGCATTTAACATGCCTGCTCAGGAAGCGCGCCATTAGTTCAGCCCAAAGGCACCTCGTCACATGATCGTGAGGCGCCAATGGTTTGGCATGACAACCCAGTGTCTGCAGGAGACCCCAGTGGTTGTCATTACTGATCTGATTCTGATGAGTGCTGTCCAGTGGACGAAATTCATAGCAGATTAGTATTTCTGCCCTGCTGGATATAGCAGAGGGGATCAGACGACCACATCTTCAAGTCTCCTTTGGAGACTATTGAAGCAAGTAAAAAGAAAAACAATAATACAATAAAAAAATACACATATTTGGTAGCACCACGTTCAGAAATGCCCCATCTATCAAAATATGTAAAGAATTAAACTGATCGGTAAACGGCATAACGAGAAAAAAAAATCTAAATTTCAGAATTATGTTTTTTTTGGTTGCTACAACATTGCAATAAAATGTAATAACATAGTATCTACCTCAATAAGGTATCAATAAAAATGTTAGCTCGGGCCTAAAAAAAAAAAATAGAAAGACCATACCCAGCTCCAGATCCCGAAAAATGGAGCTTTTTTATTTTTTTTCACCACTTAATGACCTGCAGAATCATAATGGCAGGTAAGTTTTAACATTTAGTGACCATGGTAAAAAAAAAAAAGAATTGTGGAGTTGAACTTTTTTTTTTTTTTGCAATTTTACCATACAAGAATTCAAAAACCCAAAAAACAATTGTTGAATTGCACTTTTTTTTAAAGTTCTACCGTACAAGCACGCACGGCCATATTGATGGAAAAATAAAAAAGTTATGGCCGTGTGTGCAAAAATTGAACACAAAATCCCAAGATGGTGAAGGGTTAAAGGAGATATTCTAGTAACCAAATATTTATCCCCTGTACATTACACATGGGATAACTATTAGGGCTAGTTCACATGGTGGATGTTCAAGCACAAGTTTGGCGTGGACAGCCACGTTGACATCCTGCTGAATATCCAAGGCGGCCGCTTCCTTCATGCCTCCCATTCATCTCTATATAAGACAGCTATGCGGATTGCGGAACTTCAACATAGCCTATGTTTCCCATATTTCATATTTAGTGCCTAAATTCAAGAAAAGCCATATTATTAGGAAGTGCCTTATGATCTTCACAAACACATTGGTCAACAATAACCAGAAAATGTCCAATCCTTTTTAATTGTAGTTTAAAGTTTTGGAAGAATTTACTTTAAAGTTTATGTCACCCCTTATATCATAAAATTATAAATAGACTGACGCATCCGGAAGAGATCCCTTTTCAGCAGTCACCTCATTTTAATAACAAGCTCGATTACAATGAGATAACAGAACCCACCATTCACAATAGGTAGTGTCACAGCTCACCTCTTCCTCTTCACTAAACATGAGAACTTCGATAGAAAACTCTACCAAGGAAATAGAGTCCCCTATAATGTCTTGTGATTATATTTATTATGTATGTCCAAGGTCCATATCACCAGACAAGAGAGTAGCTCCATGGTTTCAATTAGTTTATAAAAATATATGTGACTCATTTCCTTAAAGAAAAATAAATACAATTATACCTAAAAAGAGTATTTACTGTTTAACCCCTTTCTAACATCGGACGGGATAGTACGTCCTACGTCAGAAGACCCGCTTTCAGGTGGGCTCCAGCAGAGAGCCCACCTCAAAAGCTGACATGTGCCCGCAATAGGCGTGAGCGGAATCGTGATCCGCCCGTGCCTATTAACTAGTTAAATGCCGCTGCCAAACTCTGACAGCGGCATTTAACGCACGCTTCCGGCCATCCGGCCGGAAATACGCGCACCGCTGACTCCCGTCACGTGATCGGGGGTCAGCAGTGCGTCAGCATGACAATCAGAGGTCTCCTTGAGACATCTATGGTTGTTGATGCCAGATTGCAATGCAATGCAGTAATTCTGCTACATAGGGCCATCTGATCATCACCTCTATGTAGCAGAAGCGATCGACTTATGGCAGTTTCTAGCCTCCCATGGAGGCTATTCAAGCATGCCAAAAGTAAAAAAAAAAATGAAAAAATAAAAAAAAACAAACGTTGAAATCACCCCCCTTTCGCCCCATTCAAAACAAAAACTAAGGCCTCACATGGCCATATTGACAGAAAAGTAAAAAAGTCATGGCTCTGGAAAGAAGGGGAGCATGATGGAGGCTTAACAAATCTTTTGGCCAAAACCAAAGCGGATATCTATATATGTGATATGGTGTTCGATGGGAACTGTTAATGTGTGATTGGTGAGGAGTTTTTCCAAGCGTGGGCCGTAGGACTGTGGAAGGTTCGCAGAGTGGAGGCGAAGCTGGAGGTGAAACCTGGATGAAGTCTCAAAGGGGCCTCAAAATTTGGCCAGTATGTGACTCTGAAATACCTGATGGTAGCACTGTGTATTGACAAGTATTGTTGTTTTCTGGGTACACAATAACAAATTAAAAACTTACACTGCAATTAAGAAGGAGGAATAGTTGGAGTATGACAAACAGTAGATGATGCTGCAGCCGGCGGCAGCCGAAACTGCTCAGTTTTGGAGTTGCACAGCTCCATCGACAGAATGGTGAAAGTGGTCTGGTACTGAACATCCACCACCTATTGATTTCAACAGGTGCAGTAATGGCTGTGGCTGTGCAGCTCGGTAACTAAGCAGTTCTCTCTACCGGAACAGCTGATCGGCAGGGGTTTCAGGTGTCGCAACCTCAATTTTTTTTGTGAATTGTATTGTCCTCATGAAGAAGATTGTTAACTTTGAAACACAAACTGCACAGAACTATCCTTGGTCTCTTGGTTTCATCTACTTGAATGTTCGGCAGAGCGGTGAACTGCATTTCTCTATGGTTTCTTCTCCTATGAAAATAAAGTCAGGTTACTGAAGCAATGTCATGATGAATGGTGGGGAGGTAACAAGGAGTTCAGAGGACCAAATAAGAATAATAATAATCTTTATTTATATAGCGCCAACATATTCCGCAGCACTTGGCTACCTCATGTAGACTAGAAAATAGTTAAGAGTAGCAAGTAACAATGCAGATTCATCCTGTCAGAAAGGACTTCCTGTCAGAAGTGGTTTCCTGTCAGAGAGATCATAGTCGCTGGGGTTGGGGGGAGGGGAAGCAAAAGAAAGAAGAAGTGGGAGGGAGAGAGCAGCACAATAAGGCTGTGTTGTGTGGAAGGCTGGGGAAAGTGAGAAAAAGGATGGGTAGAAAATGAAGATGGCAGAGGATTTAATCCCAGTAAAAATAAAAATATTCATATAGAAGTAAAACTGAAGTAGATACATGTAATAAAAGGTATGACAAAGGAATAATAAAAGGCACATTTACCCCTTCCCCCTGCATATATTCTGGCCATTGAAGGGGTTGTCCAGTCAAATCAAGTTATAACCTATCCGCAGGATTACTGACAGGTGAGGTCCAACTGCTAGGACCCGCACCCATCTACAGAACAAAGAATTTTTATTCCAGACAGTGTACTAATGCCCCTTTACAAAATAGAACGACAGGTCGGTCATTCGACCGTAGCTCCATTCATCCTCTGTGGGGCTTCCGGGAAAAACTATAGCGCAGTGTGTTATGACCTAGTGGTCAGGACAATAATGGACCTGGTGGATAAGAGCACACGGAATGACCTGGTAGTTACTGATAATATAGGACGAGCTCTGGGACGTGGGAACTCTGCTGACCGCAATCCCTAATCCTATCAACCACACTAGAAACAGCCGTGGATTGCGCCTAATGCTCCCTATGCAACTCGGCACAGCCTAAGAAACTAGCTAGCCCTGAAGATAGAAAAATAAAGCCTACCTTGCCTCAGAGAAATTCCCCAAAGGAAAAGGCAGCCCCCCACATATAATGACTGTGAGTAAAGATGAAAATACAAACACAGAGATGAAATAGATTTAGCAAAGTGAGGCCCGACTTACTGAACAGACCGAGGATAGGAAAGGTTACTTTGTGGTCAGCACAAAAACCTACAAAAGACCACGCAGAGGGCGCAAAAAGACCCTCCGCACCGACTCACGGTGCGGAGGCGCTCCCTCTGCGTCCCAGAGCTTCCAGCAAGCAAGAACAATCGAAATAGCAAGCTGGACAGAAAAACAGCAAACCAGAGAAAAACAAGCAGTCACTTAGCTTCTGCTAGGAAGACAGGTCACAAGAACGATCCAGGAGTGAACTAGACCAATACTGGAACATTGACAGGTGGCCTGGAGCAGAGATCTAAGTGGAGTTAAATAGAGCAGCCAGCTAACGAATTAACCTCGTCACCTGAGGAAGGAAACTCAGAAACACCCACAGCCACCAGAGAAAGTCCATGGACAGAACCAGCCGAAGTACCATTCATGACCACAGGAGCGAGCCCGACAACAGAACTCACAACAGCAGTGCTCGGCAGCCCCGTAGTAAATTAATGGAGCAGCGAATGAGCTTGCACACAACCACTCCATTATAACAGGCATAAAAGTACCCATTCTGCTGATCAGACCCCCAACGATCAACAAGTTATTTAACAATATTTTACTATCCCTTTATTTACTGGGTTAGAACTTTGTAGGAATTGTATTATGCCATAAAATTGAGAATTTTCTCTTTAGGAGAAACAGGACTTCTTTTGATATATACAGTAAATGTTGTACATATACAGTTGTGTGAAAAAGTGTTTGCCCCCTTCCTGATTTCCTATTTTTTTGCATGTTTGTCCCACTTAAATGATTCAGATCACCAAACAAATTTTAATTTTCAACAATGATAACTAGTAAACACAAAGTAATTTTTAAATGAAGGTTTTTATTATTAAGGGAAAAAGAAAACCTAACCTACAGGACCCTGCATGAAAAAGTGATTACCCCTTAAAGGGAATCTGTCACCCCAAAATTCGCCTATAAGCCAAAGCCACCGGCATCAGGGGCTTATCAACAGCATTCTGTAATGCTGTAGATAAGCCCCCGATGTAACCTGAAAGATAAGAAAAACAGTTTATATTATACTCACCCAGGAGCGGTCCCGCTGCGGTCCGGGTCCGATGGGTGTCGCGTTGTGGGTCCAGCGCCTGCCATCTTCATACGATGACGTCTTCTTCCTTGCTTCATGCCACAGCTCCTGCGCAGGCGTACTTTATCTGCCTTGTTGAGGGCAGAACAAAGTACTGCAGTGAGCAGGGCCTCCCTGACCTTTCCCGGCGCCTGCGCACTGCAGTATTTTGCTCTGCCCTCAACAGGGAAGATAAAGTACACCTGAGCAGGAGCCGCAGCATGTAGCAAGGAAGAGGACGTCATTGTATGAAGACAGGAGGCGCTGGACCCACACCGCGATGCCCATCGGACAGGACCGAACCGGGACCGCCCATGAGTCAGTATAATCAACTCGTTTTTCTTATCTTTCAGGTTACATTGGGGGCTTATCTACAGCATTACAGAATGCTGTAGATAAGCCCCTGATGCCGGTGGCTTTAGCTTATAGGCGAATTTTCGGGTGACAGATTCCCTTTAAAACTAATCACTGGTTGGAACCCTCTTAACAGCATAAACTGCAATCAAACATTTGCAATAACTGGAAATTAGTCTTTTACAATGCTTTGGAGGAAATTTAGACCACGCATCATTGCAGAATTCTTGGAATTCACCCACATTGGACGGTTTCCAGGCATAAATCGGCTTTTTAAGGTAATGCAACAGCATCTCAGATTATAGGTCAGGATTTTCTGACCTGGCTCCTACAGACCAGTTAGATGCTCCTAATCAACTCGTTACCTGCATTAAAGGAAGCTGTCTTACATAGTCACCTTTATAAAAGACTCCAGTCAACAGACTCAATTAATCAGTCAGACTCTAACCTCTACAAGATGGGCAAGACCAAAGAGCTTTCTAAGGATATCAAGGACAAGATCATAGACCTGCACAAAGCTGGAATGGGCTACAAAACCATAAGTAAGACGCTGGGCGAGAAGGCAAATACTGTTGATGCAATAGTAAGAAAATGGAATAAATACAAAATGACTGTCAATCGACATAAATCTGAGGCACCATGCAAAATCTCACCTCGTGGGGTATCCTTGATCATGAGAAAGGTGAGATCAGTCTAAAACTACACGGGGGGAACTTGTTAATGATCTCAAGGCACATGGGACCACAGTCACTAAGAAAACTATTGGTAACACATTACGCCGTAAAGGTTTAAAATCCTGCAGGCCCCCCTGCTCAAGAAGGCACATGTACATGCAGCGCCCCAGAGTCCTGGTTGTTGCAGTAATGTCGCTCTGCCACTAAGGGGAGTGATGTTATGTCTGATTGCACTAAAGGAGTTCACCTGACCAGGTATCACAGTCACACCTTACACTTCACACTCCGGCCACCAGGGGGAGCAAAAGGCACTATGTATTAGGCCACTCCTCACACTGGTAAAACTAAGGGTTGGATAGGAAGTTAGGACAGAACGCAGCCTGGGAGAGCTCCAGGGAGGACCTGTCAGGGGTGGGTTACTGGCAGGTACCTAGCAGAAAGAACAGAAAGTGACGGAGCCGCGCCTGCACTACCTTGCGGCGGCATCCTATGAAAGGACACAAAGCGAAGGTTATTGTGGAGAAGTGAGAAACGAGATCACAGCACAAAGGAGAACCAGTAGGAGTTGTGCCCCGAGAACGGCAACATCCTACTGAGGCGCGTAGCCGGTGGCCGGAACGCCGAGGAAGTATCTGACTCCAAGCATTACTTCAAACAGTGGCAGGACAGTTGATTATAGTTTGGCTGTCTACCTTAGATCACCTAAGAAGACATAGGGGGCAAACGTGGAGAGGGGAGTCTCTAGGGTCCCAGAATAGCTCCGAGCCTTCCCGTCAAACGGGTGCGTCCTATCCAGAAAAACTTGGGGGACGGAGAGAAAGAAAGAACGAATACGAAAGTTGTGAGGACTATCCCGAATGCTCAGCAGGGAAGAGCTACAACACACAGGCGCTAGTTGGTAGGCACTGATTTCAACCTGCAAAGTGAACTCTGGATGTGCCTTCGGACCAGCCGGACTCAGCCAGCCCGGTTAGCAGTGCTCTGGATTGCGGATCCCGAAGTCTTCAGTAAAATGTAAAGAGACTGCAACCCTGTGTCCTCGTTATTACCCGCGCCTCACATCATCACCATCTACACTACTGGGAAGCCCTGGGGATATACTTCACCTGTGGGAAGGTATACCATCTAGCTGTCGTTACATCACCCCAGTGAATCCAGGAAAAAGATGTGCACACTGTCACTAGGTTGGTGCAGGCATGAACAATAGTCCAATTATAGGAAAAATCAGCCGCACTCAAATGGTTGAAAGTTCAGCAAACTGTGTAGTTTCTTTATTAACACAAACAATAGACATCACCAGGTGCTTTTTTAGGAGGTAAATGGGTGGCGGACTATTCAATTCGGGTAACGTTTCGACCCCAGCGGGTCTTTATCAAAACCTCACTTATGCCATCACCCACCAGGCGGACGCGCTTCCACACAACTCCACCAGAGTTGCCCTATGGGAACTCGGCTCTTTCTCCTCTCCTCTACCTCTTTGGCATAAGTGAGGTTTTGATAAAGACCCGCTGGGGTCGAAACGTTACCCGAATTGAATAGTCCGCCACCCATTTACCTCATAAAAAAGCACCTGGTGATGTCTATTGTTTGTGTTAATAAAGAAACTACACAGTTTGCTGAACTTTCAACCATTTGAGTGCGGCTGATTTTTCCTATAACATCACCCCAGTGGGCCCCAAGCAGCGTCGGTCACCCTGACCGAATACCACAGGTGGCGTCACGAAACCTTGGCCGACTTTCATCACCTTTTTATTGGACCCTTAGCAGGGTCACGGACCGGGTCCAGCCACCGTGACAACCCTAGAGCCGAGACAGAGAGGACCGGTATCGAGTAACCCACGGCCCTGAGTCTGGGGGCGCTCCATACAGGCCCATCTGAAGTTTGCCAGTGAACACCTGGATGATTCTGTGCGTGATTGGGAAAGGTACTGTGGGCAGGTGAGACAAAAATTGAGGTCTTTGGCATTAACTCAACTTGCTGTGTTTGGAGGAAGAGAAATGCTGCCTATGACCCAAAGAACACCATCTCCACTGTCAAGCATGGAGGTGAAAACATTATATTTTGGGGATGTTTCTCTGCTAAGGGCACGGGACTATTTCACCGTATCAATTGGAGAATGGATGGAGCTATGTACTGTGAAATCCTAAGTGACAACCTCCTTCCCTCTGCCAGGACATTAAAATGCGTGGTGGCTGGATCTTTCAGCAAGCCAATGACCGAAAACATACAGCTAAGGCAACAAAGGAGTGGTTCAAAAAGAAGCATATTAAGGTCATGGAATGGCCTTGCCAGTCTCCAGACCTTAATCCCATAGAAAAATTATGGAGGGAGTTGAAGCTCCGAGTTATCATGCGACAGCCTCAAAATCTTAATGATTTAGAGATGATCTGCAAAGAGGAGTGGACTAAAATACCTCCTGACGTGTGCAAACTTCATCATCAACTACAAAAAATGTCTGACCTCTGTGCTTGCCAACAAGGGTTTTGCCACCAAGTATTAAGTCTTGTTTGCCAGAGGGATCAAATACTTATTTTGCAACGCAAAATGCAAATACATTTATATAATTTATACAATGTGGTTGTCACGGTGTAACTCGACCCAACGGATGGTCGGTCAGCTAATGGCAAAATACACATATAACGGCGATGGTATAGGTGAGAGGAAGGCCCTACCTATAGGGAATGGTCACCATCTGAGCGCAAACCTGAGCCTGTCCATGCACTCCCCTAATGCCCTATGTGGTTCCTTCTCCCACCTGCCGTCAGGATACCTCAACCCTAGTAGTCACCTATTGCTGCTCTGGCTAGTGCACTGGCCAGGAAGGAGCACTAGCCTTACCTCTGCAGATAATACACACAGGGGGAAGTGACAAATGCTAAAGGGACAAGGTAACAAAAACACCACACTTAGCTTATGTACACTGCTTCTAAGCAGAAAACATCAGCAACTGGACTCCAAACACCAGACGTGGCTGACACCAGAGCGCTGCTCCTATTAGGCTGGTCTCCAGAAAGGAACTGTATCACCAACAGTCAGGTGATGCATCACGTGACCTTTTAAAGGATGATGGGAGTGGTCACCACCTGCATCAGCTGACCCAGCAGCATTGCAGTAACATCAGATTGCCAGCAGGGGAAAGAAACTGACATTAACCCCCCATTGTCCAAAAGGAAAAGTTTTAAACTGAATGGAACCAGAGCTGCCACAAATCCAAAAATTGATTGTGATAGTGATTTTCTGGATTTTATTTTTGATATTCTATCTTTCAATGCTAAAGTTAACCTACCCTTAAAATTATAGACTGTTCATGTCTTTGTCAGTGGGCAAACTTACAAAATCAGCAAGGGATCAAATACTTTTTCCCCCACTGTACCTCCGATCATGAAGGGGTTAAGGAATTTATCTGGATGTGTGGTGAGCACTTTTAATCCCAATGGGCTTCACAGAATTTTTTAAAGTTGAGATGTGAAAATAAAAAAATCTAATTTTTCCTACAAAAATGTTATTTTAGCACCAATTTTTTATTTTCACAAGGGTAACAGGAGAAAATGGACACCAAAATGTGTTGTGCAATTGCTCCCGAGTAAAACGA
The DNA here is from genome assembly GCF_032444005.1 of Ranitomeya imitator. Classification (NCBI taxonomy): domain Eukaryota; kingdom Metazoa; phylum Chordata; class Amphibia; order Anura; family Dendrobatidae; genus Ranitomeya; species Ranitomeya imitator. The sequence continues at coordinate 373,040,661 of NC_091283.1, forward strand.
TACCCCATATATGGTGGGAAACTACTGGCAGGGCTCGGAAGGAAAGGAGTGCCATTTTGGATGTAATAGGTTGTGGACTCCATGTCATATTTGAACAGCCCCTAACATACTAAAACAGCAGAAACTCCCACAAGTGACCCCATTTTGGAAAGTACACCTCTCAAGGAATTCATCTAGAGGATTATTGGGCATTTTTAACCCTCAAACGACTCACAAACTTGTATAATATTGGGCTGAGTAAGTGAAAATTTACAACTTTTTGAACTGCTAATTATGCAAATTGTCTCTTCAGAGAGGAAGAGAGCTAGAACTCTAGTGCCACCTATTGGAAGGTAGCAATCCTACAAATCAATGTTGACCCTTTAACAAGCCTTGTCACATGACTTAGGATAATAGTCAAACCAGAATCTCAATCTGCAGACACTGTGTTTCGGGGTACTGCCCCTCGTCAGTACAAAGCGGAGATCTGGCTTGGCTGTGTGAGAGGCGTCAGACCGTTATCCAAGTATTGTTTCTCCTTGCGGAGATGTGACATGCTAAGCATGCCGAGATGAGGAGACTTAAAGCCGCAATGCTCCTCTGGGTAATATGTGAATTATGCAAATTGTCTGTCACAGGGCTACCGCGACAGAGATGTTCCAGAGAACCGCAGCGCTCTGGGCCTGGTTCACACACAGTAAACAGAAGCTCTTCTCCTGTATTCTGACCTGGCTGCTTTGTGCCAGCAGTGTAGGAGTTAATCTTGTTTCTGAGTTGCTGTGAGCTGGGTCTCTCAGCTGAAGGTGATTTTGTAATCTCCTCCTCTATATAGACCCAGCCTTGACTTCAGCTATTGTCAGTGATCAGTTCAGCTGCCTGGTTTGGAGGTTGAAGGAGCGTGGTGTATTAGGAGCTTGGAGGTTTATTTACAGAGATTGGTGTCTGCTGTTTTGGTTGCATGTTAAACCTGTTTTCCTTCCTAGTTTTTTCCTTCTCTTTCCTCCTATGTGTTACCTCTGTGGTTGTGTGAGCATTTGGTGAGTTTGAGACTTTTAGTTACCTTGTCTGTATACCCTGGTTATTGTTATATTTATACACTGGTGCAGTCCACCTCCTTTGGGGGGTGAGGGGGCCATTGATAGGGCCTGCACAGGAGACAGGGTTACGCTGGCATCTCAGGCCTCCTAACCATCATAGGTACCCCTGAGATAAGGGAAAGTCAGGGCCCCATTTAGTGGCAGGGACAGGTGCGGGTTCCAGTACGCCGTCCTGCCCCTTTATCGCCGTTTACGGCGTGACATTGTCTCTTCAGAGAGGAAGAGAGCTAGAACTCTAGTGCCACCTATTGGAAGGTAGCAATCCTACAATTTAATGACCCTTTAACAAGCCTTGTCGATCCCCCTAAGAACCATTTCTAATTTTCTTGTTATTAGTCATATACACACTAAAATTGTCCCAATTAAAGAATTAAATAAAAAATGAATCATCCAAAAACATTGAAATAGGGTCTTACGGTAACAACAAGTGACTGTAGATATTATTGCATCCAATAGAGCTGATTAGAAACAACCACACAGAGGACCTCTAGTGGTGAAATATAGAATAGACCAAAACAGAAAAGGTGCTCATGGTGTTAGCACATCACAAAAACTGAGCAAGGGATGTAGGAAGGCAGTAGTGATGGATCACCATAGTGCATAGGAAAAACATCATTAAAATGATGGAGCGCAAAGTGGAATGTTTTGAAGCTAAAAAATATATTTTTATTTATGCAAAAATATTAAAAGACCACACATGGGTTATAAAATGGACAAACTAGTGTTGACAAAGAATGGGAATCATTTTATAGAGATGGGTCCTGGGGGTGGATGAATGAGGGGAAGAAAAAAAGTATCCGTATAAGCATCAGTAGTAAATAGACTTCCTTAGAAAAAACCCTTCCCACCATGATTCCAAAATTGACCCAGAAGCGGATTAATCGCAACTCGTAACCATTCTGTTGAATGATCCCAAACAACATGCAGAAAAATCACCAACGCGTGTTTCGCTTGTTATCTCACCACTGCTTTTTCAAGGGGAGACTGACACAATGAACAATGTTCACTGCAAAACCATATAGCTCCATGGCCCTGATCACATGGCTGTTGGCCAGCCAATGGGATTGAACTGCCGGGGCTTGCGCAGATCGCCGTGCGCCCCTCACCCACCCCCAGCCATCAGACCGCTATGGTGCATGTCCGAGGGCGAGGACGCATTGCCAAGCCTCCAGGACATGTGCAAAACTGCACTGAGCCCACATCCTTACCCGCACATGATTACGGATTTAATCAGCCATCAAGTGCCTCCAACAGCCGTGCGTGCATCCCAGATCCACCTACGACTGTTAACCAGTTAAATGCCGCTGTCAATCACTGACCGCAGCATTTAATATGCACCAGAAGACCGTTACAAATCCCACCCATCGGCGTCTGTCATTTGAAGACCCCTGTACTTGTCATCATGATCTTCCTGTGAACGCCGGTTCGTGAGCAGTGTTTGTAGGACATCGTGATTTTGCTATACTTTTTCTGAAGCCCTGCACTGTAGAGCACAGGCTATCAGACCATTGCTGCTTCAAGTCTCCTAATGGGACTGCTAAAAAGTAAAAAAAAAAAAGTTTTAAAAAATATATTAAAAAAAAACCTACGAACGTTCAAATCACCCTTTTGCCCCATTATGAATAAAACAAACAAAAAATACTCATATTTGATATTACTGTGTTCAGAAATGTCCGATCAAAATCAAAAGTTAATTAATCTGATTGGTAAACGGCATAACAGGAAGAAAATCCAAACCCCCCAATTTACGTTTCTTTTGTAAATGCAACCTTGCAATAAAATACAAGAACGTGCAATCAGAACATCATAATTACCCCCAAAATGGTATCAATAAAAACGTCAGCTCGGGTTGCAAAAAATAAGCCCTCACGCAGCACTAGATCCCGAAAAATGAGAATGTTATGGGTCTCAGAAAATGGCAACAAATGCAAAAAAAAATGTTTCCATTCAAAAATGTCTGAATTTTTTTTCACCGCTAAAATAAAAAATAAACTATACATGTTTGGCATCTATGTACTCATACTAACCCAGGGAATCATATTACCTGGTCAATTTTACCATAAAGTGAACCTGGTAAATGAAAAACAACAAAAAAACAATTGGGAATTGCACCTTTTTTTTTTTTTGCAATTTGACTGCACTTGGAATTTTTTTTTCTGTTTTCCAATACACTATATGGTAAAATCAATGGTGCCATTCAAAACTACAACTCATCCAAAAAACAAAACCTCATACGGCCATACTGACAGAAAAATAAAAAATAACCACATAATCTGCCGTGGTAGTACAAAGTGACTGGAAAAAGGGAGTAAATTGGGATTGGGACTGAATAAATGCTCAAAAAGTCACTATTAGTGATGAGCACGCTCGGGTGGTCTCCGAGTATTTGTACCTGCCCGGAGATTTAGTTTTCGTTGCCTCAGCTGCATGATTTACAGCTGCTAGCCAGGCTGAGTATATGTGGGGGTTGCCTGGTTGCTAGGGAATCCCCACATATATTCAAGCTGGCTAGTAGCTGTAAATCATGCAGCTGAGACAATGAAAACTAAATCTCCGATAAGTTACAAATACTCGGAGATCACCTGGGCAACGAGTCATGTGTTCATGATTTCCCTGGTATTGCATAGGTGATGGAATTACTATCAAGGTATCAGAAATTTCCACAGGTTATCTCATCTGCAATATAATGAAATCCTGAAAACATGATGTGTTGGAGGCCCTGAGTTTGGGAAACACTGATCTAGATACAGTATATACCAAATAGATGGTGCCAAAAATCGAACTCAAAGACAAGCTTCCCAAGTCATACTTGTTTTGAAAAAACATTAACAATAACTTGATGACTGCATAACAATGCTCAATAATTAAAAACAAGAAAGCACCAACAAACATAAACTAAGATGAAATAAATAAAAAAAGGAATGAAAAAAAGATGAATCGCATGTGCAGTAGAAAGCCGTGGTCAGGTTACGTGTGTTATAAATGGTGCTGTAATAAGAAGAAAGTGAGAGGCAACATGTTGATAGTTACGCTGCAGAAAATACCAGCATGTGAAGCCTAATGGGGGAGGATTGGGGGTGTAGGAGCTGAAGAAGAGGAAAAATGAGAAAACGTTTAGAGTTGCTAGGCAACCAGTGACGCGAGCTGTGAAAGGTCTAGGGGTTAAAGGGGTTGTTCCTATTCACTGTCCCCAGGTCAAGTGCTCCTGTGCTATACTCACAGTTCCCCAGGTCCAGTGCTCAAAGTATCTGTTTACTCACTGACCCTAGGTCCGCTGTTCCCCGTATTCATAATCTCCAAGTCAGGTGCTCCTAGTATCCATGTTTTACTCACAGTACCTGGGTCTGGTGAGCCTAGTGACTGCACTTTTACTCACCATGCCTGGGTCAAGTGCTCCCAGTATGTGTTCTTTACTCAATGCCGATAGGTCCAGCACTCCTAGTATCTGCACTTTACTCACTGTCCCCAGGTCTTGTGACCCTACACTTCTGGTATCCATGCTTTACTCATTTTCCCACGTCCAGCATCAATACTTTACTCCTCATGTAACTGAGGCCATCACTCCTGGTTTATGTTTTATTCATTGTTCCCAAGGTCACTGGCTCCTAGTATTAGTAATGCTGGTGGGTTACCTTGGAGGGGCGTAATTAAATGTCTACCAGGTCTTCACTCGAGCTTCTGCTGGTAAGGATAGGCTGGGCTGCTGGTAGAGAACAGGTACCACTCCAGAACAGTCCATGGGACTGCATCAGATGACTGCAGGGTCAGAGACGTGGGTAAGATGTCCAGGAAGACAAGACAAAAGCATGGTCAGATGGTTCAAGGGCAGGGTAGGCAGCACGGGTTCACAAAACAAAGCTGAAATCAGAGATGGAAAAGTCAAAATGAGCAGGGAGACAGACCTGGTCGATAACGGGAGACAGAATGCTGAGAAATGCATAAACAGGTGCTGGCAGGCTAGGAACCAATGTTCAGGCAATGAGTGGTGGGAGGAGCTACATAATATATGCCCTGCTGACATGGGATAAGCCAGAAAACCTAATCTCTGCAGGACACAGTAGGGTTAAATTCCTGCAGAGACCGGCCACGGCCAACAAAAGGCTAAATGACAATGAAAACAACATGTAGATACAGCAGTGCTGAGGAGAGCTGCAAGAAGCAAACTCAAGAGGATGGCCTGACACTGAGAAGCTGCCCAGTGAGTAGGGCAGCACTGAAGAGGCATGCGAGTTACCACTGTGATAGTATCCATGCTTTATTCACTTTTCCCTGGCTCTGACATGGCTCCCAGTATCTGATATTGGGCTCAGTACTGATATGAAACAAAGGTATTGAGAAAGCTACCAAAAGCAATCCATATGGAACATTCCCCTGTATGTTGCAGACCAGCAAGGGGAACCTTTGAAAATAAAAAAAAAGCTTGTTTGAAGCTTCTTTATTAGAAATTCATTAAAAGTGTGTAAAAAAGTAATCACTTCTACAGCGCAGCAGCCAATAACTGAGCTTAATATCACATACCAGCGCATATAGTGAGTAAAGAAGTTTTTGTTTTGCTTTTTTATCCATGTCTGGAGACCAGGATTTTCTGAAATGGACAACCCCTTGTAGATCTATCACTAATTGTGCTACTGGTCGCCTAGCAATACTAGACAGTTTTCTTTTGCCCGATCAGGCTTTATGGCTGGCGTCTTCTGCAGCTAAGCTACCAACATGATGCCTCCTCCCTTCCCGTCCTTTATTCCAGCACCATTTACATTACTGGCTGTTCTAGGAAACACACAAGTTCTCTGACAAACACTTTCTACTGCACAGGCTCTTCTCATTTGTTTATTTTCTTCCATTTGGACCTCATTGCAGAACATTTCTTTTATTTTCTACTATTGGAATTCATTTGCCATAACCACAGGACCCAGATGAAGATTCAGACAGCAGGGATAGGGAGCCCCTCTCTTTTTAACTTGTAATCTAATATATAAAGCTGAATGTGTGTGTGTGTGTGTGTGTGTGTGTGTGTGTGTGTGTGTGTGTGTGTGTGTGTGTGTGTGTGTGTGTGTGTGTGTGTGTGTGTGTGTGTGTGTCCGGGATTGGCATCTGCACCGTCGCAGCTACAGCTACAAAATTTTGCACAGTCACACGTCTGGACCCCGAGAGTGTCATAGGCTATGTTGTGAGGTGAAATTTTAACCCCGCGCATTCCAATTCACCAAACAATTTTGCCCCTATCTACATAATGGGGAAAAAGTGAAAGGAAAAGTGTTGGAGGCAAATTGACAGCCAGGAGAAGATGGCATACAGGTATATACTATATACAGGGGAGATGATATACAGCTATATATTATATACAGGAGATGACATACAGGTATATACTATATACAGGGGAGACGACATACACGTATATACTATATTCAGGGGAGATGACACACAGGTATATACTATATACAGGGGAGATGACATACACGTATATATTATATACAGGAGTAGATGACATACAGCAGGTATATACTATTTACAGGGGAGATGACATACAGGTATATACTATATACAGGAAATGACATACAGGTGTATACTATATATAAGGGAGATGACAAACATGTATATACTGAGGGGAAAATAAGAGGTGTGAGGTGAAAATGAGGAGTGTGAGGTGAAAATGAAAAGGTGTGAGTGCAAAATGAGAGTGAGGGAAAATAATGGAGTGATGACAGATGTGAGGTCGAAATGACAAGTGTTAGGGGGAATGAGGAGTGAGGGGGGAATGAGAAGAGTGAGGGGGAAAATAAGAGGTGTAAGCGAGAAAATGAGAGATGTGAGGGGGAAAATGAGAGGCGTGATGGGAAAATAAGAGACGTGAGGTGCTATAACTAACCACAGATATTTACTATGCCCAGGCAACGCCAGGCTCTTCAGCTAGTATTATTCTATTTCTTTTAAGAAAAAACCTTTCCCTCAAAAAAGTATGGTAATTCTTATTCTGTCTCATCTCCAATTGTACCAGTTGAGGGGAATTTGGCACCTCTTTGTATAAGAAAGATCTTGGGATGTCACCTCTACCACTGTCAATAGTTATTCTCTGGAAATCAAATGTGTCTTTTATGATCACATGACTGGTTTATGATCAATACGTCAGTCAGTCCAACAAGGTGATTATCTTTACAATCAATGTTTACCTTCACATGCTAGTACTGAAGTCTCACAGGTTTTTGCGTATTGGGCTTCCTCTTCAACATTACATTCTGCATCTACATTTCAACACATTGAGTCTTCATCAAAGAGCAGTACTACTGTCCACTGAGCTGCACCAGACTGGGGTCTTTATCTAGCCTTTCCTAGATGACTGATTGCTAATATCTGACTCTGGAAACTTCAGAGAACATTGGTTCTTAAAAAAAAATCTTAAAATATCTCATCTTGTTTCAGCAATCACCCTAAATTATCATAGTTTCAGAGTAGCCACTTTGACCATGAACTCAGCTGACCCTTTCCGACAAAAAAATTTTGAGCCTCTTTCACATTGTATGTCATCTGAGATCTCTCCATCATTATTCCATTCATTACATGATGAAAATCCTTGACTTTCTCACCTCTGCCATCAGAGAAGTGCCATGGGGTTAGGTTCATATCCAGGTCATTCAAAACATTGTTCTGAAATACTGGGACAAGATTCTGTTATCTCGCAACAAAAACATGCTTCTTTCTCTCCTTTAATCAACAAATATATCCTTGGATGGTTGACCCTATACTAAATATCTTGGAACTTGAATCTGACAGCCAGCTGTCTTACAGTCCTCACTCTGAATAAATCAGGTTGCGATTGGGTTACACATAAGGTCACGCCAGGTTCAGAAAATGTGATATATCAAAGAAAGATCTCTATCCTTCAACATGAAGTAACTTTAAGCCATCAGACTAAACTTGTTCCATTTTCAAACATTTCTTCATCAGAAAGCTGTCCAGATCCCATCAGACAGCTAAACTGCAGAATTCTATATAAACAAGCAGGAAGCCACCATAATTAATGCTTGTGAGCAAAAGATAGATTATAACTTTTTTAGCCATATATTTCCATCGTTATACCTGTAAGATATAGTGGAATACCATAGAAGAGAGGACATTAATGCTTACTTCTTGAATTTAATGGTCCTGTTCCAATAGTTCTATCTGTTAGACTGCATTAAACGACATTTTATTTCCGAGATGATTCGATTCTTGAGTGGGAAACAATTGTAAATATAAGGAAAGTTTGCCCAAAATTTTTCCCAGCACACATTTATTTATGATCGGTAATGAAAAAAAAAAATGTTGAAATGCAAGTGTGTTCATAAATGTGACCTATTTTACTCTGATACATAGACAGACATAGACCGTCTATTTGCAAATTGAGATAATCTTTTCATTGGTGATTGTGAAAATTTCATTATTTAGTACTCTTATTTTCCTTACTTTCTTGTGTGCGAGATGTCATGTTACTTGATTATAACAGATTTATGTTTTATCGTACCACTAGTCGATAACATAAATCTGTATCATAAAGAAAATTGTTACTCACCCCTGAAAATTCTTTGATGTTTTAGATTATGTTTTTATGGACAAAATATTCCTTATTAAAAACATGAATATAGCTTCTCTTCTGTATGACTTCTCTCATCCTTAACAAGATCTGATTTTGGATTTAACAGTTCTTCACATTCTGAAAATGCAAATTGCTTCCCCCTCATGTGAGCTTTTTGGTGATTAACAAGACTGGATGGCCAGGAAAAACATTTTCCACATTCTGAACATGAAAAAGGCTTCTCTCCTGTGTGAATTCTCTGATGTCTAACAAGGTGTGATTTCTTGGTAAAACCTTTCCCACACTCTAAACACGAATATGGTCTCTCCCCTGTGTGAATTCTTTGATGTATAACAAGATTTGATTTCCCAGTAAAACATGTTCCACATTCTGAACATGAAAATGGCTTCTCCCCTGTGTGAGTTCTCTGATGTGAAACAAGATCTGATTTCTGGTTAAAACATTTACCACATTCTGAACATGAAAATGGTTTCTCACCTGTATGAATTCTCTGATGTGCAACTAAATGTGATTTTTCTGAAAAACATACTCGACATTCTGAACATGAAAATGGCTTCTCCCCTGTGTGACATTTGTTATGTCTAACAAGATGTGATTTCTCTGTGAAACATGCCCCACATGCTAAACATGAATATGGCCTCTCCCCTGTATGAATTCTCTCATGTCTAACAAGAGCTGATATCTTGTTAAACCATTTTCCACATTCTGAACATGAAAATTGGTTTGAATTTCTGTGACGTGTCTCATGTTTAAAAAAATGCGATTCATCTGTAAAATTTTTACCCCCTTTTATGTGTGAATATGGCTTCTTCCCTATTTGAGTTCTTTTATGTTCAACATCCTTCCATTTATTTTTATTTTCCTCAATAGGCAAATCTGAAGCTAGCATTTGATGAAAAGGATCAAATAAAAGATCTTTGCTGAAAAGGGCTGAGGGTATATCTGGGAAAATGGCATGTTCTTCAAATGTATCTTCTGAGATACCGTCATCTTCTGCTTTAAAATCTGTAGACATAACATGTTCCTCTGAGCTTCCGCTACAGTCACCTGCCGAGAATAAAATTAATTTTGTTGCATTTTTGAATAATACAACCTAAATATTATATTGATACTGAATAACATTTCTATATAAAAATGTCCATACAAATTGCAGGGCAAATAGCAAAACTCAATAATTAACCGATTTAAGTGTAAAAAAAAAAAAAATTAAATAGCTGTTGGTTCCTACATAATCCCCACATATAAAAAACTAGGGACAGGGAGTTACAAGAGGAAAAAGACCTACCGGTATGTTGTCTTTTTATCCCTATTGAAAATAGTCTGGTTGAAATCCATCAGCCTGACACCCACCACCCATGATATTTTCTGCCAGAGGAAGGCCAGGCCACATCTATTCTTGATTGCCAGCTCACTCTCCCAAATTCTCCATACACAGGTGTACTCATTCTGCCAAGTGCTCTGGCGTTCTCTACTAGAGAGCCATGGTAAGAATCATCTGGGTGAGGTTCATCTCACCGAGAACAATAGGATATGTAGTCCAAAATGTGACACACTGGATCCTTATTTGCCCCACATCGTCTGATGTCAATCTAATGTGTATGTGGGCCTTACAAAAACTGCACACAGCCAACGCCTTTCAAGAAATAATAGGTAAGATTATGACTTGCGTTCCTATTCGTGGATTGATTGGTTTTGAATTCGAGATAGAGTGTGATTGGCCAATTCTTCAGTCTAATCAAACCTTTAATTCTTTTTTTATGATGGAGATACTCAGAGCAAGCTCTTTTTCTATCTACCTAATCAATTTACTGTATGGCCCCCATATAGGGATCTTATCAAACACAACAATGATGAGAACAGATTCTACACTTGATGTTACCCAGAAGGCAATATATAAACCCTTCTTATCTGATGGAGCTGTGGCATCTCAAATGTACATGTGACAATACACGTCACCTAATTTGTAAGAACTATGACTACATGATAATAATAAAGCCAAAATCTAGATGTGAATTTAAGTCAAGAGGCTAAACCAATAGCAATGATAAACCTTCATTGCTCATTAACCTTACCCTTTTGCACCCTGTCCCTCTGCTCCTTGACAGGAGAACAGCTCCACTATGGCCTGAAAGAGCTGAAAAGTGTGTTAAACACTTTCCGATGTGTGACGCACATGTACACCACATGTTGGGAGCAGGCCTATGGAGACCTGAGAATAATATTGCTCAGTTGTTTATACCACACACTAAATGCTGTAAAATAAAAAAACAGTGATTTTCTACAGAAGTCATGTGCTGTAGTTGTGACGTCACTACTGTCGCCATGTCAGCTAACACTGTTGGAGCACTAGAGCAGCAGCGGGTAAGTAGTATTTCTTCTATGCAGGCATATATCATATCAGTACTTGTTGCATTTTTACATCCTTATTTTATCATCTGTAAGAGTTTTACATATTCATCCAAAATAAATGATTTTGCCTTAGGGGAGAATATACAACTAACAGAGACAGAACACAGTGCTCAAAAAACTAAGCATCACCTATGGAATTTTTACCTTCTTTTGGCATATGGGTTGAACTTAGTGGTTACTACTCACCCGGATAGTCATATGTAGGAATTTCCTCTTTACACCACTTATCACCAATCACAAATGTCTCTGTAGTATTAATATGGGTCAGAACTTTACCCTGAAACACAGATGGTAAAAATCACAGACAGATGGAGAAGTCCCATCTATGATCAGCTCTAATCCTGCCATCTCCACCGTTCTCATTACACAAGTATATAATGCTGGTGGATAAAACAAGACTGAGCACAAGACCTTCACAGCCGTCTACACATCATAGGGAAGATCTCATGACACCTTCTGTCCATCTACCTGATGATCCTGTGGCAACTTGAGGTTTTCTTCTGAACAGTCCTGTAGAAGAGTATGACTGTGACATCTCTCTGGTGTTGTCCTCCTACTGGATGGAACTGTAGGATACATATAGAGGGACTGAATTCAGTCTTTATATACAGATATTTATAGGCTGTGTGTATTTAGTCCTGTCTATTACCTGGTGATGTGAGGGGCTGGGGATCCTCTATCAAGACGTCCTTGTACAGATCTTTGTGTCCTTCTAAATACTCCCACTCCTCCATGGAGAAATAGATGGTGACATCCTGACACCTTATAGGAACCTGAGACATACCATGATACCGTCATCCCCCCGATCCCTTCATAGTATTAATGTATAATAGCAAAGTATTCACAGCCGTGTCACCTCTCCAGTCAGCAGTTCAATCATCTTGTAGGCGAGATCTAGGATCTTCTGGTCATCAATGTCCTCTTCTATAAGGGGGTGAGGTGGAGACCCTGTGATTGGGCTCTGGGGTCTTCCCCATCCCTCAGACACTGGGGCCTGACCGCGCTCACTAGAGGTCTTCTTCACTACTGTGTAATCCTAGTTATGGAGAGACTCATTAATAAATCTCATTAAAGATATTTCCAGAGTCCTCACCTCTCCAATTCTGTCCATCTATTATTCCCATGGATAAGAACGATGTAATGTGACACCATCAGAATCTCTCACCTCTCCAGTAAGCCGGAAGAGGATCTCTAGGGTGAGGTGAATTATCCTCGCCGCCATCTTTTCCCTGTCCTTATCCATCTTTGATGGGTGAATCAAAAAAATTCTCTTATATAGATGGTTTCCACTGAGATCAGATATTGTAGAGACCTGAATGAGAGAGGACAAAAAAAATCATAGAGAATCCCATGTAATAAGAGAATTAATGGAGATAATAATGGGAAACATAAGCAGAGATAGAACATGTAGATGTTGGATTTTCTCTTTTTTATGTATTGGAATAAGAGGTGTATATCTTATAAAGGCAGCTCCGCCACACTTAGGGACAAACTGTCAACATCCTCCTCACGAATGCTAAAAGAAAACATTGGCGTGGCAAAAGAGATGTTGAGGTATGGCACATGATCCCAGTAGATCATTATGGGCCAAAATAGTTAGATATAATAAACACTGCGCCACTTATGCAACCCATGTTATGGTTGAGTTAACAACATAAATACAGTATATCTAGAACTCGTCACATTGTAAAGACATTCAATTACAGATGCCAAACAAAGTGACTGAAAAACAATTTGCTTGAAAAAGGTTAAAAAACCATTGCTATGGTGGTTCTGGGACATTAGTGGACCATAGTGAGAGCCATTAGCCACTTGAAGAAAACAGTGAGAAAACTTTTTAAGAGTGGTCAACCAACCAAAAAGGTCACCAACTACACATCGACAACTTATCCAGGTCATAAAAAAAAGCTGGAAAGAACTGTAGGTCATTATTTGCTTCATTTCAGATGGGCATAATACAGGTGATTTTTTTATAGTCTTCCAACTCTACTATTGTTGAAATTTCGTAAGTTTAAGCATTATTGTGAACTGCGTAAAGAAAAAAAGAAAAAAAAAAAATCAGAAAGTGCCGTACCTTCGCCAAAAATGGGATAAAAAAAGATCAAAATTTTGCTACAAAATGATATCAATAACAAAAATACTGCTCGTAGCGGAAGAAAAAAGCTCACGCACACAAAATAGTTACTGGTCTCACAACATGGAGAAACAAAGCAAATTTTGGTTTCTAACTTTAGAATGTTATAGATCAAACAAAATAAAAAAAAACAAAACAAAAAAACTTCAGAGGTTTTGTATCGCCATAATTGTACTGACCTAAATAATGTCGTCAGGCCATTTTCTTTACTACAAATTATATGGTGTAAAAACAAAACCCCAAAACAGAGGGTTTTTTTTGAGCTTTTTCACCATATTTATATTTTTTCCCATTATTCAGTACAATAGGTGTTAAAATAAATGTGACGCCAAACTACAACTCATCCCGCAAATAAGTTCTCATATGGCTATGTTGTTGGAAACTAGAAGGGGAGAAAAAAAACACAGAAGAGCATAAAAATGACTAATGAGAATGGGCGCAATTGTTAAATATTGTAGCGGACAATTCCTTCAAAAGTAGATTTTTGGTCTTTGCAGTTCTGATGATCTGATGACAAGATCAGCAAGTCTAGGTCTAATTGGTACGTATGGTATATCTTCAATAAAATAAGGGCTATCTTGTGGATTGCTGGGGATCTGACAGCTCTAACCCTCTGTGATCCATGTCTTGAATAGCTCTTAGGTGCACGTTAGAGATGAATAAATTGTGTAGAATTTTTAGGAATTCGCTACAGGCAGCAACTTCGAAAAATATGTGATTCACTTTACGTGAATGTGGAAACATAGGAAACCCAGCGCACAGCCATGGACCTAACAGAAGAACCGGGGTGCAATAGGTAGAGAAAAACCATCAGAATTGTGTATAGAAGAAAAGGCACTACCATAGTATGCACACCAGAGCAAATAATACGGTAAGAAAAAAAAATCCACTTTCTTGGTTCACAGTTAAAACATAATTTAAAAGAACAGACAAAACTGTTGCCTGCCCGGGCACATATGGTGACCCCAAATATACAACTTGGTACACAATAATGCATATATAAAGCATACATATAAATGTGCATATAAAATATATATCCCTCCGTTAATGGCTCATGGGGTGTGCGGAATAACCCATCCACAAAAAGGAAATAACATTGGCATGAGATAGGCAATCACTCAATACCTATAGCAGCCCAACCATCCACAACCCTAAGGAAAAGTAGTTAGTGGATATACCATGAAAGGAGAGAATTACCACGTTGATGCGAACCTGAAGAAAATGACAGGCTAGAGGAACCGGGATGGACCACAGACCATGGCCCCACGCGTATCGCCTCACAGATGAGGCTTCGTCAGGGGAAGTGAGAAAACACAGTCCAAACGTGGATATATATACATACTAGTAATGTCTAATAGCCCACCGGTGTGGGTGCCGTGATCCATCAAAGGCGGCACCAGGATACAACGCAGCCGCCGTAAACCATCCCAGGGCGGAAGAGATGAGAACCGCCCATTGCCGCCACCTAGAGAATGAGATGCGCAATCCCAATAGATAAATGGCTATATAAATATAGTGTCAGTTCCCTGATGACAACCCAAAAGGGCCGGCATAATAGAATTAGATGAGCAATCCACTCATAAAAGTCCATACACCCTGAACCATAGCACCCGACCCCATGAGCCAATATCTGCAAACCTGACCTGAGGTACAACCCCATGAGCCAAAATAAAGACCCTAAAGCAGAACCAAAGTGGTGATGCAGAACCCATGATAACCGACCCCATGAGCCAATATCTGCACATCTGACCTAGGGTTCAACCCCATGAGCCATGATAAAAAACCCTAAACGGAGCCACAGTAACGATGCAAAACCCCCCCATATGAACCCCAATCGCAAGTAGATCCTCAAGAGTTTCAATATCCATATCCAAGTAATGTACTGACCCGAATAATGTCGTCAGGCCATTTTCTTTACTACAAATTATATGGTGTAAAAACAAATCCCCAAAACAA
Organism: Ranitomeya imitator; assembly: GCF_032444005.1. Lineage (NCBI taxonomy): Eukaryota > Metazoa > Chordata > Amphibia > Anura > Dendrobatidae > Ranitomeya > Ranitomeya imitator. The sequence goes on from NC_091283.1 coordinate 373,055,806, forward strand.
AGGGGGTTTTTTGGAGCTTTCTCACCATATTAATATTTTTATTCAGTACAATAGGTGTTAAAATAAATGTGACGCCAAACTACAACTCATCCCGCAAATAAGTTCTCATATGGCTATGTTGTTGGAAAACGGAAGGGGACAAAAAAAACAGAAGAGCATAAAAATGACTAATGAGAATGGGCGCAATTGTTAAATATTGTAGCGGACAATTCCTTCAAAACTGGATTTTTGGTCTTTGCAGTTCTGATGATCTGATGACAAGATCAGCAAGTCTAGGTCTAATTGGTACGTATGGTATATCTTCAATAAAATAAGGGCTATCTTGTGGATTGCTGGGGATCTGACAGCTCTAACCCTCTGTGATCCATGTCTTGAATAGCTCTTAGGTGCACGTTAGAGATGAATAAATCGTGTAGAATTTTTAGGAATTCGCTACAGGCAGCAACTTCGAAAAATATGTGATTCACTTTACGTGAATCGCCTAAAATGGTCAGAACTATTTTACACAATGCAGATTAGTCAGAGGGACTACAATACCTCACGTGCAGCTATCATATCACTTGCACAGCCTGGGGCCACATTCCCACGTTCAGTATTTCATATCAGTATTTTTGAGCCAAAGCCAGGAGTGGGTGAAAAATGCAGAAGTGGTGCACATGATTCTATGATACTTTTCTTCTGATTGTTCTGTTCCTGGGTTTGGCTTATGACCAAAAAGTGGCCTAACAGAAGGAACTATAATGGCCTGTATAGAAGCAAAAGCAGGAAATGTATCATCCACTTTAGGGCGAATCTGGATATGGAGAAGATGTCACAGCTCATAAAGAGGGGGAGAAAGTCATAAAACAAAGGTGACAGTTGCAGCTTAAAAGGACAGTGTACATTTATGCAGAATGCAGAAGCAAGCCATCAAGATGTGTCACACACCGTACTGGTTTTCTGCACACTTATTTTATTAATCACATTAAACAAACATACACACCACATCAACACTGTTGCCAGTGGCATGTTGAGGCGGTTATATTTAGCAATTTTTGGTTGTTTCTTTTTGAAAAGCAAGGAATTGTGGTAAGAAAAAAGTTTCATTGTAGTGTATTAAAGAGATATGGTAAAAGGAAAAGTGGTAGTGGAGGGGTAATACATAAAAAATCCCATACCAAGGCAACAGGCAAGTATCAACAGCAGTGATTGCAGTATGTATGACATGATGGACCAGATGTTATATCAGCCACTGCATTAACTTGATGCACATCAGAAAGCGGAAACACATCTCCTGAACTACCAGGTTTACTTCCATTATTTTTAGAGAGCGGTGTATTTTCTCCTATATATTAGGAGCTCGAGTCTATTGATGATTAAAGAGAACTTGACAGTGGATATATGCTGCAAAGAGACGGCACAGATGCCGAGGAAATGACACCAATCAGACCAGGACCAAATGCATTTACATACAGTGCAGGGAAAATAAAAATGCATTTTTGGTGGTAAACAGTGGAAGTTGGACACATTTGGGTAATGCAGTACTGGCACTCAGAAAAGTGGTGGCATTGGTTGACACACTAAAAAATTGGTGACAGGAACCTCTTACGTGAAAAAATGCTATAAACGTGCAGATATGAGGTAAGTCTGCAAGTTATTAGCTTCATGAACCTGCCAGGCACCCACACTTAGAGCCACGCTGCCAGGAGGAAATCAATTATATTCCCCCAGTAGGCTCGCTCTTTCAGTCAGTCAATACAGTGTATTAATAAACAGGTGTTTGTCACCACATATCCGTTTACCAAAGTCATATTATGAGGACACAATGACATTACTAAGGCTGTATGAGCACTAAAGAACTTAAAGGGAATTTGCTACAGTCCTAGGAGACCTCAGAGTGTTACAAGTCTTTTCAGAGAAAATGGAGGCTTAGCAGAACCTTCAAATTTGGGTTGAATCAAATTTCCGTGAATCTGGCAAGTTCGAATTTTATAGGTTTCACTTTTCACTAGTGCTCACGCTCAACCTCCACTCCATTCATTGTCTATGGCAATAGGTGAGAACAGCGTTCTGCTGTATCGGTCTCCGTTAGTCCCATAGACAATGAATGAGGGGGATGTGGAGCGAGTGCACATAATTTCTATTCAAGACAGGCCTAGTCAGGAATCCAAAACCACCTTCTTGTGATCACTGGGGGTCCCAGAGGTCAGATCCCCACCAGCTAGCAAACTATCCCTTATCCTGGCTTGTTATTTTGGGAATTACTCTTTTAAGAGTTAAATTATCTCCGGTAATGAAGGGGTTAATGTCCCTTGCACCCAGTAATGGGGAATCTCCAGCACCTACCTCCACCTGCAGAGCCGCACACCACCACATATATGGCTGTTCTGTGCGAACAGGACCTGTGATGAGGTCACAGTCATGTGATCAGTCACATGGAGGGGAGGAGTCAAGGGATAGGGTGGCACTATATAAGGCATGCATAGAACAGAGCTTTGTGACTGTGAGTGAAATACGAACCCCGAGAGTGAGGTGCAGCTCCTTGTCATCCTTCAGGAGCACAAATGGGAAATTCTCCCTTCCTAAAATGATAGAGCAGGTGATAACTAGTGATGAGCGAGCGTGCTAAAAGAGTATCTTCGCGTACTCAAAAACTATGTTCAAGTCCCTACGTCTCTTCGACAGTCACTACACATGCAGGGCATGCCTGTGTGTTAGGCAATCCTGGCATGTGATGCAGCTGTCGAACAGACGGGAGATATGTAGCCATGGCGAAGCACTGAGTATCTTCGGCATGCTCGAAAACTATTAGCACATGAGCGTCCTCTGATCACACGCCCGCTCGACACTACTGATAAATACATTGTCAGCCTACATAGCCGACTACTGAGGAGCCTCTCTGTATGTTTTTATGTCCTTCCTCAAGGCCAGGTGATATTTTAGGGTGTATATTTCCATTTTAAGCTACTTCCCTGCTGTCTGTGTGCGCTCCAAATGGGGGCTTTCATTTCTTATTACTATTAATTAATCCTTATTCAATAATTTTTTTTTATGCCAAAAATTGGAGTTATAATCCTAATACCTGTGTGGATATTATATAGGTGTATATGGATAATGTGTATACAGTTGTGCTCAAAAGTTTACATACCCCGGCAGAATTTTTGCTTTCTTGGCCTGTTTTCGGAGAATATGAAAAAGTTATGACTCTGGGAAGAAGGGGAGTGAAAAACGAAAAAAGCTGGGGTCATTAAGGGGTTTACATCACTAAGAGTATGTGCACACACAGTGTTTTTGCTGAGTTTTTGGAGTGGAAACTCAAGTTTTTGAAACATTTTGAACAGTATTCAGAGAGTTTCCACTCACTTTCCATAGAACATATCCTTAAGGTACCTTCACACTGAGCAACTTTTGAACGAGAACGATAGCGATCCGTGACGTTGCAGCGTCCTGGATAGCGATCTCGTTGTGCTTGACACGCACCAGCGATCAGGATCCTGCTGTGACATCGCTGGTCGGAGCTAGAAGGCCAGAACTTTATTTCGTCGCTGGATCACCCGCTGTCATCGCTGGATCGGCGTGTGTGACGCCGATCCAGCGATGTGTTCACTTGTAACCAGGGTAAACATTGGGTTACTAAGCGCAGGGCCGCGCTTAGTAACCCGATATTTACCCTGGTTACCATTGTAAAAGTAAAAAAAAAAAAAACAGTACATACTCACATTCCGGTGTCTGTCACGTCCCCCACCGTCAGCTTCCCGCACTGACTGTGAGCGCCGGCCGTAAAGCACAGCGGTGACGTCACCGCTGTGCTGTGCTTTACGGCCGGCACTGACACAGTCAGTGCGGGAAGCTGACGGCGGGGACGTGACAGACACCGGAATGTAAGTATGTACTGGTTTTTTTTACATTTACAATGGTAACCAGGGTAAACATCGGGTTACTAAGCGCGGCCCTGCGCTTAGTAACCCGATGTTTACCCTGGTTACCCGGGGACTTCGGCATCGTTGGTCGCTGGAGAGCTGTCTGTGTGACAGCTCTCCAGCGACCACACAACAACTTACCAGCGATCACGGCCAGGTCGTATCGCTGGTCGTGATCGTTGGAAAGTTGCTCTGTGTGAAGGTAGAGTTATTTCTTGAACAAATAAAGGCTTGCTTTCTGCATAATGTGTAACACACCATCTCCCCTCTTGCAGGAATGCTTTGCGAAGGTTCCTGCATTCTTCACGTTTCTTGCATTTTGGTTTACACAAAATACTTGAATGAACAGGTTGTCTACCCTCAGCAAAGGTATTCTTCCTTTTGTCATTTGTAATCCACTGATCTCCTTTCCAATTTTCCTGGCCTAAAAAACTCTTCGGAAGGTAAGTATAAATAAAGTGTTTCTATTATGACATCACAAATCTCTGCACTTACCATTCCGGGATGACTACCTTAGCTTCAAAGTGAGATCAAACCTAAAATATTCATTACTAGCAGGATTATTATTATTTAGTAATTTGAAGAGCATACATTTTAACTGATCAGTAAAGTTCTCAAGACTTAGAGACCTATGCCCCCATAAAACATAAGATAGCTATTCGACTGACCGTTATCTCTCCCGACTCCCCCATATCTAGGAGTTCTTGGCTGAGCGCTTGTGTTCTCTTTGAGGGAGCCATACTCTTCTCACAGTGGCTTATTTTGCGGAGAACAAAAGGATAGACTGTAACTCCGACATCATCTCTCAGATAAGAGTTGGGAGGCAGCTGCCAGACAAATTAGACTGTTGGCATTTATTGGCAGGTTCAACTAACTAGTTACATTTTTATGGGGGCCTTTATCTACAAGAATTGCTGAGTTAATATGTGGCCTCTCGTCCACACCCATTAGTTTTACTACTCATAGTTATACTTTGCCTAACAATCTTCTGTAGATCTTTCACGGTATATCTTGTGATTTGGGCAGAATGTCCCTCTTTAGATGATTTTTCTTGTTACTCTTCCTATATTCTACTATAAGGGAAGTTTGGCCTAGGAATATTAATACTTTTTCCCTTAGCCCCAGCAATACAAGATGTTCCAGAATAGGTACAGTCTCTATTTCACAATATTGTTGACTCCAGGTGATGGACAATATCCAAGGGTATGCCTGTAAAGAACATAGAAGGATATCCCTAACTTTTCATAGTAAACATTTAAACATTAATTAAATACATACAGCTCTGGCAAAAATTAAGAGACCACTGTAAAATTTTCAGTTTGTTTGATATTTCTCTTTATTGGTATATTTTTGAGTAAAATGTAAATTGTTCTTTTATTCTATAAACTACTGACAACATGTCTCTGAAGTTCCAAGCAATACATTTTGTATTTATTTTCTGAAAATGAGAAATGGTCAAAATAAAAAAATTCAGTGCTTGCAGACCTCAAATAATGCTAAGAAAACAAGTTCATAATCATTTAGAAACAAGTGTTTTAACTCAGGAAGAGTTAGAAATCAATATTTTGTGGAATAGCCATAATTTTTAATCACAGCTTTCATGTGTCTTGGCATGCTTTCCACCAGTCTTTCACACTGCTTTTGGGTGACCTTATGCCACTCCTGGTGTGCAAAAATGTAAGCAGCTCTGCTTTGTTTTATGGCTTGTGACTATCCATCTTCCAGAGGTTTTCAATGGGGTTCAGGTCTGCAGATTGGGCTGGCCATGACAGGAATTTGATGTGGTGGTCCTTCATCCACACATTGATTGACCTAGCTGTGTGGCATGCGCATTGTCCTGCTGGAAAAAACAGTCCTCAGAGTTGGGGAACATTGTCTGAGCAGAAGGAATCAACTGTTTTTCCAGGACAACCTTGTATGCGGCTTGATTCATACATCCTTCACAAAGATTAACCTGCACAATTCCAGCCTTGCTGAAGCATCCCCAGATCATAACCAATCTTCCAACAAATTTCACAGTGTATGCAAGACACTGTGGCTTGTTCGCCTCTCCGAGTCTCCGTCTAACCATTAGATGACCAGTTGTTGGCCAAAGCTGAAAATTAGACTCACCAGAGAAGATTACCTTACTCCAGTCCTCTATGGTCCAATCCTTATGGTCTTTGGCAAACTTCAGCCTGGCTCTCCTTTGCTTCTCATTGATTAAATACTTTTTTCTAGCTTTACATGACTTGAGCCCTGCCTCTAGGAGCCTGTTCCGAACTGTTCTTGCCGTGTACTTCACCCTAGCTGCCATTTGCAATTCCGTTTGTAGGTCACTTGATGTCATCCTGCGGTTGCTAAGTGACATTCGAATAAGATAACGGTCTCCCTGGTCAGTGGAGAGTCGTTTACGCCCTCTGCCGGTCTGAAGCTTTGCTGTCCCCAATGTCTGCTGCTTGACCTTGAAATTTTAATTATGGAAGCAACATGACGCTCACGGTGTCCCTCTGCTAGTAAAGCCAGAATTGAGCCCTTATTTTCCTCACTCAAGACTTTTCTTTTCGACTCCTTTGGCATGGTTAAAAGTTATTTTTTCATTCCTAATACTTTTGGGATATTACTAGCAATGGTTTTGCCATCCAGCTTGTCCTATTGCAAGTGGATTGTGAACACCACAGCAGAGTTTTTTACACTTTCCTTCGTTAAATAAGATTTGGTTCAGGTGAATACCTATTCAGAAGCACATTAAGTAGAATGAGAAGTACTCTGGTTGGAATTCAACTGACACTGGAATGGAATGGCTGTCAGACATGTAGAGAAGCTGATTTTTATAAAACTGTGCAGTGGTCTCTTAATTTTTGCCAGAGTTGTATGTTGTTAAAGTAAATATTTCTTAAACACTGGTAACAACAAAGTTTTAAATTGTTTTTAGTCGTTATAAGTACGTATTAATGTGACATATTCTATAGATATTCCTTGGGGGAGCGGCCCGAGTGAAGTGTTACATGTTGGACCATCTTGGTAGCACTTTTAATCCTTATCTATCTTCACTAGCTCTTGTTATTCATAGACTTAGTTTTTAAATATCTTGGACCTATTTGAATATCACATTATATCGTCTCAGTATTATTTATTTGGTGGTATATGGTACTTTCATATTTCTTATAGGGACCACATTTTTCTTTTAACCTATTTTTCTTGCTTTTTGACACATTAAATGTAACATTATTATTATTGAAAGAAGCACTCCCATTAAAGGTTTTATTGGGCAAATCTGTCTAAAAGTCTATGTTTTGTAATGTAAGGAAATTCATAAACTCATTGATTGCAGTCTTCCAGTTTCGAGCTCCGAACTGATCCTCTACCAAGTCACGTGACTTTGATATTAAGGATTGTCAGTTCACACTAAGCCAGAAGTCATTTTTACAATGTAAACCTTAGGAGCCACGTTCTGAAGTTTCATAGACTTACACAGTACAAGCGATTTCCCGCTCACACATAGACAGCAGTGTGAGCTGGCAAATTGGAATAGCCATTTTGGGACCTGGAAGAGCACCACAGCAACGCTGGCAAATCTGGCAGAAGATGGCAATCGGAGAGTATATGGAGTCAGTTACACTACATACAATTTTATACAGGTTTACCTAATGAAAAAATGAATGGGAGTACTTAATGCTTAAATGACTTCTTCCCTGTGTGAGATTGTTCATGCCTATGAAAGTCCTTTTTGTACACAAAACATTTTCCACACTCCGAACATGAACAACGCTTCATCCGCACGTGACTTCTCTGATGCCTAGCAAGATCTGACTTCTGTTGAAAACATTTCCCACATTCAGAGCATGTAAATGGTTTCTCCCCTGTGTGTGTTCTCTGATGTTTAATGAGATCTGAATTCTGATGAAAACATCTCCCACATTCTGAACAAGAAAACGGCCTCATCCCTGTGTGAATTCTTTCATGTCTAACAAGATGTGATTTTGAAGTAAAACATGATCCACATTCTGGACAAAAAAAAGGTTTCTCCCCTGTGTGACTTCTCTCATGTATAACAAGTTTTGAATTAGCTGAAAAACATTTCCCACATTCAGAACATGAATATGGCTTTGCCACTGTGTGATTTATCTCATGTCTGACTAGATGTATTTTCTCTGTAAAAAACTTCCCACATTCAAAACATGAATATGGCTTCTCCTCTATGTGAGTTTGTTGATGCTCAAAAAGATTTGATTTCCCTGTAAAACATTTGTTGCATTCTAAACATGAAAAATTATTGATCTCTGTATGAATTATCTGATGTCTAACAAGATTTGATTGATCTGTAAAACATTTGTCACAATTTACACAAGAAAACTGTTCCTCCCTTGTGTGAGATCTTTGATGTTCAATGTCCCTTCTGTGATTTTTATTTTGCTTAACAGTCAGTGGCAAATCGGAAGATAGGACTTGTGGAAAAGCATCAGCTGATAGATCATCGCTGAGAATAAAGGATTGCATATCTGGGATAATTGCCCTCTCTTCATATGTATCTGGTGTGACACCGTGATCTTCGGCTTTAAAATCTGACAAGATTACATGTCCATTTGTGCTTCTGATACAGTCACCTGTCAAGAATAAATGAGGGTTGTTTTTTTTTTCACTTTTGGATAACCTTAATTTATAGAAATTTTTAAACACATTGTAAGACATGAAACATAGAGGCAATCAAGCCAGAAAAAACGACCAAATAGTCCAAAAGTATAAAAGTAAGAAAATTCTTTAAACAAAATATGTAACAGGTAAAAAGAGAGGTGCACCACAAATGTGCAGATACTGTAAAACCCTGCAACTGTGGCGGGAGTGCAGAGAACTAGGGAACCACCATTCACAACAATAATATTACAGACAAGGTACATTTACCCCTCCCCATTATACAAATTTAATCAGGTCCCCTAAGGAGATCATCCGAAACATGCGTCGGGGTGAGTGCACGGACCCCGGGAACCCTTATATCTGCACCGCTGTTAAGGTCATGTTTATCCCAAATGGCTATTGATCTGTCCCTTAGTAGGTGCAATTACATTCATGACCGTATTGCCTTTAGGTTATTTAATTGATTACATTGCCTCCATGAGTTACATTTTTTCTTTTGGGCAGTTATAGTCACACCATCTACTGATTTCTCCCCGATTAAATTTGTATAATGGGGAGGGGTAAATGTACCTTGTCTGTAATATTACTGATGTGATTGGTGGTTCGCTGGTTCTCTGCACTCCTGTCACAGTTGCGGTGTTTTACAGTATCTGCACATTTGTGGTGCACCTCTCTTGTTACCTGTTACATATTTTGTTTAAATAAAGAATTTTCTTACTTTTGGACTATTTGGTCGTTTTTTCTGGCTTGATTGCCTCTATGTTTCGTGTCATTGTTCTAGCGACCGGTCCGGTATATTTTGTCCAATACCTCTCTGATCAGCAGTGAAGAATTATTATTAACACCAAAAACAGGCAAAGATGCTTACCTGTCAAAACAGGCCTCAATACAAATGCACAAGCATTTTATCTTAGTGCATTGGTGTACCACACGGCCAAACCCTTATTGAAGGCTGGCTGTTTCATTAGGTATTGCACCTGTGCATTTGCTATTTTGTTTGGGTCCGCTGCACCCTGCTTGTGCATTTGTATTGAGGCCTGTTTAGACAGGTAAGCATCTTTGCCTGTTTTTGGTGTTTTTTCTTGAATATGTCCTTTTTTGGTGTTTTTCAAGAATTATTATTATTTTTATATAGTATATCTTCTTGAATTATTTGTCATGCTGATTGCTTTAGCGAGTTTTCTCATACATTGTAAGACATGTATCAAAACTCAAAAAAAGGCAAGATTGCTATACACTTTGTACAGTGGGTACAGAAAGTATTCAGACCCCTTTAAATGTTTCACTCTTTCATTGTAGCCATTTGATAAATTCAAAAAAGTTCATTTTTGTTCTCCTTAATGTACACTCTGCATCCCATCTTGACTGAAAAAACAGAAATGTAGAAATTTTTACAAATTTATTAAAAAAGAAAAACTGAAATATCACATGGTCATAAGTATTCAGACCCTTTGCTTAGTATTGAGTAGAAGCACCCTTTTGAGCTGTACAGCCATGAGCCTTCTTTGGTATGAGGCAACATGTTTTTTACACCTGGATTTGAAGATCCTCTGCCATTCTTCCTTGCAGATCCTCTCCAGTTCTGTCAGGTTGGATGGTGAACGTTGGTGGACAGCCATTTTCAGGTCTCTCCAGAGATGCTCAATTGGATTTAGGTCAGGGCTCTGGCTGGGCCAGTCAAGAATGGTCACAGAGTTGTTCTGAAGCCACTTCTTTGCTATTTTAGCTGTGTGCTTAGGGTCATTGTCTTATTGGAAGGCGAACTTTTGGCCAAGTCTGAGGTCCAGAGCACTCTGGAAGAGGTTTTCATCCACGATGTCTCTGCACTTGGGCCGCATTCATGTTTCCTTCAATGGCAACCAGTCGTCCTGTCCCTGCAGCTGAAAAACACCCCCATAGCATGATGCTGCAACCACCATGTTTCACTGTTGGGATTGTATTGAGCAGGTGATGAGTAGTGCCTGGTTTTCTCCACACATACCGCTTAGAATTATCACCAAAAAGGTCTATCTTTGTCTCATCAGACCAGAGAATCTTATTTCTCATAGTCTAGGAGTTTGTCATGTGTTTTTTTTTAAGCAAACTCTATGTGGGCTTTCATATGTCTTGCACTGAGGAGAGGCTTCTGTCGGGCCACTCTGCCACAAAGGCCAGACTGATGGAGGGCTGCAGTGATAGTTGACTTTGTGGAACTTTCTACCATCTCCCTACTGCATCACTGGAGATCAGCCATAGTGATCTTGGGGTTCTTCTTTACCTCTCTCACCAAGGCTCTTCTCCCACGATTGCGCAGTTTAGCTGGACGGTCAGGTCCAGGAAGACTTCTGGTGGTCCCAAACTTCTTCCATTTAAGGATTATGTAGGCCACTGTGCTCTTAGAAATCTTGAGTACTGCAGAAATTCTTTTGTAACCATGGCCAGATCTGTGCCTTGCCACAATTCTGTCTCTGAGCTCCTTGGCCAGTTCCTTTGACCTCATGATTCTAATTTGGTCTGACATGCATTGTGAGCTGTGAGGTCTTATATAGACAGGTGTGTGCCTTTCCAAATCAAGTCCTATCAGTTTAATTAAACACAGCTGGACCTCAATGAAGGAGTAGAACCATCTCAAGGAAGATCAAAAGGAAATGGACAGCATGTGACTTAAATATGAGTGTCTAGAGCAAAGGGTCTGAATACTTATGACCATGTGATATTTTAGTTTTTGTTTTTTTTATAAATTTGCACAAATTTCTACATTTCTGGGGGGGGGGGTTCAGTCAAGATGGGGTGTAGAGTGTACATTAATGAGAAAAAAATTAACTTTTTTGAATTTACCAAATGGCTGCAATGAAACAATGAGTGAAAAATTTAAAGGGGGTCTTAATATTTTCCATACCCACTGTATATGATCAGCCTGTCTTCTACCATTCACTCTCTATGAGGGTGAGGGGTATATGGGGTATCTAGAGGGGTATATGGGGTATCTAGATAGAGGTAGCACCTCTGGTGGAGTGCTTGCCATATCCTTTTTGGACAGCTCTTCCATCTTTGGTCCTCATCTGATGCTCAACTCTCACTTGTACCTCCAAGTAGCTGTTAGCATGCGGCAGGTACACCCCGGAACACCGCCTCGGCAGGCGGGCCAAACCAGGTGAGGATAGCTGTTGGGTTTCTTTGAGACCTACAGTGATTTTCAAGGGTTTGCCTACCCTTGCATGTGAAGACCGGATATGGCAGACTGTGCGGAATAAACCAAGATTCAACGGACAGACAAGCGATTTCCAGCACAGCGTTGTGGAGTGCTGAGAGGGCGCAGCGTGGCACATATAGGACACTGCTGGCCATCCACTGCACCCTGACCTATCTCCAGTTGTCTCGCCTAGTTCTTGCCACTGGGGCTCGATAGGTACGGGCGAGAGAGTGAGGTTGATGACGGCACAACTCCTTCTCACTTTAATCCAAGTCAAGTGCAAGTCATGACTTCAACCACTGCATATCAAAAGTCCTGTGGCGATGGGAGAGTGGCAAAGCAGCAGGTGTGGAGTCACTGGAAGCTGTAGTCATGAACCTGCGCGCAGGCGGCCCAGGCCATATGGTCGCTCTCCACTGGACCAAAGCAGCAGTGGAGTTCGGCAGCCTCCTGGGAGTCTGAGCAGTCCTGTTCAGGATCACTCTGCTCACCTCAATCGAGGATGGGGCTAGAAAAGGTGCCTCAAACATAGTCTGTTTATTTTACCTGGCCAGCCTACCGCAGCTGGCGGGTTTCCCATACAGCGGTCGACACACAATAAAGAAAATGATGGTACTCAACATTGGCACATGGAATGTGAGAACTCTGCTGGATAATACCAAGGCAGACAGACCAGAGAGAAGAACGGCATTGGTTGCTCGGGAGCTAGCTCGTTACAAGGTTGATATAGCAGCTCTCAGCGAAACACGCCTGGCAGACAAGGGTCAATTGACAGAGCATAGTGGTGGATATACATTTTTCTGGAGTGGTCGAGGCAGCACTGAAAAACGAGAAGCAGGCGTGGGATTTCCTATCAAAACTCATCTTGCTCGTAAACTTACCAGGCTTCCGGAGGGCATCAACGACCGTCTGATGACATTTCAGCTCCCACTTACAAACAAGAAACACGCGACTCTGATCAGTGCCTATGCTCCCATAATGACTAATCCGGATGACATTAAAGGATAAGTTCTACGATGAACTTGACACACTTATTTCAGCAATCCCACAGGCAGACAAGCTCATTATACTTGGAGACTTTAATGCCAGAGTGGGAACAGACCATCAAAACTGGGAAGGGGTCATTGGGAGACACGGCACTGGCAAGTGGAACAGTAATGGCCTGCTGCTCCTCAAGATGTGTGCCACACATGATCTTGTCATCACCAACACTTTATTCCGCTTACCCACACGCAAGAAGACATCATGGATGCACCCACGCTCGAGGCATTGGCATCTCATTGATTACATCATTGCCAGGAAAAGGGATGAGATGGACTTTAGAGTGACGAGGGCCATGTGCGGTGCAGACTGCTGGACTGACCATCGCCTCATTGTGTCTAAGTGCAGGCTCCGCATCCTGCCTGCGAGGAGACTCCAAGGGCAGAAAACGACAAAGAGGCTGAATATCTATAAGCTGCAAAATAAAAGAATTGCAAGGGAATTTGCCAATGACCTTGATGGCAGACTGTTAAATATACTACAGGCAGAGGAGATTGGTGTTCAGGAACAGTGGACAATTCTGAGAGATGCTGTTTATAATACTGCTCTGGAGCATCTCGGTTCAGCAGCCAGAAATAATCAAGACTGGTTAGATGAAAACGACGAGGAAATAAAGACACTCCTAGAAGAGAAACATCAGTGGCATAAGGTGTATCAAAATGACCCCACGTCGTTTGCTAAGAAAGGTGCCTTTACCAACATAAAAAGAAAGGTACAAATCAAGCTACGAGAGATGCAGGATATCTGGTTTAGCAAGAAGGCCAACGAAATTCAGGGCTATGCAGATACCCATGACCAGAAACGCTTCTACGATGCGCTCAAAGCTGTATATGGACCCCAGTCTTCAAGCTCTTCATCTCTGCTTAACGCAGATGGAACTAAACTGCTGACAGAAAAGAAACAAATTCTGGAACGGTGGGCTGAGCACTAATATTCTTACTCGCCCTGCCAATATCAATGATGAGGCTATTGCCCCAGGTAGAAATCAACAAGGAGCTTGATGTTCTTCCAAGTGGAGATTCTTCCAAGTGGAGATGAAGTCAGGAAAGCAGTAAAACAACTTTCTTGTGGAAAAGCACCCGGAAATGATGCTATACCTGCTGAGGTATATAAAGCTGGCGGCCCTGTTCTGATGCAAACGGTGACCAAACTATTCCAATATATGTGGACAAAGGAACAGGTTCCACAACAGATGAAAGATGCCAGCATAATTTACATATACAAGAGGAAAGGTAATCACCAATCTTGTGACAACCATCGAGGCATCTCCCTTCTGTCCACTGCAGGCAAGATATTTGCTCGTCTCTTGCTCAACCGCCTTTTAAATAAAAGAAAACTATATGTGATATTTGCGCTAAGTTCACCTATATGAAGCCATAAATAGTTAAAATACTAGGAAATGTCATAAACAAGGTTCCCCATACAGGACTGTGATTAACAAGATGTGTTTACCTTAATATCAAAGAAAAGGAAATCTGTGTCCAGTGCTGACATGTGGAAAGGTCCTTCACTCATGTGCTGAAAGGTTGGTATCTGAAGCCTTCTCTGAATTTCTGTTCCGGAAATATCCAATATGTTGCAGAGCAAATAGTAGTATAGGAGACGCTGTCCCGGCCGGTGACTAGCGTGCTCCCCCAGAGCTTGGTAACTGCCGTGCACAGGCAGTGGCGGCCGCTAGTATAGAGCTGAAGCCGACAAGGTGCAGGACCTTGTGTGACGTCACAGTCACGTGATGTGTACACGTGACCAGCTGCAAAGCTGCGGAGCTACGAATAGCACACAGGACCAAATAATCCTACGCGTTTCAGAGTACACGTGACCAGCTGCAAAGCTGCGGAGCTACGAATAGCACACAGGACCAAATAATCCTACGCGTTTCAGAGTCACTCTGAAACGCGTAGGATTATTTGGTCCTGTGTGCTATTCGTAGCTCCGCAGCTGGTCACGTGTACACATCACGTGACTGTGACGTCACACAAGGTCCTGCACCTTGTCGGCTTCAGCTCTATACTAGCGGCCGCCACTGCCTGTGCACGGCAGTTACCAAGCTCTGGGGGAGCACGCTAGTCACCGGCCGGGACAGCGTCTCCTATACTACTATTTGCTCTGCAACAAATTGGATATTTCCGGAACAGAAATTCAGAGAAGGCTTCAGATACCAACCTTTCAGCACATGAGTGAAGGACCTTTCCACATGTCAGCACTGGACACAGATTTCCTTTTCTTTGATATTAAGGTAAACACATCTTGTTAATCACAGTCCTGTATGGGGAACTTTGTTTATGACATTTCCTAGTATTTTAACTATTTATGGCTTCATATAGGTGAACTTAGCGCAAATATCACATATAGTTTTCTTTGATTAACCACTTCTGGGACGATTGGGAGTGATTTCGTCCATATATTTGCTGCTTATTCACCTGAAGCAACTAAGCAGCGCCTTATGGTTCATTTTTAGACGCCTTTTAAATAACCTTGAGCAAGGACTATTACCTGAAAGCCAGTGTGGTTTCCGTGCTAAACGTGGAACAGTAGATATGGTCTTTTCAGCACGTCAACTTCAGGAAAAGTGCCAGGTGCAACACCGTGACCTTTATGTAACTTTTGTTGATTTGACCAAGGCTTTCGACACAGTCAGTAGAGACGGCCTGTGGAAGATCATGGCAAAATTAGGCTGCCCGAGCAAGTTCATCTCAGTCATCCGGCAGTTCCATGATGGCATGATGGTGAAGGTTCTGAATGATGGAGACGTATCTGAGGCTTTCCCAGTAACAAATGGCATAAAACAAGGCTGTGTGCTTGCTCCAACCCTGTTCAGTATGCTGTTCTCTGCAATGTTAAGTGATGCCTTTAACAACTGTGAAGATGGAATCCAGGTTAGGTACAGGACTGATGGCAAGCTATTCAACCCAAAACGCCTGAAGGCGGTTACGAAAGTGCATGAGACTGTTATCCGTGAATTATTATTTGCTGATGACTGTGCACTTAACGCTAGCACGGAACAGCAGATGCAGCATGAAATGGACTGTTTTTCGCAAGCTTGCGACAGTTTTGGTCTCGAGATCAACATTAGAAAAACCGAAGTCATGTATCAACCGGTTCCAGGAAAACTGTACAAGGAGCCACGTATCACGGTGAAGGAGCAAAAACCTCAAAGCAGTCGATAACTTCACCTACTTAGGCAGCACACTTTCCCGTGAAGTAACCATAGACGCTGAGGTTAATAACAGAATCGCCAAAGCCAGTGCTGCCTTCGGGTGACTGTGTAAGAACGTCTGGGAATGAAGGGGACTCAGCCTTACCACCAATCTGAAGGTCTACTGCGTGGTGGTCCTCACCACACTTCTCTATGCTAGCGAGACCTGGACAGTGTACAGCCGGCATGCTAAACAGCTTAATCATTTCCACATGAGTTGCCTCCGCAGACTCCTCCACATCAGGTGGCAAGACAATATCCCAGACACGGCAATTCTGGAACAATATGAGCTCTGCAGCGTTTACACTCTCCTGCTGAAAGTCCAAGCCAGGTGGGCTGGACATGTGGTCAGAATGCCTGACAGCCAACTACCGAAACAACTGCTGTACGGAGAACTGCGCCAAGGAAAGCGAGCAGTTGGGGGGCAGAAGAAGCGCTATAAATACTGCCTTAAGGTGTCTCTCAAAAACCTGGAAGTCAACACCAATGAATGGGAAGAGCTTGCCCTGGATCGTCCAGGTTGGCGGGGCAGGATCACCTCAGGAGCACGTGCAGCTGAAGATAGGAAAATCTTTGACGCAAAAAGAAAGTGCGCTGTCCGAAAGGCACAAGTAGAATCTGGTGTACTGACCACATCTGCTTCCTTATGTCAAGTATGTGGGCGAACCTTCAGGGCCCGGATTGGACTCATCAGCCACCTCTGGACCCATAACTACTAATTCTCTTCTAACTCTGAAGGAATGGTCATATTCAAAAACGAAGGACAAACATCACATGAGTGCTGGAAAAAGGTGTGACCCGTACTAGGCTTTCTCTGGCAGTCTCATAGAGAATGAATAGAGCGGTGGTCTGGCCACCACTCCATTAGGGCAGCGCATTTCAGAGTCCCATTCACTGTATCATTGGGTGTCCCAGCAGTCAGACCACCGCTGATCAGCAATTTATCAGCTTTTTGTGGATATTCCAATCAGCTATTCATAGGAGAGGTGATAACTTCTGTAGGGTTGCACTCTCTCCAATAGCTGCTTGCATCACGAAGATACAAGGTTGTTTTTTGTTATCACACACAGGGTAAAGTGTTTATTTCCACTGGTTGTGCAGCACCAAAACAAAGCCATGAACATAAAATCCGTAGCCTTGTATTGTCCAGTATAAATCCTGACTATTCAGACACGGCTGATCCAACCACAGCTTGGTCACACAAAGCAGCTATTGTCCATAGCAACCAGTGATACTTGCAGTTTGGTGCACCCGGCTTGTGCAGTCTCTTCTCCGAGAGATTCTGGCTTGTCTCTCTCTCTAGCTCCCAACAAACCACTCTTCTCAACTTCCCCCAGCTGACCGACAACAGTGAACACATAGCCTGGTTCTAGTCATAGTTTTCCAGGTGCACCTAATCAGGACATGTAGTGCTAGGATGTAAACCCTAGCCTACCTGGCTTTCCTACACTTGCTTATCAGTGGAGATCCAACCGCTGGGATCCACACCAATCCCAAGAATGAATCTCTAAAATGTCCCGTCTAAGTGTAGTGGTGGCCAAACACGCACACCATCGCTCTCTTTATTCTCTATGGGACTGCTGGAGATAGTAAAGTAAAAAGCTCAGCTTTTTCTGGTAGTCCAGAAACTATATACTAGTGCATTAATGCCCATTAACCACCTTGTAAAGTGTCTACAAGGATGCAGAATTTTGACTAAAAAGTCCTAGCAGTATGAGTCTATAGGTCAAACCCATTATGGCTATACCAAACTTGTGCATTTTTTGCTTTGCTTTTTATTTAAGTAGTGAAACAAATTTGGTTTGTGTCGCCATATTCTGAGACCCAGAGTGTTTTAATTTTTACATCGATGGGGCTGTATGAAAGCTTGATTTTGCATGGCAAAACCCTATATCTATGTTTATTATGCTTTAGGGTCTGGAAAAACACCAGAAAATGATAAATGTGTTTTTGGACAGATATGATTTGCGCTGAATTGAATCTGCCGACACAAATTTAAGGAGATACACTCATGTCTAAAAAATGATACACAGAGGCGGTAGCTGAGCATTCGAACTTTTGGGACCTTAGAACTTGATATTTCTTACAGGACAGGTCGTGAAACCATCCACTTTTATGTCTTAACTGACACCTGATTTGAAATGAGTGGGTGTACATTGTTGAATACATATTACAGATGTTTGTGACTACATTTGCAGATGAGTCCCAGGCTGATCTCGAACTGATATCTTTGTTGATGGAGACAGACTTTATGATAATTAGGATACCTCCTCACACAGCCTATGTAAAGGTAAGTGGCTGAGCTATGGTAAAGGCAGCCAGTTGCTTAATCCGTAATCAGCCCTCACAAATGCCTTCAAAATGGCTGATGGGAAGGACGTGAACATATTTATCAACTTACACTATAGTTTTGAAGGATACAAGTGTAGTAAAAGAACATAAAAAATGACAATCTTTCAGTAACATAGTAACATAGTTAGTAAGGCCGAAAAAAGACATTTGTCCATCCAGTTCAGCCTATATTCCATCATAATAAATCCCCAGATCTACGTCCTTCTACAGAACCTAATTGTATGATACAATATTGTTCTGCTCCAGGAAGACATCCAGGCTCTCTCTTGAACCCCTCGACTGAGTTCGCCATCACCACCTCCTCAGGCAAGCAATTCCAGATTCTCACTGCCCTAACAGTAAAGAATCCTCTTCTATGTTGGTGGAAAAACCTTCTCTCCTCCAGACGCAAAGAATGCCCCCTTGTGCCCGTCACCTTCCTTGGTATAAACAGATCCTCAGCGAGATATTTGTATTGTCCCCTTATATACTTATATATGGTTATTAGATCGCCCCTCAGTCGTCTTTTTTCTAGACTAAATAATCCTAATTTCGCTAATCTATCTGGGTATTGTAGTTCTCCCATCCCCTTTATTAATTTTGTTGCCCTCCTTTGTACTCTCTCTAGTTCCATTGTATCCCCCCTGAGCACCGGTGCCCAAAACTGGACACAGTACTCCATGTGCGGTCTAACTAGGGATTTGTACAGAGGCAGTATAATGCTCTCATCATGTGTATCCAGACCTCTTTTAATGCACCCCATGATCCTGTTTGCCTTGGCAGCTGCTGCCTGGCACTGGCTGCTCCAGGTAAGTTTATCATTAACTAGGATCCCCAAGTCCTTCTCCCTGTCAGATTTACCCAGTGGTTTCCCATTCAGTGTGTAATGGTGATATTGATTCCTTCTTCCCATGTGTATAACCTTACATTTATCATTGTTAAACCTCATCTGCCACCTTTCAGCCCAAGTTTCCAACTTATCCAGATCCATCTGTAGCAGAATACTATCTTCTCTTGTATTAACTGCTTTACATAGTTTTGTATCATCTGCAAATATCGATATTTTACTGTGTAAACCTTCTACCAGATCATTAATGAATATGTTGAAGAGTCAAGCTTCACTTCAGTTAAAAATAAAAAAAGGGTATTTATTAATGACTATTACCTGGTGATGTGAGGGGCTGGGGTACCTTCATCATGACGTCCTTGTACAGATCTGTGTGTCCTTCTAAATACTCCCACTCCTCCATGGAGAAATAGATGGTGACATCCTGACACCTTATAGGAACCTGATACATAAAATGATAGTGTCATCCCCTGATCCCTACATAGTGTTACTGTATAATGTCCCAGAATTCCCAGCAGTGTCACCTCTCCAGTCAGCAGCTCAATCATCTTGTAGATGAGTTCTAGGATCTTCCGGTCATTGATGTCCTCACGTATCAGCGTGTAAGGTGGAGGCCCCATGAATGAGCTCAGGGGTATTTCCACACGTTCCTGACAGTGCTCCCTAGTGGTCTTCTTTGCTATTGTGTAATCCTGGTTATGGAGAGACATTAATAAATCTCACTACAGACATTTCCAGAGTCCTCACCTCTCCAGTTCCATCTATGTTATTCACATAGATAAGAATGATGTAATGTGACGTCATCAGAATCTCTCACCTCTCCAGTAAGCTGGAAGAGGATCTCTAGGGTGAGGTGTAATATCCTCTCCGCTATTTTGTCGCTGGCCTCATCCATCCTTGATGGGTCAATCAGGAAAATTCTCTTATATAGAAGATCTCCACTGAAAGGATCCGATATTGTAGGGACCTGAATGGGGAGAAGGTGAGCTTCTGAAAAATCATAACAATACCATGTAATAATACAATTACTGCAAATAAGGGGAAACATATGAGGAGATATGAAGTGCAGATATTGCATTTTCTCTTTTGGTATGAACTATGACACAAATTGAGTATTTTAGGCAGCTGCATGACTTAGGATAAAGTCATGTCATACTTTCACATGAACATTACGCCTAATCACTGTCCAAAAAAGGTCTTGATAGTATGTATGGTACACGATTGCTGTAGGCTATCATAGGTCTCATACATATTGGCACCAATGTTTTAGTGCAGTGATGACCCACGTTGATCACAAAATATAATACAAGTGTGGATGCCATTATTATGCACCGCCTCGGTATATTATTTAATCTATTATGCAGTATCCAACCACTTACTGTAATTTCTGAAATTCTCCAAAAACACCTTATTACTATCCATAACCATGCAAGAAAAATTACATTACAAACAATATTGTTTTACCGAATTGTTTCTTAAAAAGTATTTTTCCCAGGGAATAAAAACTGTCTATAAAAACTGTTAATTATAAAAGAACAAACAAAAAGAGATGCAGCTGATGAAACAGTAGTCAAGTACAAACCCATTTTAGAAGTGTAAAAATGATACTGGTGCAGGCAAAGTTCAACGTAGCAGTCCAAATACTTCCACAAAATTAAAGTAGTAAATTGCACTTCTCCGCAAAAGCTAGGGCTGGGGCGCCTCGTGTCCATTTTTATTGTTTCATATTGCAATTCTATCACCTTATTCCTGTGCATATAATAAAATCCTTTCTTGGACATCATTACCCGGTTGAGCAGCACTATATCCGGTCTTGTTTTCCAAGGTCATCCGCATCGAATATTGGAAGTGAAGGAGGATTGTATGCCTGCCATGCCGAGGTGTTTGTTTTCCACCTGCATGTGATAGAGAAGAGGAATTCTGGAGGATATTTTATGTGTTACAAATATCGTCTTACGATAAACTGCAATCTATTAACAACAAAAAAAAGAACTTTGGAATTTTCATGAATTAAAAATTCAGAAGTCTTTACCTCATCTGTGGACCAAAACTCTCCAATTCACGATACAGGAGGAAACAGATGTTATATAAGCATGTGATATGGCCAAATAACCTGGATCCCTACAATTGTTAGGTAATTTGTATTTTTGATGATTCATTTTATTATTGAACATCTCCAGTGTTGTCGGTCAGTCCAAAAGGTTAATAAATCTGAATATATAGAAAAGTTTAAGTGAGGTTTTGTCTTAGGAGATTATCTATGTGTTCAGAATTATTATCCATTAGTGTGCAACTAAATGAAACATGAAAATTTTCCATCTCAATTGTTTGCTTTCATCTATTAAAAAGAGAATAAAAACCCAACAGCTCAAAATGAGCAAAATACATTTCTGACATTTCCATCAAAAATATGATTGACCAATATAGCTAAGCTTCTTTCCAATAACAGTTACAAGCTCCATCCATGGAGTTTGTCAGTTTCGTAATCTGTTGATGATTAACTTTTTGAGATGCACCAACCACAGCTTCCCCATCACTGATAAGTAAGATGACCATCTTCCTTTACCGTAAATTACCTGTTTAAGAAGGGCCCATGAGTTCTCACTAGGGTTTAGGTCAGATGAGGAAGGGAATGTGTCATTATTCCTTCATCTTTAAGGCCTTTACTGGAGCAGTGAAGACTTTGATGCTGAGATGGAGCATTGTCCTGAAGAAAAATCTTGGTTTTCTTGAAAGAAGCAGACTTTCTACACTATCACTTCTTGAATAAAGCATCTCCTTAAGAATTTCAGAAGGTTTGGGAGTTGGTCTTGAGTCAATCTTCAACCCAAAAAAGTCCAAGTAGCTCAACTTTAATAATACCAGCCCATAGCAGTAACCACTCTGATACAGTGACCCCTATTACAGCTAGGGGGTGCTGTGTGTGCTCCTCAGGATATGCATGTGGTTATAATGGTGATAATGAGATAGTGACTGGCAGGATTGTAAATGGCCGGTATGTGTCGCAGAGGGAGTCTGCGCTGCAAGCCTGAAGTAATGTTGTTGTTCTGGGACCTGTAGTTCCACAAGTGTTTGTATAGTTGTGAAGGGAGGCTTACTGGGCTAGTTTCAGAGCTGGGTGCAGGGCCGGCGTCAGCACCCGGCGCACCTGGGCAAATGCAGGGGCCCTAGAGAGAGAGGGGGGCCCACTCAGCTGTCATAGATACAGCTGGGAGAGCAGAGCAGGAGATAACATTCTCTCTCCGCCCACAAAGTCACTGCTGGCTGTGTTCTCTTAACCCCTATGTGCCAGCTCTGACACAAGCATCTTCTCACTCAGTCAGTGCAGCCAGGCAGGCACACATAGGGGTTAAGAGAAGGCAGCCAGTGTGACATTGTTTGTGGGCGGAGAGAGCACATTCTCTGCTCTGATCTCCGTCCCTGGCTGGCTGCCATGCTGCTGAAGTTATGAGGCAGATTCAGGAGAAGCTCCTAGTCCTACCAGTGCCTGAGTGAGTGGCGCTGCTATATACTACGTGGGCTGCGCTGCTATATACTACGTGGGCTGCGCTGCTATATACTACGTGGGCTGTGCTGCAATATACTATGTGGGCTGCGCTGCTATATACTATGTGGGCTGCGCTGCTATATACTACGTGGGCTGCGCTGCTATATACTATGTGGGCTGCGCTGCTATATACTATGTGGGCTGCGCTGCTATATACTACGTGGGCTGCGCTGCTATATACTACGTGGGCTGCGCTGCTATATACTACGTGGGCTGCTATATACTACGTGGGCTGCGCTGCTATATACTACGTGGGCTGTGCTATATACTACATGGGCTGCTATATGCCACGTGGGCTGCTATATACTACATGGGCTGCTATATACTACGTGGGCAGTGTTATATACTACATGGCTGTGTTTATATGCGATCATGAATCGGGGTATGTGTTAAAGGGGGGGCCCACTGAGACTCTTTCGCCCGGGGCCCTCAAAAACCTGGAGCCGGCCCTGGCTGGGTGGGTCGAACTAGCCACACACACGTCCCATCTATGGGAGTGGTTACAACTACATAATAGCATAATAACATGGTTGGTAGTGGTCTCTATGGTCTCTGTAATGGAGAGTGTGTAGATCCTGGACGGCTTGTGTGTTGGGAGGTCCTGTGTGTGGATCGAATCCCTGACCAGTGCACTGAGAAGCCGTGGATCTGGAAGACTTGTGTGTTGGGAGGTCCTGGGAGTAGGACTTCCTGAAGAGCACAACCTGTGTTGGAAGTCCTGGGAGTAGGACTTCCTGAAGAGCACATGGGAAGGAGTGTTTGAAGAGTCTGTGATGGCACTGCACTGAGGGAGCTACAGCCCGTCTGAGGATCTGGACTAACTGACGCATACCTGCCAGGCAAGTTGGTGATTCCAGTTCGGCAGTTTCCCTGAAGGAAAGAGGACTGACAGGAGTCAGCGTGTGGAGCAGGAGCTCCTGGAAGGTAACCCAGAGTATGGGGAACTGTGTGCACTGACAGGGGGCAGTAATGAACTGTGTGGTCTCCCACGGTAACTGGACGAAGTGAGGTCCAGCATGTTTAGAGACTGCGAACCAATGTCATGTGCGCTATATGACTAGAGACATTGATACGGCCTTTGAACAATCTGTCTTCAGATATGTCTTGCCCCAGACTTTACTTTTCACCTTCTGTGTCTTGCTCAGTGGGGGTCGGATTTAGCCTCTTCACCTCGCCTGTGTCTCTGAGCACTAAACACCTTGTATTTCTGCGTCTTGCTCATTGGTGGTCGTGCTCAGCCTCCTCACCTCGGAGTTGTCTCTGAGCACTAAACACCTTGTACTTCTATGCTCTCCAGGGAGGTTGCAGCCCTGGAATATGACAGCACCAGAAGATAATACCTTCCTGGTCAATATACATTTGATTCTTATCAAATCTTTGGCAGTTAATAAGCATCTTTTTTTTTCCCAAACAGTTTGCGACCCTGCTGACTATTTGCAACAAAACTTTTGGCAGTTCTGCTATCACGCCTCAACATCTGAGCAATTTCAAGATTACTGCACCTGCTGTAAAACTTGCAATAATTCTTGACTTTTAAGAGTCAATTAAATCTCCATTTTGGCCCATTTTGCTTGAGGAAAACGAACTGCTTATAAATTCTGGACACCTTGATAAAGGGTGTTGTATCCTTAAGCCGCTTCCTCCCTCATTATACAAATACACATTACCTAATGCTTCAAACCAAAAAGCTTTCAATTTTTGGCCCATTTCGCATCAGGAAAACAAACTGCCTGATCATTACATAATAGAAAATAGGTCGTCACTACTCCCAAAAACAAGATGAGCACATTGGACGGTATTCAAACGTGTTGTGCACAATATTTCAAAGAGCTCAAATGTAACATCAGAAAAGTGAATACCTAAATGTCCATATGTATGTCAAAACATGGCACTTCAGTTAATCATGAAACAACCAATTTTCCAAGGTATGACACTCTTACCCAGGAACAGAAGAGATCCATAAATTAATAACCATAATACTGTCAATGTAATCAATGTGATGGAGGATAAATTTTATGTTTCATAAGTAGTAGGCCTCTAAACAATATTTTTGTCACAACTGAAGCAGTAAGCAAATGGGTTTACAAAATAGGGATTTTTATGAACTCTGTTATGATGCGGTGGTCTAGGAGCAACATGGAACGAGCTCTGAAGGAAGTGGTAACTGTACTGACTGCAGTCCCTAAGCTCAACACAACACTAGAAGTAGCCGTGGAATGCTCCTAACGCTCCCTAGGCATCTCGTCACAGCCTAAGAGCTAACTACCCCTAAAGACAGAAGCAGGAAAACTATCTTGCCTCAGAGAAAATCCCCAAAGGATAGATTAGCCCCCCACAAATAATGACTGTGAGTGGAGAGGAAAAAGACATACACAGAATGAAACCAGGATGAGCACAGGAGGCCAGTCTAGCTTGATAGATAGGACAGGATGGAATACTGTGCGGTCAGTATAAAACACTACAAAAATCCACGCAGAGTTTACAAAAAAATCTCCACACCTGACTAAAGGTGTGGAGGGTAAATCTGCTTCCCAGAGCTTCCAGCAAGACAGAATTAATTCATACTGATAACGCTGGACAAACATAGAAAGCACTGAACGGATAAGTCCACAATCTGTGAACAGAAAAGCGCAAGCAAAAACTTAGCTTTGCTGAACTGGTCAGGATAACAGGGAAATCCAAAGAGATGTGAATCCAACCAGGAACCATTTACAAGTGGCACTGGCTGAAGGAACAGCCAGGCCTAAATAGCCGAGCAGAAGAGACGATAAGTGGAGGCAGCTGATGACAGCTAACTCCAAGGAGCAGCCATACCAATTGAAACCACAAGAGGGAGCCCAAGAGCAGAACTCACAAAAGTGCCACTTACAACCACCGGAGGGAGCCCAAGAGCGGAATTCACAACAGAACTCACCCTAAAATCCTTTTCTCCGAGCCATTTATTGGGGGACACAGACCGTGGGTGTATGCTGCAGCCACTAGGAGGCTGACACTAAGTGATACAAAAAAAGTTAGCTCCTCCCCTGCAGTATACACCCTCCTGCTGGCTCTCAGAACCAGTTAGGTGCAAAAGCAGTAGGAGATCAATAACAACATATGAGAGTATAGTATGTCAAATTATATATGAGAGTATAGCACGTCAAATTATATATGAGAGTATAGCATGTCAAATTATAAAACAACCACAAGCTAATAACAGGGTGGGAGCTGTGTCCCCCAATGAATGGCTCGGAAAAAAGGATTTTACGGTGAGTACACAAAAATCCCTATTTCTACTTCGCCTCATTGGAGGACACAGACCGTGGGACGTCCCAAAGCAGTCCCTGGGTGGGGACAACATCAGATCAGGCCCTGTGTAACGCTACTTACAAGTGCGCCACTGCAGCCTGCAGAGTCCGCCTGCCCAGACTCGCATCTGTGGAAGTCTGGGAATTATAGTGCTTCAAGGATGCATGCGGACTGGATGAACCCGCAAAGCTGACAGACGTGCTTTGCTGACGCCTGGTGCCTAGAACCAAAGAAAACTCGAGTGATTGAGTGAAGTGAAAATAGGCTGACGTCTAACACGGAAGGACTACTGGATGTGTACAGAATCGACCAGGCTAACATGGCCGAAGAAACGGCTAAGCCTTTCCTGAAAAACACCAGGAAGCCCAAATGAGGTGTCCATCCTCTCAAAGGACGCCGTCCTCGACACGTACCTACTCAGGGCACTCACATTGCCAGGGTATGGGGAACCCATTCCATTTTGTGGACTGGAGCTGAAAGAGAAGATGGAAGAACGATGCCCTCGTAACAGTGGAAGTACGATACCACCTTGGTAACAAGGGACGGGGACGGCCTGAGGGCAACCTTGCGTTGATGGTAATAGGGAAAAAAGGTCTGATGGAGCTGGTATCACAGAAGAACCAGAGCATGCACTGTGATGGCTTTTGGATCTCGAGGCCGAACCATGAACTCGAGTGCATTGGCGTTCAGTCTGGAAGCCATCCGATCTACATCTGGAGTGCTCCAGTGAAGGCAGATATGTTGGAAGCCTTCCGGATGAAGTTCCCACTCAATTGAGGCGAGACCTTGGCGGCTGAGGGAAAAAACTGCTGCCCAGAGTTCTACTCCTGGTTATGAGTACTGCCAAGAGAGATCATCGAATGATAGATCTCAGCCCATCAGAGAGTGTGACGTACGTAGGTCAAGGTGCCTGACCACGGGACCTGCTAGATAATAGAGGTATTGCACAGCCGTGATAATATCCAACTGAATTTGGATGGGGAGACCAGCCAGAGGACATTGGGCCTGCTGTAGGAGCAGAGGCTCCGTTGGGATCCCAAGAAAAAAAGATCGGAAGACTGGATTCCCGAGATAACCAGAGGCCTTGAGCAGTGTGGTGACGCTCCGTAGTCACTAGCAACTATTGAACCGGGAGACAGGATCTCCCCCGGATAAGAAAGATGCTCAGAGATTACCTTCTGGAAACCTGTTTGACCTGCAGAAAAAAACAAGCGGAGCGAAGGGAACTGCCTCCATTGCTATTATCCCACCCAAGGATCCTCATAGCAAATCAGAAGGAATGAGGGCATGTACGGACCAGGGCAGAAAGTCAGCCCTGTCTTGAGAACCCGCTTCTTTTAATGACGTAGCAGAAGAGATAGCCCACGACCAGACAGGCCGTTCTGGCCTTTGCCAGAATTGCCGGATGGCCATTCCGGCCCGGAATGAGGGGATGAGTGACCAAGTGCGGGGGGCTCCCTGTTGAAGGACCACGGCCTTGTCTCAAGGAAGGATTCCAACCCTCTGGAGGTATCCAGGATCATCCTTAATAAGGATAGATGCCGGGCTGGAAATGAGGAAGACCTGTCTAAGGCTATCCGCCAGTCCAGGTGAGGAAGGGTGTCGTAAGGTATATATAGACGGGCTCCGCGTAATCCTGGAAGAACAGCTGGAAGTCGACCAGATAGGGGAGGACGGCCACGCACCCAGACTGCCAGAGGGACATGACCGTCACCATGGTAATGGCGAACACTCTGGGAGCGGTAGCAAAGCCGAAAGGTAAGGATGTGACTTGTGAAGGTAAGCATCCCGAATGTCGATGGATGCCAGAAAAACTCCACCTTTTACCATTGAAGTGATGGCCGAGTGGAGGAACTCCATCCAAAGAAGGAGGACCTTTTTGAAGCTTGTTAGAAGTTAGAGGTCCAGGATCGGTCTTACTTTTCGTTCCTCTTTTTGGAACCAAGATCCCTTAGATCTAGACTGTCCTGGACAACCCTTCCGCTGTTGGTTGGATCTATAGGACACTGGTGATCCTTTGTTCCTACGTAAGGAACATCCCCAACTACTCACCGAATAAGCGACCTCTCTGTAAGGGCGTAGTGTCAGAGGTTTTTTTTTGTTTTTTTTTAATGCAAAGTATGCTTCCGTTCTCTGATCCATAAAGCCCTTCTGAATAAAATGGCATTCGCTGCAGACAGCGTCGCGCGATTAGCCGCCTCCCACTCAAGAGATTTGATTGACCAGCTGTACTGTCTCCGGAAAGAGAGAGAACTGATCTGAATCAAACAAATATAGACCAACACTGGAAACATCAGTAGCAAAAGCAACATAGACCAAACACCCTGTGGTGAGGTGTATAGCCCATTTACATAGGACAGTCCTATGTGTTGCGGACACTACTCCAATTTTTTCCGTTATTGTGAAGCAAGGTAGCTAAGGTCTCCGGCCAGTAGATCATTGGTCTGGCAACCCGTGCGGGCTAAGGAAAGGTAAAGCGCTGAACTCGATGCCGCAAGACAGAACAGAACGATTCCTTGTCTGACAGTCCATGGTATTTTTAAAAGATGATCCATCGGGTAGAGATACTTGTAGGTATACCACAGGAGTTAAGCTGCCAGGTAGCAAAGTGCGCAGCTGCATCCACCAGGTGAGGAAAAAAACATCTCTTGAGTTGCTGCCATCATTGAACGTGTAGAGATAAAAGGATAAACTCTCAATCCACTAACCTCTTAACAGGGAGGTGGAGAGGAATCGTCCACCATCTCGCATCATCCGTTAAATAGTGGCGATGCAGAGGGGAACTGCTCGGACGTTAAAAGGAGGGCATCTGTACATCCACCGAGTTCAAGTCCCCGGGAGGACCGGGTTGGCATCAGGCCCAGCTGTAGCACAGTATACGTGTAGGAGACACTCCGTGTGCTCATTTGATGATGGTGTGAGGAGATCGGTGTCCTTTGAAGGACCCGTCACCCAGAGTACACGTGGAAAACAAGACTGCATGTGCTCATTAGATGATGATGTGAGATCGGTGTCCTTAGAAGGACCCGTCGCCCAGAGTATACGTGGAGGCGACTCTCCATGTGCTCATTTGATATGGTGTGAGGAGATCGGAGTCCTTTGAAGGACTCGTCGCCCAGAGTATACGTGGAGGCGATACTCCATGTGCTCATTTGATGATGGTGTGAGGAGATCGGTGTCCTTTGAAGGACCCGTCACTTTTAAAAAACAATTAAACCAGGCATGGCATCTGGTGTCGCTTGAAGAGGCTTCTGTTTCTAGAGCAAGACCATTTGCGATTGCTCATGGTAAGGCCGGAACCCTGGAGTCCAATGCTGTATAAAGACCAGTGTTTTCCACTGCGCTACCATGGTTCCCGCCAATGAATTGCTTATCCGGATGCTCGCTGTCCAGTAAAAAAGGCAAATACACTACTAGGGAGTTTCTCTGTTTGGAGAAAACCTGCGTGATCTAGAGCAGAACCATAGTCCTTGTCAATCAACAGAGATTGGTTGATGGACAAATTAGGCGAATCCATCTTGTGCTGAGGCTTTTGAGAGTCCAGATCCAAGGTCATCTCCGATTCATATGCGGAGTCTAGTTCTCAGCAAATCATTGGCGAGGAAGATCAAGAAGTGAAGCTCCCGTTTTCTAAACGCCTGTACGTTTCTAGGATACTTGTGGCCTTTGCTAGCCGACGGCCCCCCGTGTAGGAGAGGATCTGTATTGGTCCTGCAAGCACTCCGAACCACAGTGGGTTCAAATAGGGGTACAATCTCTTGGTCAGAGAAGCCATGGATTGCGGCAGTGACGAAGCCCACTCAGGGGAACTAGGTATTCTGGGAAAAGGCTGGGATCGGCGGCGGCGACGGAGGGCTCCTGCGCTCATTTGAACTAAATACTCTGACCGGCTTCGGGCTGGTTATGAGCCTTTCAGACCATGCTGGTGATATACATTTAAGACCATGGAATGCTGGTCCTGAGCCTTTAAGACCAGTGAGTGCTGGTCATGTACCTTTAAGACCAGGGGATGCTGGTCGTGCAACTTTAAGACCAGGGAATGCTGGTCATGTACCTACAAGACCAGGGGTTGCTGGTCGGGAGCCTTTAAGACTAGCTCTAGGACCAGGGAATACTGGACATAGCGTTTATGCGTTAATGCTGGTCGAGTGCCTTTTGGACTAGCTTTTGGGGCCAGGGAATACTGGACATAACCTGTATGCTGGTTGTGTGCCTTTTAGACCAGCTTTATGGACACAGTTTTTCAATCCATTATCCCCCTCTGCATGCTGCCGGAGGAGGTTGTGGGGAAAGGAGAGTGGGGGGAGGGATGGAGCGGCGTCTCCCTACCCGGTTCCTGAGTCCCCCGTCAGCATTGGATTAGACTTTCCAGCGCTGAAAACACAGCCGGGTCCGATGCAGCAGCCGCTTCCGGATGTACACAGCTCGTGTCTGGAAGCGGCAGGAGGATGAACATGGCCGCCGAGAATATGGCGTGTTCTCATCCTGAACAAGAAGCGCCTGAATAGGGGGGCGGAGCCATAACGCGCGGCCTAGCATGGGCGGAGACTCCCAGTTGCGGCCTACATGAAGGCGGGGGCTAAATTTTTGGTGCCGGCTGGCGCCGAGCGAGAAGGGGAAAAGACCCGTCGTTTGCAAAAAAAGAAAAAGGGGGAAAAACCGCCGGTTGCGCAAAGCCCTTCAGCCACTCGAATCCCGGCACCTACTTAAAAATCTGCCGCAAGGCAGAGTATGCAGCTCTGTTCAGCAGGTCATTAAGAAGTGATCCTCTGCTGTCGCTGCTGTTTGGACAGTGCAGGGATAGAGAAAACGTAAATCCATTTAGCAGGGAGGTGGAGAGGTACCGTCCGCCTCCTTAAACCATCCGCTCTCAACATTGGTGGTGCAGTGGGGGCTGCTCGGACGCCACGCTGGAGAGTGCCGCTGAACATCCGAGGATAAAACCAGGTGGGCAGGGCAAAGTGTATGGCAATAAGGCCTGGCTGCAGAAGAGGATACGTGGAGGTGACACTCCAGTGCTCGTCTGTTAAGAGATGCGGGGAGATCGGCGCCCTTGAAGGGGCCTGTCGCCTCTAGAATCAGCTCAGGCAGTGGCATCCCATGTCGCGAGAGGATACGGAGAGGCGACACTCTCTGTGCTCGCCTGTTGATGGTTCGGGGAGATCGGAACCTTGAAAGGATCCGTCGCCCCTTCGTCCATTGTAAAAAGGTAAAAATAAAATAATAAAGAGTTCTTTGGGTCTGAATAGCAGACCCGTCCGTGTGCCTCCTACGAACACTAAGCAAGAACTGGTTAGCTGAGAACCAGCAGGAGGGTGTATACTGCAGGGAAGGAGCTAACTTTTTCTGTGTCACTTAGTGTCAGCCTCCTAATGACAACAGCATACACCCACGGTCTGTGTCCCCCAATGAGGCGAAGGAGAAAGTATACGCTATGTAAAGGGTTACTAATGCTACCAAGTTGCATGCTTTCAGGATTGCAAGGCTATGTTCACGTGTTGCGTTTTTGCTGCAATTTTTAAATGCAAATTTTAAGCTGTATTTTACAGTACAAGTAAAAGCTATGAGATTTTAGAAATCTCATGAATACTGGGGGGTTTTTCCTGACTGATTTGGAAAACTGCAGCATGTCACTTCTTTTAGCATTTTTGCAGCATTTTTCACCTATAGAAAGTAATGGGTAAGTGCAAATTCGCAGCAAAAAACACAGGTATCAGCATTTGCTGTGTTTTTGGTGTAAAAAGCTTAAGGAAGTCGCAACATGATTTTCTGGGAATACATTAAACTTTATCAGCATGCACAAGAGACAACAAAAAAAAGCAGCAAAAAAACCCCAGCAAAACCTGATTTTTGTAAACAGCTTCTTTACTGCCAAGAGGGCAGATTTTGCCTGGGGGAGAAAAAAAAACGCAGCAAAAAATGCAACGTGTGAACATAACGTAAGAGGACTGGGGCCATTTAGGCTGAGAGGAAAGTCTGGCAGATAACATATGTTGGTTAGTTTTTGTGTCATATTGGTTTCAGATATTAATAACCAGACTACCATAAACTATCCGGTACTGATGGGATCAAGCACCTTATATCCTGATAGAGCATTTATACCTCGTTTAAAATGTCAAGGTGTGTAGATATTATAGTATGAAATATTAGAGGTCTGGGAGATCTGAATAAGAGATGTGCATTATACTCCTGGTTACATAAATTTCAGCCCGTAATAATCTGTCACATACGGTACGAGAAAAAAAAAACCTATTGCATCGCTCATGGACATCATAAATATCACCTGGTATATTCTATCCACTCAAGGGTGTAAGCCTCATGGTACACAGAACTATACCATTTATGTGTAACAAGGTGGTAGTGGACCTTTAAGGTCGATTTACAGTACAGGCCAAAAGTTTGGACACACCTTGTCAAGAGTCAAGACACAGCCCTTTTTCGCTTTTCCGTGTTCGTTTTTTGCTCCCCTCCTTCCCAGAGCCATAATTTTGTTATTTTTCCGTCAATATGGCCATGTGAGGGCTTATATTTTGCGGGACGAGTTGTACTTTTGAACGGCTCCATTGGTTTTACCATGTTTTGTACTAGAAAACGGGAAAAAAATTCCAAGTGTGGCGAAATTGCAAAAAAAAAGTGCAATCCCACACTTGTTTTTTGCTTGGCTTTTTTTTCTAGCTTCACTAAATGCAAAAACTGACCCGATATTACGATTCTCCAGGCAATTACGAGTTCATAGACACCAAACATGTCTAGGTTATTTTTTACATAAGTGGTGAAAAAAAATTCAAAACTTTGCTAAAAAAAAAAAAAATTGTGCCATTTTCCGATACCCGTAGCCTCTCCATTTTTCGTGATCTGGGGTCGGGTAAGGGCTTATTTTTTGCGTGCCGAGCTGATATTTTTAATAATACCACTTTTGTGCAAATATTTTATTTTGATCGTCAGTTATTGCATTTTAATTCAAATGTCCCGGCGACCAAAAAAATGTATTTCTGGCGTTTCAAATTTTTTTCTCGCTACGCTGTTTAGCGATCAGGTTAATGCTTTTTTTTTCTTAACAATAATGATGACAATATGCAGTTTACCGCCGTATTTGGGGGCTTGTCGCTTGAATTTTTAGATGTTAAGATCAAGATAGCCGAGGGTAAAATTAATACATCGGTACATAAAAAATTGACAGCGACAAATAGTTTATTGCATTTTAATAGCGCTCATCCTTTTCACACAAAAAACAGCATACCTTACAGCCAGATGGTTAGATATAGGAAAATTATCAATAATGAGGAAGTTTTCGATAAACAAATAGCTGAACTCAAAACCAATTTTCTAGAAAGAAATTATCCCCCCAAAATTTTGTCGGTAGCAGAAAATAGGGTTAGAAAATTAGCACAAGAGGATGTGCTCAAAAATCGTAAAAAAATAAAAAGTTCCCCTAGTGACAGTGATAGTAATAAATTTGTATTTACATTCATGCATAGCCCGATGAATAAAGTAATTTATGCGGCTATACAAAAAAACTGGCACATTCTACAGTCTGATCGGGAACTTTCATCTTTGACAAAAAATCACCCAATTTTCGCCTATAGACGAACAAAAAATTTGGGGGACCTTATTGTGAAAAACCGCTTGTCAGCCATTGAAAATTCAAATTGGTTGAGGGAACTGCAACCTACAGGTAACCACAAATGTGGAAATTGCAGTTATTGTCGATTTAGACTACTTGATAATCCCATTCATATTGGTCCCATCTGTCACACAGTCCGTCAATTAATAACATGTAAATCACAGTATGTGGTTTATTTAATTATGTGCCCATGCCATTCCTTCTATATTGGTAAAACTATCCGCCCACTTTACCACAGGTTCAGAGAACATTATAGTTCGGTCTCCTCTGGGAAGGGCTGTCCCCGCTTTATTAAGCATATGCGTGACATACACAATGCAGACCCGAATGTCCTGCGGTTTGCAGGCTTGGAAATCGTAAAAAATCCCCAGAATGGAGGAGATCGAGGTAATGCATTGTTACAACGTGAAGCAAGGTGGATTATTGAAACGAATGCGCAAGGCGCAATAGGATTGAATGACAAATTGGACATGTCTATTTTCCTGTAAGAATTATATTTTTTGTATTAGCATTATGTATAGTATATACAAAAAGCGTTTGTGCTTGTGCTTATTAGCATAATTTGGTGTTTGTATCCAAATATGTTTTTAATGGTATCACCTGTTCACACCATGATGTTTAGTCCTCTATATAGGATGTGACGTTCTTAATTCATGCACCTGGACCCGTTGAAGCGCGCAGGCGCGATACGGCCGTCGTCCTTTTGCCTCCTCTTGCACCTCCCTTCCTACCAAGCCGCCTCTCCACCCGATGTCTGTGAGTGTATACTCTGAATAAAGGACATTTTTCATATAGCAATATTGGGTGAGTGCCACTTTATTTTTCTTCATTCCTTGGATCTACAATTATAAACCTGTAGTTACTGTCAACTACAGCTAACAGATCTACAGAGAAAAACTGCTTATAATTGAAGAATTGGGAGCCAGAGTTCGGCGGCTTACGTACCCTGATATGTTTCCCATCCAGGACTCCAATGCAGTGTGGGAAGTCACAAGTGTCATTGAATCCATGGGCTATTTTGAGCCAATCATCCAGATTGGGCTCAGGCATGACAAGTTCCTGAAGTTTAGCCCATATTTCACTACATGTTGAGCGCACAATGCCAGAAATCGTGGACCGCCCAAACCGGATGGAATAGCATGCCACTGCAAAATGCTGTGGTAGCCATGCTGGTTCAGTATGCCTTCAATTTTGAATAAATCCCCAACAGTGTCACCAGAAAAGCACCTCCACACCATCACACCTCCTCCTCCATGCGTCACGATGGGATCCAGGCATGTAGAGTCCATCCGTTCACCTTTTTTGCGTCACACAAAGACTCGGTGGTTGGAACCAAAGATCTCAAATTTGGACTCATCAGACCAAAGCACAGATTTCCACTGGTCTATCGTCCATTCCTTGTGTTCTTTAGCCCAAACAAGTCTCTTCTGCTTGTTGTCTGTCCTTAGTAATGGTTTCCTAGCAGCTATTTTACCATGAAGGCCTGCTGCACAAAGTCTCCTCTTAACAGTTGTTGTAGAGATGTGTCTGCTGCTAGAACTCTATGTGGCATTGACCTGGTCTCTAATCTGAGCTGCTGTTAACCTGCGATTTCTGAGGCTGGTGACTCAGATAAACTTATCCTCAGAAGCAGAGGTGACTCTTGGTCTTCCTATCCTGGGGCGGTCCTCATGTGAGCCAGTTTCTTTGTAGTGCTTGATGGTTTTTGCAACTACACTTGAGGACACTTTAAAAGTTTTCCCAATTTCTCAGATTGACTGACCTTCATTTCTTAAAGTAATGATGGCAACTCGTTTTTCTTTACTTAGCTGCTTTTTCTTGCCATAATACAAATTCTAACAGTCTATTCAGTAGGACTATCAGCTGTGTATCCACCAGACTTCTGCTCAACACAACTGATGGTCCCGGCCCCATTTATAAGGCAAGAAATCCCACTTATTAAACCTGACAGGGCACACCTGTGAAGT
This sequence comes from Ranitomeya imitator, assembly GCF_032444005.1. Lineage (NCBI taxonomy): Eukaryota > Metazoa > Chordata > Amphibia > Anura > Dendrobatidae > Ranitomeya > Ranitomeya imitator. Next base: position 373,091,332 of record NC_091283.1, read on the forward strand.
GAAAACCATTCCCGCTGACTATTTCTTGAAGCTCATCAAGAGAATGCCAAGAGTGTGCAAAGCAGTCATCAAAGCAAAAGGTGGCTACTTTGAAGAACCTAGAATATAAGACATAATTTCAGTTGTTTCACACTTTTTGATTAAGTATATAATTCCACATGTGTTAATTCATAGTTTTGATGCCTTCAGTGTGAATTTACAATTTTCACAGTCATGAAAATACAGAAAAATCTTTAAATGAGGTGTGTCCAAACTTTTGGTCCGTACTGTACATAAAGTGCAGTACAGATTCATCTCAACTAAAAGGACATTTCAGAACTTTGCCAAATTCTTATGAAAACATTAAATAGCACATCCTCCACTGAGCTACTGAACCCAATTTATTATGTATTTTATTGGTCCATTTAATACCGACTCAACAGCACCGCAAATCTCATTATCAAGAGTCATCTCAAAAATGGGAATATACAGATATATGGCAAGTAAGATACCCCACAACTAAACAATTCTCGTGTTTTTCAACATCACACTACTCTCTGTCTAGAATAGAGCTAGCTGTTGGAAATACAGAAGTATTACCATATGTCAAAACTGTTGAATACTTACCTAGAAGTATCTCACATCACTCCTATTTAATGGGTACAGCTACAAGTAGATATAGATGGGTTAAACACTAGGCTGAACCTATATTGTATTCAGACAATTGGGGAATCCCTAGGAGGGCGGATACTCGAATATTTTACAGTATATAAAGGCTCAGCCTCCATAACAGTCTGGGATGCCATGAAGGCATATACTAGAGGGAGATAGATAGATAGATAGATAGATAGATAGATAGATAGATAGATAGATAGATAGATAGATAGATAGATATTAGATAGATATTAGATAGATAGATATATAGATAATAGATAGATATTAGATAGATAGATAGATTATAAATAGATAGATTATAGATAGATAGATTATAGATAGATTATAGATAGATTATAGATAGATAGATTATAGATAGATAGATTATAGATAGATTATAGATAATAGATAGATTATAGATAGATAGATTATAGATAGATTATAGATAGATAGATTATAGATAGATAGATTATAGATAGATTATAGATAATAGATAGATAGATTATAGATAGATAGATTATAGATAGATTATAGATAGATTATAGATAGATAGATTATAGATAGATAGATTATAGATAGATTATAGATAATAGATAGATAGATTATAGATAGATAGATTATAGATAGATAGATTATAGACAGATGATAGATAGATTATAGAAAGATGATAGATAGATTATAGATAGATAGATTATAGATAGATTATAGATAATAGATAGATTATAGATAGATAGATTATAGATAGATTATAGATAGATAGATTATAGATAGATTATAGATAGATAGATTATAGATTATAGATAGATAGATTATAGATAGATATATTATAGATAGATTATAGATAATAGATAGATAGATTATAGATAGATAGATTATAGATAGATAGATTATAGACAGATGATAGATAGATTATAGAAAGATGATAGATAGATTATAGATAGATAGATTATAGATAGATTATAGATAATAGATAGATTATAGATAGATAGATTATAGATAGATTATAGATAGATAGATTATAGATAGATTATAGATAGATAGATTATAGATTATAGATAGATAGATTATAGATAGATATATTATAGATAGATTATAGATAATAGATAGATAGATTATAGATAGATAGATTATAGACAGATGATAGATTATAGAAAGATGATAGATAGATTATAGATAGATTGATTATAGACCGATGATAGATAGATTATAGATAGATAGATTATAGACAGATGATAGATAGATAATAGACAGATGATAGATAGATAGATAGATTATAGACAGATGATAGATAGATAGATTATAGATAGATAGATGAAATCTGGAACAGAAAGTCCAAATCAAGGGAACAGACAAAGGCTGCAAGAATGGATCCAAAATCAGGGCTTTCGTTTATTACTGCTGCATATTTACATAACGCTAATGACCTAAAAGAAGGGCAAAAAGCATTGGAAGTCCACTAGTGATGGGGGAACGTGTTCGGATAAGGTGTTACCGGAGCATGATCGCGTGCTAACCGTGACTGGCCTCCATCATGGTTTATTTGGAGTGTGGGAGTGAGGACGTAGGCTTTTTGTTTTTTAAATAACTCATTAATGTCAGTGTAAAAACACAAATAATATGACGAAGAAAAACGAAAATTCTGTGGACACATGACCCAAATATAGCATTATATTATCCTTAGTGCAGAGCAAAAAGAGATGCAGAACCGTGGTGCGCAGCCACATCACAACCGGGCAAACCTCCGCCAGCACCAATCAGGGGAGTGCTGTACATATACACATGGCAGAGCTGGGGGCACTATCTCCGGGAATGGAGGGGTTACTGCCCCCTGCCCCCGCCCAGTAATGGGGAATGTCCAGCACCTACCTCCACCTGCAGAGCCGCACACCACATATATGGCTGTTCTGTGCGCACAGGACCTGTGATGAGGTCACAGGAGGGGAGGAGTCAGGGGTCACGTGATCAGGGGCCTCAGAGTATGCAGGACTCTGCTGTGCTGGTTGTCATGGTGCTGGATGAGGGGAAGTTTATGTGTGGAGTCAGGAGGGGTTTATAGTGTGGATGGCGCAGAGCCGTGTGTGTATGAGGTGTAGGGAGCAGAGCCGTGTGTGTACGAGGTGTATGGAGCGCAGTCGTGTGTGTACGAGGTGTACGGAGCTGAGCCGTGTGTGTACGAGGTGTACGGAGCGGAGCCGCGTGTGTACGAGGTGTACGGAGCGGAGCCATGTATGTACGAGGTGTACGGAGCGGAGCCGCGTGTGTACGAGGTGTACGGAGCGGAGCCGTGTATGTACGATGTGTACGGAGCGGAGCCGCGTGTGTACGAGGTGTACGGAGCGGAGCCGTGTGTGTACGAGGTGTACGGAGCGGAGCCGTGTATGTACGAGGTGTACGGCGCGGAGCCGTGTGTGCACGAGGTGTACGGCGCAGAGCCGCGTGTGTACGAGGTGTACTGAGCAGAGTCGTGTGTGTACGAGGTGTACGGAGCGGAGCCGTGTATGTACGAGGTGTACGGAGCGGAGCCGTGTGTACGAGGTGTACGGAGCGGAGCCGTGTGTGCACGAGGTGTACGGCGCGGAGTCGTGTGTGTACGAGGTGTACGGAGTGGAGCAGTGTGTGTACGAGGTGTACGGAGCGGAGCCGTGTGTGCACGAGGTGTACGGCGCAGAGTCGTGTGTGTACAAGGTGTACTGAGCAGAGTCGTGTGTGTACGAGGTGTACGGAGCGGAGCCATGTGTGTACGAGGTGTACGGAGCCGAGCCGTGTGTACACGAGGTGTACGGCGCAGAGTCGTGTGTGTACGAGGTGTACGGCGCAGAGTCGTGTGTGTACGAGGTGTACGGCGCAGAGCCGTGTGTGTACGAGGTGTACGGAGCGGAGCCATGTATGTACGAGGTGTACGGAACGGAGCCATGTGTACGAGGTGTACGGCGCAGAGTCGTGTGTGTACGAGGTGTACGGAGCAGAGTCGTGTGTGCACGAGGTGTACGACGCAGAGTCGTGTGTGTACGAGGTGTATGGAGCGGAGCCGCAAGTGTACGAGGTGTACGGAACGGAGCCGCAAGTGTACGAGGTGTACGGAGTGGAACCGCGTGTGTACGAGGTGTACGGAGCGGAGCAGTGTGTACGAGGTGTACAGGACAGAGCCGTGTGTGTACAAGGTGTAGGGAGCGGAGCCGCAAGTGTTCGAGGTGTACGGAGCAGGGCAGAGTGTGAACGAGGTGTACGGAGCGGGGCCGCAAGTGTACGGTGCGGAGCAGCGTGTGAACGAGGTGTACAGAGCGGGGCCGCAAGTGTACGAGGTGTACGGAGCAGAGCTGCAAGTGTACGAGGTGTATGGAGCGGAGCAGTGTGTTTATGAGTTGTACAGAGCGGAACCGCGTGTGTACGAGGTGTGCGGAGCAGTGTGTGTACGGCGAGGAGTTGTAGGTGTACGAAGCGGAGCCACGTGTATGAGGTGTACGGAGCGGAGCTGTGTGTCTGTGTATGATGGGCAGCAGAGTTGCTTGAGTATGACATGTACAGGGGGGCAGAGCAGCGTGTCTAGGACCTGTAAAGAGAACAGCATAACCAGTGGAGCCGCACGCCTTGTGCATAGAAGGGGCCGTGTGAGGTAAAATGGAGCCTGACATGATAGTGTTCTGGAGCGAGACTCTACATTTCTTATTCCCACTGTTTTATGCTCTTGTAGATATTCTCAGTCTCACGGGTCAATGAAACGATCTTTTGAACGTAATACGAGTTCACAAGATATGGAATAAATAGCCAGCCAGGTACCGGGCCAGGACGTTACTCACTCCTTCAAGCTGTTTTAGGGTTGAAAGAAGCCAACTCTTGGCTGTGCCAAACACTGCTCATGTGGGGGGTTGGATTCAGTCCTGCACAGGAGCAGATTGGGAGCAGCGGCGGTTACACAGAGTCTGGTTGGTAACTGATCATCCATTTTAATAATAAGAACTATGAAATGCTTTATAAAAGTTATTTTTACATTTCTTCCGCAAGGGATAGTCCAAGTTGGGTTGGTTATCGATCATCAATTTTCTGGCTTTACACCAGCCATTGAAAACAACTTAGTACGCTTTCTTGTCTGTCCTACTTTCTTGACTGAAGTTCCAAATTAATACTCTTATTTTTTGAGCCTGAGATTACAAGCACAGCCATATCTGCCTGTGAGGCTTCACCCATCACATTGGGCACAAAGGGATTGTCACCAGGGGCATCAAGGAGGGAGTGTTAATGAAGTTCACGGCCAACTTTTACTCTTGCCTCATTCCTCCTGGTCAGTGTATATTAAAGGGAACCTGTCACCCCCCCAGGCGTTTGTAACTAAAAGAGTCACCTTGTGCTGCACTAATGCTGCATTCTGACAAGGTGGCTCTTTTAGTTTGGGTCCCTGGCACTGCTACAATAATCTATTTTGAAGTTTGTCCCTCATACATGTGACATCGTCCCGGAGGCAGGTCTTTCCCCCTAATCCAGCCGTTAATCATGGCCTCTGTGCGAAGGCGCCGCCTCCTCTTCCTTCTGTAGCGTCCCCGGCGCCTGCGCTGTAAGTTCGAAAAGCAGCACAACTGCACATGCCCAAAAAAAAAACAGCGCAGGCGCCAGGGACGCTAATGAAGGAAGAGGAGGCGGCACCCGGCGCGCAGAGGCCATGATGGACAGCTGGATTAGGGGGAATTACCTGCCTCCCTGGCGATTTCACAGGTATGAGGGACAAACTTCAAAACCGATTATTGCAGCAGTGCCAGGGACCCAAACTAAAAGAGCCACCTTGTCAGAATGCAGCATTAGTGCAGCACAAGGTGACTCTTTTAGTAACAAATGGCTGAGGGGGTGACAGGTTCCCTTTAATTTCTCCAAAAACTATTGTTTTTCTTTATTTTACCTATAGAGAACACAGAATGGCATGACAGAAATTGGTAAAAGTTATGGCTCTCATGATCACACAAAAATAAATTATTTGTCAAAATGTATTTATTGTACAGAAGTAGAACGTACAGTACAGACCAAAAGTTTGGACACGCCTCATTTAAAGATTTTTCTGTATTTTCATGACTATGATAATTGTAAATTCACACTTAAGGCACCAAAACTATGAATTAACACGTGGAATGATGTACTTAACAAAAAAGTGTGAAACAACTGAAAATATGTCTTACATTCTAGGTTCTTCAAAGTAGCCACCTTTTGCTTTGATGACTGCTTTGCACACTATTGGCATTCTCTTGATGAGCTTCAAGAGGTAGTCACCGGAAATGGTTTTCACTTCACAGGTGTGCCCCGTCAGGTTTAATAAGTAAGATTTCTTGCCTTATAAATGGGGTTGGGACCATCAGTTGTGTTGAGCAGAAGTCTGGTGGATACACAGCTGATAGTCCTACTGAATAGACTGTTAGAATTTGTATTATGGCAAGAAAAAAGCAGCTAAGTAAAGAAAAACTAGTGGTCATCATTACTTTAAGAAATGAAGGTCAGTCAGTTGAAAAATTGGGAAAACTTTGAAAGTGTCCCCAAGTGCAGTTGCAAAAACCATCAAGCAAAGAAAATGGCTCACATGAGGACCGCCCCAGGAAAGGAAGACCAAGAGTCACCTCTGCTTCTGAGGATAAGATTATCCGAGTCACCAGCCTCAGAAATCGCAGGTTAACATCAGCTCAAATTAGAGACCAGGTCAATGCCACACATAGTTCAAGTAGCAGACACATCTCTACAACAACTGTTAAGAGGAGACTTTGTGCAGCAGGCCTTCATGGTAAAATAGCTGCTAGGAAACCACTGCTAAGGACAGGCAACAAGCAGAAGAGACTTGTTTGGGCTAAAGCACACAAGGAATGGACATTAGACCAATGGAAATCTGTGCTTTGGTCTGATGAGTCCAAATTTGAGATCTTTGGTTCCAACCACTGTGTCTTTGTGCGATGCAGAAAAGGTGAACGGATGGACTCTACATGCCTGGTTCCTACGTGAAGCATGGAGGAGGACGTGTGATGGTGTGGGGGTGCTTTGCTGGTGACACTGTTGGGGATTTATGCAAAATTGAAGGCATACTGAACCAGCATGGCTACCACAGCATCTTGCAGCAGCATGCTATTCCATCCGGTTTGCGTTTAGTTGGACCATCATTTATTTTTCAACAGGACAATGACCCCAAACACACCTCCAGGCTGTGTAAGGGCTATTTGACCAAGAAGGAGAGTGATGGGATGCTGCACCAGATGACCTGGCCTCCACAGTCACCAGACCTGAACCCAATCGAGATGGTTTGGGGTGAGCTGGACTGGAGAGTGAAGGCAAAAGGGCCAACAAGTGCTAAGAATCTCTGGGAACTCCTTCAGGATTGTTGGAAAACCATTTCCGGTGACAACCTCTTGAAGCTCATCAAGAGAATGCCAAGAGTGTGCAAAGCAGTCAAAGCAAAAGGTGGCTACTTTGAAGAACCTAGAATATAAGACATAATTTCAGTTGTTTCACACTTTTTTGTTAAGTATATAATTCCACATGTGTTAATTCATAGTTTTGATGCCTTCAGTGTGAAATTACAATTATCATAGTCATGAAAATAGAGAAAAATCTTTAAGGCTAGGTTCAAGCAGCGTCCGCGGTGCGCCACAAAACAACGGCACATCGCTAGCGCGTACCGAACATGGCACGCGCTAGTGATGCGCGTTCCCATTGCTGTGAATGGGCGCGCTAACGGACGCATTGCACGGCGTTAATTTCGCCGTGCAACGCTGCCCATTACCGCGGTCCCATTAACGCAATGGGAACCTAGCCTAAATGAGGTGTGTCCAAAGTTTTGGTCTGTACTGTATGTAAAACAACATAAGGTTGGCATTGCCCTAATCATCCAGACCCACAGCACAGAATAGTGGAAAATTTAAAAACGCAAAACTGCTCGGTTTTTTTCTACTCCCCATAAAGAGTTAATAAGTCAAGTTATAAGTAGAGATGAGCGAACCCGAAGTTTAAACTCCGAACACGGACTTCTCACAGAAGTTCATTTTAATGGAGAAAAAAGTGAGAGGAGAGAGAGAATATTTTCCAGCTCCAAAGATCGGGTGCTCTTGTTTCCAATGGGGTTTGGGTTCTGGTGCTCAAATCAAACTTTGGACTAATGTTCGGGTTGGGTACCAGAATCCGAATTTCCACGGGTCCACGCATCTTTAGTTATATGTATACAAATACAACTGAAAAAACAAACTCACACAGCTATGTAGACAAAAAAAAATATAAATACTATGGTATTTGGAATGTGATAATGAAAAAAATGAAACGATAGGCAAGTCCTTAAAGGGAATCTGTCACCATATTTCACCTATCTAAGCTATTAATTTGGACATACAGGTTATAGACTGCTGTCTGTCTCGTATCAGATGCCTTGATGTTGATACATCATCTTTTATCGCTTTATGTAGATAATTTCTCTAGCCTATGGGGAGGACGCGGTCCAGACGATAACTCTGCCTTCCTACTTCATTACTATGTATATACCGTACATCTCCTCCCATCAGTGTCACCATGTCCCATTGGGTGCTTGTCAGTAAATCTCGTGCCTGCATATTCTGTCTCCCGTCGTTCCTCCCCAGTGTTCCGAGCTTCCATGGGCATAGGCATGTGCCTGCATATTCTGCCTCCCATTGTTCCTCCCCATTGTTCTGAGCTTCCATGGGAATAAGCATGTGCCTGCATATTCTGTCTCCCGTCGTTCCTCCCCAGTGTCCTGAGCTTCCATGGGCATAGGCATGTGCCTGCATATTCTGTCTCTCGTCGTTCCTCCCCAGTGTTCCGCCCTTCCATGGCCATAGGCATGTACCTGCATATTTTGTCTCCCATTGTTCCTCCCCAGTGTTCCGAACTTCCATGGGCATAGGCATGAGCCTGCATATTCTGTCTCCCGTCGTTCCTCCCCAGTGTTCCGCCCTTCCATGGGCCTAGGCTTCACCTTCCTTATGTGCCGCTACCTACCTACGAGTCACTGGTACTTGTGTAGTGCAAGGTTTCTGCGCGGGAGAACACTGGGAGCGGAAGTATGGTACTGTTCATGTCACACCTTTGTGACTGTAACAACAGATTTTCTTTGTAAGGCTATTCGATTTTCCAGAGCCAGTAGCCCTGAGGTATGCATGTAAATAAAAAGACAGCCCAAAGTTTTTCCAACAACATTTATTAATGATTTGCAAAAAGAAGTTTGAAATGCAATTATAACCAAAAATGTTTACAATTCTATACACCTGGCTTATTGTGTAGGTGTGTTTTCTCAGTGATATTTGCATTTTGGAATAACGACTTTAATTGGTAATTGCAAACAATTTTTAATTATTTAACCCCTTAATGACCAAAGGTAATTTTGTTTTTGCATTTTCATTTTTTGCTCCTCTTTTCCCAGAGCCATAACTTTATTTGTCCGTCAATATGGCCATATGGAGTGCCGCTGCCACAGCTTGGTTTTAACCTCGTATTTCTCGCAACTGAAAAGGAGCCCTAAGACAAATGTGTACCGGAAAGAGATTGGTTACTTTTCTTTGTGAACTTTCAGATGCTGAGCCATATTTGATTTCTGAGTAAAACGCATCTCACATTTAAAACATGAATATGGCTTCTCCCCTGTGTGAATTTTGTGGTGTCTGTTAAGATGTGTTTTCTGGTTGAAAGATCTATTACATTCTAAACATGAATATGGCTTCTCCCCTGTGTGAATTCTCTCATGGTTAACTAGATCTGATTTCTGTTTAAAACATTTCCCACAGTCGGAACAGGAGTATGACTTCTCCACTGTGTAACTTTTCTTTGGAAAGCATTTCTGATTTTGAGAAAATGAATATGAAGTTTCTTCCACTTGAACTCTTTGATGGTCAACATCCTTACTTTCATTTTTTATCTGCTTAACAGTCTGTAATGAATCAGGAATGAAGACCAGTTGGACAGGGTAACATAATTCATATGTTGTGTGAGGGGCAGAGGTTATAGATGGGATAATGACTTGATGTTCATGTGTATTTTGTGTGACATCATGATCATCGCCTGTAAAATCTTTAGATGTCACATGTTTTTTTGAGCTTCTTACGTGATCACCTAGCAAAAATAAAATTGAGAGATTTTTACATTTTGGTTATACAAATTATATACAGTTGTGCTCAAAAGTTTACATACCCCGGCAGAATTTTTGCTTTCTTGGCTTTTTTTCAGAGAATATGAATAACACCAAAACTTTTTGTCCACTCGTGGTTAGTGGTTGGGTGCCATTTATTGTCAAACTACTGTGTTTTCTCTTTTTAAATGATAATGACAACCCAAAACATCCAAATGACCCTGATCAAAAGTTCACATACCCTGGTGATTTTGGCCCGATAACATGCACAAGAGTTGACACAAATGGGTTTGAATGGCTACTAAAGGTAACATCCTCACCTGTGACCTGTTTGCTTGTAATCAGTGTGTGTGTATAAAAGCTGAGTGAGTTTCTGGGATTCAGACAGACTCTTGCATCTTTCATTCAGCCATCCAGATTGTGACTTGAAATATAGTTTGTAACATCTAGTGTGTTATAGAAGCCTGATACATAGGCCACAAACAAATACTTCTGTTATTAACATCATACAGTAAGAGACCAGAGTTTAAAAATAGTTTGTAGCATCTAGTGTATTCTAGAGGCCTGATCCTTGGTCCAAAAAAAAAATACTTCTGTTATTAACATCATACAGTAAGGGACCTCAGTTTAAAAAGCTGATCCTTGGTCCAAAGAAAAAAATCTTTTTTCTGAGACTAACATGATACAGCACCCCATATTCTAACTTACTGTCGCTGAAATTCAGCTGTTTGCAGTGGTGGTGCAGAGTTTAAAATCTAATTTTTGGTTGTTAATACTGTGCTCCTACCCTACTGTGCTCCTACACTATCTGAGCAACATGACTGGGAAAAAGCAAGGCCGTGGTTGAAGGGGAATTAGGCTTGGTGTTCAAGGTGTATGTGGGGTAGGTGGTAATGTTGGTGAAAGCACTAGTGAAGCAACGTCACATCCTATGCAAAGACAACTGACAACTTATGTTACTGGACAGGCTATACCACTACCTTTCTTTGGCAGTCGCACAGCGGTACGCCTTGTCGATGATGCTCATAAAGAGCATGTACTTGAGTGGATGGCAAGTGCAGCTTCAAGTGGCCTCTCCTTCACCTCAACATCACACCCAGTACAGTCCACAGATGTGGCACCCAAATTCCCCTTGCTTCCCCCCGCGTCCCAACTATCCAAACGTTCAACTGACTGCACGGAACCACAGATGGGTGATTCTGAAGAGCTGTTCACACACTCTATGCCATGTTCATGAGAAGTGTACTCAAAAGCTTTGCAGAGTCAAGATGAGGAAATCTGCACCGATGCCCAAAATTTCTTTAGCTTGGATCAGGGGCAGAAAGAAGTACAGTCCCAACAGCATCCTGACCATCGTAATCATACAATAACCCCTGTGGGCGGAGATCCTGATGAGACTCATATCTGAGGCTCACTTGGACTGTACTGTGCTGTCAGGGCAAGAAGAGGAGAGTGACTCCAAAGGCCAGGAATGTGATAGCACAGAGGATGATAGTGAAGTGTTAGATCCCAGTTGGCATGAACATAGAGGCACACAGCTGAGTAGGTCATCTGAGGAGGAAGACGAGATTACTTTGCCCTGTCCGTCACAGACACGTAGTGATGCAGCCACAACGAGCCATGCATCTTCAGCCACAACTGTGCCTCTGACCAGCAGTATCCGCGGGTCTGCAGCTCGCAGTGGTGGCAAGGGTTGCTTAGCCTGGGCCTTTTTTGACACTGCAAAGGATGTGCCAACTCATGTAATCTGCCAACTTTGCATAAAAAAACAAAAACAGTTGAGGTAAAAACTGCAATAATTTGACTACTACGTGTATGAACCTTCACATGCACAATCAACATGCTTTAGTTCAGGAATCCCACTGCGCAAAAATGCAGACCAGCGGACATCAACCACCATCAGCCGCCCCATCAATCGTATCTGCTGCTTCCTCCTCCTCTGTTACCATGCCAGCTATTGAGATGCAGGTCTTTGACCATAGAACCTCGGGTTCTTTACCCGATCGAGTCACGCTGACTGAAAGGCCGCCTTCAGCTGTAACGAAGTGGACATGCCTGCTGGTTTTGACCGATCTCAGAGAACAATTACACCACAAGTTTCTCAATCCACAGCAACATCTCCACCTGCACCTCTCTCACAGTCCAGCAGTTGGTGCGGTTCACCATACACCACCCTCTCACAGCACTACAGCCAGCCCACAGTTCCCCAGTTGTGGTCACGGAAAAGACCATTTCCTCCTACGCATGACAAAGCTAAGAGGCTGAACTCTACCATCTACAATTTGTTGGCCACAGAAATGCTGCCTTTCCGCCTGGTGGATACCGACTGTTTCCGAAATCTGATGGCTGTCACAATCCCCGAGTACCAATTACCCAGTCGCCATTATTTAAAAAAAAAAAAAAAAAGCTGTGCCTGCGCTAAATCAGCATGTAGCAGACATTACTTGAACGAGTAAGCATAGCCAATGGCGTTACATCTCGCTGACTGGGCACTGGGTGACTCTGGTGGCTGTGGGGACAGGTACTGCTTCACAAGTCTTGGAATCCCCAGGGCTTGCAGGCCAAACCTCTAGATTTAACATTTCCTTCACTGCTTCTGCCTCCTCTATCTCCTCTAGGGGCTCCAACTGTGCCCTCAACCTCTGCCTTCACTCGTTTCCCTATAGTGCATAGTGAAACCCCACCACCTCTGTACTGCGCAGCCTGGGCTCACCGCAATCAGGCAGTTTAAAAATTGATGTGCCTTGGAGATCGCAGTCATACAGCTGAAGAGTTGTGGATAGCTCTCCAGGCTGAATTTGATCAATAGCTATCTCTGCTGAACCTGCATCCAGGGAAGGCCATGTCCGATAATGGTGCGAACCTGGTAGTGGCTCTATTGCAGGGCAAGCCCACACACGTGCCTTGCATGGCTCACGTCCTCAACCTGGTGGTGCAGCATTTTCTCAGCCACTATCCTGGCCTGGGTGACCTGCTCCAGAATGGACGTAAGCTGTGTGCTCATTTCCACCCCTCTGCTCACTGACTTGCATCGACACAGAGGTCTTTGTCCATGTCAGTTAACAGGTTGATATGCAATGTGCCGACATGGTGGAATTCCACTCTGCACGCGTTGCAGCAACTGTGGCAGCAGCAACGAGCCCTGACACAGTATGTCATGTCGTATAGCCTGGGCCAGTGCAGTACGGAGGTGGCGCATATCACGTTTACAGAGTGGGCACAGATTAAGGACCTCTACACCCTTCTGCACAGTTTTGAAATGGCTACTAAGATGGTTAGCGCTGACGACGCAGTCATCAGCCTCACTATTCCGGTCATTTATATGCTGGAGCAGACTTTGAATAGCCTGCAGGAGGAGATGCTGGTCACAGAAGAGGAATCAAAGGAGGCTGCGGAAGGGATAACATTGTCTCGATGTTCAAGATGGTCGTCAAACAGACGGGTGCCAAGGTAGGGTGGAGTACTGCGATCTCGGGGGCTGGTGATAAACTGTTATTGAAGATGCAAGATCCGAGGAACAAATAAAGGAGGAAGAGGTGATGGGCGAGCAACTGTCAGATGAAGAGGATAATCCTCCCCTCTGTTGTTCGGGGTTGATGGGAGGGAACGGCAGAAACGAGCCTCATTGTTACCCAGCCACCAACATAGCATTTACTCGGACCTCATGGTAGAGCCCAACATGTGAGTGCCTTCTTGCTGCACTATCTGCAACATGATCCCCGTATAGTAATGATTGGGAATAAGGCTGACTACTGGGTTGCCACTTTATTAGATTCACGTTATGAAACCAAATTTTTCCAGATGATTCCCGCCCTAGAAAGGCACAAATGCTGGAGTAAAATGCTTTTATACAACCTTAAGAGAGCTTTTCCCCAAGACAGCGCAGCTGTAGACTTCCAACCTCCAGCCTGTCAATTTGTCAACGCCAACACATAAGCAGCAGCAGCAGCAGCAGCAGTGATGGAAGTGGAAGAAGCAATTTCTGTGAGTCCTTTGACACTTTTTTTTAGACCAACTCATGCACCAGCACAACAGAGTGCAAGTCTTACATGTGGTGACCAAATGAAGAGGATGGTGCAGGAGTATCTAGAACTAAATATCAATACCATCAGGGAGGGTTTGGACCCTTTCACATTTTGGTCTTCCAAAATGGAGGAGTGAGCTCGCCTCACATGCCTAGGAGGTTTTATCGTGCCCGGCAGCCAGCGTTCTCTCAGAACATGTCTTCAGCGCTGCTGGTGGTGTCCTGATGGATAAGCGCATACGATTGCCCCCTGAAAGTGTTGACCGCCTAACTTTCATTAAGATGAACAAGTCATGGATCTCCAAGGACTTTTGAACCCCAATCGCAGACTGTACAGACTAGGCGATATTGCATTTTTTAGTGTGATGCATTTATATCACGTAACTGCACTCTGTGATATCTTTAGTGTCACTTCTGTGGCTGCTGCTGCTAACACAAATTTATGGAAATGTGAACAGTCATGGTTGGTCTACATCTGCTGTGATAGCTGTAGTGGAAGATGTGTCGGTCCCAATTATACTATTTCTATTCTCGTGTCAGTTATTCCACTTCGGTGGTGTCAGACCCTCATTTTTTAAAATGTGAACACTCCTGGTTGGGCGTCCATCTGCTGGATTGGGTGTAGTGAAAGACCTGTCGGTCCCTATTCTACTATTTCTACTGTGGTGAAATTGATGCAACTTTGGTGGTGCTAGGCCTTCATGTCTTTAAATGTCAACACTCCTGGTAGGGTGTCCATCTGCTGGATTGGGTGTAGTGAAAGACCTGTCCGTCCCTATTCTACTATTTCTACTGTTGTGAAATGGATTCCACTTCTGTGGTGTAAGGCCCTCATTTCTTAAAATGTGAACACTCCTTGTACAATGTCCAACTGCTGGATTGGGTGCAGTGAAAGACCTGCTGGTTCCTACTATTTCTACTGTGTTGAAATGGATGCCACTTTGGTGATGTATGCCAATAATTTTTGGAAATGTGAACACTCCTGGTTGGGTCTCCTTCATACGTGTTGCCTGTAGCAGTAGGCCTCTGAGACCGTCAGGCCTCCACTTACTTGCACTCAACTACCCTTGTTACTATCCTTACATTTTTCTGACAATGGTAGTCTAGAAAACTTCTTCTTTCCATGACGTCCTCTTCTGATCTTCAGCCACGGCTCCGGCGCAGGCGTACTTTGTCTGCCCTGTTGAGGGCAGAGCAAAGTACTGCAGCGCACAGGCGCCGGGCCTCTCTGACCTTTCCGGCGCCTGCACACTGCAGTACTTTGTTGTGCCCTCAACAGGGCAGACAAAGTACGCCTGCGCCGTAGCCGTGGCTGAAGATCAGAAGAGGACGTCATGGAAAGAAGATGGGAGGCGCCGCAGCGGACCAGAGACACCCATCTGACCTGACCAGCAGCGGGACCGCCCCTGGGTAAGTATAATCTAACGTCTTTTTCTCCTCTTTCAGGTAACATCGGGGGCTTATCTACAGCATTACCTCACCCGCGATTTTCGGGGTGACAGGTTCCCTTCAAAGACTCGCTATATAGGTCTAGAGCAAAGGTGGGGTCATTCCATTTCAAGTGAACCAGTGCAATATTCTTCTATGTTTTTAATTCTTTTGACATTTTGCTGTTTGGTAATAGCATGTTGGAGAATTAAAAATGTAAAGGAAAAAAACTATTCTATATACTTTAGTTTTCTTAAAATTATTTTTAAAAAGTTTTGAAAAAATGGTAGTTACTTACCGATAATGGTATTTCTCTGATCCCATGATGGCACCACGGAGAGAGGGGTCCGCCCCCAGGGACAGGAAACCTACAGGTGAAAAAGGGCATACCTCTCTCCCACATCAGTTGGATTACAGAGCCTTATACAGAACTTCAGCTGCAACTCAATATTTGCACAAATTAAACTTAACCAATTTAACTTAACAGAGGCACCGTGACTAAAGCTAATTACTAGTACATTACAATGTGCACACCTATGTGTGAAAAGGGAGGGAATATACGGGTGCCATCATGGGATCAGAGAAATACCGTTATCGGTAAGTAACTACCATTTTCTCTATCCCCATGATGGCACCACGGAGAGATTTGCATAGATAGTAACTCTTAGGGAGGGACCACTGCCTCTAGAACCCTTCGCCCAAAGGTAGGATCAGAGGAGGTAAAGTCTAAACGGTAATGTTTGAAAAATGTAGACTGGGAAGACCAAGTGGCCGCTCTACATATCTGTTGTATCGAAGCGCCAGCTCTCTCCGCCCATGATGATGCCACTGCTCTGGTCGAATGAGCCTTTATATTCTCCGGGATGGCTGTCCCGCAGGATGAGTAGGATAGGGCGATGGCGTCTCTTATCCATCTCGCTAACGTGGCTTTCGATGCTTTTTGTCCCTTCCGTGGACCCTGGAAGCAGACAAACAGAGCCCTATCCTTCCTGCACTCCCTAGTGGCTGATAGATATTGGACCAGACATCTTTTTACGTCTAGGGTATGCAGTGGTTTTTCCCCCTCATTTTTAGGGTTGGGACAAAAGGAGGGCAAAGAAATCTCTTGCGTTCTATGAAAATGGGACGCTATTTTAGGGAGGTAAGCCGGGTCAGTTTTAAGAATGACTCTGTCCTCGAGTATTTGAGTAAAGGGTGGGCATGCAGATAACGCTTGTATATCGCTGACACGACGAGCCGAGGTTAGGGCCACTAGGAGTGTGGTTTTTAGAGATAAGATCTTTAATGGAACTTCTGCCAGGGGTTCAAAGGGAGGTTTGGTTAGAGCATTTAAAACAAGGTTTAGATCCCAAGGAGGAGAATTGTGGAGGGGAATAGGCCTGGACCTACTTGAGGCTTTAATAAATCTCATGACCCAGCGATTTCTGGCCAAATCATAATTATACAAGGCTCCCAAGGCTGCTACCTGAACCTTTAGAGTACTTGTAGCCAAACCTTTTTCCAAACCCTTCTGTAGGAACTCAAGGATTTTTTCTATTGGGATCTCCCCGGACGGGTGTGCGCCCGATACCGACATAAATTTCTTCCACACTTTCCCATATATTTTAGTGGTTACGAGTTTTCTACTCTGTAATAGAGTGGACACTAGATTGGGTGAGAACCCTTTATCACATAGAAGCTTCCTTTCAAAAGCCAGGCTGTCATGTGTAGATTCTTTACATTGGGGTGAAATACCGGACCCTGGGATAAAAGTTTCGGAGTGTCTGGTAGAACCCAAGGGCTTGATATGGACATTTTTCTTAGCCAAGAAAACCATATTCTGCGGGGCCAGAATGGAGCTATTACTATCACTGTTGCTCCCTCCTCCCGAATTTTCCTCAGCACTAAGGGGATGAGAGATATCGGAGGGAACGCGTAGGCGAGGTGATAGTTCCAGGGAATTGTTAGGGCATCTAGAGCTACTGGCTCCCCCCCCCCCCCCCCGGGGATCAATTGAGCAGAATGTTTTTACTTTGTGGTTTTGACTGTTCGCGAATAGGTCTATTTCTGGCAGTCCCCGGAGTTTTACGATGTGGCTGAATACCGACTGATTTAGCTCCCACTCCCCCTGCTTTAAGCATGTTCTGCTCAGGAAGTCTGCAGTTTGGTTTTCTGAGCCTTTTAAGTGGAGAGCTGTCAAGGACTTTAGACTGTGTTCTGCTATCTGGAAGATGGATTGGGTTACCTCCTTCAATGCTCGACACCTGGTGCCCCCTTGGTGGTTTAGATATGCAACCACTACTTGGTTGTCGGAAAAGACTTTTACGTGATGGGAGTGAAGGAGAATTAGAAAGTGCGTTAGGGCCAATTTTACTGCTAACAGTTCTTTCATGTTTGAAGAAGCTAGCTCTTGACTTTTGCTCCAATTCCCCTGTGCCACTTGATCGTCTATATGTGCTCCCCACCCCCAGGGGCTTGCATCCGTCGTTAGGATTTTTTCCGTCGGTAGTGCCCAAAGAACCCCCTGGGTTAAATTCCCTGGGTCTGCCCACCATACTAGGAAGTGTATCGTGCTTGATGAGATACTTAATTGCCCGTCTAAATTTCCATGCAGAGATATGCCTGAATCTAAAGTCTCCCATTGTAGGTCCCGGGAATGACATTGTGCCCACTGCACGGCCGGGATACAGGCAGTCATAGAGCCCAGCAGGGACATTGCTTTCCTCAGAGTAGTGACTGGGGATACCGTCAACTGTAATACTGCCTGTCTCATTTATTGAATCTTCCCCTGAGGAAGGTAACACTTCTGCGTGATCGAGTCTAGGACTATCCCTAAGTACTCCTGTACCTGGGATGGCACCATTTTGGATTTGGGTATGTTCAGCAGCCAACCTAGACTCGACAGTGAAGCCATGACCAAATCTAACTGTTGTTTGCAATGTTGGAATGAGGTCCCTACCACGAGGAGGTCGTCCAGATAGGGAACTATTAGGACATTCTGTTCCCGTATGTGGGCCATCACTTCTGACGTTATTTTCGTGAATACCCGAGGTGCGATGGCTATCCCGAAAGGGAGAGCCCGGAATTGGTAGTGTTTTACTTCCCCCTAGATATTCACTGCCAGTCTGAGATATTTTTGATGATCTCTGTGGATGGGCACATGGTAATATGCGTCTCGTAAGTCTAGAACAGTCATGAAACACAAGGGAAAGAGTATTTTCTCCATTTTGAAATGTTGAATCTCTAGGAAACTGTTTAA
This sequence comes from Ranitomeya imitator, assembly GCF_032444005.1. NCBI lineage: Eukaryota > Metazoa > Chordata > Amphibia > Anura > Dendrobatidae > Ranitomeya > Ranitomeya imitator. The sequence continues at coordinate 373,109,746 of NC_091283.1, forward strand.
TCTTTTGAGATTTATGATCGCTCTGTACGATCCGTCCGGTTTCCTGCGGAGGAAGAGGGGAGAGTAGAAGCCCGTGCCTCTTTCCTGGTATGGGACTTCTTGCAACACTCCTTTCTGGATTAAGTTCAGAATTTCCTCCTGGAGAGCTGACTGTTCGTGCGACTGTTTCTGAGGTGTTTTCATGAAGGAATTGCCGGGAGGGATACGGAATTTGAGTCTGAGACCGTCTCGTATTATACCTAATATCCAGGGACTGTTTGAAATTTTTTCCCAGGCTGGAAGAAACCCGGCTAGTCTCCCTCCAACCTGGGGAGTACCTTCATTGTGATTTCTTACTATCGGGGGGGGGGGGGGGGGGGGGGTTTGTTGAACAAGAAGCCTCCGTTTTTGTTCCTTCTGTCTTCCCATCCATCTTTATTCCCTTTTGGGGGTCTTCTCCGCATGAACTTTCTGTTCCGAAAGGAACGCCTATAAGACTGGTTGGGGAACCCGGGGAAAGATTTCTTCTTATCCCCCGCTTTGTCAAGGATGTCGTCCAATGTTGACCCAAACAGAAGTTCACCTTCGCAAGGTATTGAGCATAGTTTGGTCTTTGTTTGCAAGTCCCCCGGCCAGCACTTTAGCCACAGGGCACGTCTTGCGGCGTTTGAGAAGGAGGCCGACCTGGCTGCTAATCTAGCCGAATCTACCGATGCGTCGGCCAAGAAGGCTGCCGCACCTTTCATTACGGACACTGACTTTTGGATCGTCTCTCTTGAGACTTTTTCCTTTAATTGGGAATCCAAGTGCTCGAGCCATACTATTAAAGGCGCGGGCCGTACAAGTGGCCACGATGGCTGGTTTTAGACCACCTCCTGCTGCTTCCCAGGAATTTTTTAAGAATGTGTCAGCTTTTTTGTCTATCGGGTCCTTTAGGGTACCCATGTCCTCGAAGGGTAGGGCGAATTTTTTAGAGGCCTTTGCTATGGCCACATCCAATTTTGGTGCCTTGCTCCAGGATGAGCAGGCTGGGTCATCAAACGGGTATTTTCTCTTGGGGGTCAAGAGAACTTTATCTGTTTTTTTACATTCTTTTTTGATCAAAGAGTGAATTTTTTCGTTTGTCGGGAATACTCTTTTCTTTTGTTCCAATCCACTGAACATTATATCCTGTGCCGTTCTCTTAGGGCGTTCATCTACCAGACCCATGGTCGTTCTGATGGCCTTTACCAGCGCGTCTGTCTCTTCGATAGGGAAGCAACTGCGCCCCCCTTCTGAGGATAGCGAAGAGGTCTCGGATGCTGAAGAATCGCTAGAATCAGATATTTCACTTTCTGACTCGTCTACACTAGATTCAGGAGACTTGTGGCTTGATCTGCGTTTTTTCTTTGAAGTTTTAATGCCTTTGAGGGCACTCTCCACCTGACTTTTTATTAACGATTTTAGGTCTGAGGCAAACGCCGGGGATTCCTCCTGAATTGTTTTCTCTATGCAAGAGCCGCATAGCTTTTTCTCCCAGGAGGAAGGTAGCTCTTCTAAACATATAGCACACACTTTATGCTTCGATTTGCCTGTACATTTTCTTCCCTAGGAGAAAGAGTAACCCCGTATTACATTAGTACTTTGACGTAGATCACTCACCCCTTGTGAATAAGAGATACCGTCTCAGGCCTGGGGACTATATCCACTGGATTCGTTACCAGTCGCGTAGTTTTTTTAGAGACCCGGCTGCGTTGTGACCCTGAGCGTCCACTGCTGCTGGGCTGCTGAGAGGAAGTATTTCCCTTGCGCTGATGCTGTGAGCGCTGGTGCCGCTGTATCTGCACTTGCTCAGGAGACAATTGTACACTCTCCTGTGCATCTTGCTGCTCCTTGTCACTCATAGTGGCCTCCACACTGCGGTTATTGAAGAGGAGGTTTAATCCACACATTCCCCCTGGAAGTGCTCCTTTTTAAAATTTGCCGCCATCGGAAGTGGCGATCTGCGCATGCGCACGCACTACTTCCGGTCCAGACCACGGGCGCCCCATAGGGAAGATATAATCGGGGACGCCCGTGCGCACTCTAACGTTCCGCCTGCCGGCTCCTGCCCGCACCGTACTTCCGATTTAGGCGGCCGGCGTTTCCAGCGGTCCCATGTGCGCTTCAGCGCTCCTGCGCCTGGGACCTTATGGTAGCGTAGCCGCCGCTACCTCCGTGTACCGATAGCGGTACGGAGGCTGTATCGGTGACCGCCGTCACCTGCCTCCTTCCTCCCCCCTTTTTTTTTTCTATCGTGGGGAAGGCAGGCTCGATCCTCTTCACTGCCTCCCCCCACCACACTCACCCATAGGGCCCGCCGACCCCAGCGGTGGTGCTTCAGGGCCGGAGAAAACCTGCTGGATCCAGCCGTGACAGGGCGCCCCCTGTCAGGAACCGACCGGACCAGCCCCCTGGAATCCCACGAAGAATCCTTCAGGTACGTGCTGTAGGTTCCCAGTCAGGGACAGGAAACCAACTGTTGTGGGAGAGAGGTACGCCCTTTTTCACCTGTAGGTTTCCTGTCCCTGGGGGCGGACCCCTCTCTCCGTGGTGCCATCATGGGGATAGAGAAAATGAGAATTTTGTGTTGCGTGCCTTTACGTTTCTCCTCCTAACTCAGGCCAGAACCAAGATAGAAAGGCACCCTTCCACTCACAAGAGTATCTTTGTTTATATTTTACCTATGCGGACTCAAACGCAACATATTGAAAAGCATTTAAAAAAAAAAAAATCAACATGATATAACATTTTTTTAAATATTCACATATGCCTCCTAGCCACATCTGTACCAAAATTCAAGTTGAGATCTCAAAGGGATAGCCAAGCTTCGGATGGCACTGGCTGCTTAGTGCAGGAGCTCCAGCAGAGATCGGCTTAAACACGGCACAACAAGGTGAAAAATCACTCTGGGAAGCCCTAAATAAGTTATCTGGTAACCTGAGGACACAATTGTCCGGATGGTGAACGGCAGATCAGCGAGAAGGAGCTCCCCAAGGAAGGTGACTGCATATTTCTCCCGGGACCAGGTTGCGTTTTCGTGCGGTCACCGCACACGTCAAATCGCCGCATGTGGACGCATCTGCATACAACACATGTCCCTGCGTACCCAATGCTAAGGATAGGTACGCAGGGAAATGAAGGACGCCTACAGAAGTAGGCGGAGCGTAGGCAGAAAATCGGTGAGGAGGAAGGGAGGAATTATGCAGCCATCCGCATCTCTGCTGAACGCAAATGTGAACCCTGCCTTATACAAACATATTTGTTCCCCTGTCCGTCCTCCCCTTGTCTGTTCACCCCATGTTTGTCACTCTTTTAGGAGCAGTGGTTTTACATAAAGCAGTATATAGTATTAATAATGCATGTTACAGTTTTATCTATAAAAGCCAATGGTTTGAACTCACCACGTAAAAGATCCATCTTTTGGAAGAATATTTGCAAAGAAACTGTTGATGTAATCTGTGTTCAAGAAACGCACTTGTTGGCGCAGGATAATGCTCGTCTAAATAACCCACGATATCCACATCAGTTCTTTGCAAACAACAAGACTAAAAGAGCTGGAGTGGCTATTTTTATAAGAGACTCACTGACCTTTAAATTGTATGACACTACTAGTGATCCGGAAGGGTGTTTTATTTTCCTTGATTGTTCGTTAAATAACACTCAATACACGATTGTATCTTTATATGCCCCAAATGCGCACCAGTTTTCATTTCTCAGACAAACACTTAAGAGAGTTCAGGCATTCTCTAAAGGGTTTAAAATTGTCTGTGGGGATTTCAACCTCCCCATGTCTGCCGTCTTAGATTGCTCAACGGACGTACCTCTAGGGGAGAGATAAAATCACTTGTTTCAGAATATAACTTGCATGATATCTGGAGATATCTCCACAGCTCTGGGAGAGATTATTCTCACTTCTCTAGATTTAATTCCTATAGCAGGATAGACTATATTCTTGTTGATGACAGAACTCTAGGTTGTGCACTTGAAACAAAGATAGGTGCCATCTCGTTGTCTGACCATGCTCCTGTCTCGCTCACCATATCTGATAGTGATTCTTTGGTCAAAGCTAATAGGTGGCGTTTAAATGATTTTTTACTGACTAACAAACAAAACATTGAGTTAATAGAGTCCAAGTTAAAAGACTTCATTGACATAAATGATAATAACCCCACCTCAGGCGAAGTGGTTTGGTCAGCCCACAAGGCATATATGAGAGGTATTTTTATTAAAATGGCAGCAGTAGAAAAGAAAAATAGGGAGATAAATAGGATTATATAATGAGAAGAAAAATGATGCAGCACTCACCCTTGCGCTTCTTCCAAGTGTGCTCTTTATTCAGCAAAACATACTATGCATAGTATGAACCGGCATACGCAGTGATCTGTGAGGGAGCGGGAGTGAGGAGAGACCGGACACTCCTCACTCCCGCTCCCTCACAGATCACTGCGTATGCCGGTTCATACTATGCATAGTATGTTTTGCTGAATAAAGAGCACACTTGGAAGAAGCGCAAGGGTGAGTGCTGCATCATTTTTCTTCTCATTATATGGTCTTGTACAAAACTCTGACGATTGCATAGCACCACCCGCAGCTCACAGCAAGGGAGACCTCATCTGTCCTTCTGAAACAGATCGTTTAAGCGAATCTCCAATTGCGCTATAGTGAAGCTCTGTGCCGATCATCTTTCTGTTTCTTGGTATAACGAAGATAAATAGGATTGCATACTTGAATAAATCTGATGAAACAAAGGTACTAAAATCAACACTGCCAAAGAATTTAGACAATTTTACTATTCACTATACAGCCTAAAAGAGGATCCTCATACAGTTCAGCCTAATCCACAAGAAATTAGTAACTTCCTAGAAAGAATCTTGCTCCCCAAATTATCGGCAGCTCAGCTGAGTGATCTAAATACTCCCCTATCCACCAGTGAAATAGAACAAATAATCCGTTCTACTAAAAAGTCTTCTGCTCTAGGCCCGGACGGATGTTCTAACTCCTATTATCATTGTTTCGTCAAAACGTTAGCAACTTACCTCCTTAAAACTTGACATTTATGGAAATGTAGTTCTTCAATAAGCCATGAAAACCTGGAGGCAGTAATTACAACCATTCCTAAACCAGGGAACCCCCTGAATACTCCAGGTAATTTTAGTCCTATCTCCTTAATAAACTGTGATCTAAAAACATTCTCTAAAATCCTGGCGGCAAGAATAATGTCAGTTCTTCCCACTCTGATAGTACCTGATCAGGTTGGGTTTGTCCCTGGGAGACAGGCCAAGGATGGCACTAGAAGAGTAATAGATCTTTTGGAGATAATGGAGACTAGTGCACTGGGGTTATATGGCAGAGGTTCTTAATAAGTTTGGATTTGTGGGAGATATAAAAAAAAAAAGCTATATTGGCCCTATATTCTAATCTGAATGTGGTGGTGAGTGTGTCTGGCTTCACCTCAGACCAGTTTTCGGTGTCTAATGGCACCCTGCAGGCCTGCCCTCTTTCACTAGTTATCTTTGCTTTGCTAATGGAGCCGCTGTCAGAGGCTCCTAGAACTAATCCAAACATACATGGTGTCCATGGGGGAAATACGGACCATGTGGTGGGATTGCATGCAGATGTAATATCTCTCACCGGTGTGGAGGGGTCACTGGTAGACATCATGGACACCAAAACTGAATTCTCCAGAATGTCATATTCCCCATAAATATTACACCTTTGGAAAAGGATAGAATACTACAGCATTTTCACTTTAAGAGGGAGGAAGAGGGATTTACATATTTGGGAATTAAAATTACAAAATTTGGAAATCTTTTTGCCACGGAAAACTGGATAAGCTTAAAGGGAACCTGTCACCCGCCCCCTCCCCCCCCCCCCCCCAGGCGCTAGAAACTAAAAGAGCCACCTTATGCAGCAGTAATGCTGCATTCTGACAAGGTGGCTCTTTTAGTTATTGGTGCTGTAAATGCCGAAATAATGCGCTTTGTAATTTGTCCTAAATACCTTTCTTCAGTCCTGGAGGCAGGTCTTTCCCCCCTGCTGCACACACCACACAGCCATCACTCAACTGTCTTCTCAGCACCTGGCGCCTCCTCCTCAGCGCTGTTTTCAAATCATCCGGCGCCTGCTCTCTTTTGTCCTGCCTGGGGCAGGCGCAGTGATCACTGCCCGTCTGACCTCATATGCAGTCTCGCAGACTGCGCGGCCGCCCTGCTTGTGAATCCCAGCCCCGCAGTGTCTTATGATTTATTCACATTGCACATTCACATTTTTCAAGCTTGAAAAAGGATTGTATATCCGAAACGTTGCCACGCTATACAGGCATTAAAAGCTCACTTTTTTATTTTTTTTTGTGTGATATATATATATATATATATATATATATATAGATATATATATATATATCTATATATTTATATATATATACTAGACTGTGGCCCGATTCTAACGCATCGGGTATTCTAGAATATGCATGTCCCCGTAGTATATGGACAATGATGATTCCAGAATTCGCGGCAGACTGTGCCCGTCGCTGATTAGTCGAGGCAACCTTTATGACATCATCGTCGCCATGGCAACCATTATGACATCTACGTCGATACTGTGCCCGTCGCTGAATCAGAAACGTGGGATTTCTACATCCTTCATGACATCATCGTCGCTGTGCCGGTCGCGGGATTTCTACGACAATGCTGTGCCCGTCTCTGATTGGTCGAGGCGGGATTTCTACGTCCTTTATGACATCATCGTCACTGTGCCCGTTGCTGATTGGTCGAGGCCTGGCGGCCTCGACCAATCAGAGACGCGGGATTTCTACGTCGATGCTGTGCCGGTCTCTGATTGGTCGAGGCCTGGCGGCCTCGACCAATCAGAGAGCCGGGATTTCCAGGACAGTCAGACAGACAGACAGAAAGACAGACAGACGGAAAAACCCTTAGACAATTATATATATAGATATATATATATTTTCATAGCTATTACCTGGTGATATGAGGGGCTGGGGAACCTCCATCATGGCGTCCTTGTACAGATCTTTATGTTCTTCTAAATACTCCCACTCCTCCATGGAGAAATAGACAGCAACATCCTGACACCTTATAGGAACCTGACACAAACAATGATACTGTCATCTCCCCGATCCCCTTCAGTGTTACTGTATAATGTCCCAGAACTCCCAGCAGTGTTACCTCTCCATTCAGCAGCTCAATCATCTTGTAGGTGAGTTCTAGGATCTTCTGGTCATTGATGACCTTATGTTTCATGGGGTGAGGTGGAGGCCCCGTGATTGGGCTCAAGGGTCTTCCCCATCCCTCAGACACAGTGGCCTGACAGCACTCACTAGAGGTCTTCATCACTACTGTGTAATCCTGGTTATGGAGAGACACATTAATAAATCTCACTACAGACATTCCCAGAGTCCTCACCTTGCCAGTTCTGTCCATCTGTTATTCCCATAGATAAGAATGATGTAATGTCACGCCATCCGAATCTCTCACCTCTCCAGTAAGCTGGAAGAGGATTTCTAGGGTGAGGTGTAATATCCTTTCCAGCATCTTGTCTCTGTCCATAGCCATCCTTGATGGGTAAAGTAGAGAAATTCTTATAGAAGATCTCCACAGGATACAATATTGTATGAACCTGAATAGGGAGAAAATTAGCAGAAGTCATAGACGCTATGGCTAACTTCTGGCCACAAATTGATTGACAGCATAAATGGCACATTGTCACTCTAGAACAGACCTGGGGAAATTTCACCCTAGGGCAACATCCTGGCTTCTGGCTTTTCAAGTCTGGCCTGCTGACCAAGTCATCTGAAGGGCTGAAAACAGTGGTCCATGGGCCGCAATATGCCCTCCCACACCTGCCTCTCAATATCAAAGCTATCGGCATCGTCAGTATGCTGATAGCAGTGAAGAATATACATTAGTGGAGGGTGGGGACATTGGCACCTTCTTTCATCAATCAGCATGTGCGACAGACACAGCAGACACGATTACATCACTAAGTTGTGTCGGCTGTGAGGAAATACAGTGCACTGGAGATCAGTGCAGAGCGCTGGGGAAACAAGAGTAAGATGAGTGTATGTTCTTTTTGTTTGTTGCATGTGTATTGGATGTGTGCCAGCACATAGACTGCTATGTGGGGGCTCACCCTGTATATTGAGGGACTATGTGGGGGCCAATACTGTATATTGGGGGACTGGGAGAGGCTCATACTGTATGTAGGGGGATATCAGCATACTTAATTCTGCTCAATATTAACACCTTCACGACATATGACATATATACATCATATGTCGTCTCCCCCTTTGATGAAGGCTCGGTGCTGAGCCTGCATCTTCGGCACATGACAGGTGATTTGATCAGCTGTCATATGCCCCTAACAGCCACAGGTGGAATTGCGATCTACCCACAGCTGTAAGGCTGCTGTCACCCTAGCAGTATTTGGTCAGTATTTTACATCAGTATTTGTAAGCCAAAACCAGGAGTGGAACAAATAGAGGAAAAAGGGAATTACACTTACCGGTAATTCGGTTTCAGGGTAGTCCCTCAGGACAGCACCATGGAGGACGTCCTTCCTTGACCTATAGCGGGACAGGATCATAGAGAGGTTAAAAGGACCCTCCCACCTTCACCCTCCAGTGTTGTTTCAAAGTACCACCGAAGGATGGAAATAAATGGTCTAAACGTGCCCTTACAAACACGTGTGTAATAAACCCTTTAACGGCTCCATCTTAATTTCGTGCCATGGTTACCCAAAAGAAGAACGATCTGCCAGTAGCTTAATCCCGTGCAAGCCTAAAAAGAGAAACATAAGGGAGGGAACTATGGGTGCTGTCCTGAGGGACTACCTGGAAACCGAATTACCGGTAAGTGTAATTCCCTTTTTCCATTACGTCCCTCAGGCCAGCACCATGGAGAATACCAAAGCAACTCTCCCAGGGTGGGTACAGAAGCCAGGAATCAAAGTCCAAGCCGAAAACCAGACTAGATGATATATAAATGATCTGAAAGATCAGAAAAACCATAGATATCAAAAGATATCCGCAAAGAGAATCACCGTAGTGTCTGATATACATCTATAATGGCCAATTTCAGTATGAAATGTGGTAAACGAAATAAGCATCAGAAGCAGAGAGTGTAATATACCCATTGTACTCCAAAACCAATGATGAACCACAGCAAGTTATTTATTGTGATAGATACTTATAGACATCACAGCCCCAGAATAGGGTTAGAAAACCTTATTGCCCAGCAAAATATGGTGAAAGTCACAGCCACCACACCATGAGGACTTGTAACATATGGGATAGCTGACGCACCACTGCAATATGCAGATATAATATATAAAGGGGGTGCAAGACTGATGGCTAATAATGCAAACTAACAAAAGCACAAGAAACAAGAGCCATCAAAATATCTGCACACCACCAAAGTTATGATAAAAATAATATAAGCTTTATTGGGAACATAATTAAAAACATCTAAAATCACACATAACCTCCGTGCAGATGCCCCTGTGAACACTGTATGCCAAAATATACATAGATATATAAACGTATGAAATCTTCCAGACGTGTCCCTGCCCTCTGCACTTAATATTATTAATGTAACTATATATAGTCAAAATTTGAAATGAACACGCTGTATACAACCATATAACAACAAATATGCACACAGTCAAGTATAATACAAGCCACACAGCATGCAAATAGCATGCAACACCCCACCATAATATGCAGCTTCCAGCAAAAAAACCTATGGACCCAGAGGAGCAGATAAAATAAACTGCCCTAGATATCCAAAGAAAGGGACAGGGGAAGATGTCCAAATATATACCCTGAAATACCCTGCATAGTCTGATCCTAGGAGTGGTCAAAAGGTGAAAATAGTGCTGGAGAAAGCACCATAGGATAAATCCTGCTGCAGGATGCTGTGAGGCTGAATAGTCACAGGGCAAATGCGACCGGAGGAGAAGCCCAACGCGTGTCGCTGTTCTAGGACAGCTTCGTCAGGGGAAGTAGTGCAAATACCCCCAATAGCGCTTAAATACCTTATAATCAATTGTGTGGTCAGGTCTGGTGTGTGGCTGGCAGAGCATGGGGGCCGGAAAACCGGAAGTGACTCACCAGGAAGAAGGGAAAATGAAAGTGTCCTGAATAACACACTGCACATGTGCCAATGGAAGGTCAAAACAGCTGAATGGATACAGGCAAAAAGCCTGAAGAAACGTAAGTGTTTATGACAGCGCAGCTCCCGGGAGCAGATGTGGTGACAGTCCTGCGATGCATGACTGTCAGCACATCTATGGGCACAAGAGAGGAAGCATACTTGTACAGTCCATAGAGAGAGGCAGCAAGTACACAGCAAGGAAGAGAAAGCAGAACAAATCCTATAAGATTAATATAGAACCAGAAGATTAAATCCTGAAAAAAGATTTTATGATTATGTACATATGTATACCAATAAATAAGCACATATATAGATCATAGTGTTATAACATGAAATAAATATATATATATATGTATTCCGGTGTGCAGACTTCATTAGAACATACAGTACATTGAAGACAGAATTAAATACTATCAAACTATGCTGAATCAGATTATTTCATCAATATATATACAGCATCCTCACAATATATATGGATAACACTTCCATGATATGATATTACACAGGATTACAGGCGGATACTTCAATTGTCCTGTTATGTAGTATATGGTCCAATGGGGAGGAGAAGAATTGGATCCCTCTCCCTTTCCCCCATATAATGTTCCATTTAGGTCCAGAGTCTTTTCCTCTTCTCCGAAGTTTTGTAAAAAAAAAAAAAAAAAGTGGTGCGTCAGCTATCCCATATGTTACAGGTTTTTTAAACACCCAGTGGTGTTTTTTTCTTTTGCTTGGCAGCACACGGCTTACTGTAGCTTATTTCCTCATATTTGTGAGGATCTATTGATATAAAATATATATTGTGTGGTTATTTGGTCCCTTGTGGGTGGTATGGATTGGGAGGCGAGGGAAGCGGCGTGGAAGGCCTCAGCCTCTGCGGCATTTGTGGACACTATTGGTAACTGTCCAGATTCTAATTTTGCGCGTTTATCTATGGATCTTATGGCAGCACAAAAACATGGAATTAGATTATTATGGAACATTCGGTGTTTGGAGGAATACTTGAAATTGAATTTAGTACCTAGAGGTTTGAGGATACCTATTTTTCCAGCATGGGAACCCTCGGTGGCTTTTCGCACTACATGGGAGGAGGGGTTACTCCGCTGTTCACAAATTCTAATTAACATGCTTATTGCACATGATAGGGAACTCTTGGTGCAGGTAAAGACAGAAATCAGGGATTTGGAAAATGGCCTCAGTAAATTTGATGAGGTCTCACAAATCCAGCCCTTTAAAATCAAACTTAAAGAGGGATTGGACAAGTATGACAAGGAGATTATGGATAAAAAAAGAGCAAAATTTTTGAGGGATAAATTGGACTTCGATCAACATATGGCCTATAAGTGGGGACATCAAGGCAATCAACGTCGAGGTCTTAAAACCAGACAAGGTCCAACAAATTCCTCCCGTAACATCACAACCACTGAGGGTCCGTCTTCGAGTGATTTTTTGTCCTCGGCGGAAAGCGACACAGAACCAGGACCAGGACTAGGCGTGGGCATAGGAGACGTAGACCTAACCACTCGGATCACCAGGAACAGGGGATACAGACCTCCATATCACAACAAACGGATGAAACAACGCAAGTGATCCCGTCATCAACCAACAGTGATGGTGAGTCTGATGTTCGGGTTAAACATGATTCATTGCAGATTGTCAACTTGTCTCAACACCAACTAACACCTATTGAAACTGCAGTATTAAGCAGGGGTCTGACTTTCTCACCAGCACAACGGGCTGATAATTTCACTTTGATCAAGGATCTTTTTTTATTCTGTAGGAAAATCGTCCTCCAGGTTTTGCACATACAACCACAGGCGATTTCCTCTCTTGATCAGACTGAACATGGAGTTTTTCAAGATCTGATGGAGCTCCTACAAGAGGGTGAATCTAACACAGGTAGGCGTAATTTTCCTCACAAGAACAAATCCACTGTGTGTCCACCCCTGTCCACTATACCAGCTGTCAAAATCTTCTTCGAGATGGTCAAACAGGATATTGAAGCACTCCCCCCTAGGATAGGCCTCATGCCTAATTTGACTACTCAGGAACGACGGGCTCTATCTGACCTACGGTCAAATAAAGAATTCTTGATCAGGGAGGCGGACAAGGGGGGTAATGTTGTCCTGTGGCCCCATAGCTTGTATCTCGAGGAAGCAATTAGACAACTTGGTAACCAGCATTTTTATCGAAGACTCCCCTCCAATCCTACGGGGGTATTCTCTACGAAATTGAGAGCTCTCTTGGATAGGGCTTTTGAACTGGGGGTTATCAGTGTTCAGGAACGGGACTTTATTTGGGTAGAGGAACCAACTACATCTACGTTCTATATGCTACCCAAGGTTCACAAAGATTTGAATAAACCCCCAGGCCGACCTATCGTGTCTAGTATTGGGAGTCTGTGTGAGAAGGCGTGTATTTACATTGATTTTTTTCTACAGCCATTTGTGCTTAAATTGCCTTCTCACATTAGGGACTCCTCACACTTTATCAGCATATACAAAGGGTTGGATTTATCATCAGGGGAGATTATGGTTACCTGTGACGTGGAATCCCTTTATTCGAATATCAGTCACGATGATGGCCTACAGGCAATCATGTTTTTCCTCGATCAACAAACCAATTCTGACAGAATGCATGACTCCTTCATTATTGATTTATTAGACTTTGTTTTGAGACACAATTTTTTCTTATTTGACAGAACCTTCTATATTCAAACATCAGGCGTGGCAATGGGGGCGCGCTGCGCCCCAGCTTTTGCAAACCTTTTTTTAGGGTGGTGGGAGCACACTGTCGTCTATGTCTCCAATTTCTTCATCAATAAGGTACGGCATTGGTCGCGATTCATAGACGACATTTTCTTTATTTGGTCAGGCTCTATTGAGGAATGTCTGGAATTTCTGGACGTCCTCAATCATAATCCTTTTAATATTTTTTTGACTCACCAGTTTTCTTCTGTTGCAGTGCAATTTCTGGATCTTGAGGTTAAATGTCAGAATGGCAAATTATCTACTTGTCTTTATCGCAAGCCCACAGCGGTTAATAGTCTGTTGGAGTATCGTAGCTTCCATCCAAAACATACGAGGGATGGCATTCCGAGGGGACAATTCCTCAGGGCACGACGAAACTGTACCGATGACGAGGATTTTCGTAGGGAAGCCCATGATCTTACAGAGAGATTTAGAAGGAGGAATTACCCCAAGAAATGTATCTCTCGGGCCTATCAGAGAGCAAAAATACAGACACAGGACACCTTACTGGTCCCTACAAAGAAGGAAACGGACAAATTTGTGCGCTTCATTACCGGATACCATACTCAGTGGAACCAGGTAAGGGACATCCTGAACAATCACTGGAGAATCCTGACTGCTGACACGCAAACAGCACAGGTGATCAGCCCACGACCCTTAGTGACCGCAAAAAGGGCTCCCAATTTTAGGGACATACTTACGAGGAGCCATTATTCTAGGCCCACTCATAAATTGAATCGTGGTATTGTCCTGAAAGGTTCTTTTCCGTGCGGGAATTGCACGGTATGTACATATATGCACCCCACGCGAGATTCCTTTATTAACCCAACAGATCAGACGCCACATAGATTAAAGTCCTACATTAATTGCAAAACATCTAATGTTATCTATGCCATCATATGTACTTGCCCTCGTGTCTATGTAGGCCAGACCACACAGGAGCTGCGCCGGAGGATTCAGGGACATTTTTCCACGATCAATACAGCGGTGGCTGATAGACGCAAAGGTAAGACCCTTACTACGGTGGCGGCTCATTACTTGACGCATCATGCTGGGAGTTATACCAATACTAGAGTTATTGGTTTAGAACATCTGAGGACCTCCGATAGGGGTGGCACATTGCATAAGAAATTGCTACAGGTAGAATCCCGTTGGATCTACCAGCTCCACTCTATGGCGCCCCATGGAATTAACGAGGACCTCCTTTTTACAGGTTTTTTGGGATAACTCGGCTATTCTTCTTCAGGATTTCTGCGGTGGTGGTGGACGTTTGGAATAGAGTTATGCATTTCCCGAACAGCATATTGAGTGGCATCGACTCCCTCTGGTTGTGATATGGAAGTCTGGAGAAGAATTTATATGTTTTTTTTTTTTTTTTTTTTTTTACAAAACTTCGGAGAAGAGGAAAAGACTCTGGACCTAAATGGAACATTATATGGGGGAAAGGGAGAGGGATCCAATTCTTCTCCTCCCCATTGGACCATATACTACATAACAGGACAATTGAAGTATCCGCCTGTAATCCTGTGTAATATCATATCATGGAAGTGTTATCCATATATATTGTGAGGATGCTGTATATATATTGATGAAATAATCTGATTCAGCATAGTTTGATAGTATTTAATTCTGTCTTCAATGTACTGTATGTTCTAATGAAGTCTGCACACCGGAATACATATATATATATATTTATTTCATGTTATAACACTATGATCTATATATGTGCTTATTTATTGGTATACATATGTACATAATCATAAAATCTTTTTTCAGGATTTAATCTTCTGGTTCTATATTAATCTTATAGGATTTGTTCTGCTTTCTCTTCCTTGCTGTGTACTTGCTGCCTCTCTCTATGGACTGTACAAGTATGCTTCCTCTCTTGTGCCCATAGATGTGCTGACAGTCATGCATCGCAGGACTGTCACCACATCTGCTCCCGGGAGCTGCGCTGTCATAAACACTTACGTTTCTTCAGGCTTTTTGCCTGTATCCATTCAGCTGTTTTGACCTTCCATTGGCACATGTGCAGTGTGTTATTCAGGACACTTTCATTTTCCCTTCTTCCTGGTGAGTCACTTCCGGTTTTCCGGCCCCCATGCTCTGCCAGCCACACACCAGACCTGACCACACAATTGATTATAAGGTATTTAAGCGCTATTGGGGGTATTTGCACTACTTCCCCTGACGAAGCTGTCCTAGAACAGCGACACGCGTTGGGCTTCTCCTCCGGTCGCATTTGCCCTGTGACTATTCAGCCTCACAGCATCCTGCAGCAGGATTTATCCTATGGTGCTTTCTCCAGCACTATTTTCACCTTTTGACCACTCCTAGGATCAGACTATGCAGGGTATTTCAGGGTATATATTTGGACATCTTCCCCTGTCCCTTTCTTTGGATATCTAGGGCAGTTTATTTTATCTGCTCCTCTGGGTCCATAGGTTTTTTTGCTGGAAGCTGCATATTATGGTGGGGTGTTGCATGCTATTTGCATGCTGTGTGGCTTGTATTATACTTGACTGTGTGCATATTTGTTGTTATATGGTTGTATACAGCGTGTTCATTTCAAATTTTGACTATATATAGTTACATTAATAATATTAAGTGCAGAGGGCAGGGACACGTCTGGAAGATTTCATACGTTTATATATCTATGTATATTTTGGCATACAGTGTTCACAGGGGCATCTGCACGGAGGTTATGTGTGATTTTAGATGTTTTTAATTATGTTCCCAATAAAGCTTATATTATTTTTATCATAACTTTGGTGGTGTGCAGATATTTTGATGGCTCTTGTTTCTTGTGCTTTTGTTAGTACACACCATGAGGACTGTACCGACCAATAATAAGCTGCATGTGCCTATAACAGGACTGTTCCTTCATCGGTCCTTCTGGGCTGAGGTTAAGCCCTGGTTACAGACCAGCTTATCGTACTACACTGAGACCTGCAGGACAGAGGTCCTGGACTGCGGGATGATCAAACCAATAATAGTTAGTACATGGATAATGGCAGAGCATTGGGATGTACGCACATTACTCATCCAGGAGATCACGTCTATTCCAAATCCTTAGATGTCTAACCCCAAGTAAGGGTTATATATTGTTGAAACTAAGGAATACACCATCCGGCAGGTAATATCTCCTGCCATTTCCAACGTCGGGCTTCTCTTTAGAAGCGCTGAAAGAAACGTGGATCATCACTCCTGTTTTACTTGGTGTTAGACACATGGAGTCTGGACTCTGAATCGATGAAGGCGGTGGTGATGCTAGTAAAATCTTCCGACACTTGAAATTATTCGAAACTGCATTTATACGAGTCATTTGTCCAGACATTATAAGTATGTCATCTTATTTGTCCATATCAGCATATATACACATATACATATCCCAAGAGGCAATCTTCCCAGGGATCTTTATACACTCAGACTGCCATTGTGGGAGTAACCATATTCCATGGCTAGAGAAAAGTAGGTTTCTTCCTCATCACAGAGGGAGATTATCTACTGTGAGGCAGTGAGACTATGGGGTCTTAACAATAAGAGCCCTGGATACAGTTTCATTTATCTTAGGAGCCGCGAGTATGGGATCCTCAGCCACACGACACAGTGCTGCTGCTTTACCACAAGGTACAGTATGGGATCCTCTGCCACACGACACAGTGCTGCTGCTTCACCACAAGGTACAGAAGGCAGTGCTGATGTCCCTGGTAAACAAAGCGCAACAGACTTATGGGACAAGAATCTGTCTGATTGCCAAATGTGGAGTTTGGAAGGATTAATAATAATAACAACAACAATAAACTTTATTTATATATATATATATTTATATTGGGCAGCACGGTGGCGCAGTGGTTAGCACTACAGCCTTGCAGCGCTGAGGTCCTGGGTTCTAATCCCACCCAGGACAACATCTGCAAAGAGTTTGTATGTTCTCTCCGTGTTTGCGTGGGTTTCCTCCGGGCACTCCGGTTTCCTCCCACATTCCAAAGACATACTGATAGGAATTCTAGATTGTGAGCCCAATCGGGGACAGCGATGATAATGTATGCAAAACTGTAAAGCGCTGCGGAATATGTTAGCGCTATATAAAAATAAAGATTATTATTATTATTATTATTATTATTATATAGCGCCAACATATTTCGCAGTGCTTTACAGACAGTTTCAAACTCAACAGTCATAAGTAATAACCATATAATAATTAAAGCAAAATAAAACGACCCTGCTCGTGAAAGCTGACAATCTACAATGAGGTGGGGAAGATACAAAGTACAGGTGTGTATTTACAATGATGTATTTACAATGATGGTCCAGCCATCTTCAGGGGGTGGGGGATAGATGGAGATAGTGAATGGGCTACACACACACACAGACATAAAATAACTTTTATTAGGGAAAGTGACAGGCCGCTCTGAACAAATGTGTTTTAAAGGAGCGCTTAAAACTATGCAAATTGTAGATGGTCCTAATATCTTAGGGCAAAGCATTCCGAGGCGGAAGGAATCCTTAGGGTACCGTCACACTATACGATTTACCTACGATCACGACCAGCGATATGACCTGGCCGTGATCGTAGGTAAATCGTAGTGTGGTCGCTGGGGAGCTGTCACACAGACAGCTCTCCAGCGACCAACGATGCCGAGGTCCCTGGGTAACCAGGGTAAACACTCAGTGACTGCCGGCCGTAAAGTGAAAGTGAAAGCACAGCCGCTGTGCTCTGCTTTCACTTTACGGCCGGCAGTCACAGTGCGGGAAGCAGACGGCAAGGGACCTGACGGACACCAGAATGTAAGTATGTGCTGTTTGTTTTTTTTTAGTTTAACGCTTGTAACCAGGGTAAACATCGGGTAACTAAGCGCGGTCCTGCGCTTAGTTACCCGATGTTTACCCTGGTTACAAGCGAACGCATCGCATCGCTAGATCGCTAGATCGGTGTCACACACACCGATCTAGCGATGACAGCGGGAGATCCAGCGATGAAAGAAAGTTCCATACGATCTGTTACGACGTACGATTCTCAGCAGGATCCCTGATCGCTGCTGCGCGTCAGACACAGCGATATCGTAACGATATCGCTGGAACGTCACGAATCGTACCGTCGTAGCGATCGAAATGTTATAGTGTGACGGTACCCTTACTTTCAACTCGTGGGATCTTCCGCTCCCAGGACAGAAGTATGTCCTTTTATAGGATTATAGGATGTACCAAAATGACGTATGTAATCTTTTAAAGCTAATTATGTAATAGACTTGCCTTTAGCACTCAAGGTAGAACCTACCTGAGAGATCTGTTCCAAACAGAAGAAATGCAAATTTTACTAAGCCAATTCAAGCATATCTGTTTGTTTGCTTGACTAAGCCCTGTTGTAAAGAAAGAAGTAACAGAAGCTGGATCTGGGTCCAGAAACACAAGGACTCCATATCCGGAGTTGAGGCCCAAGACAAAAATGTGAAGTTGTAGGCCCATGATACAATGTGCGGCCACACGACAAGGCACCAGACAGAAGGTCTAACCCAGTGGCTCACAGCCAGAGGCGAAAAAAAGGCACCAAGCCCGGCACACTAATGATACCCCCTGCCTTGCAAAGGGCACCGAAACCCTATGATGCAAAATGATGCATATAGGAACTATGAAGCAATATGATGCACAAAGTTACTATGAAGTGCTATGATGCATATAGCAACTATGGAGAAATATGATGCACAAAGGCAACTTGAAGCACTATGATGCATATAGGAACAATGAAGCAATATGATGCATATAGGAATCATGAAGCAGTATGATGCAATATGATGCATGAAGTAACTATGAAGCACTATGGTGCATATAAGAACAAAGAAGCAATATGATGCATATAGGAACCATGAAGCAATATGCTGAAATATAATGCACAAAGGCAATATGAAGCGCTATAATGCGTATAGGAACCATGAAGCAATATGCTGTAATATAATGCACAAAGGCAATATGAAGCGCTATAATGCGTATAGGAACCATGAAGCAATATGCTGTAATATAATGCACAAAGGCAATATGAAGCGCTATGATGCGTATAGAAACCATGAAGCAATATGCTGAATATAATGCACAAAGGCAATCTGAAGCGCTATGATGCATATAGGAATAGTGATGCAATATGATGCACAGAGTCATTATGAAGCGCTATGATTCACATAGGAACCATGAAGCAATATGATGCAATATGATGCAGAAAGGAACAATGAAGCACCATGATGCATATAGGAACCATGAAGCAATATGATGCAACATGATACACGAAGTAACTGAAGCGCTATGATGCATATAGGAACAATGAAGCACCATGATGCATATAGGAACCATGAAGCAATATGATGCAATATGATGCATGAAGTAACTATGAAGCGCTATGATGCATATAGGAACAATGAAGAAATATGATATAATATGATACATGAAGTGACTATGAAACAGTATGATGCCGTATGAAGTCACAGAGGCACTCAATCTAATGCATAGATGTGCTATAATGCAGTATCATGCACAGAGGCACTCAATATGATGCAGTATTATGCACGGAGGCACTCAATATGATGCATAGAGGCACTATGATGCAGTATTATGCACGGAGGCACTCAATATAATGCATAGAGGCACTATGATGCAGTATTATGCACGGTGGCACTCAATATGATGCATAGAGGCACTATGACTAGGCCATGCCTGAAGGTGCCAAACAAGAGACCAGACTTACACTTTTCAGCAAAAGAGCAATCTATCAGAGTTCCAGATAAATCTCCACTCTGAACAGTACATCTCATTTGTCAGACTGACTCCACCCGAAGGAGCTAATTAATGAGCCGCAGCTGAAGGGCAGTCTTCATGGAGACAATGTGCCAAATTAACACCTTGTGCCCTCCTATGGATGGAGTAGTTAAGTTGCAAAGAAAAGTGAAACGCTTGCTTATTGAACCAGAAAATAGAAAGCCTGCTTCCAAAAAGTCACTCTGAAGCCCCAATCATAAGGCTCTGTGCAGACAAGACCTGCAACTAACTGAAGTCCAGTCATGAGATGGAGCCTGGACATATGGCCTCATCACAGCCTAGAGGTCCAAGGCCTAGCTGCAAATGGGTTCCAGGTACAGCTTTGGCACCAAGGCATGAGACTAGAGTCAGCCCAGAGGCCCAGGCCATCAATGCAACATTAAACCATGCACTCACCTGTGCTGGCTCCATACCTGCTAGAAGACAGGGGGAGCTTGTAACGCCGAGAGCCTACCATGGAAGAAAGTGACGTCCCGTCAGAAATGCTGCATTACTGCCTGTGCCCCCTTCCATGTTCCATCGTGGAACGCACGCCGATCCCAAGTGCCGGCGCCCCTCTCTGACGTCGGTCACTGGAAGCGCAACGGCCTTCTCCACCACATGACTTTCGGAAGTAGCGGTGTTTTGCTGGTCGGCGTCCGAGCCGAGAGCCCCCCACTGGGAGGAGGCGGCTCTACCCAGGAGCCCGTCCGCTCGACTGGTCTCTGGGGCTGAGGACTCCCCACCGGGGTGTTTACACCCTGGGCTACTTGACAGGGGGAAGGATTGGATCTGCCGCACGATCCCCCTAAGCCCATTACACAGGCTGTTTGCTGAGGAACCTCTCAAAGAGGAGTCAGCCATGGTCCGTCTGACCAGGAAAAGGGAAGGCTGAGACCCCCGAACTCTGAGTCCATCTGGTACAGCACTGATAGCTGAGGGACCTCTACCCAGTGAGGTGTCAGCCACGGACCACTTGACAGGGGGAAGAGAATCCACAGGCTATCTTCGCTCTAGGAGCAACCTCTCATACAACCGTCCCTGTAGGGACAGGAAAAAACACTGGAGGGTGGAGGTGGGAGGGTCCTTTTAACCTCTCTATGATCCTGTCCCGCTATAGGTCAAGGAAGGACGTCCTCCATGGTGCTGGCCTGAGGGACGTAATGGAAAGTATAATAGAAACATATGCACCACTTCTGTATTTATCACCCACTCCTGGTTTTGGCTTACAAATACTGATGTAAAATACTGACCAAATACTGCTAGTGTGACGGCAGCCTTAAGATGTTAAATGCCACTGTCAATCTCTGATGGTGGCATTTAAGATGATCACATCGGAACTGCGTCACTAACTTTGCCCAATGGCGCCCCTGTCACATGATCACGGGGCGCTGATGGGTTGGCATAACAATAAGGGGTCTGTAGGAGATTCCCGTACTTGTCATTGCCAATCTGCTATGAGCGTCGAACCGTGGCCAGCATTCATAGCAGATGAGCATTTCTGTTAAACATAGCCCACTGGAGCCCTATGTGCAACATAAGCGAGCAGAAGATCACAGCTTCAAGTCTCCTAAGAAGACTATTGAAGCAAGTAAAAAATGTAAAAAAAAGTTTTTAAAAAATTAAAAAATATATAAAATTCAAATCACCCCCTTTTACTCCATTCAAAATTTAAAAAAAACACATTTTTGGTATCGCTACTTTCAGAAATACCCCATCAAAATATGAAAATAATTAATCCAATGAGTAAACAGGTTTACGAGAAAAAGTATTATGGTTTTCTGGTAGCTGCAACATTGCAACAAGTGATCAAAAGATCGTATCTACTGCAAAATTGTATCAATAAAAATGTCAGCTTAGCATGCAAAAAAATAAGCCCTCACCCAGCCAGAGATCCCGAAAAATGGGGCCATTTTTTTTTTTTTAAACAAACTTTGGATTTTTTTTTCACCACTTAAATAAAAAAGAACCTATACATGTTTGGTGTCTCTGAACTTGTAAAGACCTAGAGAATAATAGTGATAGGTATCACAACTACAAAACACACTTCACACTCCAGTCCGCCAGGGGGAGCCATGCTTCTATCTATTAGGGCACTCCTCACACTTAGGTAAAACTGGTGGGTTGGTTAGGAAGTGAGACAGAAGCTGACTGGAGTGAGTAGGAGATAGTCAGTGAGTCCCGACCGAGTTTGGCAGAGGCTGGTTGGAGTGGGTTCCAGCCAGCTCCAAACTGCGGCCTGTGGAAGACGAAGCTACATGGAGCTGCGCCTGCATCCCATGCGGCAGCATCCTAAGAAAGGACACAAAAGGAATTGTGTTGCAGTGAATGAGCAACGAAGTCATAGCAAAAGGAGAGGAATATCAGAGGGAGACCAGTTAGAAGCAGGCTGCCTCCTTCTGAAGCGCACTACCAGTAGCCAGAACACCGAGGGAGTAAGGATCTCTATGCCGTTACTTCAGAGACTGGCAGGACAGTTGATTCCACGTCAGCAGCCCGACCATATACCCAGGAGGCAGGGTGGCAACTTGTGGGGGCCAGGGCGTCTCTAGGGTCCCTATAAAAAAGCCTCAGGCCACCAGTCATATGGATTTGTCCTATCCATCAGGGGGACAGAGAGAAGAGACTTAACATCTACAATAGTTGTGAGGACCTTACCGAGTTGCTCAGCAGGGAGGTACTACAATGCCCAGGTGCTAGAGGAAGGCTATTGAATTCCACCTGGATAAGGGTACTCTGGATTTGCCTTCAGACCGGCCGAACTCTGCCTACCCTGTGGTCCCTACCCTGGACTGTGGATGCTGAAGCCTTCAGTAAAGGTAAAGAGACTGCAACCTTGTGTCCTCGTTATTCACTGCGCCTCACAACATCCACCATTCATTATCTACATTCTGGGAAGCCCTGGGGACACACTTCACCTGTGGCAAGGTATACCATCTAGCTGCCATAACATCACCCCAGCGGACCCCTAAGCAGCGTCGTTCACCCTGACCAAATACCACAGGTGGCTTCACGAACATTATCCCTTTAAAGACCTTTCCCCCATTTCATCAACGGACCTCCCGAGGGCCACGGACCGGGTCAGCCACCGTGACATCCCCACTGAGAACCGAAGGACCCGGTACCGAGTGCCCCACGACCCTTGGGGGCGCTCCAACTTGGCGTCACGAACATGATCTACTTAAGCCTGAAAATCGGGTCATGTGCGCCTAAGAACTCTGCCAGAGTCGTATTTAAAATGTTTGTGCTTAAAGACTGTGTATTACCATTTACCAAAAAAGAGGGAAGAAGCCAGCACTGCTTATGGTCAGAACGCAATAACTGAAGTGCAATTGCACATAAATTCTAACTGTCCTAATCTTCGTATTTTATTTACGTTGTGCCATTATGGCTTCCTGAATGTATAAAAAAAAAAAAAAGGACAACATTAAATGCGAACTGTACCTGGAGCATTTTCAGAATCACTCCCTTGGTGCCAGGAAAGGCAAGCGCAGGTAAAGGCCGATCAGGTCCAGGTTTTTTTTTTATACATTCAGGAAGCCATAATGGCACAACGTAAATAAAATACGAAGATTAGGACTGCCCCATTATGAGATTGCCGTGAAGTGGCGGGGTAGCTCAAAGAATTGATCAATTGTTTGCTAAATGTCTCATATTTGAAATACAGTTAGAATTTATGTGCAATTGCACTTCAGTTATTGCGTTCTGACCATAAGCAGTGCTGGCTTCTTCCCTTTTTTTTTGCATTACCATTTACCGCCAAAACCGCCGCCATTGTCGCACCACGAGGACCGCAGGAGAAGAAGAAGAAGGGCCAACATGGGAGGAGACTCCCAAAGCGGCGCCAAAAGTGACGACCGCCCCCTCAGACTACGGCTGCAGGATGATGGCAAGCTCAGGAATCCAGGAGCTCAAACCCGAGAAAATGGAGGAGCAGCCTGTGTGTGCTACCGAAGGTTCCGAAGCAGAGATGGTGACCAGCGGGTACCTGAACGACGGCGAAGTGACCCAGGACCATCTCGGGCGGCTGGAGGTGAACCCGAACTTGCCGCTGCTGGAGGAACCGAGCCATTCACTCCCGGACGCGGAGCCGACCGCAGTGGAAGACTGGAAGTCGCAGCTGTGCGAGAGGGTCATACAGGAGGAATCGCAGTTCAAGCGGCAGCTGACTCCAGCGTCCTCATCAGCGGGGCGGATCGTCATCGGGGGAACCACATCAGACGCAGGTACAGAAAGCGCCCCTGCCCCTGCCCCACCGACCGCTCCCCGCCTGGACTGTGACCGACCCCCAGCCACCGTTCTGGTCCTAATGACTCACAACACAGCCAACGAGCTACCTCCGCTACCAACATCCATGGGCATTCCGCTGGACGTGAGCCCTGAGGGGGTGATCTTCAAATGGGACGCTCCAAGGACTAGACCAGACGGGTCCAAACAAGCGGGTTCCTACGGGTTCCTATATTGTGATCCTCACATGGGAAGAATACAAACAATGCCTGGTGTCGCAATGGAGGGAGCGGAATAAACAGAACGCTCAAGGTGACACATCGACCGCTAAGAATCAGCGAGGAGACAGTCCCCCGGTGGGCTACGGCATAGTGGTGACCTACCACCTCCAAAGAGGGAGGGGTCTCACTCAGGAATCCGGGATAGTGCCAAAGGTTCGGGTTGACAGAAGTGAAGTGGAGTCTCACCTTGGAAGGGGGCATCCGGACCAAGACTTGCACCCCGGAGATCCGGTGACTTACACCCGTCACTGGGGGGATAAAGGTTGGTACGCTCAAAACGTTAAGAGGAGTGAGCCATTAACAGCGCCACCTAGTATCAAGGAAACGACCCCGACCACTACAGCTGTTGAACCTCCGAGGGTCCTGCAGGTTAACATCACCCCTATTGTATATCCAGCTACCACCGCTGTGGTTACAGAACTAACTCCCGTGGTGGCTCGTGCTTCGGCTGCCCCTGAGCGGACCATTGTGGGTACGCAGACCCCCATCTGGAGTGAGGGAGCCCCTTATGTAGCACCTGGTAGCCGCCAGTATCCAACCGGGCTACCCCCACCAGTGCTACCTCCAGAACTGCAGTAAACCTCGAAGCCCTGAAAATTGTATATAGGACCCGGTACCGAGTGCCCCACGACCCTTCGGGGGGCTCCATACTTTTTTGCAATTTCCCCATCCTTGGATTTTTTTCCCAGTACATTAATATGGTAAAATCAATGATGTTGAAAAGTATAACTCGTCGCGCAAAAAAACAAGCTCTTACATGGCCATATTGGCAGAAAATTAAAAAAAGTTATGGCTCTTGGAAGTAACGGAGCTAAAAAAAAAACGGAAAATGGCCCAGGGGTGAAGGGATTTATATAAAATAATTAATATGTTAATATTGAGCAGAATTAATTTCAGTCTACTGGTTTGGCCCTCCACAACAGTCACTGTTTCTCATGTGGCCTCCTGGAAAAATTAATTGTTCACCTGTGCTCTAGACGACAATGGGTAATAGTTTCCCATTATATATACTGGCATCACTGCTACAACAATTGACCCTACAACAATTGACCTAGTTGCAGTCATGTAATCAAAAATTGCAGGGGACCAGTGGATCCTATCCTAGTTGACAAAGTTGTGGTGCCTGCCTGAAATAGGAGTATATTGCTGAAAATGATGTCACATCATTAAAGTTAATTGCTCTGTCTGCAGAAAACGTCCGAATCCACAAGATTTTGAAATGTAAATTCTGATGCAGCCACTGACAGGATGAAACGCAATGTCAACATAGATTTAAGGGTTCCATTTGGAGATGAGCAAGTTTCCAGAAATTAGTTTCAAGCAGATTCAATTTAGTTGAAAAAAAAAAAAAAAACAACAGGTCAAAATTTAAAGTGCTGCAGTTATCCTGTCTAGAACCCAAATAATAAAAGAGTTATAGAAGAAGTTAAAAAATAATAAAATTGAGGAGTAAAATGAGTTGGACATTTCTGGTTGACCACGCCGCAGTTGGAAAAGTAGTCGTACCAAACTCTTTTCCAGAAAATAGACTATATATGGTCTGAAGACAGTGAAAAGCGCTAAGGAGACGGCCTGAGGGCAGAGAGAAGCACCGAGGCGACGGCCTGAGGGCAGAGAGCAGCGCTGAAGAGACAGCCTGAGAGCAGAGAACAGCACTGAAGAGAGAGCCTGAGGAAGGAAGAGAGAAGCGCCGAAGAGACAGCCTGAGGAAGGAAGAGAGAAGCACAGAGAAGACGGCCTGAGGGCAGAGAGAAGCACCGAGAAGATGGCCTGAGGGCAGAGAGAAGTGCCAAAGAGACGGCCTGAGGGGAGAGAGAAGCGCCGAAGAGACAGCCTGAGGGCAGAGAGAAGCGCCAAAGAGACGGCCTGAGGGCAGAGAGAAGCACCAAGGAGACCGCCTGAGGGCAGAGAGAAGCACCAAGGAGACCGCCTGAGGGCAGAGAGAAGCACCAAGGAGACCGCCTGAGGGCAGAGAGAAGCACCAAGGAGACCGCCGGAAGGCAGAGAGAAGCACCAAGGAGACCGCCTGAGGGCAGAGAGAAGCACCAAGGAGACCGCCTGAGGGCAGAGAGAAGCACCAAGGAGACCGCCTGTGGGCAGAGAGAAGCACCAAGGAGACCGCCTGAGGGCAGAGAGAAGCACCAAGGAGACCGCCTGAGGGAAGAGAGAAGCACCAAGGAGACCGCCTGAGGGCAGAGAGAAGCACCAAGGAGACCGCCTGAGGGCAGAGAGAAGCGCCGAGGAGACAACCCAAGGAAAGAAGAGAGAAGCGCCAAGGAGACAATCTGAGGAAGCAAGAGAGAAGCGTCGAGGAGACAACCTGAGGAAGAAAGAGAGAAGTGCCAAGGAGTAATCGAGGAGTAAAATGAGTTGGACATTGCTGGTTGACCAAGCTGCAGTTGGAAAAGTAGTCATACCTAACTATTTTCCAGAAAATAGGCTACATATGGTCTGATGGCAGTGACAAGTGCTGAGTAGACGGCCTGAGGAAGAAAGAGAGAAGCACCGAGGAGACAACCTGAGGAAGAAAGAGAAACACCGAGGAGACAGCCTGAGGAAGAAAGAGAGAAGCACCGAAGAGACAACCTGAGGAAGAAAGAGAAACACCGAGGAGACAGCCTGAGGAAGAAAGACAGAAGCACCGAGGAGACAGCCTGAGGAAGAGAGAAGCGCCGAGGAGACAACCTGAGGAAGAGAAGAGAGAAGCACCGAGGAGACAGCCTGAGGAAGAAAGACAGAAGCACCGAGGAGACAGCCTGAGGAAGAGAGAGAAGCGCCGAGGAGACAACCTGAGGAAGAGAAGAGAGAAGCACCGAGGAGACAGCCTGAGGAGGGGAAGAGAGAAGCACCGAGGAGACAGCCTGAGGAGGGGAAGAGAGAAGCATCGAGGAGACAGCCTGAGGAAGAAAGACAGAAGCACCGAGGAGACAGCCTGAGGAAGAGAGAGAAGCGCCGAGGAGACAACCTGAGGAAGAGAAGAGAGAAGCACCGAGGAGACAGCCTGAGGAGGGGAAGATAGAAGCACCGAGGAGACAGCCTGAGGAAGAGAAGAGAGAAGCACCGAGGAGACAGCCTGAGGAAGAAAGACAGAAGCACCGAGGAGACAGCCTGAGGAAGAGAGAGAAGCGCCGAGGAGACAACCTGAGGAAGAGAAGAGAGAAGCACCGAGAAGACAGCCTGAGGAGGGGAAGAGAGAAGCACCGAGGAGACAGCCTGAGGAAGAAAGACAGAAGCACCGAGGAGACAGCCTGAGGAAGAGAGAGAAGCGCCGAGGAGACAACCTGAGGAAGAGAAGAGAGAAGCACCGAGGAGACAGCCTGAGGAGGGGAAGATAGAAGCACCGAGGAGACAGCCTGAGGAAGAGAAGAGAGAAGCACCGAGGAGACAGCCTGAGGAAGAAAGACAGAAGCACCGAGGAGACAGCCTGAGGAAGAGAGAGAAGCGCCGAGGAGACAACCTGAGGAAGAGAAGAGAGAAGCACCGAGAAGACAGCCTGAGGAGGGGAAGAGAGAAGCACCGAGGAGACAGCCTGAGGAAGAAAGACAGAAGCACCGAGGAGACAGCCTGAGGAAGAGAGAGAAGCGCCGAGGAGACAACCTGAGGAAGAGAAGAGAGAAGCACCGAGGAGACAGCCTGAGGAGGGGAAGAGAGAAGCACCGGTGACTTACACCCGTCACTGGGGGGATAAAGGTTGGTACGCTCAAAACGTTAAGAGGAGTGAGCCATTAACAGCGCCACCTAGTATCAAGGAAACGACCCCGACCACTACAGCTGTTGAACCTCCGAGGGTCCTGCAGGTTAACATCACCCCTATTGTATATCCAGCTACCACCGCTGTGGTTACAGAACTAACTCCCATGGTGGCTCGTGCTTCGGCTGCCCCTGAGCGGACCATTGTGGGTACGCAGACCCCCATCTGGAGTGAGGGAGCCCCTTATGTAGCACCTGGTAGCCTCCAGTATCCAACCGGGCTACCCCCACCAGTGCTACCTCCAGAACTGCAGTAAACCTCGAAGCCCTGAAAATTGTATATAGGACCCGGTACCGAGTGCCCCACGACCCTTCGGGGGGCTCCATACTTTTTTGCAATTTCCCCATCCTTGGATTTTTTTCCCAGTACATTAATATGGTAAAATCAATGATGTTGAAAAGTATAACTCGTCGCGCAAAAAAACAAGCTCTTACATGGCCATATTGGCAGAAAATTAAAAAAAGTTATGGCTCTTGGAAGTAACGGAGCTAAAAAAAAAACGGAAAATGGCCCAGGGGTGAAGGGATTTATATAAAATAATTAATATGTTAATATTGAGCAGAATTAATTTCAGTCTACTGGTTTGGCCCTCCACAACAGTCACTGTTTCTCATGTGGCCTCCTGGAAAAATTAATTGTTCACCTGTGCTCTAGACGACAATGGGTAATAGTTTCCCATTATATATACTGGCATCACTGCTACAACAATTGACCCTACAACAATTGACCTAGTTGCAGTCATGTAATCAAAAATTGCAGGGGACCAGTGGATCCTATCCTAGTTGACAAAGTTGTGGTGCCTGCCTGAAATAGGAGTATATTGCTGAAAATGATGTCACATCATTAAAGTTAATTGCTCTGTCTGCAGAAAACGTCCGAATCCACAAGATTTTGAAATGTAAATTCTGATGCAGCCACTGACAGGATGAAACGCAATGTCAACATAGATTTAAGGGTTCCATTTGGAGATGAGCAAGTTTCCAGAAATTAGTTTCAAGCAGATTCAATTTAGTTGAAAAAAAAAAAAAAAACAACAGGTCAAAATGTAAAGTGCTGCAGTTATCCTGTCTAGAACCCAAATAATAAAAGAGTTATAGAAGAAGTTAAAAAATAATAAAATTGAGGAGTAAAATGAGTTGGACATTTCTGGTTGACCACGCCGCAGTTGGAAAAGTAGTCGTACCAAACTCTTTTCCAGAAAATAGACTATATATGGTCTGAAGACAGTGAAAAGCGCTAAGGAGACGGCCTGAGGGCAGAGAGAAGCACCGAGGCGACGGCCTGAGGGCAGAGAGCAGCGCTGAAGAGACAGCCTGAGAGCAGAGAACAGCACTGAAGAGAGAGCCTGAGGAAGGAAGAGAGAAGCGCCGAAGAGACAGCCTGAGGAAGGAAGAGAGAAGCACAGAGAAGACAGCCTGAGGGCAGAGAGAAGCACCGAGAAGATGGCCTGAGGGCAGAGAGAAGTGCCAAAGAGACGGCCTGAGGGGAGAGAGAAGCGCCGAAGAGACAGCCTGAGGGCAGAGAGAAGCGCCAAAGAGACGGCCTGAGGGCAGAGAGAAGCACCAAGGAGACCGCCTGAGGGCAGAGAGAAGCACCAAGGAGACCGCCTGAGGGCAGAGAGAAGCACCAAGGAGACCGCCTGAGGGCAGAGAGAAGCACCAAGGAGACCGCCGGAAGGCAGAGAGAAGCACCAAGGAGACCGCCTGAGGGCAGAGAGAAGCACCAAGGAGACCGCCTGAGGGCAGAGAGAAGCACCAAGGAGACCGCCTGTGGGCAGAGAGAAGCACCAAGGAGACCGCCTGAGGGCAGAGAGAAGCACCAAGGAGACCGCCTGAGGGAAGAGAGAAGCACCAAGGAGACCGCCTGAGGGCAGAGAGAAGCACCAAGGAGACCGCCTGAGGGCAGAGAGAAGCGCCGAGGAGACAACCCAAGGAAAGAAGAGAGAAGCGCCAAGGAGACAATCTGAGGAAGCAAGAGAGAAGCGTCGAGGAGACAACCTGAGGAAGAAAGAGAGAAGTGCCAAGGAGTAATCGAGGAGTAAAATGAGTTGGACATTGCTGGTTGACCAAGCTGCAGTTGGAAAAGTAGTCATACCTAACTATTTTCCAGAAAATAGGCTACATATGGTCTGATGGCAGTGACAAGTGCTGAGTAGACGGCCTGAGGAAGAAAGAGAGAAGCACCGAGGAGACAACCTGAGGAAGAAAGAGAAACACCGAGGAGACAGCCTGAGGAAGAAAGAGAGAAGCACCGAAGAGACAACCTGAGGAAGAAAGAGAAACACCGAGGAGACAGCCTGAGGAAGAAAGACAGAAGCACCGAGGAGACAGCCTGAGGAAGAGAGAAGCGCCGAGGAGACAACCTGAGGAAGAGAAGAGAGAAGCACCGAGGAGACAGCCTGAGGAAGAAAGACAGAAGCACCGAGGAGACAGCCTGAGGAAGAGAGAGAAGCGCCGAGGAGACAACCTGAGGAAGAGAAGAGAGAAGCACCGAGGAGACAGCCTGAGGAGGGGAAGAGAGAAGCACCGAGGAGACAGCCTGAGGAGGGGAAGAGAGAAGCACCGAGGAGACAGCCTGAGGAAGAAAGACAGAAGCACCGAGGAGACAGCCTGAGGAAGAGAGAGAAGCGCCGAGGAGACAACCTGAGGAAGAGAAGAGAGAAGCACCGAGGAGACAGCCTGAGGAGGGGAAGATAGAAGCACCGAGGAGACAGCCTGAGGAAGAGAAGAGAGAAGCACCGAGGAGACAGCCTGAGGAAGAAAGACAGAAGCACCGAGGAGACAGCCTGAGGAAGAGAGAGAAGCGCCGAGGAGACAACCTGAGGAAGAGAAGAGAGAAGCACCGAGAAGACAGCCTGAGGAGGGGAAGAGAGAAGCACCGAGGAGACAGCCTGAGGAAGAAAGACAGAAGCACCGAGGAGACAGCCTGAGGAAGAGAGAGAAGCGCCGAGGAGACAACCTGAGGAAGAGAAGAGAGAAGCACCGAGGAGACAGCCTGAGGAGGGGAAGAGAGAAGCACCGAGGAGAAAGCCTGAGGAGGGGAAGAGAGAAGCACCGAGGAGACAGCCTGAGGAGGGGAAGAGAGAAGCACTGAGGAGACAGCCTGAGGAGGGGAAGAGAGAAGCACCGAGGAGTAACCTGAGGAGGGGAAGAGAGAAGCCCCGAGGAGTAACCTGAGGAAGGAAGAGAGAAGCACTGAGGAGACGGCCTGAGGAAGGAAGAAAGAAGCACCGAGGAGACAGCCTGAGGGGGGAAGAGAGAAGCATCGAGGAGACAGCCTGAGGAAGAAAGACAGAAGCACCGAGGAGACAGCCTGAGGAGGGAAGAGAGAAGCACCGAGGAGACAGCCTGAGGAAGAGAGAGAAGCACCGAGGAGACAGCCTGAGGAAGGAAGAGAGAAGCACCGAGGAGACGGCCTGAGGAAGGAAGAAAGAAGCACCGAGGAGACAGCCTGAGGAAGAGAGAAGCACCGAGGAGACAGCCTGAGGAAGAAAGACAGAAGCACCGAGGAGACAGCCTGAGGGGGGAAGAGAGAAGCACCGAGGAGACAACCTGAGGAAGGAAGAGAGAAGCACCGAGGAGACAACCTGAGGAAGAGAGAAGCACCGAGGAGACAGCCTGAGGAAGAGAGAAGCACCGAGGAGACAGCCTGAGGAAGAGAGAGAAGCACCGAGGAGACAGCCTGAGGAAGGAAGAGAGAAGCACCAGGAGACAGCCAGAGGAGGAAAGAGAGAAGCACCAGGAGACAGCCTGAGGAAGGAAGAGAGAAGCACCGAGGAGACAACCTGAGGAAGAGAGAAGCACCGAGGAGACAGCCTGAGGAGGAGAGAAGCACCGAGGAGACAGCCTGAGGAAGAGAGAGAAGCACCGAGGAGACAGCCTGAGGAAGGAAGAGAGAAGCACCGAGGAGACAGTCTGAGGAAGAGAGAGAAGCACCGAGGAGACAGCCTGAGGAAGAGAGAGAAGCACCGAGGAGACAGCCTGAGGAAGAGAGAGAAGCACTGAGGAGACAGCCTGAGGAAGAGAGAAGCACCGAGGAGACAGCAGGAGGAGGGAAGAGAGAAGCACCGAGGAGACAGCCTGAGAAAGGAAGAGAGAAGCACCGAGGAGACAGCCTGAGGAAGAGAGAGAAGCACCGAGGAGACAGCCTGAGGAAGGAAGAGAGAAGCACCGAGGAGACAGCCTGAGGAAGAGAGAAGCACCGAGGAGACAGCCTGAGGAAGAGAGAAGCACCGAGGAGACAGCCTGAGGAAGAGAGAGAAGCACCGAGGAGACAGCCTGAGGAGGGAAGAGAGAAGCACCGAGGAGACAGCCTGAGGAAGAGAGAGAAGCACCGAGGAGACAGCCTGAGGAGGGAAGAGAGAAGCACCGAGGAGACAGCCTGAGGAAGAGAGAGAAGCACCGAGGAGACAACCTGAGGAAGAGAAGAGAGAAGCACCGAGGAGACAGCCTGAGGAAGAAAGAGAGAGAAGCACCGAGGAGACAGCCTGAGGAAGAGAGAGAAGCACAGAGGAGACAGCCTGAGGAAGAGAGAAGCACCGAGGAGACAGCCTGAGGAAGAGAGAGAGAAGCACCGAGGAGACAGCCTGAGGAAGAGAGAGAAGCACCGAGGAGACAGCCTGAGGAGGGGAAGAGAGAAGCACCGAGGAGACAGCCTGAGGAAGAAAGAAAGAAGCACCGAGGAGACAGCCTGAGGAAGGAAGAGAGAAGCACCAGGAGACAGCCTGAGGAAGGAAGAGAGAAGCACCGAGGAGACAGCCTGAGGAGGGAAGAGAGAAGCACCGAGGAGACAGCCTGAGGAGGGAAGAGAGAGAAGCACCGAGGAGATAGCCTGAGGAAGAGAGAGAAGCACCGAGGAGACAGCCTGAGGAAGAGAGAGAAGCACCGAGGAGACAGCCTGAGGAGGGGAAGAGAGAAGCACCGAGGAGACAGCCTGAGGAGGGGAAGAGAGAAGCACCGAGGAGACAGCCTGAGGAGGGGAAGAGAGAAGCACCGAGGAGACAGCCTGAGGAAGAGAGAGAAGCACCAAGGAGACAGCCTGAGGAGGGGAAGAGAGAAGCACCGAGGAGACAGCCTGAGGAGGGGAAGAGAGAAGCACCGAGGAGACAGCCTGAGGAGGGGAAGAGAGAAGCACCGAGGAGACATCCTGAGGAGGGGAAGAGAGAAGCACCGAGGAGACAGCCTGAGGAAGAGAGAGAAGCACCGAGGAGACAGCCTGAGGAGGGGAAGAGAGAAGCACCGAGGAGACAGCCTGAGGAGGGGAAGAGAGAAGCACCGAGGAGACAGCCTGAGGAAGAAAGAAAGAAGCACCGAGGAGACAGCCTGAGGAAGGAAGAGAGAAGCACCAGGAGACAGCCTGAGGAAGGAAGAGAGAAGCACCGAGGAGACAGCCTGAGGAGGGAAGAGAGAAGCACCGAGGAGACAGCCTGAGGAGGGAAGAGAGAGAAGCACCGAGGAGATAGCCTGAGGAAGAGAGAGAAGCACCGAGGAGACAGCCTGAGGAGGGGAAGAGAGAAGCACCGAGGAGACAGCCTGAGGAGGGGAAGAGAGAAGCACCGAGGAGACAGCCTGAGGAGGGGAAGAGAGAAGCACCGAGGAGACAGCCTGAGGAGGGGAAGAGAGAAGCACCGAGGAGACAGCCTGAGGAAGAGAGAAGCACCGAGGAGACAGACTGAGGAAGGAAGAGAGAAGCACCGAGGAGACAGCCTGAGGAGGGGAAGAGAGAAGCACCGAGGAGACAGCCTGAGGAGGGGAAGAGAGAAGCACCGAGGAGACAGCCTGAGGAGGGGAAGAGAGAAGCACCGAGGAGACAGCCTGAGGAAGAAAGAAAGAAGCACCGAGGAGACAGCCTGAGGAAGGAAAAGAGAAGCACCAGGAGACAGCCTGAGGAAGGAAGAGAGAAGCACCGAGGAGACAGCCTGAGGAGGGAAGAGAGAAGCACCGAGGAGACAGCCTGAGGAGGGAAGAGAGAGAAGCACCGAGGAGATAGCCTGAGGAAGAGAGAGAAGCACCGAGGAGACAGCCTGAGGAAGAGAGAGAAGCACCGAGGAGACAGCCTGAGGAGGGAAGAGAGAAGCACCGAGGAGACAGCCTGAGGAGGGGAAGAGAGAAGCACCGAGGAGACAGCCTGAGGAGGGGAAGAGAGAAGCACCGAGGAGACAGCCTGAGGAGGGGAAGAGAGAAGCACCGAGGAGACAGCCTGAGGAGGGGAAGAGAGAAGCACCGAGGAGACAGCCTGAGGAGGGGAAGAGAGAAGCACCGAGGAGACAGCCTGAGGAGGGGAAGAGAGAAGCACCGAGGAGACAGCCTGAGGAGGGGAAGAGAGAAGCACCGAGGAGACAGCCTGAGGAGGGGAAGAGAGAAGCACCGAGGAGACAGCCTGAGGAAGAAAGAAAGAAGCACCGAGGAGACAGCCTGAGGAAGGAAAAGAGAAGCACCAGGAGACAGCCTGAGGAAGGAAGAGAGAAGCACCGAGGAGACAGCCTGAGGAGGGAAGAGAGAAGCACCGAGGAGACAGCCTGAGGAGGGAAGAGAGAGAAGCACCGAGGAGATAGCCTGAGGAAGAGAGAGAAGCACCGAGGAGACAGCCTGAGGAAGAGAGAGAAGCACCGAGGAGACAGCCTGAGGAGGGAAGAGAGAAGCACCGAGGAGACAGCCTGAGGAGGGGAAGAGAGAAGCACCGAGGAGACAGCCTGAGGAGGGGAAGAGAGAAGCACCGAGGAGACAGCCTGAGGAGGGGAAGAGAGAAGCACCGAGGAGACAGCCTGAGGAGGGGAAGAGAGAAGCACCGAGGAGACAGCCTGAGGAGGGGAAGAGAGAAGCACCGAGGAGACAGCCTGAGGAGGGAAGAGAGAAGCACCGAGGAGACAGCCTGAGGAGGGGAAGAGAGAAGCACCGAGGAGACAGCCTGAGGAGGGGAAGAGAGAAGCACCGAGGAGACAGCCTGAGGAGGGGAAGAGAGAAGCACCGAGGAGACAGCCCGAGGAAGAGAGAAGCACCGAGGAGACAGCCTGAGGAAGGAAGAGAGAAGCACCGAGGAGACAGCCTGAGGAGGGGAAGAGAGAAGCACCGAGGAAACAGCCTGAGGAGGGGAAGAGAGAAGCACCGAGGAGACAGCCTGAGGAGGGGAAGAGAGAAGCACCGAGGAGACAGCCTGAGGAAGAAAGAAAGAAGCACCGAGGAGACAGCCTGAGGAAGGAAGAGAGAAGCACCAGGAGACAGCCTGAGGAAGGAAGAGAGAAGCACCGAGGAGACAACCTGAGGAGGGAAGAGAGAGAAGCACCGAGGAGATAGCCTGAGGAAGAGAGAGAAGCACCGAGGAGACAGCCTGAGGAGGGGAAGAGAGAAGCACCGAGGAGACAGCCTGAGGAGGGAAGAGAGAGAAGCACCGAGGAGACAGCCTGAGGAGGGAGGAGAGAGAAGCACCGAGGAGATAGCCTGAGGAAGAGAGAGAAGCACCAAGGAGACAGCCTGAGGAGGGAAGAGAGAAGCACCAAGGAGACAGCCTGAGGAGGGAAGAGAGAAGCACCGAGGAGACAGCCTGAGGAGGGAAGAGAGAAGCACCGAGGAGACAGCCTGAGGAGGGGAAGAGAGAAGGACCGAGGAGACAGCCTGAGGAGGGGAAGAGAGAAGCACCGAGGAGACAGCCTGAGGAGGGGAAGAGAGAAGCACCTAGGAGACAGCCTGAGGAGGGGAAGAGAGAAGCACCGAGGAGACAGCCTGAGGAAGAGAGAAGCACCGAGGAGACAGCCTGAGGAAGAGAGAAGCACCGAGGAGACAGCCTGAGGAAGAGAGAGAAGCACCGAGGAGACAGCCTGAGGAAGAGAGAGAAGCACCGAGGAGACAGCCTGAGGAGGGGAAGAGAGAAGCACCGAGGAGACAACCTGAGGAAGAGAGAGAAGCACCGAGGAGACAGCCTGAGGATGAGGGAGAAGCACCGAGGAGACAGCCTGAGGAGGGGAAGAGAGAAGCACCGAGGAGACAGCCTGAGGAGGGGAAGAGAGAAGCACCGAGGAGACAGCCTGAGGAGGGGAAGAGAGAAGCACCGAGGAGACAGCTGAGGAGGCAAGAGAAATGCTAGAGACAGCTTGAGTGTGGATTTATAAGATCAAGAACTTAGGTATGAAATATGATGGGAATCTTGACCGAAAGTTGATGGAGCTCATTATTATGAATCTGTACCTAGCTGTTTTCTGTTGTCTCTTGATTTTCTATGAAAGTTTTGAGGTATCTATATATACATGGCAGAACTTGGAGCACTGCTCTGGCGGAAGGGGGCACTATCTCCGGGAATGAAGGGGTTACTGCCCCCGCCCAGTAATGGGGAATCCCCAGCACCTACCTCCACCTGCAGAGCCGCACACCACATATATGGCTGTTCTGTGCGCACAGGACCTGTGATGAGGTCACAGGAGGGGAGGAGTCAGGGGTCACATGATCAGGGGCCTCAGTGTATGCAGGACTCTGCTGTGCTGGTTGTCATGGTGCAGGATGAGGGGGAGTTTGTGTGTGGGGTCAGGAGGTGTTTACAGTGTGGATGTAGCAGAGCCGTGTGTGTACGGAGCGGAGCCGTGTGTGTATGAGGTGTACGAAGCGGAGCCATGTGTGTACGAGGTGTATGGAGCGGAGCCGTGTGTGTATGAGGTGTACGGAGTGGAGCCGTGTGTGTACGAGGTGTACGGAGCAGAGCCGTGTGTGTACGAGGTGTACGGAGCGGAGCCGCGTGTGTACGAGATGTACGGAGCGGAGCCGTGTGTGTACGAGGTGTACGGAGCAGAGCCATGTGTGTACGAGGTGTACGGAGCGGATCCGCGTGTGTACGAGGTGTACGGAGCGGAGCCGCATGTGTACGGAGCGGAGCCGCATGTGTATGAGGTGTACGGAGAGTTAGGCTGCCGTCACACTAGCAGTATTTGGTCAGTATTTTACATCAGTATTTGTAAGCCAAAACCAGGAGTGGAACAATTAGAGGAAAAGTATAATAGAAACATATGCACCACTTCTGCATTTATCACCCACTCCTGGTTTTGGCTTACAAATACTGATGTCAGATACTGACCAAATACTACTAGTGTGACGGCAGCCTTAGTTATACAACCCCTGGCAAAAATTATGGAATCACCGGCCTTGGAGGATGTTCATTCAGTTGTTTAATTTTGTAGAAAAAAAGTAGATCACAGACATGGCACAAAACTAAAGTCATTTCAAATGGCAACTTTCTGGCTTTAAGAAACACTAAAAGAAATCAAGAACAAAAAATGTGGTAGTCAGTAATGGTTACTTTTTTTAACCAAGCATAGGGGAAAAATTATGGAATCACTCAATTCTGAGGAAAAAATTATGGAATTACCCTGTAAATTTTCATACCCAAAAATAACACCTGCATCAAATTAGATTTGCTTGTTAATCTGCATCTAAAAAGGAGTGATCACACCTTGGAGAGCTGTTGTACCAAGTGGACTGACATGAATCATGGCTCCAACATGAGAGATGTCAATTAAAACAAAGGAAAGGATTATCAAACTCTTAAAAGAGGGTAAATCATCACACAATGTTGCAAAAGATGTTGGTGGTTCACAGTCAGCTGTGCCTAAAATCTGGACCATATACAAACATGGGAAGGTTGTTAAAGGCAAACATACTGGTAGACCAAGGAAGACATCAAAGCGTTAAGACCGGAAACTTCAAGCGATGCATCTCCAAAACAGGAAATACACAACAAAACAAATGAGGAACGAATGGGTGGAAACTGGAGTCAGTGTCTGTGACCAAACTGTAAGAAACCGCGTAAAGGAAATGGGATTTACATACAGAAAAGCTAAACAAAAGCCATCATTAACTCCTAAACAGAAAAAAACAAGGTTACAATGGGAAAAGAAAAAGCAATCGTGGACTGTGGATGACTGGATGAAAGTTATATTCAGTGATGAATCGTGACTCTGCATTGGGCAAGGTGATGATGCTGGAACTTTTGTTTGGTGCCGTTCCAATGAGAATTATAAGGCCGGCGTCACACTGGCGTATTGCATGCGATGCGAGAGCATCGAATGTGATATGCTAATGACTAGGGTTGAGTGAAACGGATCGGTCATTTTCATAAGTCGCCGACTTTTGGCAAAGTCGGGTTTCATGAAACCCGATCCCAGCATGGGGTCGGCCACGCGGTCGGCGACCTTCGCGCCAAAGTCACGTTTCTATGACGCATTCAGTGCCATTTCTCAGCCAATGAAGGAGGACGCAGAGTGTGGTGTTGTGAATTCTGCTTTTGGGCTCCCTCCAGTGCAATTGTCTCTGGGCTGCAGTCCTGGACAGGTGTATCTGCTAATTGCAATTCTGACTGGGGTATTTAGGTTTGCAGGACTCATTAGTCCTTTCCAGTTGTCAATGTTTCTGGGGATGTGTTGGATCTCTGTCTGGCTTCTCCTGCTTAGCTGCCAATTCAGCAAACAAGTGTCTGTTTCTTTTTCTATGGCACACAAGCTGTGTGCTTGTTTTTTGATTGTATTCCTGCTCTGAGTGTAGGATTCTCTGGAGTTGCAGATATACGTTCCACGTCTTTTGTTAGATGGAGGATTTTTTGTATAATCTGCTGTGGATATTTTTGGAAGGGTTTTAATACTGACCGCACAGAACTCTGTCCTATCCTTTCCTATTTTAGCTAGTGTGGCCTCTTGTGCTAAATCCTGTTTTTCTGCCTGTGTGTGTCTTTCTTCTCCTACTCACAGCCAATATTTGTGGGGGGCTGCCTATCCTTTGTGGTTCTGCTCTGAGGCAAGATAGTATTCCTATTTCCATCTATAGGGGTATTTAGTCCTCCGGCTGTGACGAGGTGTCTAGGTTTTGTTAGGTACACCCCACGGCTACTTCTAGATGCGGTGTTAAGATCAGGATTTGCGGTCAGTATAGTTACCACCTACTCCAGTGAAAGTTTTCATGCTGCTCCAAGGTCACTGGATCATAACAGTGTGGGCAGCGTGATGACATAGGTCTCAGTCCCCACCATCTTAGAGAAGGGCATTACAGTTATTGGCTTGCTTTCTGCGGCGTCACAGGGGCTACAAAGGGGCGTGCACGTCGGCCACCATCTTACTGCTGCTGATCTGAGTATAGGGAGAGGTTGCTGCCGCTTCGGCAGAAGCAGGGATAGCGTTAGGCAGGGTACATTAACCCCCAAACCACTTGTGCTGTAGCAATTTACACTGTCCAACACCATCTTTTGTTTGCAGGGACAGTGGAGTTTTTTTTGGGTGCATCAGCTCTGTAGCTTAGGCTGCCTTATAAGGCTCCCTGATAGCTGCATTGCTGTTTGTACGCCGCTGTGCAAAACAACTGCTTTTTTCAAAGCACAAATCCTGTTGCTACTTCCTTTCTGCACAGCTATTTTGTTTGTTTGTCCACACTTTTGACTTTTGTGTGCCGCAGTCCTTTTTATTGCTGCCTGCCATACTTTTCTGAGATTACTGTAGGGAGATAGTAATTGTAGTGCAGTCCCTTTTTTTGTTATATCTCTTCAAGCCACTTTCTGCCACAGAAAATATACTCTAATACAGTGGCCCAGATTTATTTACTAGTCTCCCTGAAAAAAAAAAAAAGGGGGCAGATTAAAATTGGCAAATCTGCATCAGTGCCAGTCCTGACTGTGGCATCTGTCTTTCATTTTCTGCCATAGAAAATATACTGTATGACAGTGGGCCTGATTTCTTCAATATTCTCCCAGAAAAAATAAAACAAGTGGGAGATTAAGATTGGAAAATCTGCATCACTGCCAGTCCTGTGTGTGGCATCTGTTTTTCATTTTCTGCCACAGAAAATATACTGTATTACAGTGGGCCTGATTTCTTCACAATTCTCCCAGAAAAAAAAAACAAGTGGTAGATTAAGATTGGCAAATCTGCATTACTGACAGTCCTGTGTGGCATCTGTCTTTCATTTTCTGCCACAGAAAATATACTGTATTACAGTGGGCCTGATTTCTTCACAATTCTCCCAGAAAAAAATAAAATAAGTGGGAGATTAAGATTGGCAAATCTGCATCACTGCCAGTCCTGTGTGCAGGGCCGCCATCAGGGCATTACAGCCGTGACTGGCATATGGGGCCCGGTGAGCAGAGGGGGCCCGCATCGGGCCCCCACTTACCTGCTCACCGGGCCCCTACCAGCAGCCGCAGGCTGAACCGGGCCCTTAGCGGCGGCCGGCGCTACAGCTGTACACTATTGACATGCGGGCCCGCGCCGCACGTCAATAGTTAACAGCCGCAGCGTGCAGGTCGCCGGCGTCTGACGTCATTGTCAGTCGCCGGCGAGTGCACGGTGCAGCTGCGTGGAGAGATCAGGAGCGCGGCAGATAAGCAGAACTTTTTTTTTTTCTATTGAGAGCGGCGATCCGGGGGGGGGGAGGCAGAAGGCTGGACACAGAGGGGGCAGAAGGCCGCTGGACACAGGGGGGCAGTAAAGCTGGACACAGGGGGGGCAGAAGGCTGGACACAGAGGGGGCAGTAAAGCTGGACA
The DNA here is from genome assembly GCF_032444005.1 of Ranitomeya imitator. NCBI lineage: Eukaryota > Metazoa > Chordata > Amphibia > Anura > Dendrobatidae > Ranitomeya > Ranitomeya imitator. Next base: position 373,150,212 of record NC_091283.1, read on the forward strand.
CAGGGGGGCAGAAGGCCGCTGGACACAGGGGGGCAGAAGGCCGCTGGACACAGGGGGGCAGAAGGCCGCTGGACACAGGGGGGCAGTAAAGCTGGACACGGGGGGCAGAAGGCTGGACACAGAGGGGGCAGAAGGCTGGACACAGAGGGGGCAGTAAAGCTGGACACAGGGGGGGCAGAAGGCTGGACACGGGGGGCAGTAAAGCTGGACACAGGGGGGGCAGAAGGCTGGACACAGAGGGGGCAGTAAAGCTGGACACAGGGGGGCAGAAGGCCGCTGGACACAGAGGGGGCAGAAGGCCGCTGGACACAGGGGGGCAGTAAAGCTGGACACAGGGGGGGCAGAAGGCTGGACACAGAGGGGGCAGTAAAGCTGGACACAGAAGGGGCAGTAAAGCTGGACACGGGGGCAGAAGGCCGCTGGACATAGGGGGGCAGTAAAGCTGGACACAGGGGGGGCAGAAGGCTGGACGCAGGGGGGCAGTAAAGCTGGACACAGGGGGGGCAGAAGGCTGGACACAGAGGGGGCAGTAAAGCTGGACACAGGGGGGCAGAAGGCCGCTGGACACAGGGGAGCAGAAGGCCGCTGGACACAGGGGGGCAGAAGGCCGCTGGACACAGGGGGGGCAGAAGGCTGGACACAGAGGGGGCAGTAAAGCTGGACACAGAGGGGGCAGAAGGCCGCTGGACACAAGGGGGCAGTAAAGCTGGACACAGGGGGGGCAGAAGGCTGGACACAGAGGGGGCAGTAAAGCTGGACACACGGGGCAGAAGGCAGCTGGACACAGAGGGGGCAGAAGGCCGCTGGACACAGGGGGGCAGTAAAGCTGGACACAGGGGGGGCAGAAGGCTGGACACAGAGGGGGCAGTAAAGCTGGACACAGAGGGGGCAGAAGGCTGGACACAGAGGGGGCAGTAAAGCTGGACACAGGGGGGGCAGAAGGCTGGACACAGAGGGGGCAGTAAAGCTGGACACAGGGGGGCAGAAGGCCGCTGGACACAGAGGGGGCAGAAGGCCGCTGGACACAGGGGGGCAGTAAAGCTGGACACAGGGGGGGGGCAGAAGGCTGGACACAGAGGGGGCAGTAAAGCTGGACACAGAGGGGGCAGTAAAGCTGGACACGGGAGCAGAAGGCCGCTGGACACAGGGGGGCAGTAAAGCTGGACACAGGGGGGGCAGTAAAGCTGGACACAGGGGGGGCAGAAGGCTGGACACAGAGGGGGCAGTAAAGCTGGACACAGGGGGGCAGAAGGCCGCTGGACACAGGGGGGCAGAAGGCCGCTGGACACAGGGGGGGCAGAAGGCTGGACACAGAGGGGGCAGTAAAGCTGGACACAGAGGGGGCAGTAAAGCTGGACACAGGGGGGACAGTAAAGCTGGACACGGGGGGGGCAGAAAGCTGGACACAGAGGGGGCAGAAAGCTGGACACAGGGGGGGCAGAAAGCTGGACACGGGGGGGCAGAAAGCTGGACACAGGGGGGGCAGAAAGCTGGACACAGGGGGGGGCAGAAAGCTGGACACAGGGGGGGGCAGAAAGCTGGACACGGGGGGGGGCAGAAAGCTGGACACATGGGGGGCAGAAAGCTGGACACATGGGCAGAGTGCTGGACAGAGATGGGGCAGAGTGCTGGACAGAGATGGGGCAGAGTGCTGGACAGAGATGGGGCAGAGTGCTGCACAGAGATGGGGCAGAGTGCTGGACAGAGATGGGGCAGAGTGCTGGACAGAGATGGGGCAGAGTGCTGGACAGGGATGGGGCAGAGTGCTGGACAGAGATGGGGCAGAGTGCTGGACATAAATGGGGCAGGATTGGAAACAGATGGGGCAAGATTGGAGACAGATGGGGCAGGATGGATACGATGGAGACAGATGGGGCAGGATGGGGAGATCATATGGGGCAGAATGGATACTCATGAGGGCAGGATGGGAGAACATATGGCTGGAGCCTGGAATGAGACACACGGGGGCTAGGATGGCGAATATTAGCATAGGGGCTAATTAAGGGATATTATTATTGCAGTGATGTATTTATTTTATTTTTTGAGTATACTGTTTTAAATGGGGGGGCGGTCCTGTTACTGTGTAGAGTGATACTATGTTGCCTTCTTCATGTGGTGTAATGTAGAAGTTGGGAAAATTAAGTAATGTGTTCTACAAGCGGAACTCAAGATAACTGTTTTATTTCCTGCAGAGATGAGTCCTGGCTGGATGAAGTGATGGCGGTCTGTGCTGGATGAAAGATGAAGGACTTCACCTAGAGACGTCACTGGTGAGTCAGTGTTACCTATACACTGACACTATACACTGTATACTATATACAGAGGTCCTGTGTACAATGTCACCAGTGATCACTGTATTACCTATACATTACAGGTCCTTCTCAAAAAATTAGCATATAGTGTTAAATTTCATTATTTACCATAATGTAATGATTACAATTAAACTTTCATATATTATAGATTCATTATCCACCAACTGAAATTTGTCAGGTCTTTTATTGTTTTAATACTGATGATTTTGGCATACAACTCCTGATAACCCAAAAAACCTGTCTCAATAAATTAGCATATCAAGAAAAGGTTCTCTAAACGACCTATTACCCTAATCTTCTGAATCAACTAATTAACTCTAAACACATGCAAAAGATACCTGAGGCTTTTATAAACTCCCTGCCTGGTTCATTACTCAAAACCCCCATCATGGGTAAGACTAGCGACCTGACAGATGTCAAGAAGGCCATCATTGACACCCTCAAGCAAGAGGGTAAGACCCAGAAAGAAATTTCCCAAGTACTTTTTTCTGATGAAAGCAAATTTTGCATGTCATTCGGAAATCAAGGTGCCAGAGTCTGGAGGAAGACTGGGGAGAAGGAAATGCCAAAATGCCTGAAGTCCAGTGTCAAGTACCCACAGTCAGTGATGGTCTGGGGTGCCATGTCAGCTGCTGGTGTTGGTCCACTGTGTTTCATCAAGGGCAGGGTCAATGCAGCTAGCTATCAGGAGATTTTGGAGCACTTCATGCTTCCATCGGCTGAAATGCTTTATGGAGAAGAAGATTTCATTTTTCAGCACGACCTGGCACCTGCTCACAGTGCCAAAACCACTGGTAAATGGTTTACTGACCATGGTATTACTGTGCTCAATTGGCCTGCCAACTCTCCTGACCTGAACCCCATAGAGAATCTGTGGGATATTGTGAAGAGAAAGTTGAGAGACGCAAGACCCAACACTCTGGATGAGCTTAAGGCCGCTATTGAAGCATCCTGGGCCTCCATAACATCTCAGCAGTGTCACAGGCTGATTGCCTCCATGCCACGCCGCATTGAAGCAGTCATTTCTGCCAAAGGATTCCCGACCAAGTATTGAGTGCATAACTGAACATTATTATTTGATGGTTTTTTTGTTTGTTATTAAAAAACACTTTTATTTGATTGGATGGGTGAAATATGCTAATTTATTGAGACAGGTTTTTTGGGTTATCAGGAGTTGTATGCCAAAATCATCAGTATTAAAACAATAAAAGACCTGACAAATTTCAGTTGGTGGATAATGAATCTATAATATATGAAAGTTTAATTGTAATCATTACATTATGGTAAATAATGAAATTTAACACTATATGCTAATTTTTTGAGAAGGACCTGTATATACAGAGCTCCTGTGTATAATGTCACCGGTGATCACTGTATTACCTGTACACAGACACTGCTTACTAATTACAGATCTCCTGTGCATAATGGCACTGATTGTGATAGTATTGTGGGTTTTTTTTTTATTACTGATCAGTATTGTAGTATTCAGTCATTGGTGGTAATATGTGGTCTGGTCATGGTGTAGCGGTATTTGTTCCTTGTATTTTATATTATTCGATCACTGTGGTGGTAATATGTCATCTGGTCATAGTGCTGTGGTATTTGTTCCTTGTATGTAGTATTATAGGTCATTTTAAAAATTGAAAAAAATAAATAAAAATATACCTAAATTATATTGCATATTTTAACAAATATTTAGTAGGTTACAGTAGAGTAGGGCCCGGCCAAAAGTGTCTACCTTGTTGTGGTGGCGGCTTAAAAAATCTTTTGGCCAAAACAAAAGCTGCCGGCTATATGTGTGATCTGGTGATGGGAACTGTTAATGTGTGATAGGTGAGAAGTGGAGATTTTCCAAGAGAGAGCGGTGGGACTGTGGACAGTTTGTGGGGTGGAGCCTGGAGGTGGGGCTGGGGTGGAGCCTGGGCGGAGTTTCAAGGGGGCCCCGAAAATTTTGCCAGTATGGGGCCCCGAAATTTCTAGTGGCAGCCCTGCCTGTGTGTGGCATCTGTCTTTCATTTTCTGCCAAAGAAAATATACTGTATTACAGTGGGCCTGATTTCTTCACAATTCTCCCAGAAAAAATAAAAAGGGGGAGATTTTTATTGGTAGTATGTGCATCTGCGTCAGTTCTGTTAGTGGCATATCTGTCTGCCACTTAAGCTGTGTACTGTTATACAGTGGGCCAGATTTTCCCTGCAGTCTCACCCACCTATAAAGGGAGATATAAATTCACCAAGTTTGAGTACACCTTGTAACTGGTTTTACAGTAACAAATACTGTTTGTTTGGTTACGTTTTTCAAACAATGAGGAAGTCTGGTGGAAGAGGTCGTGGCCGTGGGCGGTCATTGCCAGCTGGTAATGATGGTAGTGGTAGTGGAGCATCAGGTGGTCGTGGGAAAAGCAATATAGCACCTAAGTCTCGAGTTGTTGAGCCAGCGTCATCGTCTGGCTACACAAGGCCTCGAACACTCCCTTTTCTGGGATTAGGAAAACCGCTTTTAAAGCCGGAGCAGCAGGAACAAGTTTTGGCTTTCCTTGCTGACTCTGCCTCTAGCTCTTTCGCCTCCTCTTCGGAAACTGCTAAATGTAAATGCAGCAAGTCAGTGGATGTTCACTGTCAGGGACAAGTCGCTTCCTTGACTTCTTCACCAAGAACAACAGAGAAGGATGCGTCAAGCGACACAACAGGTTACTCCATGGAGCTCTTTACACATACCTTTCCTGGGATAGAAAGGGAAATTGTTAACAGGCCATGCCCATTACCAGATGAATCGGACATGGAGTGCACAGATGCACAGCCACAGCCAGATTACTATGCTGTTCCTTTGATTCAGATCAGAACATTGCTCTCGCAGTGTACTGATCTAGAATCTGACCCTGATGAGACTATGGAGCCCCGTCACGAACGCTATAGCACCGGCTTACACGGTGACACAGAGGAAGTTGCACACGACAAAGAAGAGGAGGTCATAGATGACCCAGTTGTTGACCCCAATTGGCAGCCATTGGGGGAATAGGTTGCAGGCGGCAGTACCTGTGAAGCGGAGGAGGAGCTGCAGCAGGCATCAACATCGCAACAGGTTCCATCTGGCAGGCCCGTATCTGGCCAAAAACGTGTGGCAAAACCGAAACCAGTTATAGGACAGCGTGGCCATCCGTTTAAAGAAACTCAGTGTGCAATGCCTGAAAAGGTATCCGAGAGTAGTCTGGCATTTTTTTAAACAAGGTCCAAATGATCAGCGCAAAGCCATCTGTAAAAAAATGTTCAAGGAGCTTCAGCAGAGGTCAGAATGTTAAAAATCTAAATACAAGTTGCATGCGTAGACATTTAACCACCATGCACTTGCAAGCCTGGACTAACTACCAAACGTCCCTTAACGTTGTAGCACCTTCTCACAATGAAGCTAGTCAGCAACGCTACATCCCTTCCCTCACTGTAAGCCCACCGTTTACCGCACCACTTGCAGTAAATGTGGAGGTTTCGACGCAAGGCCAAAGCAGTCAGGGAATCACCAGGTTCGTGGCAGGAAACACTGTATGTAGGGCACCAGAAGAATACCATCTCCAACCCTCTCTCAGTCTGCCATGTCCACCAGCACCCCCGCTAGTTCCACCATCTGCAGCTCTCCAGTCCAGCTCACCCTACATGAGACTCTCGTTAGGAAAAGGAAGTACTCATCCTCGCATCCGCGTACACAGGGTTTGAATGCCCACATTGCTAGACTAATCTCGTTAGAGATGATGCCCTACCGGTTAGTTGAAAGCGAAGCTTTCAAAGCCCTGATGGACTACGCTGTACCACGCTACGAGCTACCCAGTCGACACTTCTTTTCGAGAAAAGCCATCCCAGCCCTCCAGCAGCATGTAAAAGACCGCATCGTCCACGCACTCAGGCAATTTGTGAGTACAAAGGTGCACCCGACAACAGATGCATAGACCAGTAGGCATGGCCAGGGCCGTTACGTCTCCATCATGGCACACTGGGTTAATGTGGTGGATGCAGGGTCCACAGGGGACAGCAATATTGGGACAGTTCTGCCTAGCCCACGGTCTAGGAAACAGTTGGCTGTAGGCGTTTGCCCCCCCCACCTCCTCCTCTTCCTCCTGCAGAAGCAAGAGCTCGTCCACAGACCACAGTCACACGACCACTCCATCCGCAGCTGCCACTGTTGCACACGAGGTGTCCCATTATGGAACAGCTAGTGGCAAGCGTCAGCAGGCTGTATTGGCAATGAAGTGTTTGGGCGACAACAGACACACCGCGGAAGTTCTGTCCGAGTTCTTGCAGAAAGAAACTCAGTCATGGCTGGGCACTGTTCATCTTGAGGCAGGCAAGGTAGTGAGTGATAACGGAAGGAATTTTATGGCTGCCATAGCCCTTTCACAACTGAAACACATTCCTGCCTGGCTCACACCTTAAACCTGGTGGTGCAGTGCTTCCTGAAATGTTATCTGGGGTTACCCGACCTGCTCCTCAAAGTGCGCAGACTTTGCTCACATATCCGCCGTTCGCCCGTACACTCCAGCCGTATGCAGAACCATCAGCGGTCTTTGAACCTTCCCCAGCATCGCCTAATCATCGATGTTGCAACAAGGTGGAACTCCACACTGCACATGCTTCAGAGACTGTGCGAACAGAGGCATGCTGTTATGTATTTGTGGGAGGATACACATACACAGGCAGGCAGTTGGATGGCAGACATGGAGTTGTCAGGTGTGCATTGGTCGAAGCTACAAGACCTGTGTCAAGTCCTTCAGTGTTTTGAGGAATGCACACGGCTGGTTAGTGCAGACAACGCCATAATAAGCATGAGCATCCCCCTAATGCGTCTGCTGATGCAAAGATTGACACACATAAAGGAGCAGGCGTCTGCAGCCGAGGACGAGGGAAGCCTTTATGACAGTCAGCCATTGTCTGTTCAGGGCAGTCTACAGGACGAGGTGGCGGGCAAAGAGGAGGAGGACGAGGAGGATGATGGGGATGAGTATTTTTTGGATGAGGAAGCTTCTCAGGGGGCAATAGAAACTGGTGGCGTTGCAAGGCCAGGTTCAGGGTTTTTGAGGGAGACAAGTGACGTTGATTTGCCAGAAACTGCCCCTCAACCCAGCACAAGCGCAGATTTGACAACTGGAACATTGGCCCACATGGCGGATTATGCCTTGCGTATCCTCAAAAGGGACCCACGCATTATAAAAATGATGACCGATGATGATTACTGGTTGGCCTGCCTCCTTGATCCTCGCTATAAAGGCAAATTGCAAAATATCATGCCACATGAGAACCTCGAACAAATATTGGCAACCAAACAAGCAAGTCTTGTAGACCGTTTGATTCAGGCATTCCCTGCACACAGCACCGGTGATGGTTCTCACACGAGCTGCAGGGGGCAACAGGGCAGAGGTGTTAGAGGTGCACAAATCAGAAATGGCGTTGGACAGAGGGGTTTTCTGACCAGGTTGTGGAGTGATTTCGCAATGACCGCAGACAGGACAGGTACTGCAGCATCAATTCAAAGTGACAGGAGACAACATTTGTCCAGTATGGTTACTAACTATTTTTCATCCCTTATCCCTCAACCGTCATTCCCATTTGATTACTGGGCATCCAAAATAGACACCTGGCCTGAGTTGGCAGAATATGCATTGCAGGAGCTTGCTTGCCCAGCAGCTAGTGTGCTATCAGAAAGAGTATTCAGTGCTGCTGGTTCAATATTGACCGAAAAAAGGACTTGTCTGGCTACCCAAAATGTTGATGATCTAACCTTCATTAAAATGAACCACTCATGGATTTCTAATTATTTTGCCCCACCTTTCCCGGCTGACACCTAGCTTTCCTATAAAAAGGTCTTGATTGTGGACTTGTCTTACTGACTGTTCCAATCTCTTAATTTGCAGCTGCTGTTTGTCCAGCATACGACATGTTTACACCTCCCTAAATGGGCTAACTCCCCCCACGGGGCCGTGGTCTCGCCACTTGGTGCAAGCACCCGTGAGAGTGCCGTTTGTCTGAAGAGGTGGGTGTGCCCACTTTTGGTCGACAGCACTGCCACTGGGTCCCTCATAGTACAATGAAGTGTCTCTGGCGGTGGTGGCACGCACCCAACGTCAGACACACAGTTGTAACATGAGGGGCCCTGGGCCTGTACCGCCGGCCATAAGAGAGTGCCTCCCCCCCCCCCAGCTCAAACAGTGCTCTACCACTTGCAAAATTATCTCTCACAGCTCCACCAATGTTTAGTCTATGCGCTGAAATCTTTCAATGCCTGGCACTGACAATACCAATTTGTTGACATTTATAATGCTAGTTAAAATAGTCAGGGGCCGTGTCCTATATTTACACCAGTAAATACTTTGCACCAAATTACTATGTCTGAAAGTCAGCAGAGGAGCCCATCCCTGTACCTAAGTATGCCACCCTTTTTTTTTGTTTTGTTGTTTTGCGAGACATTAACATCTATTTATTTTTTGGGAGTACTAACTGTGTCAGACACTCCTTCCAATTGTCCTCCGCGGACCACACCAATGCTGCCTGTGTACCCCTACCACATAATCGAAGCTGCATTGAGCCTAATTTATTTATTTTAGTCCTACTAAGTCTGCGGTCCCTCCTTCCAATTGTCCTCCGCTGACCACACCAATGCTGCCTGTGTACCCCTACCACATAAAGCTGCATTGAGCCTAATTTATTTATTTTAGTCCTACTAAGTCTGTCTGCGGTCCCTCCTTCCAATTGTCCTCCGCTGACCACACCAATGCTGCCTGTGTACCCCTACCACATAAAGCTGCATTGAGCCTAATTTATTTATTTTAGGCCTACTAAGTCTGTCTGTGGTCCCTCCTTCCAATTGTCCTCTGCTGACCACACCAATGCTGCTTGTGTACCCCTGCCACATAATCGAAGCTGCATTGAGCCTAATTTATTTATTTTAGGCCTACTAAGTCTGTCTGTGGTCCCTCCTTCCAATTGTCCTCCGCTGACCACACCAATGCTGCCTGTGTACCCCTACCACATAATCGAAGCTGCATTGAGCCTAATTTATTTATTTTATGCCTACTAAGTCTGTCTGCGGTCCCTCCTTCCAACTGTCCTCCGCTGACCACACCAATGCTGCCTGTGTACACCCCTACCACATAATCGAAGCTGCATTGAGCCTAATTTATTTATTTTAGGCCTACTAAGCCTGTCTGCGGTCCCTCCTTCCAATTGTCCTCCGCTGACCACACCAATGCTGCCTGTGTACCCCTACCACATAATCGAAGCTGCATTGAGCCTAATTTATTTAATTTAGGCCTACTAAGTCTGTCTGCGGTCCCTCCTACCAATTGTCCTCCGGTGACCACACCAATGCTGCCTGTGTACCCATGTAACCTTTTTTAAACCTGCAGCGAGCCAACTTTGTGGTGTAAGGCCTACTAGCAGTGTCTGGCTGCGCCACTCAATACAGCTGTCCTCCTCTTTAAAAAAAAAATGAGCTGCAATTGTCTGGTTTTCAGCCTGTCGGAATTTTAAAACTGCACTGGGGCCACAAGTTTCGTTGAGGTCTACAAACTGTGTCTGCAGCTCCAAGGTGTTCTCCAGGTTGCCTCTCCCTAGCTTCTATCTTCATGCTCTTGTTAAGTAGTTGTTGAAACAACACTGCATTAGGCCTACAAGTTGGGTCTGGGTTGTAGAGACGGTGTCTGCCGCTCCAAGGTGTTCTCCAGGTTGCCTCTCCCTAGCTTCTATCTTCATGCTCTTGTTAAGTAGTTGTTGAAACAACACTGCATTAGGCCTACAAGTTGGGTCTGGGTTGTAGAGACGGTGTCTGCTGCTCCAAGGTGTTCTCCTGGTTGCCTCTCCAAGGTGTTCTCCAGGTTGCCTCTCCATAGCTTCTATCTTCATGCTCTTGTTAAGTAGTTGTTGAAACAACACTGCATTAGGAGTACAAGTTGGGTCTGGGTTGTAGAGACGGTGTCTGCCGCTCCAAGGTGTTCTCCAGTTTGCCTCTCCCTTGCTTCTATCTTCATGCTCTTGTTAAGTAGTTGTTGAAACAACACTGCATTAGGCCTACAAGTTGGGTCTGGGTTGTAGAGATGGTGTCTTGCGCTCCAAGGTGTTCTCCAGGTTGCCTCTCCCTTGCTTCTACCTTCATGCTCTTGTTAAGTAGTTGTTGAAACAACACTGCATTAGGCCTACAAGTTGGGTCTGGGTTGTAGAGACGGTGTCTGCCGCTCCAAGGTGTTCGCCAGGTTGCCTCTCCCTAGCTTCTATCTTCATGCTCTTGTTAAGTAGTTGTTGAAACAACACTGCATTAGGCCTACAAGTTGGGTCTGGGTTGTAGAGACGGTGTCTGCCGCTCCAAGGTGTTCTCCAGGTTGCCTCTCCATAGCTTCTATCTTCATGCTCTTCTTAAGTAGTTGTTGAAACAACACTGCATTAGGCCTACAAGTTGGGTCTGGGTTGTAGAGACGGTGTCTGCTGCTCCAAGGTGTTCTCCAGGTTGCCTCACCATAGCTTCTATCTTCATGCTCTTGTTAAGTAATTGTTGAAACAACACTGTATTAGGCCTACAAGTTGGGTCTGGGTTGTAGAGATGGTGTCTGCCGCTCCAAGGTGTTCTCCAGGTTGCCTCTCCATAGCTTCTATCTTCATGCTCTTGTTAAGTAGTTGTTGAAACAACACTGCATTAGGCCTACAAGTTGGGTCTGGGTTCTACAAACGGTGTCTTCCGCTCCAAGGTGTTCTCCAGGTTGCCTTTCCCTAGCTTCTATCTTCAGGCTCTCGTTAAATTGCTTTTAATATAAAACTGCATTTGGCCTACTTGTTTTGTTGGCCCTACTAACGGTGTCTGCCGCTCCTTGCTGTTCTGCTCCACTGAACAAACCAGTGCCGCCTGTTTACTTCTGTTACCAATTTTGAACTGCATTTAGCCTACTTACTGATTTGGGCCTACTCACTGTGTCAGCCTCTCATTACAGTTGTACTCCACTGAACAAAGCAATGCCCCCTGGTTTGTCATGTTATCAATTTTGAACTGCATTTAGCCCACTTTATTATTTGGGCCTATATCTGTGTTTCCTCCTCATCCTGCCAATTGCCCAGCCAGTGATAGATGAGTCTGCTGGTACATTGACCCAGAACGCTACATTCCCCATGCACGCTACACAGCCAGAATGTGACCCTGCTGAAAGTCAGGTTCCCCTTCCGCATACTATACCACCTTACACAGGGACAAAGAGTAAGGTGCAGATGAAAGTGCAGGTTCCTTCATCAGGTGGGGGGGAATACTCGTTGGCGACGTCACTGGCACAGGGCCCCTCATAGTACGCAAAAGTGTCGCTGCCGGTGGGAGGCGCCCCCGCCGTGCAAACACACCGCTGTACTTTGAGGGTCCCTGTGCCAATGCCAACGAGTGGGCCCCCCTGCTTGCTCAGGATCACAGCACTTGCAAAGTTGAAATACTTACCTCTCCCTGCTCCACTGCCGTGATGTGGTCCACATTTTCTGGGCCCACTAAATACTTGAACCAACCCTACCCCCCTCAACTTTAGCTAAATGACCCCCAATTTCCAATGCCCAACTATTATTATAAAGTAAATTAAGATTGGCAAGCTTCAGTAACAAGAATGGATGTTTTTGCCATTAAAATGGGCACTGTAGGTGTTTTCCTGGCCCCAACTCACTGCCGACTATGCTTCCCCATTGACTTGCATTGGGTTTCGTGTTTCGGTCAATCACCGACTTTTCGAGAAAATCGGCCGATTTCACTCGACTCGACTTTTGAGATAGTCGGGTTTCGCAAAACCCGACTCGACCCAAAAAAAGGAAAAGTCGCTCAACCCTACTAATGACACTCGGCACCTGCTCGCAGCACAGCAGGAGCCGAGTGTCATGCATCTGTGCTCCGATTCTCTCGCACATGGAGGATCGGAGCACAGCGGCGGAGGAGGCGGAGAAATTAATTTCTCCGTCTCCTCCATTGCTGGGGTCCGCTGATAACGCCCAGCACTCGGATGATATCCGAGTGGTGTGCACTGTCTCACTCGCACCCATAGGCTTATATGGGTGCGAGTGAGCCGATAGTTTTCTCGCAAGTTGCAATTGTCTCGGACCGAGTAAAACGACCGACAAAAAGTCGGCTGCTGGGAGCTGCCCCATAGCTTACCATTGGTCTGAGTGCAATGCGATTTTTTATCGCATTGCACTTGTCCGTTTAAGACACCGGCCTAAAGATGACTGCCTGAAGAGAACATGCAAATTTCCACAGTCATTGATGATATGGGGCTGCATGTCAGGTAAAGGCACTGGGGAGATGGCTGTCATTACATCTTCAATAAATGCACAAGTTTATGTTGATATTTTGGACACTTTTTTTATCCCATCAATTAAAAGGATGTTTTGGGATGATGAAATCATTTTTCAAGATGATAATGCATCCTGCCATAGAGCAAAAACTGTGCAAAATTCCTTGAAAAAAAGACACATAAGGTCAATGTCATGGCCTGCAAATAGTCAGGATCTCAATCCAATTGAAAATCTTTGGTGGAAGTTGAAGAAAATGGTCCATGACAAGGCTCCAACCTGCAAAGCTGATATGACAACAGCAGTCAGAGAAAGTTGGAGCCAGATTGATGAAGAGTATTATCTGACACTCATTAAGTCCATGCCTCAGAGACTGCAAGATGTTATAAAAGCCAGAGGTGGTGCAACAAAATACTAGTGATATGATGGAGTGCTTTTTTGTTTGTTTTTCATGATTCCATAATTTTTTCCTCAGAATTGAGTGATTCCATAATTTTTTCCCCTATGCTTGGTTACAAAAAGTTACCATTACTGACTACCACATTTTTTGTTCTTGATTTTTTTTAGTGTTTCTTAAAGCCAGAAAGTTGCCATTTGAAATGACTTTAGTTTTGTGCCTTGTCTGTGATCTGCTTTTTTTCTACAAAATTAAACAACTGAATGAACATCCTCCAAGGCCAGTGATTCCATAATTTTTGCCAGGGGTTGTATTATCCACGATACTCTGTCTAGGTTGGACACTATTTGTATGGCGGCTGGGGTCAATAGGACTTATTTTATCAGGCACCAGGTGGTTTATTTGGTAGTGCATTGTAATTTGATACAATATAGGGTTGGCAGGATGCATGGGTGCTATACTATACCTGAATAGGATATTTATTGTTGTATTTCCCATGTCCTTGCACTAAAACCTGTGTGATCCTATAATCTATGGTGATTGATGGTATATACTGGGTCAGCTGGCAGTATATTGAATAGTGTTTTGATATTTAGTTAATGAGATGTACATTTATTTGCCTGTATCTGACCAGATAATACCGTGTAATCTTTATATGCGTGCACTACCATGTATGTGTTTTCCTGTCCGTTTGGGGTGACCATGCTTGGGCTACGTAGCCATTATGGCTTTTAAATGTTTTTAATTGTGTGTGTGAATAATGTAAGAAGCGGAGCCGTGTGTTCAACATGTACAGAGCTGGATGAGGTGAAGTTTGGGGTCAAGAAGGAATTACAGTGTGGATGTAGCAGAGCTGTGTGTGTATGACATGTATGGAGCAGAGCCATGTGGGTACGATTTGTATGGATCAGAGTGTGTGTCCAATGTGTGCGGAGCGGAGCTGCGTGTGTACAACATGTACTGAGCAAAGCCTCTTGTGTACGATGTGTATGGAGTGGAGCCGCCTGTGTACGATGTGTACGGAGTGGAGCCGCCTGTGTACGAGGTGTACGGAGCGGAGCCGGGTGTGTACGTGGTGTACCGAGCGGAGCCTCTTGTGTACGATGTGTATAGAGCGGAACCGCATGTGTATGACATATACAGAGCGGAGCCCCATGTATGTGATGTGTACGTGGCGGAGCCGCATGTGTTCGAAGTGAGCAGAGCCCCGTGAGTGCAGAATGGAACAAAGCCATGTGTGTACGTAGCGGAGCCACGTATGTATGACATGTACTCAGTGAGAAAAAGAATATAATCTTGCAGTTATAATACCTTTTAATGGCTAACAAAAATGAAATTATGTTACAAAGCAAGCTTTCAACACATCTGTGACGACACAGTATTTCTTCTTAACCCCTTCATGACCCAGACTACTTTGACCTTAATGACCTGGCCATTTTTTCCAATTCTGACCAGTGTCCCTTTATGAGGTAATAACTCAGGAACGCTTCAACGGATCCTGGTGATTCTGATATTATTTTTTCGTGACATATTGGGCTTCATGATATTGGTAAATTTAGGTTGATCATTTTTGCGTTTATTTGTGAAAAAAATGGAAATCAGCTATTTCTCTTTTTACAACAAAATTTACAAAACCATATTTTTAGGGACCACCTCACATTTGAAGTCAGTTTGAGGGGTCTATATGGCTGAAAATACTTAAATGTGACACCATTGTAAAAACTTAACCCCTCAAGGTGCTCAAAACCACATCCAAGAAGTCTATTAACCCTTCAGGTGTCTCACAGCAGCAGAAGCAAGATGGAAGGAAAAAATGAACATTTAACTTTTTAGTCACAAAAATGATCTTTCAGCAACAATTTTTTTATTTTCCCAAGGGTAAAAGGAGAAACTGGACCCCGAAAGTTATTATACAATTTGTTCTGAGTACGCCGATACACCATATGTGGGGGTGAACCACTGTTTGGGCACACGGCAAGGCTCGGAAGGGAAGAAGCGCCATTGGACTTTTGAATGAAAAATTAGTTCCAATCGTGAGCGGACACCATGTCGCGTTTGGAGAGCCCCTGTGTGCCTAAACATTGGATCTCCCCAACAAGTGACCCCATTATGGATACTAGACCCCCCAAGGAACTTATCTAGATGCATAGTGAGAACTTTGAACCCCCAGGTGCTTCACAAATTGATCCGTAAAAATAAAAAAGTGCTTTTTTTCACAAAAAAATTATTTTAGCCTCAATTTTTTCATTTTCACATGGGCAACAGGATAAAATGGATCCTAAAATTTGTTTGGGCACACGGCAAGGCTCGGAAGGGAAGGAGTGCCATTTGACTTTTTGAATGACAAATTAGCTCCAATCATTAGCGGACACCATGTCGCGTTTGGAGAGCCCCTGTGTGCCTAAACATTTGGAGCTCCCCCACAAGTGACCCCATTTTGGAAACTAAACCTCCGAAGGAACTATCTAGATGTGCAAAGAGCACTTTGAACCCCCAAGTGCTTTACAGAAGTTTATAACGCAGAGCTGTGAAAATAAAAAATCATTTTTCTTTCCTCAAAAATTATTTATTAGCAAGCAATTTTTTATTTTCACAAGGGTAACAGGAGAAATTGGACCCCAATAGTTGCTGTCCAGTTTGTCCTGAGTACGCTGATACCCCATATGTTGGGGTAAACCACTGTTTGGGCACACGTCAGGGCTCGTAAGGGAAGTAGTGACGTTTTGAAATGCAGACTTTGATGGAATGGTCTGCGAGCGTCACGTCGCGTTTGCAGAGCTCCTGATGTGCCTAAACAGTAGAAACCCCTCACAAGTGACCCCATTTTGGAAACTAGACCTCCCAAGGAACTAGTCTAGATGTGTGGTAAGCACTTTGAACCCCAAGTGCTTCACAAAAGTTTATAACGCAAAGCCGTGAAAATAAAAAATCATTTTTCTTTCCTCAAAAATTATTTTTTAGCCTGCAATTTTTTTTCACAAGGGTAACAGGAGAAATTGGACCCCAAAAGTTGTTGTCCAGTTTGTCCTGAGTACGATGATACACCATATGTGGGGGTGACCACAGTTTGGGCACACGTCGGGGCTCGGAAGGGAAGTAGTGACGTTTTGATATGCAGACTTTGATGGAATGGTCTGCGGGCATCATGTTACGTTTGCAGAGCCCCTGATGTGCCTAAACAGTAGAAACCCCCCACAAGTGACCCCATTTTGGAAACTAGACCCCCCAAGGAACTTATCTAGATGTGTGGTGAGCACTTTGAACCCCCAAGTGCTTCACAGAAATTTGTAACGCAGAGCCGTGAAAATAAAAAATCATTATTTTCCCACAAAAATAAGTTTTTAGCCCCCATTTTTTTATTTTCCCAAGGGTAACAGGAGAATTTAGACCCCCAAAGTTGTTGTGCAATTTTCCTGAGAACGCTTATGCCCCATATGTTTGGGCAAACCACTGTTTGGGTGCATGTATAGGAAAAATCAGCCGCACTCAAATGGTTGAAAGTTCAGCAAACTGTGTAGTTTCTTTATTAACATATACAATAAACATCACCAGGTGCTTTTTTAGGAGGTAAATGGATGGCGGACTATTCAATTCGGGTAACGTTTCGACCCCAGCGGGCCTTTATCAAAACCTCACTTATGCCAAAGAGGTAGAGGAGAGGAGAAAGAGCCGAGTTCCGATAGGGCAGCTCCGGTGGAGTTGTGTGGAAGCGTGTCCGCCTGGTGGGTGATCATGTCGGGGCTCGGAAGGGAAGGAGCACCATTTGACTTTTTGAACGCAAGATTGGCTGGAATCAATGGTGGCGCCATGTCGCGTTTGGAGACCCTTGATGTGCCTAAACAGTTGAAACCCCTCAATTCTAACTCCAACACTAACCCCAACACACCTCTAACCCTAATACCAACTCTAGCCATAACCCTAATCACAACCCTAACCCCAACACACCCCTAACCACAACCCTAACCCCAACACACCCCTAACCCTAATCCCAACCCTAACCACAACCCTACCCCCAACACACCCCTAACCCTAATCACAAGCCTAACCCTAACCCCAACACACCCCTAACCCTAATCTTAACCCTATTTCCAACTCTAATTCCAACCCTAACCCTAAGGCTATGTGCCCACGTTGCGGATTCGTATGAGGATTTTTCCGAACCGTTTTTAAAAATCCGCAGGTAAAATGCACTGCGCTTTACCTGTGGATTTACCGTGGATTTCCAGTGTTTTTTGTGCTGATTTCACCTGTGGATTCCTATTGAGTAACAGGTGTAAAACGCTGTGGAATCCGCACAAAGAATTGACATGCTGCGGAAAATACAATGCAGCGTTTCCGCACTGTATTTTCCGCACCATGGGCACAGCGGATTTGGCTTACCATAGGTTTACATGGTACTGTAAACTGTTATGATCTGGTGGTTTAGGAACAACATGAGACAAGCTCTGAAGGAGGTGGTATCTGTACTGACCGCAGACCCTGAACCTAGCAGCGCAACTAGAAATAGCCGTGGGGGGTACCTGACGCTCCCTAGACCCCTCGGCACAGCCTAAGATCTAACTTCCCCTAAAGATGGAAACAGGAAACCTATCTTGCCTCAGAGAAAATCCCCAAAGGAAAGATAGCCCCCCACAAATATTGACGGTGACTCCCCCTGACGAAGGCACAGCGCCGAAACGCACGTAGGGGCTGTGGCACCATCTCCTGAGCTCCGGTAAGATCCTGTCACATCATTTTTGATTATGGCTGTTGTTAGTATAGGTGTTTGTTTTTCCTGCTACCTACCGGATTTCTAGTATATAACCACTTTGATATTGCCATTTGGCTACATAATGTGGAATTTGGCTGTACATGTGTGGCGGGCTGTTGGGATCCCTATTTTAGGAGTTCCGCCCTATACAACAACATTCAGATTACTATGGGTTACTGGGTCTTGCGGGACTTGCCGCTCAGTAGTGGTGCCACTTATGTTTTTTCTGGCTCATCCACCTAAGGGTATTATTTTTATATCTGTGTAATTTTAATTCTATTCTAATAAAGATTGTTATTTGATGTTTCAAATACGCGTTTGTCTATATATGATTCTATCTAATTTTGCGTAGGAACGGTGGCATACTAGAGATTGGTATCAACATTGTGGGATAATATAACTTATCATTATAGTATTATCTTTATCCAATCGTGGGACTATTTTTTTGATTTTCAGCCAGGTTAAATAGCAGAGCCAGGATAGACGATTAGTGAAAGCAGCTGCAAAGCTAAACCCAAGGAGCAGCAGTTCCACTCAAAACCACCAGAGGGAGCCCAAGGGCAGAACTCACAAAAGTGCCATTTACAACCACCGGAGGGAGCCCAAGAACGGAATTCGCAACAGTACCCCCCCTTGAGGAGGGGTCACCGAACCCTCACCAGAGCCCCCAGGCCGATCAGGATGAGCCAAGTGAAAAGCACGAACCAAATCGGTAGCATGGACATCGGAGGCAACAACCCAAGAATTATCCTCCTGGCCATAACCCTTCCACTTGACAAGATACTGGAGCCTCCGCCTCGAAAAACGAGAATCCAAAATCTTCTCAACCTCATATTCCAACTCTCCCTCAACCAACACCGGGGCAGGAGGGTCAACCGAGGGAACAACGGGCTCCACATATCTCCGCAACAAAGATTTATGGAAAACATTATGAATGGCAAAAGAGGCTGGAAGAGCCAAATGAAAAGAGACCGGATTAATAATTTCAGAAATTTTATAAGGACCAATAAACCGAGGCTTAAACTTAGGAGAAGAAACCTTCATAGGAACATGACGAGAAGACAACCAAACCAAATCCCCCACACGAAGCCGGGGACCAACACGCCGACGGCGGTTAGCAAAACGTTGAGCCCTTTCCTGAGAAAAAGTCAAATTGTCCACTACATGAGTCCAGATCTGCTGCAGCCTGTCCACCACAGAATCAACACCAGGACAATCAGAAGGCTCAACCTGCCCAGAAGAAAAACGAGGATGAAAACCAAAATTACAAAAGAAAGGTGAAACCAAAGTAGCCGAACTAGCCCGATTATTAAGGTGAAACTCGGCCAACGGCAAGAAAGACACCCAATCATCCTGATCAGCAGACACAAAGCATCTCAAATAGGTCTCCAAGGTCTGATTAGTTCGCTCAGTTTGGCCATTAGAGGATGAAATGCCGAAGAAAAAGACAAATCAATGCCCATCCTAGCACAAAAGGCCCGCCAAAATCTAGAGACAAACTGAGAACCTCTGTCAGACACAATATTCTCCGGAATGCCATGCAAACGAACCACATGCTGAAAAAAACAATGGAACCAGATCTGAGGAGGAAGGCAACTTAGGCAAAGGTACCAAATGGACCATTTTAGAGAACCGGTCACAAACAACCCAGATAACAGACATCTTCTGGGAAACAGGAAGATCCGAAATAAAATCCATGGAAATATGCGTCCAGGGCCTCTCAGGGACCGGCAAAGGCAAAAGCAACTCACTAGCGCGGGAACAGCAAGGCTTGGCCCGGGCGCAAGTCCCACAGGACTGCACAAAAGCACGCACATCGCGAGACAAGGAAGGCCACCAAAAGGACCTAGCAACCACATCTCTGGTACCAAAAATCCCAGGATGACCAGCCAACACTGAACAATGAACCTCAGAAATTACCTTACTTGTCCATCTATCAGGAACAAACAGCTTCCCCACTAGACAGCGGTCAGGCCTATCAGCCTGAAATTCCTGAAGCACCCGGCGCAAATCAGGGGAGATAGCAGAAAGAATCACCCCCTCCTTAAGAATGCCAACCGGCTCAAGGACTCCAGAAGAATCAGGCGAAAAACTCCTAGAGAGGGCATCAGCCTTAACATTCTTAGATCCCGGAAGATACGAGACCACAAAATCAAAACGGGAGAAAAACAGGGACCATCGAGCCTGTCTAGGATTCAGCCGCTTGGCCGACTCGAGGTAAATCAGATTCTTATGATCAGTCAGGACCACAACACGGTGTTTAGCTCCCTCAAGCCAATGTCGCCACTCCTCAAACGCCCACTTCATAGCCAACAACTCCCGATTGCCGACATCATAATTGCGTTCCGCAGGCGAAAACTTTCTGGAAAAAAAAGCACACGGTTTCATCAAAGAACCATCAGTCTCTGAGACAAGACGGCCCCTGCCCCAATCTCAGAAGCGTCGACCTCAACCTGAAAAGGAAGAGAAACATCCGGTTGACGCAACCCAGGGGCAGAAGTAAATCGGCGTTTAAGCTCCTGAAAGGCCTCAACAGCCTCAGAGGACCAATTCGTCACATCAGCGCCTTTCTTCGTCAAATCAGTAAGGGGCTTAACCACACTGGAAAAGTTGGCAATGAAACGGCGATAGAAATTAGCAAAGCCCAAAAATTTTTGAAGACCCTTCACAGATGTGGGCTGGATCCAGTCATGAATAGCTTGGACCTTAACAGGATCCATTTCCATATATGAGGGAGAAAAAACAAAACCCAAAAAAAGAGACCTTCTGAACTCCGAATAGGCACTTAGACCCCTTCACAAATAAAGCATTATCACGAAGGATCTGGAACACCATCCTGACCTGCTTCACATGAGACTCCCAATCATTGGAAAAAATCAAAATATCATCCAAATATACGACCATGAATTTATCAAGATAATTGCGGAAAATATCATGCATGAAAGACTGGAACACAGATGGAGCATTAGAGAGCCCAAATGGCATCACAAGGTATTCAAAATGGCCTTCGGGCGTATTAAATGCAGTTTTCCATTCGTCACCCTGTTTAATACGAACAAGATTATATGCCCCTCGGAGGTCAATCTTAGTAAACCAACTAGCCCCCTTAATCTGAGCAAACAAATCAGTAAGCAAAGGCAAGGGGTATTGGAATTTGACCGTGATCTTATTAAGAAGACGATAATCAATACAGGGTCTCAAGGAGCCATTCTTCTTAGCAACAAAAAAGAAACCCGCTCCCAATGGTGACGAAGAGGGCCGAATATGCCCTTTCTCCAAAGATTCCTTAACATAGCTCCGCATGGCGGCATGCTCTGGCACAGACAGATTGAAAAGTCAGCCTTTAGAGAACTTACAACCAGGAATCAAGTTAATAGCACAATCACAGTCCCTATGTGGAGGAAGGGAACTGGACTTGGGCTCATCAAATACATCCTGGAAATCCGACAAAAACTCAGGGACCTCAGAAGAGGGGGAAGAGGAAATTGACATCAAAGGAACGTCACTATGTACCCCTTGACAACCCCAACTAGTCACAGACATAGTTTTCCAATCTAGCACCGGATTATGTTCCTGTAACCATGGAAATCCCAGCACAACAACATCATGCAGGTTATGCAACACCAGAAAACGGCAATCTTCCTGATGTGCAGGAGCCATGTACATAGTCATCTGTGTCCAGTACTGAGGTTTATCCTTGGCCAAGGGTGTAGCATCAATGCCCCTCAAAGGAATAGGGCTCTGCAAAGGCTGCAAGCAAAAACCACAGCGCCTGGCGAATTCTAAGTCCATTAAGTTCAGGGCAGCACCTGAATCCACAAATGCCATGACAGAAAAGGACGACAATGAGCAAATCAGGGTCACAGATAAGAGAAATTTAGGCTGTATAGTACTAATGGTAACAGACCTAGCGACTCTCTTAGTACGCTTAGGGCAATCAGAGATAACATGAGCCGAATCACCACAGTAAAAACAAAGCCTATTCTGACGTCTGAATTCCTGCCGTTCTATTCTAGTCAAAATCCTATCACATTGCATAGGTTCAGGACTATTTTCAGAGGATACTGCCATATGGTGCACAGCTTTGCGCTCGTGCAGACGCCGATCAATCTGAGTGGCTAGAGACATAGATTTGTTCAAACCGGCAGGCATAGGAAAGCCCACCATAACATCTTTAAGGGTTTCAGAAAGACCTTTTCTGAAAATAGCAGCCAGAGCCTCTTCATTCCATTTAGTGAGCACAGACCATTTTCTAAATTTCTGGCAGTATAACTCTGCCGCTTCCTGACCTTGACACAGGGCCAACAGTGTTTTCTCAGCATGCTCTACAGAGTTAGGTTCGTCATACAATAATCCGAGCGCTTGAAAAAATGCGTCTACATTCGATAATGCCGGATCCCCTGTTTCAAGAGAAAAAGCCCAGTCTTGCGGATCACCACGCAGCAAGGATATGATGATTTTCACCTGCTGAATGGGATCACCTGAAGAACGGGGTTTCAAAGCAAAAAACAATTTGCAGTTATTTTTAAAGTTCAAAAACTTGGATCTGTCCCCAAAGAACAAATCCGGAGTAGGAATTCTGGGCTCTAAAGCCGGAGTCTGGACAACATAGTCCTGGATATTCTGTACTCTTGCAGCAAGTTGATCCACACGAGAAAACAAACCCTGAACATCCATGCCAAAACATATATCCTGAACCACCCAGATTATTCTGACTCATGGATATGTAGAACGTAGTGGTGCCTGGATAGACCCTTCTTTTTAGGCGCTTCTGTATTCACCTGTACTCACGTTCATACCGATTAATCAGACAGCTTAACTCAGCCACGATCTCATGTAAGAAGACTCCAGGAAAAGAGGGTTGCTTTAACTGAAATTCTTGTATTATGATGAAAGTAGCAGGTAAAAAGGAATATTCAACAGAGGACATGTAGTAGGATGCATACAGATGGAGGAATGATGACAAAATGGAGAATAAGGGCGGGAACAAACATACATCACAGGACTACAGTGAGAGAGTTGGGCCAAAATATAGGGAAAGGCAAACTTCTGCCTAGAAAGAAGGATTGAACACAAGCAATGCAAACATTGAATGATTTCCTAAGTCGTGAGACATGACACTCCCCGTCTGAAATCCTTGGATTTCACGATGTCCGTAATTCTTCGAAGTCATTCGAACCTGAAAAAACAAGAGGAAAGAAAACATGCATGCAATAATAAACATCAAAGATTTTAAAGTCCAAACTCGTTGTTGTCGACCCGTAGATCAAACCGAAAGATAAGTCCAAATATATTAAACCCATCTTCAGATTGGGGAAGCCGCAAACATGCCAACTCTTCCACCAACCCAGAATCCAATGGGAATGTTAACAGTTCAATCCAATGGAAAATGTCAATATTCAATAAACTGGGAGACGAGGAGGAATGCTCCCCGCCGTGAGCAACGTCCAGTAGCATGTTCAGTTCATGTGATGTCCTCCTTTCGTAGAAGCAGCACGAGTTCAGTGACCGGGCGGAAGAAGGTTCGGGTAGAGCCCCCCTTTTGTCACCTTAACTTCTACCTTACGAGTCTTTCCGTCCTCACTGGGTAGGACCTTGGCGATAAGTCCCATTGGCCAGTCATTACGATGAGCCTCTTTGTCCTTTAAGAGAACAAGGTCTCCTTCTTGGAGATTGGGACTGGGCGTCTGCCATTTGTGACGGTTTTGAAGCAAGTGCAAATATTCGGTCTTCCAGCGATGCCAAAACACGTTAGCCAGATGTTGTACTTGCCTCCACTGACGTTTGTAAATGTCCTTGTTATCGAAATTCCCAGGCGGAACTGTAGCAGCTCCAGTCTTCTGTGTAAGAAGTGTAGCCAGAGTAAGGATCGTTGGAGCATCGGGGTCGGATGATACTGGAACCAAAGGTCTAGCATTTATTATGGCTGACACTTGGAAAGTGAAGGTGTCCCGTTTGATATCCCACAGTAGACCAAGGCTGCGCTGTGTTGCAGGAACATCAGAACCCAAGTCGAGGTCTTTTAGGTTTGTGGCATGGTCTTCAGATGGAAATGCGTTCATTACCTCTTGACTGTTAGAGATAATCTTGTGGAGTCTGAGGTTTGATGTGGATAGCATTTCCTGTGTCCTGGAGAGTAGGTCGATTGCATCTTCACTTGTGGGCAAGGACTTGAGCCCATCGTCCACGTAGAAGTTCTTCTCTACAAATTGCCGAGCATCGGATCCGTACTCTCTCTCACCTTCCTGGGCTGTCCGTCTCAGACCATAGATCGCCACAGCAGGTGAGGGACTATTGCCGAAGACATGGACCTTCATCCGGTAGTCTATGACCTGATTGTTGACATTGTTGTCTTTGTGCCATAGGAACCTAAGATAGTTTCTGTTGTCTTCTTTCACGATGAAGCAATGAAACATCTGCTGAATGTCGGCCATTATGGCGACAGGTTCTTGTCTGAAGCAGATCAATACTCCAAGGAGGCTGTTGTTCAGGTTGGGCCCAGTTAGGAGCAGGTTATTGAGAGAGAGGCCTTCAAACTGAGCACTGGAGTCAAACACCACTCTGATCTGATTAGGCTTGCGAGGGTGATAGACACCAAAGGATGGAAGATACCAACATTCTTCTCCCTCCCTCAGTGGTGGCGCAGGTTCGGCATGATCTCTGTCAAAGATGTTCTGCATAAAGTCAATGAAATGCTTCTCCATCTCTGGTTTCCTCTTTAGGGTACGCTTTAAGGATGAGAACCTTGCAGTAGCTTGTTGCAGGTTGTTCGGCAACCTCACTCTTGGGAAACGAAAGGGTAAAGGAGCTACCCAACTGTTGGAGTCATCTTGAGCAAATTCTTTATCCATAACCTTTATGAATTCTTTATCTTCCCTTGTGGGTGCCAACTTGTTGTCACTACTTGTAGAGTCGAACACTGATGACCCGAGGTTTTCATCCCTGGGCTGGTGCGTGTTCATGTTGTTGAAGGATTCCTGTTGCCACTTGGTGTTGCTCACTTTCTCTTTCACGCAGTAGTGATGTGGGCATGGTTGGAAATGGGTGCTGCGACCATTTGACAAGATGTGTGTTTTGTAAGAGGAGATGTTGTTAGGTCTCTTCATCTTATGTATGCAAACATTGCCTACGATTACCCAGCCTAGATCTAAGCGTTGGGCAAATGGTGCATCGTGTGGTCCGTTAATTTGTTGACGTACCTTGTACAGCCGGAGAATGTCTCTGCCCAGCAGAATCAGGATATCTGCTTTGTTGTTGAGGGCTGGTATCTTGTTTGCTATCCTCTTGAGATGTTGATGATGAAGAGCAGCCTCTGGCGTTGGGATCTCTTCTCGATTGGATGGAATCTGGTTGCACTCGACCAGTGTAGGTAACGGTATCTCGACGGTGTTCTCGAGAGATGTCGCTGTAAGGCCACTGGCCCTTCTCCCAGAAACCTCTGTAACACCACTGCAGGTACCTAAGGTGTAAGGGTAAGCATTCCCCTTTAAGTTAAACATATCAAAGAGTTCTGACCTTGCAAGTGATCGGTTGCTCTGATCATCCAGAAGGACATACACCTTCACGGCTTTCTCTGGGTGACCGTTGGGATACACGTTCACCAGGCAAATCTTCGCACAGGACTTGTCCCAGAGGTCTTCTCCGCAGACTTCTGTGCATGAAGAAGATATTGTGGTATGGCTTGCAGTTTGAGCTGCGTCCTCCCCGCCATGGCTCATGGTGAGGGAAGGAGTAAGTGTAGAGTCAGGACGGAATGGGTGGAGTGCTTGTACGTGGTCCTCACTGTCACACTCCATGCACTTAATTGTAGTTTTACAGTCCTTAGCAAGGTGTTCAGTAGAAGCACAACATCTGTAGCATACCCCGAACTTCTTTAGAAGCTCCTTGCGTTCTTGGAGCGGTTTCTTCCTGAAGCCGATGCACTTTTTTAAGGGATGTGGCTTCTTGTGGATGGGACATTCACGATTTGGGTTCTCTATCTTTTCACCCTTGTTGCTCTTGCCTGGGGCTGATGTTGGTGAGGGAAGAATATCCGTCTTCTTCACTGACACTGGACCCCTGCGGTTTCTGTCATTCGAGCGTGCGCTGACGTACTTAGAAGGAGGTGAAGCTGGGCCACTGGATTCTTCATAGGAAAAGCTTGGGTCGTTCTTACGCTCTGCCACGTCTTTTATAAACTCACAGAATTAGGAGAATGGAGGAAATGACACTTGATGGTCTTTCTTGTATTTTGACCCTAGTGTAGTCCACTTTTCTTGTACATTGTACGGTAGCTTGGAGATAATGGGATTTACTCCACGAGCAGTGTCCAGGTAGCTGAGGCCAGGTAGGTGGGTGTCTGCCTTGGCCAGCTGGAGCTCTGACAGCAAGTCACTGAGCTCTAGGAACTTTGAACTGTCTTTGCTTGATATCTTTGGAAAACTCTGTAATCGCTTGAACAGTGCATCCTCTATGGCTTCTGGACTGCCAAAGTTTTTCTCTAGTCTTTCCCATGCAGCCATGAGACCAGCCATTGGATTACTGATATGTACAGACCTGAGTCTCTTGACACGCTCTGTGGATTTTGGTCCTAGCCATCTGATTAGCAGGTCCAGCTCTTCGGTAGCAGTGATGCCGAGGTCACTAGTTACGGTTCTAAAGGCATTTTTCCAACCTCTGTAATTTTCAGGTTGGTCGTCAAACCTTGTGAGACCGGTTTTAGTAAGTTCGCGGCGAATCATGTACCTTGCGAAGTCGGACATGTCTGTTCTTTCTGACTTAGGATGCACAAATGTAGCCTGAGCAGTGTTGTACATAGGGGTGGAGACGTCCTGGCCTTGAAACGTGGGTAAGTATGGAGTGGCATATGCATTTAGTCCAGCAACCGGTTTGGTGGGTATAGTCTCTGCTACATGCGGATCTGGCACTGCGCGGTTGTCGAGAGTATAATGACCTGCCGGCATATTGGGTTGCGTGTAGATAATAGCCTGTGGAGTTTGGTGAGATGCGGGGTCTTGGCGCATACTGGAATACGACGGAAGTTCAAGTTTGGGAGCATTGTACTGACCTTGAATGCAGGGTTCTGTAAGTGGATCGGCATCCTGGTGCCCTGGAGAAGCATGAACGCCACCAGGAGTGTTAGTAATGATCTGCGGTTCGCCATTTTGGCTTAGCACGTAGTCTCTTGTGCGTTCAATAGGGTCTTCTGCCTCCACTTCAAACAAACTGATGCTGTCTCTTTGACTCCCACTGATAGCTCGCTCCAGGATCCTTAACTCTGCCATGGCTGTCGCGTGCTCGCATTCCTTCTCCAGAGCTTCCTTGCGTGCTGCATCCGCATCCATTTTTGCTCTCTTTTGTGCTGTGGCTGCATCCATTTCTGCTCTCTTTTGTGCTGTGGCTGCATCCATTTCTGCTCTCCTTTGCGCAAAGGCAGCTTGTATCTTAGACGTTTCAGCCTTAGCACGTGCTCTTATAAGCTGCTCGCTGAGAGTGGAATATTTTGATGAACTTGACCTAGATGAGCGTTTTGAGTGCTTGGACAATTTGGATGAGCGAGTTGATGCATCTGGTGTCCGTGCAATTTTAGCCTCTAACTTGGTTTTAATGTCACGTACGGTGCAGTCTCTTTCAGAATTAAGCTGCTGGAAACTTTGCAATTCGTTTAAAGTCTCTGGCAGATTCAGTTTTTTCAGGAGAATAATGTATTGGTCAGTCTTCTCCATATACATTTGGTATGCTGTGCATAATTGTTCTAGGACTCCCTCAAGTGGTAACTCATGAGAAGCAGGCCTTGATACAGTGTCTATGCGATTCAGCACTTTCTCCCACAGTGAAGACACATCACTATATACGACACATTTTGCAGTCTCTAAATTCTCCATGACTTTCCATGTAGGTTTGACTGTACGTTTTCCCCTTTCACTAGCTGGTGGATGGGGATCTGGGTCTCTTTCCTGTGTTTGTAAGTCTGGTAGGGACATTGTATTCCTTGCTTCAGACATGATTTGATTGCAGGCAGGAAGAGTGGAGGATGAGGGTTATACTTCTTCCTGTTTATCTGCAGTGTGTGCTTCTATGCACGCTGGGGTCTGGCTGGGAACTGGGTTACTATCTATCTGGGAAATGTCCTTTTCCACTGAGGTTCAGCACAGACCTTGAGTTAATGTCTCTGAAGGCAGGCTATTCCTTTTTACTATTCTGACTCATGGATATGTAGAACGTAGTGGTGCCTGGATAGACCCTTCTTTTTAGGCGCTTCTGTATTCACCTGTACTCACGTTCATACCGATTAATCAGACAGCTTAACTCAGCCACGATCTCATGTAAGAAGACTCCAGGAAAAGAGGGTTGCTTTAACTGAAATTCTTGTATTATGATGAAAGTAGCAGGTAAAAAGGAATATTCAACAGAGGACATGTAGTAGGATGCATACAGATGGAGGAATGATGACAAAATGGAGAATAAGGGCGGGAACAAACATACATCACATGACTACAGTGAGAGAGTTGGGCCAAAATATAGGGAAAGGCAAACTTCTGCCTAGAAAGAAGGATTGAACACAAGCAATGCAAACATTGAATGATTTCCTAAGTCGTGAGACATGACACAGATATCAAGAGAAAAAAAAAAAAAGACAAACCAGAGCACAGAAAAAAAAATGGTTCAGAACTTTCTTTCCTTCTTTTGAGATACATTTAATTCATTTTTGGCCACTTGTACTGTTATGATCTGGTGGTTTAGGAACAACATGAGACAAGCTCTGAAGGAGGTGGAATCTGTACTGACCGCAGACCCTGAACCTAGCAGCGCAACTAGAAATAGCCGTGGGGGGTACCTGACGCTCCCTAGACCCCTCGGCACAGCCTAAGATCTAACTTCCCCTAAAGATGGAAACAGGAAACCTATCTTGCCTCAGAGAAAATCCCCAAAGGAAAGATAGCCCCCCACAAATATTGACGGTGAGAGGAGGGGAAAATAACATACGCAGAAATGAAATCAGATTTTAGCATAGGAGGCCAGTCTAGCTTAATAGATAGGACAGGAAAGGATACTGTGCGGTCAGTATAAAAACTACAAAACAATCCACACAGAGTTTACAAAATCTCCACACCTGACTAAAGGTGTGGAGGGTAAATCTGCTTCTCAGAGCTTCCAGCTAACAGAAAAAATCCATAATGACAAGCTGGACAAAAATAGAATGCACAGAACAATAAGTCCACAACATGTGGACAGAAATGAGCAAAGCCAGAACTTATCTTTGCAGAACTGGTCAGGAAACCAGGAGAATCCAAGCAGAGATGTGAATCCAGCCAGAAAACATTGACAAGTGGCATAGGCTGAAGACTAGAGCCAGGTTAAATAGCAGAGCCAGGAGAGACGATCAGTGAAAGCAGCTGCAAAGCTAAACCCAAGGAGCAGCAGTTCCACTCAAAACCACCAGAGGGGGCCCAAGGGCAGAGCTCACAAAAGTGCCATTTACAGCTACCGGAGGGAGCCCAAGAACGGAATTCACAACAGTAAACGTGATGGAAAACTGCTACGAATCTGCTGCGGCCAATCTGCTGTGGATGTGCAGCCAAATCCGCAACGTGTGCACATAGCCTAATTCTAACCCTAACCCTAATCCTAACCCTAATTGCAACCCTAACCCTAATTGTAACCCTAACCCTAATTCTAACCCTAACCCTAATTGCAACCCTAAATGCAACCCAACCCTAATTCTAACCCTAACCCTAATTGCAACCCTAACCCTAATTGCAACCCTAACCGTAATTGCAACCCTAAATCTAACCCTAATTGCAACCTTAACACTAATTGCAACCATAACCCTAGTTCTAACCCTAGTGGAAAAATAAAAGTAAATATATTTTCTTTATTTTATTATGTTCCCTACCTACAGTTAGGTCCAAATATATTTGGACAGAGACAACATTTTTCTAATTTTGTTTATAGACATTACCACAATGAATTTTAAACAAAACAATTCAGATGTAGTTGAAGTACAGACTTTCAGCTTTCATTTGAGGGTATCCACATTAAAATTGGATGAAGGGTTTAGGAGTTTCAGCTCCTTAACATGTGCCACCCGTTTTTAAAGGGACCAAAAGTAATTGGACAGATTCAATAATTTTAAATAAAATGTTCATTTTTAGTACTTGGTTGAAAACCCTTTGTTGGCAATGACTGCCTGAAGTCTTGAGCTCATGGACATCACCAGACGCTGTGTTTCCTCCTTTTTGATGCTCTGCCAGGCCTACACTGTGGTAGTTTTCAGTTACTGTTTGTTTGTGGGCCTTTCTGTCTGAAGTTTAGTCTTTAACAAGTGAAATGCATGCTCAATTGGGTTGAGATGAGATGACTGACTTGGCCATTCCAGAATATTCCACTTCTTTGCTTTAATAAACTCCTGGGTTGCTTTGGCTTTATGTTTTGGGTCATTGTCCATCTGTAGTATGAAACAACGACCAATCAGTTTGGCTGCATTTGGCTGGATCTGAGCACACTGTATGTCTCCGAATACCTCAGAATTAATTCGGCTGCTCCTGTCCTGTGTCACATCATCAATAAACACTAGTGACCCAGGGCCACTGGCAGCCATGCAAGCCCAAGCCATCACACCGCCTCCGCCGTGTTTTACAGATGATGTGGTGTGTTTTGGATCATGAGCTGTACCACGCCTTCGCCATACTTTTCTCTTTCCACCATTCTGGTAAAGGTTGATCTTGGTTTCATCTGTCCAAAGAATGTTATTCCAGAACTGTGCTGGCTTTTTTAGATGTTTTTTAGCAGAGTCCAGTCTAGCCTTTTTCTTCTTGATGCTTATGAGTGACTCGCACCGTGCAGTGAACCCTCTGTATTTACTTTCATGCAGTCTTCTCTTTACGGTAGATTTGGATATTGATACACCTACCTCCTGGAGAGTGTTGTTCACTTGGTTGGCTGTTGTGAAGGGGTTTCTCTTCACCATGGAGATTTTTCTGCAATCATCCACCACTGTTATCTTCCGTGGGCACCCAGGTCTTTTTGCATTGATGAGTTCACCAGTGCTTTCTTTCTTTCTCAGGATGTACCAAATTGTAGATTTTGCCACTCCTAATATTGTAGCAATTTCTCGGATGGGTTTTTTCTGTTTTCGCAGCTTAAGGATGGCTTGTTTCACCTATATGGAGAGCTCCTTTGACCTCATGTTTACTTCACAGCAAAACCTTCCAAATGCAAGCACCACAACTCAAATCAACTCCAGGCCTTTTATCTGCTAAATTGAGAATGACATAACGAAGGGATTGCCCACACCTGTCCATGAAATAGCCTTGGAGTCAATTGTCCAATTACTTTTGGTCCCTTTAAAAAACAGGGTGGCACATGTTAAGGAGCTGAAACTCCTAAACTCTTCATCCAATTTTAATGTGGATACCCTTAAATGAAAGCTAAAAGTCTCAACTTCAGCTGCATCTGAATTGCTTTGTCTAAAATTCATTGTGGTAATTTCTATAACCAAAATTAGAAAAATGTTGTCTCTGTCCAAATATATGTGGACCTAACTGTATGTGTTATGATCTGGTGGCCTAGGAGCAGCATGAGACGGACTCTGGAGAAGGTGGTCCCTGTACTGACTGCAAACCGTGAACCTAGCAGCGCAACTAGAAGTAGCCGTGGGGGGTACCTAACACCTCTCGACACAGCCTAAGAACTAACTACCCCTAAAGACAGAAACAGGAAACCTATCTTGCCTCAGAGAAAATCCCCAAAGGATAGATAGCCCCCCAAAAATATTGACTGTGAGAGGAGAGGGAAATAACATACGCAGATATGAAATCAGATTTTAGCATAGGAGGCCATACTAGCTAAAAAGAAAGAATAGAACAGAGTACTATGCGGTCAGTATAAAAACACTAGAAAATATCCACCACAGAAAATACGAATCACCACATCTGACTAAAGACATGGGGGGTATATCTGCATCTCCAGAGAAATAGCAAGGCTGCAAAAAATCCTTCACAGACTAAGCTGGACAAGACAAAAACATGAAAATGCACAGAACTATAAGGTCCACAGCAGGTGGACAGCAAAAACAAAGCCAGGACTTATCTTTGTAGAAAAGCACAGCAAACTGGAGAGACCAGCAGGGAAGTGAATCCTTCAAAAACAATGGACAACTGGCACTGACTAAAGGATCCTGCAAAGCTATATACCCCAGCCAGTTTTGCAATTAGTAGATACACGTGTCCACTCCTGCAGTCCAGGCACAACTGCATTACCCTCTACAACCACAGGAGGGAGCCCAAAAGCTGAATTCACAACACTATGGGGGTGATAAAGTGGGGTTTATTTACTATTTTTTTATTTTGATCAAAATGTACGTGGAATGAATCTGCCAGACGGCAGATTCGGCGGCCGCACTACACATGGGTCTGCCATTTTGGAAGATGGCGGAGCCCATGGAGAAGACAGACGGACACCGGGAACGACACCAGAGCTCAGTAAGTATGCGGGGGTGGGATCGAACCACAGTGGGTGAGATCGGACTGCGGGGGGAGTGGACAGGAGGATGGAAGGGAGGGGAGGACAGCAGAGGATAGGACGGAGGATGGAGGGGAGGATGGAGGGGAGGAGATTGGTGACGGGGGCAGATCGCAGTCTCCAGCCATGGCCGATGATATTGCAGCATCAGCCATGGCTGGATTGTAATATTTCACCAATTTTCAATGGTGAAATATTACGATTGCTCTGATTGAAAGTGAAAGAGGAATATCACTTTCAACAGTCAATGAGAGCGATCATAGCCATGAGGGGGGCGAAGCTACACCCCCCCAGGCTGAAGTACCACTCCCCCGGTCCCTGCAGGTCGGGTGAAATTACAGTTAACTCTTTCACCCGACCTGCAGGAGCGTGATCATTCTGTGACGCAGCATGTGTGTTACAGGTCGGATTGGCACCGACTTTCATGATGCATACGCTGTGTCACAGGTCGGGAAGGGGTTAATTATGCCAGACGTACATTCAGTAGGACCAGAATCACAAACTGTTGTCTGAAGTATTGACTCTTCTTGTAAATTCAATTGATACTTGTAAATGGACGAATAGTTATTTACTTTGCATATCATTTCCTACAGTTTATTGTACTGTTAACTTTGCAAAGCAGGGATGCAGGGTCACTGATCAATGTTGTTTGCTGATTTGTTGATTACACATTATACCAGGCCATGCAGTTCTGTTGACTTGCAAACATTGACGGATAAACTATAAACAAACAATGCGCGTGAACCCGATTCACATCTTTTGATCTTGGATGCTAGCTTGAAGGACAGTTTTTAACTATATAGGGAGACTTTTTCCTCTGTTACAAGACACGGAACCATGGCCCCAGCTGAAAGAACACAGGACTGCTTCATTGGCCATCACTGAACCCTTAGAGACATCTTGAAGAATCCAGGTTGTGACAAGCAGGTCACCTGGCCACATACCTCACTGCCCTCAGTTAGCTTCCTAAGCTTGTCGTTACCTCCTCTCTGTGGGGGCCCACCAAAAGGAGTGTGCCACTGGTGAGGGTAGTTGGCCATGGAAGCAGCTCTAATCCCAATTCAGCGGAAGGGTGAGACTCTGTAATTTGCATCATCTTCAGTATTTGCTGGCACTGTTCTATATGTTATTGCCTATGTTGTCTGACAAGTGTTTTGCCCATGGGAAGAGAGAGCGGGCATTCAGTGGTCCATGCAGTGTGTATGACGTGTACGGAACAGAGCCACGTGTGCAGGCTGCTGCTAGGGATTTCAGTGCCCCATACTGGTAAAATTTTCGGGCCCCCTTTAGACTCCGCCCCTGCTCCACCTCAGCATCGCCTCCACCCCTTTAACCTTCTACAGTCCCACGGCCCACTCTTGGAAAAACTCCTCTTCTGCACCACGTAGTCACCAATCATACATTAACGGATACCATCGAACACCAGATTACATAAACAGCCAGCAGCTATTGTTTTGGCCAAAAGATTTTTTAATCCTCCCCCATGACAGGATAGACTCTTTTGGCCAAGCCCTACTCTACTTTAACCTATTAAACATTTCTTAAAATATCCAATACTCTTTTTAAGTATTTTTTTTATTTATTTTTAAGAGAATGAGTCACATACCTTTTATAACATGACCAATAATACAACACAAAAGGGACAAATACCATCCCACCTTGATCAGACCACATATTACCACCACATAGTGACCGAATAATACCACATACAAGGAACAAATACCACAACATAGTGACCAGACCACATATTACCACCAGATAGTGACCAAATAATACTACATGCAAGGGATAAATACCGCCACACCATGACCAGACCATATATTGCCACCAAATAGTGACTGAATACTACAATATTGCTCATTAATAAAAAAAGACCACAATACTAAGTGCCATTATACACAGGTGCTCTGTATATAGTGACAGTGTACAGGTAATACAGTGATCACCAATGATATTATACATGGGAGCTCTGTATAAGTGTCAATGTGCAAGTAATACAGCAATCACCTGTATGGACGGGAGCCGTGTGTATATGACATATACAAAGCCTTGTGTGCATACCTCCCAACCATCCAGGATCCTGGCCGGGATATTTTTCCGCATTGTACTAGAGAGAAGCAGTGGACACGCCCCCTCTAGTATCAGGACATGCCCTCTCTGTCTCCCTCTCTTCTTGTCCTTCAGAGAGAGTTCAGCTCTTCGTCCTGCTTACTTACTTCTGGACTAAGGTCATTTCTGCAGCCAAAGCAAGAAGAACAGTGACCTCCAGGAGCAGCAGTTCTGTGTGCTCCGATGTGGCTACTCTCTGAGTCCCAGTGTACCTGCATATCATGACAGTCAGTCACAGCAGTGAAGAAGCCTCCATACACAAGGACTCAGACAGCAGCCAGAATGGAGCATAAGGGACCATGAGGAGAAGACACAATTGTCTGCTCTTTTGCAGGCACAGGACATTGTGGATGTAGCAGAGCCGTTATGAACAGGTAATTCAGAATCACAATGGACATTGAAGTTCAGAGCACACAAGGTGACCTGACATTTACCAAATACATAGGACGAGCTCTGAGACGTGGAAACTCTGCTGACCGCAATCCCTAATCCTATCACACCACACTAGAGGTAGCCGTGGATTGCGCCTAACGCTCCCTATGCAACTCGGCACAGCCTGAGAAACTAACTAGCCCTGAAGATAGAAAAATAAGCCTACCTTGCCTCAGAGAAATTCCCCAAAGGAAAAGGCAGCCCCCCACATATAATGACTGTGAGTAAAGATGAAATACAAACACAGAGATGAAACAGATCCAGCAAAGTGAGGCCCTACTCACTGAACAGACCGAGGATAGGAGAGATAGCTTTGCGGTCAACACAAAAACCTACAAACAACCACGCAGAGGGGCAAAAAGACCCTCCGCACCGACTAACGGTACGGAGGTGCTCCCTCTGCGTCTCAGAGCTTCCAGCAAGCAAGAAAAACCAATATAGCAAGCTGGACAGAAAATATAGCAAACAAAAATAACACAAGCAGAACTTAGCTTATGCAGGATAAAGAGGCCACAGGAACGATCCAGGAGGAAGCAAGACCAATACTAGAACATTGACTGGAGGCCAGGATCAAAGCACCAGGTGGAGTTAAATAGAGCAGCACCTAACGACTTAACCTCATCACCTGAGGAAGGAAACTCAGAAGCCGCAGTACCACTCTCATCCACCAAAGGAAGCCCATAGACAGAACCAGCCGCAGTACCACTCACGACCACAGGAGGGAGCTTGGCCACAGAATTCACAACAGTACCCCCCCCCTTGAGGAGGGGTCACCGAACCCTCACCAGAGCCCCCAGGCCGACCAGGATGAGCCACATGAAAGGCACGAACCAGATCGGCAGCATGGACATCAGAGGCAAAGACCCAGGAATTATCTTCCTGACCATAACCTTTCCACTTAACCAGATACTGGAGTTTCCATCTCGAAACACGAGAATCCAAAATCTTCTCCACAATATACTCCAATTCCCCTTCAACCAAAACCGGAGCAGGAGGATGAATAGATGGAACCACAGGTACCACGTATCTCCGCAACAATGACCTATGGAACACGTTATGGATGGAAAAAGAAGCCGGAAGAGTCAAACGAAAAGACACAGGATTAAGAACCTCAGAAATCCTATATGGACCAAT
Organism: Ranitomeya imitator; assembly: GCF_032444005.1. Classification (NCBI taxonomy): domain Eukaryota; kingdom Metazoa; phylum Chordata; class Amphibia; order Anura; family Dendrobatidae; genus Ranitomeya; species Ranitomeya imitator. Next base: position 373,186,131 of record NC_091283.1, read on the forward strand.
GAAACGAGGCTTAAATTTAGAAGAGGAAACCTTCATAGGAATATAACGAGATGACAACCAAACCAAATCCCCAACACGAAGTCGGGGACCCACACAGCGCCTGCGGTTAGCGAAACGTTGAGCCTTCTCCTGGGACAAAGTCAGATTGTCCACTACATGAGTCCAAATCTGCTGCAACCTATCCACCACAGTATCCACACCAGGACAGTCCGAAGACTCAACCTGCCCTGAAGAGAAACGAGGGTGGAACCCAGAATTGCAGAAAAACGTCGAAACCAAAGTAGCCGAGCTGGCCCGATTATTAAGGGCGAACTCAGCCAAAGGCAAAAAGGACACCCAATCATCCTGATCAGCAGAAACAAAACATCTCAGGTACAGTGGGGCAAAAAAGTATTTAGTCAGTCAGCAATAGTGCAAGTTCCACCACTTAAAAAGATGAGAGGCGTCTGTAATTTACATCAAAAGTAGACCTCAACTATGAGAGACAAACTGAGAGAAAAAAATCCAGAAAATCACATTGTCTGTTTTTTTTACATTTTATTTGCATATTATGGTGGAAAATAAGTATTTGGTCAGAAACAAAATTTCATCTCAATACTTTGTAATATATCCTTTGTTGGCAATGACAGAGGTCAAACGTTTTCTGTAAGTCTTCACAAGGTTGCCACACACTGTTGTTGGTATGTTGGCCTATTCCTCCATGCAGATCTCCTCTAGAGCAGTGATGTTTTTGGCTTTTCGCTTGGCAACACGGACTTTCAACTCCCTCCAAAGGTTTTCTATAGGGTTGAGATCTGGAGACTGGCTAGGCCACTCCAGAACCTTGAAATGCTTCTTACGAAGCCACTCCTTCACTGCCCTGGCGGTGTGCTTTGGATCATTGTCATGTTGAAAGACCCAGCCACATTTCATCTTCAATGCCCTTGCTGATTGAAGGAGGTTTGCACTCAAAATCTCATGATACATGGCCCCATTCATTCTTTCATGTACCCGGATCAGTCGTCCTGGCCCCTTTGCAGAGAAACAGCCCCAAAGCATGATGTTTCCACCACCATGCTTTACAGTAGGTATGGTGTTTGATGGATGCAACTCAGTATTCTTTTTCCTCCAAACACGACAAGTTGTGTTTCTACCAAACAGTTCCAGTTTAGTTTCATCAGACCATAGGACATTCTCCCAAAACTCCTCTGAATCATCCAAATGCTCTCTAGCAAACTTCAGATGGGCCCGGACATGTACTGGCTTAAGCAGTGGGACACATCTGGCACTGCAGGATCTGAGTCCATGGTGGCGTAGTGTGTTACTTATGGTAGGCCTTGTTACATTGGTCCCAGCTCTCTGCAGTTCATTCACTAGGTCCCCCCGCGTGGTTCTGGGATTTTTGCTCACCGTTCTTGTGATCATTCTGACCCCACGGGGTGGGATTTTGCGTGGAGCCCCAGATCGAGGGAGATTATCAGTGGTCTTGTATGTCTTCCATTTTCTAATTATTGCTCCCACTGTTGATTTCTTCACTCCAAGCTGGTTGGCTATTGCAGATTCAGTCTTCCCAGCCTGGTGCAGGGCTACAATTTTGTTTCTGGTGTCCTTTGACAGCTCTTTGGTCTTCACCATAGTGGAGTTTGGGGTCAGACTGTTTGAGGGTGTGCACAGGTGTCTTTTTATACTGATAACAAGTTTAAACAGGTGCCATTACTACAGGTAATGAGTGGAGGAAAGAGGAGACTCTTAAAGAAGAAGTTACAGGTCTGTGAGAGCCAGAAATCTTGATTGTTTGTTTCTGACCAAATACCGTATATACTCGAGTATAAGCCGACCCGAGTATAAGCCGACCCCCCTAATTTTGCCACAAAAAACTGGGAAAACTTATTGACTCGAGTATAAGCCTAGGGTAGAAAATGCAGCAGCTACCGGTGAATTTCAAAAATAAAAATAGATGCTCCATACCGTTCATTATTGCCCCATAGATGCTCCATATACAACTGTGCTATATAGAATGCTCCATACCGTTCATTATGGCCCCATAGATGCTCCATAGAAAGCTGTGCCATAGACAATGCTCTGCACCGTTGATTATGGCCCCATAGATGCTCCATATAAAACTGTGCTATATAGAATGCTCTGCACCGTTGATTATGGCCCCATAGATGCTCCATATAAAACTGTGCTATATAGAATGCTCTGCACCTTTGATTATGGCCCCATAAATGCTCCTTATAATGCTGTGCCATATATGCTCTGCACCTTTGATTATGGCCCCATAGGTGTTCCTTATAATGCTGTGCCATATATGCTCTGCACCTTTGATTATGGCCCCATAGATGCCCATTATAATGCTGTGCCATATATAATGCTCTGCACCTTTGATTATGGCCCCATAGATGCTCCTTATAATGCTGTGCCATATATGCTCTGCACCTTCGATTATGGCCCCATAGGTGTTCCTTATAATGCTGTTCCATATAGAATGCGGCTGCAATAAAAAAAAAAAATCACATACTCACCTCTCTTCTCAGGACGCCGGCGCTTTCAATAATTACCTGCTCCTCGTGCGGCTCCGTCTCCAGCACTGACGCTCAGCAGAGGGCGCGCACTGACTACGTCACAGCGCCCTCTAACCTGAGCGTCAATGCTAGAGGACGCTGCAGACGGAGCCGGAGCGAGGAGCAGGTAATTATAGCGCTGCGCTCCCCTTACCTGCTGCGGCGCGGTCCCTGCAGTCCCTGGCTTCTCCGGCGCTGCAGCTTCTTCCTGTAATTGAGCGGTCACATGGCACCGATCATTTACAGCAATGAATATGCGGCTCCTCCCCTATGGGGGTGGAGCCGCCTATTCATTTCTGTAATGAGCGGTGTCATGTGACCGCTCAGTACAGGAAGAATCTGCAGCGCCGGAGAAGCCAGGGACTGCAGGGACCGCACCGCAGCAGGTAAGTATGACTACACAGCCCCCGCTCTCCCTCCCCTGCCGACACCCGGGTATATGACTCGAGTATAAGCCGAGAGGGGGACTTTCAGCCCAAAAAAATGGGCTGAAAATCTCGGCTTATACTCGAGTATATACGGTACTTATTTTCCACCATAATATGCAAATAAAATGTTAAAAAAACAGACAATGTGATTTTCTGGATTTTTTTTTCTCAGTTTGTCTCCCATAGTTGAGGTCTACCTATGATGTAAATTACAGACGCCTCTCATCTTTTTAAGTGGTGGAACTTGCACTATTGCTGACTGACTAAATACTTTTTTGCCCCACTGTATGTTTCCAAGGTCTGATTGGTTCGTTCAGTCTGGCCATTTGTCTGAGGATGGAAAGCCGAGGAAAAAGACAAATCAATGCCCATTCTAGCACAAAAGGCTCACCAAAACCTCGAAACAAACTGGGAACCTCTGTCAGAAACGATGTTCTCTGGAATGCCATGTAAACGAACCACATGCTGAAAAAACAATGGCACCAAATCAGAGGAGGAAGGCAATTTAGACAAGGGTACCAGATGGACCATCTTAGAGAAGCGATCACAAACCACCCAAATGACCGACATTCTTTGAGAGACGGGGAGATCCGAAATAAAATCCATAGAGATATGCGTCCAAGGCCTCTTCGGGACCGGCAAGGGCAAAAGCAACCCACTGGTACGAGAACAGCAGGGCTTAGCCCGAGCACAAATCCCACAGGACTGCACAAAAGAACGCACATCCCGCGACAGAGATGGCCACCAAAAGGATCTAGCCACCAAATCTCTGGTACCCAAGATTCCAGGATGACCAGCCAACACCAAACAATGAACCTCAGAGATAACTTTATTCATCCACCTATCAGGGACAAACAGTTTCTCCGCTGGGCAACGGTCAGGTCTATTAGCCTGAAATTTTTGCAGCACCCGCCGCAAATCAGGGGAGATGGCAGACAAAATTACCCCCTCTTTGAGAATACCCGCCGGCTCAGACAAACCCGGAGAATCGGCCACAAAACTCCTAGACAGGGCATCCGCTTTCACATTTTTAGAGCCCGGAAGGTACGAAACCACAAAGTCAAAACGGGAGAAAAACAGCGACCAACGAGCCTGTCTAGGATTCAACCGTTTGGCAGACTCGAGATAAGTCAAGTTTTTGTGATCAGTCAAGACCACCACGCGATGCTTAGCTCCTTCAAGCCAATGACGCCACTCCTCGAATGCCCACTTCTTGGCTAGCAACTCTCGATTGCCAACATCATAATTTCGCTCAGCAGGCGAAAATTTCCTGGAAAAGAAGGCGCATGGTTTCATCACCGAGCAATCAGAACTTCTCTGCGACAAAATAGCCTCTGCTCCAATTTCGGAAGCATCAACCTCGACCTGGAACGGAAGCGAAACATCTGGTTGGCACAACACAGGGGCAGAAGAAAAACGACGCTTCAACTCCTGAAAAGCTTCCACAGCAGCAGAAGACCAATTGACCACATCAGCACCCTTCTTGGTTAAATCAGTCAACGGTTTAGCAATGCTAGAAAAATTAGCGATTAAGCGACGATAAAAATTAGCAAAGCCCAGGAACATCTGCAGACTCTTCAGAGATGTTGGCTGAGTCCAATCATAAATGGCCTGAACTTTAACAGGGTCCATCTCGATAGTAGAAGGAGAAAAAATGAACCCCAAAAATGAAATCTTCTGAACACCAAAGAGACACTTTGACCCCTTCACAAACAAAGAATTAGCACGCAGGACCTGGAACACCATTCTGACCTGCTTCACATGAGACTCCCAATCATCCGAGAAGACCAAAATATCATCCAAGTATACAATCAGGAATTTATCCAGGTACTCTCGGAAGATGTCATGCATAAAGGACTGAAACACTGATGGAGCATTAGAAAGTCCGAATGGCATAACCAGGTACTCAAAATGGCCTTCGAGCATATTAAATGCTGTTTTCCATTCATCGCCTCGTTTGATACGCACAAGATTATACGCACAACGAAGATCTATCTTGGTGAACCAACTAGCCCCCTTAATCCGAGCAAACAAATCAGACAGCAGCGGCAAGGGGTACTGAAATTTGACCGTAATTTTATTTAGAAGGCGGTAATCAATACAAGGTCTCAGCGAACCATCCTTCTTGGCCACAAAAAAGAAACCCACTCCCAATGGCGACGATGACGGGCGAATATGACCCTTCTCCAAAGACTCCTTCACGTAACTCCGCATAGCGGCGTGCTCAGGTACAGATAAATTAAAGTCGACCCTTAGGAAACTTACTACCAGGAATCAAATCGATAGCACAATCACAATCCCTATGCGGAGGTAGGGCATTGGACTTGGGCTCATCGAATACATCCCGGTAATCAGACAAGAACTCTGGGACCTCAGAAGGGGTGGATGATGAAATAGACAGAAATGGAACATCACCATGTACCCCCTGACAACCCCAGCTGGACACAGACATTGATTTCCAATCCAATACTGGGTTATGGACTTGTAGCCATGGCAACCCCAACACGACCACATCATGCAGATTATGCAACACCAGAAAGCAAATATCCTCCTAGTGCGCAGGAGCCATGCACATGGTCAGCTGGGTCCAATACTGAGGCGTATTCTTGGCCAAAGGCGTAGCATCAATTCCTCTCAATGGAATAGGACACTGCAAGGGCTCCAAGACAAACCCACAGCGCCTAGCAAACTCCAAGTCCATCAAATTCAGGGCAGCGCCTGAATCCACAAATGCCATGACAGAATAGGAAGACAGAGAGCAGATCAAAGTAACGGACAAAAGAAATTTCGACTGTACCGTACCAATGGTGGCAGACCTAGCGAACCGCTTAGTGCGCTTAGGACAATCGGAGATAGCATGAGTGGAATCACCACAGTAGAAACACAGCCCATTCTGACGTCTGTGTTCTTGCCTTTCAGCTCTGGTCAAAGTCCTATCGCACTGCATAGGCTCAGGTTTATGCTCAGATAATACCGCCAAATGGTGCACAGATTTACGCTCGCGCAAGCGTCGACCGATCTGAATGGCCAAAGACATAGACTCATTCAGACCAGCAGGCATATGAAATCCCACCATGACATCCTTAAGGGCTTCAGAGAGACCCTTTCTGAAAATAGCTGCCAGCGCACATTCATTCCATTGAGTGAGCACGGACCACTTTCTAAACTTCTGACAATAAATCTCTATCTCATCCTGACCCTGACACAGAACCAGCAAATTTTTCTCTGCCTGATCCACTGAATTAGGTTCGTTGTACAGCAATCCGAGCGCCAGAAAAAACGCATCAATATTACATAATGCAGGATCTCCTGGCGCAAGGGAAAATGCCCAGTCTTGAGGGTCGCCACGTAATAAAGAAATAATGATTTTAACTTGTTGAACTGGGTCACCAGAGGAGCGGGGTTTCAAAGCCAGAAACAGTTTACAATTATTTTTAAAATTCAAAAACTTAGCTCTATCTCCAGAAAATAACTCAGGAATAGGAATTTTAGGTTCTAACATAGGATTCTGAACCACTAAATCTTGAATGTTCTGTACTCTTATAGTGAGATTATCCATCAAAGAGGACAGACCCTGAATGTCCATGTCCACACCTGTGTTCTGAACCACCCTGATGTAAAGGGGAAAAGAAAGACAGAACACAGTGCAAAGAAAAAAAAATGGTCTCAGAACTTCTCTTTTCCCTCTATTGAGAAGCATTAGTACTTTGGGCCTCCAGTACTGTTATGAACAGGTAATTCAGAATCACAATGGACATTGAAGTTCAGAGCACACAAGGTGACCTGACATTTACCAAATACATAGGACGAGCTCTGAGACGTGGAAACTCTGCTGACCGCAATCCCTAATCCTATCACACCACACTAGAGGTAGCCGTGGATTGCGCCTAACGCTCCCTATGCAACTCGGCACAGCCTGAGAAACTAACTAGCCCTGAAGATAGAAAAATAAGCCTACCTTGCCTCAGAGAAATTCCCCAAAGGAAAAGGCAGCCCCCCACATATAATGACTGTGAGTAAAGATGAAATACAAACACAGAGATGAAACAGATCCAGCAAAGTGAGGCCCTACTCACTGAACAGACCGAGGATAGGAAAGATAGCTTTGCGGTCAACACAAAAACCTACAAACAACCACGCAGAGGGGCAAAAAGACCCTCCGCACCGACTAACGGTACGGAGGTGCTCCCTCTGCGTCTCAGAGCTTCCAGCAAGCAAGAAAAACCAATATAGCAAGCTGGACAGAAAATATAGCAAACAAAAATAACACAAGCAGAACTTAGCTTATGCAGGATAAAGAGGCCACAGGAACGATCCAGGAGGAAGCAAGACCAATACTAGAACATTGACTGGAGGCCAGGATCAAAGCACCAGGTGGAGTTAAATAGAGCAGCACCTAACGACTTAACCTCGTCACCTGAGGAAGGAAACTCAGAAGCCGCAGTACCACTCTCATCCACCAAAGGAAGCCCATAGACAGAACCAGCCGCAGTACCACTCACGACCACAGGAGGGAGCTTGGCCACAGAATTCACAACACAGAGCCGTGTGTGTACGGTGTGTATGGAGCGTAGCCGCATGTGTACAGAGCGGAGCTGCGTGTGCAAGAGGTGTATGGAGCAGAGTCGCGTGTGCATACCTCCCAACTTTTGAAAAAGGGAAAGAGGGAGAAAGTTTGCAAATTTTAGGACACGCCTCTGACCGCACCCATTTCATAACTAGTCACACCCATATCCATGCCCCAACCACACCCATTTAGCACTGCTCATCACACTGTTTTATAAACAATAATTATAAGCAAAAAAAATATGGTAACACAGTGCTCCATAATGTATAATGGCCACACAGTGCTCCATACTGCATAATGGCCACACAGTGCTCCATACTGTATAATGGCCACACATGATGCTCCATACTGTATAATGGCCTGCTCTATACTGTATAATGGCCACACAGTGCTCCATACTGTATAATGGCCACACATGCTCAATACTGTATAATGGCCACAAAGTGCTCCATACTGTATAACGGCCCCACATGATGCTGCGTACGGTATAATGGCCCCACATGATGCTGCGTACATTATACTGGCCCCATGTGATGCTCCATACAGTATAATGGGCCCACATGATGCTGCATACTGTATAATGGCCTCACATGATGCTTTGTACAGTATAATGGCCCCGCATGATGCTGGGTACAGTATAATGGCCCCACATGATGCTGGGTACAGAATAATGGCTCCACATGCTACTGGGTACAGTATAGTGGCCCCACATGATATTCCATACAGTATAATGGCCCCATATGATGCTCCATACAGTATAATGGCCCCACATGATGCTGTGTACAGTATAATGGCCACACATGGTACCCCACTTCCATCATTGCCCTCACACCCCTATCATTGGCTTCTCCACTACACACACACCTTTCTCACTTCCTCACAGCAGCCGGCAGCTTCCACTCCCGCGGCGTTGAATGATGTCTTCCAGCCATGCCGTGCCGCACCGCTGATTGCTCTCGTCGCTGCAGCTCCGGTATGCCACTGATAAAGACCTCTCCGTGTCTCCTGTGCCAGTCAGTGTCAGAGCAATATCTGCTCAGATCTGACACAGCTAGCGTTCGCTCCGTACACCTCGTACACACACGGCTATGCTCCGTACACCTCGTACACATGCGGCTCCACTCCGTACACCACATACACATGCTGCTCCTCACCATACACCTCGTACATACACAGCTCTGCTACATCCACACTGTAAACACCTCCTGACCCCACACATAAACTAACCCTCATCCAGCACCATGACAACCAGCAGAGTCCTGCATGCATATATGAAGGCCCCGATCATGTGACCCCTGATGCCTGCCCTCCTGTGACCTCATCACAGGTCCTGTGCACACAGAGCAGCCATATATGTGGTGTGCTGCTCTGCGGGTGGAGGGATGACTCTACAGACCTCTCAACCGACCCGGACCCAGCGGGGCAGTCCCGATTAGGCTAAGGCTGATATTGCAGTGCAGGAAAACTAATGTCCCGTTCGTGTCCACGGGGGAGACTGTCAAAATTGGTACTGCCCCGCTGGATCCGGGACGATTGAGAGGTCTACGCGTGGGTACAGGGTTTTTGGAGTGGAGCCGCATTTGTATGAGGTGTACGGAGTGGAGCCGTGTGTATGGGATGTACGGAGCAGAGCTGTTTGTGTATGGGGTGCACAGAGCGGAGCCATGTGTCTACAGGGTGTACGGAGCGGAGCCTTGTGTACGGGGTGTATGGAGTGGAGCCGCCTGTGTACGGGATGTACGGAGCACAGCCGCATGTGTATGAGGTGTATGGAGTAGAGCCACGTGTGTACGGGGTGGAGTCGCATGCGTACGTGGTGTATGGAGCGGAGCCGCATGTGTACGAGATGTACGGAGTGGAGCCGCGTGTGTATGAGGTGTATGGAGCGGAGTCGTGTGTGTACAACGTGTACGGAGCAGAGCCGTGTGTATGAGGTGTGCGGCGCAGACTGTATATAACAGAAGTACTGGGTGTACGCTGCGCACAGAGTGGCGACGTGTGTGATGCTTCAGGTATATAGTCCACAGTACAGATACTTGCTGAGTGTGAGGAGCGGGATCCCAGTAATAGTAAGAGCATACCTCCCAAACATCACAGATCCAGCAGGACAGTCACGATTTTGAGACTCTGCCCTGCTGTCCCGGCCGGGATCTTACTTTTCCCGCACTACACTGAGAATCAGCTGCCACATCCATGCACCCCATCCTCACCCTCCCAGAGAGACCCACCACAGCCCCTCACTGCTAATAAATCCCAGCAATCAGCAATCCCCATCTTCGGGCAGGCAGCAGACCGGTAGGACGCAAGATTCACATTCGTGATGAGCCTTCATCATGTTGACATGAAAGGCCTTTCGCCTACCCCGAGTGTGGTCAAGCGTGACCACGTAGGTGACTGGGCTGAGCTGTTGGTGGATGACGTTCGGGCCTTCCCAGGCTGCCTGAAGCTTATCCTTTGGTACGGGGACCAGAACCCACACCTTTTGACCCATGTGGTAGGTCTGCTCCCAGGCATTCTGGTCGTACCAGTGCTTCAAATCAGCCTGAGTTTGTGTCATGTTGTCATGCTCTAACTGCGTCAAGGTCTGCATTTCGTCACGGAAGCTCATGACATACTCCACTATGGCCACTTAGGAAGGGTTCGGCTACTCTTCCCAGGATTCCCTTACCAACCCAAGGGGTCCCTGGACTCACCTGCCGCACAGGAGCTCGAAGGGGGAGAACACCGTCGAGGCCTGTGGATCCTCTCGGTAAGCGAATAGCAGGTGTGGGAGGTAGCCGCTCCCAGTCGCCTCCATGGGTCTCAGCAGACATGCATAGCATCTGTTTGAGGGTACCATTGAAGTGCTCACACAAGCCATTGGTCTGTGGGTGATACGCACTCGATACCAGGCTCTTCACCTGCCTTTTCTTACAGAGAGCCTCCATTAGGCTAGACATTGGATCCCTTGAGGACGTGTTGATTTCCAAAGCTGCTGGGGATGCCCACAATGTCCACCGCGATCCTCTGAAAAGGCTCCTATATCACTGGCAAAGGGATCAGGGGAGCCTTAAGAGCAGGCCCCACCTTCCCTGCTCTTTGACAGGTGATACAGGAGCGGCAGTAGTTTGTCACATCTGTCCCCATCTTGGGCAAATAGAAGTATTGAGGCAGCCGGGCCTTAGTTTTGCTGATCCCCAAGTGTTCAGCGAGTGGGATCTCATGGGCAATCCGCAACAACTCACTCCTGAATTGGTGCAGGATGACCAGCTGTCTTTCCCTCAACCACTCCTTTTGGGATTTTCCGGGTACTGTCTCCTGGTACAACCTCCCTCATTCCCAGAACACCCTCTCCTTATCAGTCACGGAGGTGGGCTTCTCGGCAAGGTGTCTCAAATTCACCAGGCTCTCATCTGAGTGCAGAGCAGCCTGGAACTACTGGTTAGGGGCAGCCAGAAGCGTCGTCAGGGTCCCTTCCCCACTGGAACCCTCTGGGACCTGCTCTGGGTCCATTTCTGGTTCAGTCACGCCTGTGACTGAGGAGGGTCCAGAAGGCAGAATGTTATCTGCGTTCCGGGCACTCTGACTGCGGGTGACAGCAGCTACGTAGGCTGTCTCCCCAGGAATTTCCACAGACCCATCAGCCAGCGCTGCTATGGGTACTACCTCTCCATCCACCCTCAACATTCCAAGAGCAGTGCTACTTATGGGGCAGTTACCTTCCTCTGTGGCACTGATCAGTTGCACGGCATCACCTTCCTCACGGCTCCCATGCATCTCTCGTTTCCCGAAGCACCATCGCTTGCTCCTGTTAGGGGTTCCTCAGCCATCCCACCCCGCAGAGTGACATGGCTGAGCACTCCTGCACCTGTGAACACATCATTCCTAGGAAACAAATGGTTATCAGGTACAACATGCATATTTTCATCATCCGCATCATCAGTATTACCCTCGGCATTTTCAGAAAAATGATTATCAGGTACATCGTTAACCAGTAAAGCATTGTCAGGTCACACATGCAATTTCTCATTGCTATCATCAGCATTCGATCTGGGAGAGGAGTCAGGGACATAGTATGCAACCATCCTCCCTAAATCAGTCCCCAATAAAACATCAATGGGCAACTTATCAGACAGCCCCACTTCCTTCACCCCGCTCCCGGCACCCCAATCTATATGCACCCGGGCCACTGGCAAGGGACAGCTGATGCCTCCAATCCCGGTGACGAGTCAGGGTTTTCCCCCGGAATGATCTCTTCAGGGGCCGCCAGTTCGGGTTGGATGAGGGTTCATTCAGCCCTGGTGTCCTTGAGGCCTGTAGCGATATAGCCCCCCACGGTGACGTGCTGCACGTTGTCACACACCCTCCCAACCACCCCATCCACCAAAATAGCTGCTGCATTAGGCCTTGGGGCCTTGGCTAAGGGGTTCCTCTGCTTCTCTGGACACAGGGCGCTGATATGACCAGTCCGCTTGCAAAAAAAAACACTGGTGAGGGTCGGTGGTAGGTCTGATGCTGTTGGCAACGGGGACAGGGCCTCTAGTGTGTTGGCTGGCAGGGGTACTGACGTTGGTTGCAGGTTTACCCCCTCTCCAGCTGGCGGTGACTGACTTCTGCACTTCCGATCTATGGTTGGCCTCATAGGCATCGGAGATCTGCCCTGCTTTAGTCACGTCCTTGGGCTCTCTGTCCATCACAAACTGTCGCACCTCAGGTGGGCAATGATGAAAGAACTGGTCTTTGATCATCAGGTCCCACAGCTGTGCAAAGGTGGTCACTGACAGTCCTTGGGTCCACTGGTCAAAGTGGGTCCCGAGTCCAAGTGCCACATCGCCGTAGCTGTCATATGGGCCACATTGGAGGTTCTGGTACTTTCTACGGTAAACCTCAGGTGTATGCTGGTGCTTGATGATCAGGGCCTGCTTGATGGCCTCATAGTGTTCATCTTGGTCTGGTGGGAGAGCAGCAAACGCCTCCAGAGCTTTGCCTCCTGGCCCTGGGGTCAGGTATTGGGCCCATTGGTTCCAAGGCAGCTGGTACTGTCTGCAAGCTTTCTCGAAGGCCTGCAGAAAAGTGTCCAAGTCCAGTCCTTTTCGATCACATGAAAGTGCTCTGGCCGGGGCTTAAAGGTTTGAGCGCTGTTGGGCTCGCTGCTGGACTGGGACGACCTCAGCACCAGGAGTCGGGCTAACTCCAGCTGGTGCTCCCGTACCGCTTGCCGCTCGGCTCTCTCCACCTCAGCTTGGCGCTCGGCTTCGGCCTCCTGCCAGTATTGCTGGATCAGCTGCAGACGTCCATCACGGTCATCGGCGGGGAGTTGTTCTAAGGCCGCCTGCAGGTTGGGGTCGAATCCACCCTGGTTGCAAGTAGGACCAGCATTCAGTGGTTGGACCTCTGCTGCAGGACCATTTTCGCTTGTGCTGGCTTCTGCGGTCACTGGGCTCTGAGAGCGGTCTGGAGCAGCTTCCCATTGCACCAGATCCGCAACCAGTTGTCTTTGTTTTTGCCCGCAAAGTCAATCTGCTGTGACATGCACAAGGCAATAAGAGTGTCCTTGGACTGCTTCTTATAAAAGGTTTCTCCCAGCATAACCACGGTTGCCAAATAAAAGATAAGATAGAAAAACGAAGAGAAGGGTAAGGGGTAATTGCTATACACACAATTGTCTTAGGACTAGTAAACACTGAGCTTGTTCTCCTAAACTTTTTTGCGCTAAGTCCTCGCAAGAACTGTTCAAGTTTTTAGTGAGAGGAATGATTGCTCAAACCCAATCACTAATGCTCTATTATCCCACCTCTCTGCCACCAATATGTCACAAACCCCACTGTGTTGCCACCAATATGTCACAAATCCCAACAATATGTCAGGGATCCCGGGGAGGATACCTTTATCATACCCACTACTCACACCAATTTGTCACGAACCGGGGTTGTTTGGTTGCCCCTGGTTCCTTCTGAAGGGGATTTATCTATATCCCACTTCCCAGTTCCAGGTTGGAACTTGCAGCTCTCTGGCGCCTCCCTTACCCTCAGGTCAGATCAGGTACTGTACCTATGGTAATTAGTCGTCAGAAAGGCTGCCTGCTTGGTACTGGCTAATGGGCACACTGCAGCGAGGGCGATATAACTACTCCCACACAGGCAGGAACAATAATTCTCAACGCCGCCGGTCACTACAGAGATTCCCAAATGCACAGAACAAAGTATGCTGCCACCAGCTCTGATTTCCTAAGGATTAACAGGTTCGGAGCCAACCCAGATTGGCTATATGCTACGTGGGCTGTACTATATGCCATGTGGCTGTGCTATATACTATGTGGTTGTGCTATATACTATGTGGGCTGTGCTATATACTACGTGGGCTGTGTTATATACTACGTGGCTGTGCTATATGCTACATGGGCTGTGTTATATACTACGTGGGCTGTGTTATATACTACGTGGCTGTGCTATATGTGACGTGGCTGTGCTATATACTATGTGGGCTGTGTTATAGACTACGTGACTGGGTTATATGCTATGTGGGCTGTTATATGCTACGTGGCTGTGCTATATACTATGTGGGCTATGTTATAGACTACGTGGCTGGGTTATATGCTATGTGGGCTGTTATATGCTACCTGGCTGTGCTATATACTACATGGGCTGTGTTATATGCTACGTGGCTGGATTATATGCTACGTGGGCTGTTATATGCTATGTGGCTATGTTATATACTATGCTGCTGTGCTGTGTAATATGTGGGCTGTGTTATACACTATGTGGCTGTGTTATATGCTACGTGGCCTGTGTTATATACTATGTGGGCTGTGCTATATGCTACGTGGCTTTGTTATAAACTACGTGGCTGTGTTAAATGCTATGTAGCTGTGTTATATACTACGTGGGCTGTGTTATATGCTACACGGCTGTGTTATATACTACGTGGGCTGTGTTATATGCTACGCGGCTGTGCTATATGCTACATGGGATGTGTTATATACTATGTGGCTGTGTTATAAGTTATGTGGCTGTTTTATATACTATGTGGGCTGTGTTATATGCTATGTGGCTGTGCTATATGCTATGTGGTCTGTGTTATATACTACGTGGGCTGTGTTATATACTACATGCCTGTTATATGCTTCGTGGCTGTTATATACTACGTGGGCTGTGTTATATGCTACATGGCTGTGCTATATATACTACGTTGCTGTGCTATATGCTACGTGGCTGTGCTATATACTACATGGCTGTGCTATATACTACGTGAGCTGTGTTATATACTGCGTGGCTGTGCTATATACTCTGTGGCTGTGCTATATACTATGTGGGAGTGTTATTTACTACGTGGGCTGTATTATATACTATGTGGGCTGTGTTATATACTACGTGGCTGTGTTAAATGCTATGTGGCTGTGTTATATACTACGTGGGCTGTGTTATGTGCTACGCGGCTGTGACCTGCATTCAATGTATGCAGTTTTTTCTTTGCAGCAAGTTTAGCTTACAATAAAATGCCTACTGGTAACTGAGGAAGAGGGAGTAGGTAAAAAAATGGCATATAAGGGGTTGACTTACAGTACAGACCGAAAGTTTGGACACACCTTCTCATTTAAAGATTTTTCTTATTTTCATGTCTATGAAAATTGTACAGTCAGCCTGAAGGCATCAAAACTATGAATTGACACATGTGGAATTATATACTTAACAAAAAAGTGTGAAACAACTGAAGATATGTCTTATATTCTAGGTTCTTCTGTGGCTGTGCTATATAATACATGGGCTGTGTTATATGCTACGTAGCTGTGCTATATACTATGTAGCAGTGCTAGATGCTATGTGGGCTGTGTTATATACTACGTGGGCTGTTATATACTACGTGGTTGTGTTATATGCTATGTTGCTGTTATATACTACGTGGGCTGTGTTATATGCTATGTGGCTGTGCTATATGCTATGTGGGCTGCTATATTCTACGTGAGCTGTGTTATATGCTAAGTGGCTGAACTATATACTATGTAGCTGTGCTATATGCTATGTGGCTGTGCTATATACTACGTGGCTGTGCTATATACTACATGGCTGTGCTACATACTACGTGCGCTGTGTTAAATGCTATGTGGGTTGTGTATACTATGTGGCTAGGCTATACACTATGTGGCTATGCTATACACTACGTAGCAGTGTTATATACTACGTGGGCTGTGTTATATGCTACATGGCTGTGCTATATACTACGTAGCTGTGCTATATGCTACGTGGCTGTGCTATATATTACGTGGCTGTGTTATATGCTACGTGGCTGTGCTATATACTACATGGCTGTGCTATATACTACATGGGCCGTGTTAAATTCTTCGCGGGCTGTGTTATATACTACGTGGCTGCGCTATATACAGTTATATGAAAAAGTTTGGGCACCCCTATTAATCTTAAGCTTAATGTTTTATAAAAATTGTTTTTTTTTGCAACAGCTATTTCAGTTTCATATATCTAATAACTGTTGGACACAGTAATGTTTCTGCCTTGAAATGAGGTTTATTGTACTAACAGAAAATGTGCAATCTGCATTTAAACAAAATTTGACAGGTGCATAAGTATGGGCACCCTTATCATTTTCTTGCTTTAAATACTCCTACTTACTTTTTACTGACTTACTAAAGCACTTTTTTTTTGTTTTCTAACCTCATTGAGCTTTGAACTTCATAGCCAGGTGTATGCAATCATGAGAAAAGCTACTTAAAATGGCCACTTGCAAGTTGTTCTCCTGTTTGAATCTCCTCTGAAGAGTGGCATCATGGGCTCCTCAAAACAACTGTCTTATGATCTGAAAACAAAGATTATTCAACATAGTTGTTCAGGGGAAGGATACAAAAAGCTGTCTCAGAGATTTAACCTGTCAATTTCCACTGTGAGGAACATGGTAAGGAAATGGAAGAACACAGGTACAGTTCTTGTTAAGGCCAGAAGTGGCAGGCCAAGAAAAACATCAGAAAGGCAGAGAAGAAGAATGGTGAGATTAGTCAAGGACAATCCTCACACCACATCCAGAGAGCTGCAGCATCAACTTGCTGCAGTTGGTGTCACTGTGCATCGGTCAACTATACAACGCACTTAGCACAAGGAGAAGCTGTATGGGAGAGTGATGCGAAAGAAGCCGTTTCTGCAAGCATGCCACAAACAGAGTCGGCTGAGGTATGCAAAAGCACATTTGGAGAAGCCAATTTCTTTTTGGAAGAAGGTCCTGTGGACTGATGAAACCAAGATTGAGTTGTTTGGTCATACAAAAAGGCGTTATGCATGACGGCCAAAAAACACAGCATTCCAAGAAAAACACTTGCTACCCACAGTAAAATTTGGTGGAGGTTCCATCATGCTTTGGGGCTGTGTGGCCAATGCCGGCACCGGGAATCTTGTTAAAGTTGAGGGACGCATGGATTCCTCTCAGTATCAGCAGATTCTTGACAATAATGTTCATGAATCAGTGACAAGGTTGAAGTTACGCAGGGGATGCATCTTTCAGCAGGACAATGATCCAAACACCGCTCCAAATCTACTCAGGCATTCATGCAGAGGAACAATTACACTGTTCTGGAATGGCCATCTCAGTCCCCAGACCTGAATATCATTGAACATCTGTGGGATCATTTGAAGAAGGCTGTCCATGCTCGGCGACCATCAAACTTAACTGAACTGGAATTGTTTTGTAAAGAGGAATGGTCAAAAATACCTTCATCCAGGATCCAGGAACTCATTAAAAGCTACAGGAAAGGACAAGAGGCTGTTATTTTTTGCAAAAGGAGGATCTACTAAATATTAATGTCACTTTTCTGGTGGGGTGCCCATACTTATACACCTGTCAAATTTTGTTTGAATGCAGATTGCACATTTTCTGTTAGTACAATAAACCTCATTTCAAGGCAGAAACATTACTGTGTCCAACAGTTATTAGATATATGAAACTGAAATAGCTGTTGCAAAAAAAAAACAATTTTTATAAAACATTAAGCTTAAGATTAATAGGGGTGCCCAAACTTTTTCATATAACTGTACTACGTGGCAGTGTTATATACTATGTGGGCTGTGTTATATACTATGTGGCTGTGCTATACAGGTCCTTCTCAAAAAATTAGCATATAGTGTTAAATTTCATTATTTACCATAATGTAATGATTACAATTAAACTTTCATATATTATAGATTCATTATCCACCAACTGAAATTTGTCAGGTCTTTTATTGTTTTAATACTGATGATTTTGGCATACAACTCCTGATAACCCAAAAAACCTGTCTCAATAAATTAGCATATCAAGAAAAGGTTCTCTAAACGACCTATTACCCTAATCTTCTGAATCAACTAATTAACTCTAAACACATGCAAAAGATACCTGAGGCTTTTATAAACTCCCTGCCTGGTTCATTACTCAAAACCCCCATCATGGGTAAGACTAGCGACCTGACAGATGTCAAGAAGGCCATCATTGACACCCTCAAGCAAGAGGGTAAGACCCAGAAAGAAATTTCTCAACAAATAGGCTGTTCCCAGAGTGCTGTATCAAGGCACCTCAATGGTAAGTCTGTTGGAAGGAAACAATGTGGCAGAAAACGCTGTACAACGAGAAGAGGAGACCGGACCCTGAGGAAGATTGTGGAGAAGGACCGATTCCAGACCTTGGGGAACCTGAGGAAGCAGTGGACTGAGTCTGGTGTGGAAACATCCAGAGCCACCGTGCACAGGCGTGTGCAGGAAATGGGCTACAGGTGCCGCATTCCCCAGGTAAAGCCACTTTTGAACCATAAACAGCGGCAGAGGCACCTGACCTGGGCTACAGAGAAGCAGCACTGGACTGTTGCTAAGTGGTCCCAAGTACTTTTTTCTGATGAAAGCAAATTTTGCATGTCATTCGGAAATCAAGGTGCCAGAGTCTGGAGGAAGACTGGGGAGAAGGAAATGCCAAAATGCCTGAAGTCCAGTGTCAAGTACCCACAGTCAGTGATGGTGTGGGGTGCCATGTCAGCTGCTGGTGTTGGTCCACTGTGTTTCATCAAGGGCAGGGTCAATGCAGCTAGCTATCAGGAGATTTTGGAGCACTTCATGCTTCCATCGGCTGAAATGCTTTATGGAGATGAAGATTTCATTTTTCAGCACGACCTGGCACCTGCTCACAGTGCCAAAACCACTGGTAAATGGTTTACTGATCATGGTATTACTGTGCTCAATTGGCCTGCCAACTCTCCTGACCTGAACCCCATAGAGAATCTGTGGGATATTGTGAAGAGAAAGTTGAGAGACACAAGACCCAACACTCTGGATGAGCTTAAGGCCGCTATTGAAGCATCCTGGGCCTCCATAACATCTCAGCAGTGTCACAGGCTGATTGCCTCCATGCCACGCCGCATTGAAGCAGTCATTTCTGCCAAAGGATTCCCGACCAAGTATTGAGTGCATAACTGAACATTATTATTTGTTGGTTTTTTTGTTTGTTATTAAAAAACACTTTTATTTGATTGGATGGGTGAAATATGCTAATTTATTGAGACAGGTTTTTTGGGTTATCAGGAGTTGTATGCCAAAATCATCAGTATTAAACCAATAAAAGACCTGACAAATTTCAGTTGGTGGATAATGAATCTATAATATATGAAAGTTTAATTGTAATCATTACATTATGGTAAATAATGAAATTTAACACTATATGCTAATTTTTTGAGAAGGACCTGTATACTACGTGGCTGTGCCCCACATTCATTGTATGCAGTTTTTTCTTTGCAGCAAGTTTAGCTAACAATAAAATGCCTACTGGTAACTGAGGAAGAGGGAGTAGGTCAAAAAAATTGGCATATAAGGGGTTGACTTATAGTACAGACCAAAAGTTTGAACACACTTTCTCATTTAAAGATTTTTCTGTATTTTTAATGAAGGCATCAAAACTATGAATTGGCACATGTGGAATTATATACTTAACAAAAAAGTGTGAAACAACTGAAAATATGTCTTATATTCTAGGTTCTTCTGTGGCCGTGCTATATACTACATGGGCTGTGTTATATGCTATGTGGTTTTGTTATATGTTACATGGCTGTGTGATATACTATGTGGGCTGTGCTATATGCTATGTGGTTAGTGTGATATACTACGTGGGCTGTGTTATATACTACATGATTGTTATATGCTACGTGGCTGTTATATACTATGTGGGCTGTGTTATATACTATGTGGCTGTTAAATGCTACGTGGCTGTGTTATATACTACGTGGGCTGTGTTGTATGCTATGCGTCTGTGCTGTATGCTACGTGGGCTGTGTAATATACTATGTGGGCTGTGTTAAATGCTACGTGGGCTGTGTTATATACTGCGTGGCTGCGCTATATACTATATGGCTGTGCTGTGCTACTCCTGAGGTCTTATGTGTGGAGTCTGAACTGAATATCGACCGCCTTGTTGATGTTGGTAGTCAACAACTGCCATGTTCTGGTCACAAATCCTTTCCAACATACAGTATGTAGGGTAGATTTCCAATGTGTGGAGACATCACACACCAGTCGGTGAGACGGAAGCTGCAAATGCTGCTGAAGCATGACAAAGGCGGCTGAAGCTGTAGCTGACTTTCTAAAATAGGCAGACAGATGGTGTACTGTCACTAGCAGATCCGGCAGCTCTGGGTAACTTTTCAGAAAACGTTTAACCACAAGGTTAAGCACATGGGCCAGGCAAGGTATGTGTGTGAGCTCACCTTGCCTCAGTGCTGCCACCAGGTTCCCGCCATTGTCACATGCAGCATCATGTAGGGCCATTATACAGTATGCAGTACTGTGTGGCCATTATACAGTATGGAGCATCATGTGGGACCATTATACGGTATGGAGCACTGTGTGGCCATTATGCAGTATGGAGCATCATGTGTGGCCATTATACTGTACGCCCCCTGACGAAGGAGTTCCTCTCCGAAACGCGCGTCGGGCAGACGTGCAGTCCATGGATCTGGCATACATTTGATAGCCGCCCGCACCAGGCAATACACACCGGAGCAGCCTTGTCTGCCTAATAGTTATGTGGGTAGTTTTTACATCCCGGTTCCCGCGGTTATGGGGTAGTGGCTTTGGGTGATGTCCGATACATAGGCACTGCCAGTTTGACCTCCCATATTCTTGTCACCCTGCACTTTTTTATACCTTTGGGCCCGTTACATGCACTAGCAGATTTGTTATGACCATTAGGGCATTTATAGTTATCGCATCATGTGTTTCAGGGCACAATAGTGAAGTACATACGGATACAAGCCACATACTGTATATAGTAGTCTCTTCAGTTGGTCTGCTATATCCCCTATTATTAACATCATTACGTTACAACAGGTAGCCAGTTCCTGGTCTGCATGCCTTGTTTAGCACAGCAACAGTCTTTCTGTGTCTTGAACTATTTCGTCACTGTGTTCCATGTTTTGGTCCGATTTTTACTATTTTCTATGTATTTTGCATTCAATAAAGATTTTTTTCTATCATAGTTATTCTCTATTGGTTGTATCTTTGTGGTTTCCACATCTCCCTTACTGTACGCAGTATCATGTAGAGCCATTATACAGTATGGAGCACTGTGTGGCCATTATACAGTATTGAGCATCATGTGGGGCCATTATACTGTATGGAGCACTGTGTGGCCATTATACAGTATTGAGCATCATGTGGGGCCATTATACAGTATGGAGCACTGTGTGGCCATTATACTGTACACAGCATCATGTGGGACCATTATACAGTATGGGGCACTGTGGCAATAACACAGTATGGAGCACTGTGTGGCCATTATACAGTATGGAGCACTGTGTGTGGCCATTATACAGTATGGAGCATGGCATGGTGTGTGGCCATTTTACAGTATGGAGCACTGTGTGGCCACTATACAGTATTGAGCATCATGTGTGGCCATTATACAGTATGGAGCACTGTGTGGCCATATTTTTCTGTTTATAATTGTTTATCAAACAGTCTGATCAGCAGTGCTAAATGGGTGTGGTTAGGGCGTGTGTTATGATTAGGCAACTCAGTACCACAGTGAACATAGAGGTCAGAGCACATACAGTGATCTGACAATAATCCAAAAACATAGAACGAGCTCTGAGACGTGGGAACTCTGTTGACCGCAATCCCTAATCCTATCCAACAACACTAGAGGCAGCCGTGGATTGCGCCTAACGCTACCTATGCAACTCGGCACAGCCTGAGAAACTAGCTAGCCTGAAGATAGAAAATAAGCCTACCTTGCCTCAGAGAAATACCCCAAAGGAAAAGGCAGCCCCCCACATATAATGACTGTGAGTAAGATGAAAAGACAAACGTAGAGATGAAATAGATTTAGCAAAGTGAGGCCCGACTTTCTGAACAGAGCGAGGATAGGAAAGGTAACTTTGCGGTCAACACAAAACCCTAAAAACCACGCAAAGGGGGCAAAAAGACCCTCCGTACCGAACTAACGGCACGGAGGTACACCCTCTGCGTCCCACAGCTTCCAGCAAACAAATAGATAAGCTGGACAGAAGAAAAGCAAACAAAATAGCAAAGGAAAACTTAGCTATGCAGAGCAGCAGGCCACAGGAACGATCCAGGAGGAAAACAAGTCCAATACTGGAACATTGACAGGAAGCCAGGATCAAAGCACTAGGTGGAGGTAAGTAGAGCAGCACCTAACGACCTCACCACATCACCTGAGGGAGGAAACTCAGAAGCCACAGTACCACTTCCCTCCACCAACGGAAGCTTACAGAGAGAATCAGCCGAAGTACCACTTGTGACCACAGGAGGGAGCTCTGCCACAGAATTCACAACAGTACCCCCCCCTTGAGGAGGGGTCACCGAACCCTCACCAGAGCCCCCAGGCCGACCAGGATGAGCCACATGAAAGGCACGAACAAGATCGGGAGCATGGACATCAGAGGCAAAGACCCAGGAATTATCTTCCTGAGCATAACCCTTCCACTTAACCAGATACTGGAGTTTCCGTCTAGAAACACGAGAATCCAAAATCTTCTCCACAATATACTCCAACTCCCCCTCCACCAAAACCGGGGCAGGAGGGTCAACAGAAGGAACCATAGGTGCCACGTATCTCCGCAACAATGACCTATGGAATACGTTATGTATGGAAAAAGAATCTGGAAGGGTCAGACGAAAAGACACAGGATTAAGAACCTCAGAAATCCTATACGGACCAATGAAACGAGGTTTAAACTTAGGAGAGGAAACCTTCATAGGAATATGACGAGAAGATAACCAAACCAGATCCCCAACATGAAGTCGGGGACCCACACAGCGTCTGCGATTAGCAAAACGTTGAGCCTTCTCTTGGGACAAGGTCAAATTGTCCACTACCTAAGTCCAAATCTGCTGCAACCTGTCCACCACAGTATCCACACCAGGACAGTCCGAAGACTCAACCTGTCCTGACGAGAAACGAGGATGGAACCCAGAGTTGCAGAAAAATGGCGAAACCAATGTAGCCGAGCTAGCCCGATTATTAAGGGCGAACTCAGCCAAAGGCAAAAAGGACACCCAGTCATCCTGATCAGCAGAAACAAAACATCTCAGATATGTTTCCAAGGTCTGATTGGTTCGTTCGGTCTGGCCATTAGTCTGAGGATGGAAAGCCGAGGAAAAAGACAAGTCAATGCCCATCCTAGCACAAAAGGCTCGCCAAAACCTCGAAACAAACTGGGAACCTCTGTCAGAAACGATGTTCTCTGGAATGCCATGTAAACGAACCACATGCTGGAAGAACAATGGCACCAAATCAGAGGAGGAAGGCAATTTAGACAAGGGTACCAAATGGACCATCTTAGAAAAGCGATCACAGACCACCCAAATGACTGACATCTTTTGAGAAACGGGAAGATCTGAAATAAAATCCATAGAGATATGTGTCCAAGGCCTCTTCGGGACTGGCAAGGGCAAAAGCAACCCACTGGCACGAGAACAGCAGGGCTTAGCCCGAGCACAAATCCCACAGGACTGCACAAAAGTACGCACATCCCGCGACAGAGATGGCCACCAAAAGGATCTAGCCACTAACTCTCTGGTACCAAAGATTCCAGGATGACCAGCCAAGACCGAACAATGAACCTCAGAGATAACTTTATTCGTCCACCTATCAGGGACAAACAGTTTCTCCGCTGGACAACGATCAGGTTTATTAGCCTGAAATTTTTGCAGCACTCGCCGCAAATCAGGGGAGATGGCAGACACAATTACTCCCTCTTTGAGGATACCCGCCGGCTCAGATACACCCGGAGAGTCGGGCACAAAACTCCTAGACAGAGCATCCGCCTTCACATTTTTAGAGCCCGGAAGGTATGAAGTCACAAAGTCAAAACGGGCAAAAAACAACGACCAACGAGCTTGTCTAGGATTCAACCGCTTGGCGGACTCGAGATAAGTCAAGTTCTTATGATCAGTCAAGACCACCACGCGATGCTTAGCTCCTTCAAGTCAATGACGCCACTCCTCGAATGCCCACTTCATGGCCAGCAACTCTCGGTTGCCCACATCATAATTTCGCTCAGCAGGCGAAAACTTCCTGGAAAAGAAGGCGCACGGTTTCATCACTGAGCAATCAGAACCTCTCTGCGACAAAACAGCCCCTGCTCCAATCTCAGAAGCATCAACCTCGACCTGGAACGGAAGCGAAACATCTGGTTGACACAACACAGGGGCAGAAGAAAAACGATGCTTCAACTCTTGAAAAGCTTCCACAGCAGCAGAAGACCA
The DNA here is from genome assembly GCF_032444005.1 of Ranitomeya imitator. Lineage (NCBI taxonomy): Eukaryota > Metazoa > Chordata > Amphibia > Anura > Dendrobatidae > Ranitomeya > Ranitomeya imitator. Next base: position 373,210,390 of record NC_091283.1, read on the forward strand.
ATTGACCACATCAGCACCCTTCTTGGTCAAATCGGTCAATGGTTTAGCAATACTAGAAAAATTGCAGATGAAGCGACGATAAAAATTAGCAAAGCCCAGGAACTTTTGCAGACTTTTCAGAGATGTCGGCTGAGTCCAATCATGGATGGCTTGGACCTTAACAGGATCCATCTCGATAGTAGAAGGGGAAAAGATGAACCCCAAAAATGAAACCTTCTGCACACCAAAGAGACACTTTGATCCCTTCACAAACAAAGAATTAGCACGCAGGACCTGAAAAACCGTTCTGACCTGCTTCACATGAGACTCCCAATCATCCGAGAAGATCAAAATGTCATCCAAGTACACAATCAGGAATTTATCCAGGTACTCTCGGAAGATGTCATGCATAAAGGACTGAAACACTGATGGAGCATTGGCAAGTCCGAATGGCATTACTAGATACTCAAAATGACCCTCGGGCGTATTAAATGCAGTTTTCCATTCATCGCCTCGCTTAATTCGCACAAGATTATACGCACCACGAAGATCTATCTTGGTGAACCAACTAGCCCCCTTAATCCGAGCAAACAAATCAGATAACAACAGCAAGGGGTACTGAAATTTAACCGTGATCTTATTTAGAAGGCGGTAATCTATACAAGGTCTCAACGAACCATCCTTCTTGGCTACAAAAAAGAACCCTGCTCCTAATGGCGACGATGACGGGCGAATATGCCCCTTCTCCAGGGACTCCTTCACATAACTGCGCATAGCGGCGTGCTCAGGCACAGATAAATTAAACAATCGGCCTTTTGGGAACTTACTACCAGGAATCAAATTGATAGCACAATCACAATCCCTATGCGGAGGTAGGGCATCGGACTTGGGCTCATCAAATACATCCCGGTAATCAGACAAGAAGTCTGGAACCTCAGAAGGGGTGGATGACGAAATTGACAGAAATGGAACATCACCATGTACCCCCTGACAACCCCAGCTGGACACCGACATGGATTTCCAATCTAATACTGGATTATGGACTTGTAGCCATGGCAACCCCAACACGACCACATCATGCAGATTATGCAACACCAGAAAGCGAATAACCTCCTGATGTGCAGGAGCCATGCACATGGTCAGCTGGGTCCAGTACTGAGGCTTATTCTTGGCCAAAGGCGTAGCATCAATTCCTCTCAATGGAATAGGACACTGCAAGGGCTCCAAGAAAAACCCACAATGCTTAGCATACTCCAAGTCCATCAAATTCAGGGCAGCGCCTGAATCCACAAATGCCATGACAGAATACGATGACAAAGAGCAGATCAAGGTAACGGACAGAAGAAATTTTGACTGTACTGTACCAATGGTGGCAGACCTAGCGAACCGCTTAGTGCGCTTAGGACAATCAGAGATAGCATGAGTGGAATCACCACAGTAGAAACACAGCCCATTCAGACGTCTGTGTTCTTGCCGTTCAACTCTGGTCAAAGTCCTATCGCACTGCATAGGCTCAGGTTTAAGCTCAGGTAATACCGCCAAATGGTGCACAGATTTACGCTCACGCAAGCGTCGACCAATCTGAATGGCCAATGGAGAACCACCCACAGAGTGAGTACAGAAATTGGACTGTATCCAGTTTACAGGAGAGAGCCAGAGACCTGGCCCTGAACTACCAGGGACTGACTAAAGAGGCCTTAATTGATCTACTGGTGGGTGCTAGCCAGACCACCTACTCCAATATTTCTGAAGGACAAGCCCAGGAGATGAGGACCCCCAACCCCAAAATGTCAGAGGGTCTTGTGGTATGAAGAAGAGATGGCAGTTCTGGGCCCAGGCGTCTCTCAGGAGTATAAGGAGGAGGCTGCCCGCTGGGCACAGCGGAAACAAGAAGCAATGGAGCTGGAAAGAGGGAGTAATGTGATGTGGAGTGTAAACCCAACGATCCGTGAGCCTGTACGGATCACCCGGACAGAGTTTAAGCCATTTGATGAGACTTCTGGAGATGTGGAGGGGTTCTTCAAGGACTTTGAGCAGCAGTGTGCTGTGATGTAGGTTCCCCACTCTGGCTAGATGCGTTTGTTAGTGGGACTTCTGAATGGTAGCCTGGCGGAGACTTACCGAACCATTGACTCACAGCGGAATCAGGATTATAAAATTGTAAAGCAGACTATCCTGGATTACCATGATATCACCCCAAACTCCTATAGGGCCAAGTTCTGAGACTTCCCATGCACCACGGGGGGATCGTTCATGATGTATGCCCATAAGATGTCCCAGGCATGTCGGAGATGGTTGGAAGCAGAAAATGCCTTTACTGTGAAAGATGTTATACAGGCGTTCCTTATAGAACAATTTCTTGCCAAGTGCCCCGCAGAGGTACGGGAATGGGTCCAGGAGCGCATGCCGTGTACCGTAGATAGAGCTGCAACCCTGGCAGATGAAGCCCTTACTATCCGACTGCAATGAAAGAGGCTTCTGGACAATGAACCACGGCCTTCTCCCGCACCCCATCCCCCTTTGATTATATTTGCCCTTCCACCTAGTCGCAAGCCGATGACAATCACGCCTCACAAACCTGGGCCCCAAAAGTTCCGACCACGACCTGGGGGTATCACAGAGAGATGTTATAGGTGTGGGCAACCTGGACATTTGCAGTCTGGCTGTCCCTCAAGGATTCGGAGGGAGCCCCGCACATCCCCACCTCGTCCAGTACATCTTGTGCACTCCATCTTGCCTGAGGAAGAGCTACCACCACCCCCACCAGAGTGGACCACAGACCACGGCACCATAGATACCCCTCCTGGAGTGTACGGAATCCGGCCTTTGTCCATCAGAAATACAGAGCAACGGCATTGCCACCTGCAGAATGTCTTCATTGATGGATACAAAGTGTCGGGATTTAGAGACATGGGGGCATTCCTGACTATCGCTGACCCCCATATGGTTCGACCCAAGGCAATTCACGAGGGACCGGGAATTCACATTGTCCTGGTGGGGGGTGCTCGCAAATATATACAGCGAGCTTTGGATTATGGTTTTGGAGAAAAACTGTGTTGGATTGGAGTTATGGGAGGACTTCCTGCAGATATCCTCCTTGGAAATGACATTGGAGAGTCCAGAGACTGTCTCACCCAGCTAGCTACCTTGGCTAATGAACATCAGCGAACGGCCCAGTCCAGTCAAAAAGCCTGGTATGATTATAAAGCCAGGATCCGGGAATTTATGGACAAGTGCTCATGATTATTGCAACCCCTACCACTGGACAAGGAACTATAAACTATTGAGCAATGTGGACTAAACTGAGCAGGCCAGAGGTCTGTGTAGACCTCATAGCGTGCTCACTTATTATGAGGGGGGAGAGGTTATGATGGTGTGATATGCTATGTGGGTATCATTTCTGTGTATATATCCATTTTACTTATTTTCATGGTGTTCTCTTGTAGAGTTATTTGCTAATTGATGAATAGCTGTTGCTGCCATCTGATATCAGCCCCCGCAGCACTGTATTGTTTGCTAATATGCTAATGACATGTTGATCTAGCTTGTTGAAACAATGAGCTCCTGAGACCTTCCCTCTCCTGACCTGTGAATGAGGAGGGAGACTTAAAATGAGGTGAGACACAGATCAGTCCTGTTGGGAATGTGTTCACAGCATCTCAGAGAGAAAGAAGAGTATATGGACTATGCTATCCTCTGTCTGCTGGATTGTTGGACTTTTATCCGGTTACTGAACTGCATTCGTGTTCTGGACTATTTTATCCTTTGTGTGGTGGATCGTATAGGACCTTTCGTATTTTTGCCTAAATAAAGGTCTTGGAGTTGCTCACTATTCTCTTGCTCTGTTGATTGTGTGATACCGGAGAAGGACCCCGTGACAGACAGCTTGACGTACTTTCAGCAGAAGAGACTAAGTATGAATTGTGATGTACTTAAACTTCAAAATCCACAATGAATCTGCAGCAAAATCCTCGTTATTTACATTCAAAATAGTTGCAGATTTTACTCTATGCATGGCAAACAGTGAATTCCACAGTGAGAAAGCACACCTCAGTTTAGGGAAGTCCTATCCATTATGGCACCATAATATACTGTGGCCATTATCCGAACTGTGTGAACATACTCTAATACAGGGTCAACAACCTGAAGACACAAAAGAGAATAGTAAAACCAAAAACACTCAGTTTGAAAAAATGTTGCAGTAATCCGCAAGTGCTAGTAAAAGATGTAAAAAACAGGGTATTTGGTTGATACGTTTTTTGCAAAAAATGTATACTAAGCTGCTCTACCAATCTTCACGGTATACCCTTATCAGAGCAGTCCTAACTAATGTATGCAATCCCTATCTGATGTATTTAAAAACCTGATCATCTGTATATAACCTGTGTGAACAGGGTTCAGAGAGGAAAAATCCATGTGTGCATACAGGGTAGAACAGCTTTTGTGCAGATAGCCCAAGAGGAGTGGTGGAACTCCCCAGTCTTGTAGACACAAGAGAACAATTATGGAAACAGGAACACATGGGCTACTTGCACAGTGAACAAGTCTGTATGATCATGTTCACACACCACCAAGAAACCTGAAGACACAAAAGAGAATAGTAAAACCAAAAACACTCAGTTTGAAAAAATGTTGCAGTAATCCGCAAGTGCTAGTAAAAGATGTAAAAAACAGGGTATTTGGTTGATACGTTTTTTGCAAAAAATGTATACTAAGCTGCTCTACCAATCTTCACGGTATACCCTTATCAGAGCAGTCCTAACTAATGTATGCAATCCCTATCTGATGTATTTAAAAACCTGATCATCTGTATATAACCTGTGTGAACAGGGTTCAGAGAGGAAAAATCCATGTGTGCATACAGGGTAGAACAGCTTTTGTGCAGATAGCCCAAGAGGAGTGGTGGAACTCCCCAGTCTTGTAGACACAAGAGAACAATTATGGAAACAGGAACACATGGGCTACTTGCACAGTGAACAAGTCTGTATGATCATGTTCACACACCACCAAGAAACCTGAAGACACAAAAGAGAATAGTAAAACCAAAAACACTCAGTTTGAAAAAATGTTGCAGTAATCCGCAAGTGCTAGTAAAAGATGTAAAAAACAGGGTATTTGGTTGATACGTTTTTTGCAAAAAATGTATACTAAGCTGCTCTACCAATCTTCACGGTATACCCTTATCAGAGCAGTCCTAACTAATGTATGCAATCCCTATCTGATGTATTTAAAAACCTGATCATCTGTATATAACCTGTGTGAACAGGGTTCAGAGAGGAAAATTCCATGTGTGCATACAGGGTAGAACAGCTTTTGTGCAGATAGCCCAAGAGGAGTGGTGGAACTCCCCAGTCTTGTAGACACAAGAGAACAATTATGGAAACAGGAACACATGGGCTACTTGCACAGTGAACAAGTCTGTATGATCATGTTCACACACCACCAAGAAACCTGAAGACACAAAAGAGAATAGTAAAACCAAAAACACTCAGTTTGAAAAAATGTTGCAGTAATCCGCAAGTGCTAGTAAAAGATGTAAAAAACAGGGTATTTGGTTGATACGTTTTTTGCAAAAAATGTATACTAAGCTGCTCTACCAATCTTCACGGTATACCCTTATCAGAGCAGTCCTAACTAATGTATGCAATCCCTATCTGATGTATTTAAAAACCTGATCATCTGTATATAACCTGTGTGAACAGGGTTCAGAGAGGAAAAATCCATGTGTGCATACAGGGTAGAACAGCTTTTGTGCAGATAGCCCAAGAGGAGTGGTGGAACTCCCCAGTCTTGTAGACACAAGAGAACAATTATGGAAACAGGAACACATGGGCTACTTGCACAGTGAACAAGTCTGTATGATCATGTTTTCACACCACCAAGAAACCTGAAGACACAAAAGAGAATAGTAAAACCAAAAACACTCAGTTTGAAAAAATGTTGCAGTAATCCGCAAGTGCTAGTAAAAGATGTAAAAAACAGGGTATTTGGTTGATACGTTTTTTGCAAAAAATGTATACTAAGCTGCTCTACCAATCTTCACGGTATACCCTTATCAGAGCAGTCCTAACTAATGTATGCAATCCCTATCTGATGTATTTAAAAACCTGATCATCTGTATATAACCTGTGTGAACAGGGTTCAGAGAGGAAAAATCCATGTGTGCATACAGGGTAGAACAGCTTTTGTGCAGATAGCCCAAGAGAAGTGGTGGAACTCCCCAGTCTTGTAGACACAAGAGAACAATTATGGAAACAGGAACACATGGGCTACTTGCACAGTGAACAAGTCTGTATGATCATGTTCACACACCACCAAGAAACCTGAAGACACAAAAGAGAATAGTAAAACCAAAAACACTCAGTTTGAAAAAATGTTGCAGTAATCCGCAAGTGCTAGTAAAAGATGTAAAAAACAGGGTATTTGGTTGATACGTTTTTTGCAAAAAATGTATACTAAGCTGCTCTACCAATCTTCACGGTATACCCTTATCAGAGCAGTCCTAACTAATGTATGCAATCCCTATCTGATGTATTTAAAAACCTGATCATCTGTATATAACCTGTGTGAACAGGGTTCAGAGAGGAAAAATCCATGTGTGCATACAGGGTAGAACAGCTTTTGTGCAGATAGCCCAAGAGGAGTGGTGGAACTCCCCAGTCTTGTAGACACAAGAGAACAATTATGGAAACAGGAACACATGGGCTACTTGCACAGTGAACAAGTCTGTATGATCATGTTCACACACCACCAAGAAACCTGAAGACACAAAAGAGAATAGTAAAACCAAAAACACTCAGTTTGAAAAAATGTTGCAGTAATCCGCAAGTGCTAGTAAAAGATGTAAAAAACAGGGTATTTGGTTGATACGTTTTTTGCAAAAAAATGTATACTAAGCTGCTCTACCAATCTTCACGGTATACCCTTATCAGAGCAGTCCTAACTAATGTATGCAATCCCTATCTGATGTATTTAAAAACCTGATCATCTGTATAGAACCTGTGTGAACAGGGTTCAGAGAGGAAAAATCCATGTGTGCATACAGGGTAGAACAGCTTTTGTGCAGATAGCCCAAGAGGAGTGGTGGAACTCCCCAGTCTTGTAGACACAAGAGAACAATTATGGAAACAGGAACACATGGGCTACTTGCACAGTGAACAAGTCTGTATGATCATGTTCACACACCACCAAGAAACCTGAAGACACAAAAGAGAATAGTAAAACCAAAAACACTCAGTTTGAAAAAATGTTGCAGTAATCCGCAAGTGCTAGTAAAAGATGTAAAAAACAGGGTATTTGGTTGATACGTTTTTTGCAAAAAATGTATACTAAGCTGCTCTACCAATCTTCACGGTATACCCTTATCAGAGAAGTCCTAACTAATGTATGCAATCCCTATCTGATGTATTTAAAAACCTGATCATCTGTATATAACCTGTGTGAACAGGGTTCAGAGAGGAAAAATCCATGTGTGCATACAGGGTAGAACAGCTTTTGTGCAGATAGCCCAAGAGGAGTGGTGGAACTCCCCAGTCTTGTAGACACAAGAGAACAATTATGGAAACAGGAACACATGGGCTACTTGCACAGTGAACAAGTCTGTATGATCATGTTCACACACCACCAAGAAACCTGAAGACACAAAAGAGAATAGTAAAACCAAAAACACTCAGTTTGAAAAAATGTTGCAGTAATCCGCAAGTGCTAGTAAAAGATGTAAAAAACAGGGTATTTGGTTGATACGTTTTTTGCAAAAAATGTATACTAAGCTGCTCTACCAATCTTCACGGTATACCCTTATCAGAGCAGTCCTAACTAATGTATGCAATCCCTATCTGATGTATTTAAAAACCTGATCATCTGTATATAACCTGTGTGAACAGGGTTCAGAGAGGAAAAATCCATGTGTGCATACAGGGTAGAACAGCTTTTGTGCAGATAGCCCAAGAGGAGTGGTGGAACTCCCCAGTCTTGTAGACACAAGAGAACAATTATGGAAACAGGAACACATGGGCTACTTGCACAGTGAACAAGTCTGTATGATCATGTTCACACACCACCAAGAAACCTGAAGACACAAAAGAGAATAGTAAAACCAAAAACACTCAGTTTGAAAAAATGTTGCAGTAATCCGCAAGTGCTAGTAAAAGATGTAAAAAACAGGGTATTTGGTTGATACGTTTTTTGCAAAAAATGTATACTAAGCTGCTCTACCAATCATCACGGTATACCCTTATCAGAGCAGTCCTAACTAATGTATGCAATCCCTATCTGATGTATTTAAAAACCTGATCATCTGTATATAACCTGTGTGAACAGGGTTCAGAGAGGAAAAATCCATGTGTGCATACAGGGTAGAACAGCTTTTGTGCAGATAGCCCAAGAGGAGTGGTGGAACTCCCCAGTCTTGTAGACACAAGAGAACAATTATGGAAACAGGAACACATGGGCTACTTGCACAGTGAACAAGTCTGTATGATCATGTTCACACACCACCAAGAAACCTGAAGACACAAAAGAGAATAGTAAAACCAAAAACACTCAGTTTGAAAAAATGTTGCAGTAATCCGCAAGTGCTAGTAAAAGATGTAAAAAACAGGGTATTTGGTTGATACGTTTTTTGCAAAAAATGTATACTAAGCTGCTCTACCAATCTTCACGGTATACGCTTATCAGAGCAGTCCTAACTAATGTATGCAATCCCTATCTGATGTATTTAAAAACCTGATCATCTGTATATAACCTGTGTGAACAGGGTTCAGAGAGGAAAAATCCATGTGTGCATACAGGGTAGAACAGCTTTTGTGCAGATAGCCCAAGAGGAGTGGTGGAACTCCCCAGTCTTGTAGACACAAGAGAACAATTATGGAAACAGGAACACATGGGCTACTTGCACAGTGAACAAGTCTGTATGATCATGTTCACACACCACCAAGAAACCTGAAGACACAAAAGAGAATAGTAAAACCAAAAACACTCAGTTTGAAAAAATGTTGCAGTAATCCGCAAGTGCTAGTAAAAGATGTAAAAAACAGGGTATTTGGTTGATACGTTTTTTGCAAAAAATGTATACTAAGCTGCTCTACCAATCTTCACGGTATACCCTTATCAGAGCAGTCCTAACTAATGTATGCAATCCCTATCTGATGTATTTAAAAACCTGATCATCTGTATATAACCTGTGTGAACAGGGTTCAGAGAGGAAAAATCCATGTGTGCATACAGGGTAGAACAGCTTTTGTGCAGATAGCCCAAGAGGAGTGGTGGAACTCCCCAGTCTTGTAGACACAAGAGAACAATTATGGAAACAGGAACACATGGGCTACTTGCACAGTGAACAAGTCTGTATGATCATGTTCACACACCACCAAGAAACCTGAAGACACAAAAGAGAATAGTAAAACCAAAAACACTCAGTTTGAAAAAATGTTGCAGTAATCCGCAAGTGCTAGTAAAAGATGTAAAAAACAGGGTATTTGGTTGATACGTTTTTTGCAAAAAATGTATACTAAGCTGCTCTACCAATCTTCACGGTATACCCTTATCAGAGCAGTCCTAACTAATGTATGCAATCCCTATCTGATGTATTTAAAAACCTGATCATCTGTATATAACCTGTGTGAACAGGGTTCAGAGAGGAAAAATCCATGTGTGCATACAGGGTAGAACAGCTTTTGTGCAGATAGCCCAAGAGGAGTGGTGGAACTCCCCAGTCTTGTAGACACAAGAGAACAATTATGGAAACAGGAACACATGGGCTACTTGCACAGTGAACAAGTCTGTATGATCATGTTCACACACCACCAAGAAACCTGAAGACACAAAAGAGAATAGTAAAACCAAAAACACTCAGTTTGAAAAAATGTTGCAGTAATCCGCAAGTGCTAGTAAAAGATGTAAAAAACAGGGTATTTGGTTGATACGTTTTTTGCAAAAAATGTATACTAAGCTGCTCTACCAATCTTCACGGTATACCCTTATCAGAGCAGTCCTAACTAATGTATGCAATCCCTATCTGATGTATTTAAAAACCTGATCATCTGTATATAACCTGTGTGAACAGGGTTCAGAGAGGAAAAATCCATGTGTGCATACAGGGTAGAACAGCTTTTGTGCAGATAGCCCAAGAGGAGTGGTGGAACTCCCCAGTCTTGTAGACACAAGAGAACAATTATGGAAACAGGAACACATGGGCTACTTGCACAGTGAACAAGTCTGTATGATCATGTTCACACACCACCAAGAAACCTGAAGACACAAAAGAGAATAGTAAAACCAAAAACACTCAGTTTGAAAAAATGTTGCAGTAATCCGCAAGTGCTAGTAAAAGATGTAAAAAACAGGGTATTTGGTTGATACGTTTTTTGCAAAAAATGTATACTAAGCTGCTCTACCAATCTTCACGGTATACCCTTATCAGAGCAGTCCTAACTAATGTATGCAATCCCTATCTGATGTATTTAAAAACCTGATCATCTGTATATAACCTGTGTGAACAGGGTTCAGAGAGGAAAAATCCATGTGTGCATACAGGGTAGAACAGCTTTGTGCAGATAGCCCAAGAGGAGTGGTGGAACTCCCCAGTCTTGTAGACACAAGAGAACAATTATGGAAACAGGAACACATGGGCTACTTGCACAGTGAACAAGTCTGTATGATCATGTTCACACACCACCAAGAAACCTGAAGACACAAAAGAGAATAGTAAAACCAAAAACACTCAGTTTGAAAAATGTTGCAGTAATCCGCAAGTGCTAGTAAAAGATGTAAAAAACAGGGTATTTGGTTGATACGTTTTTTGCAAAAAATGTATACTAAGCTGCTCTACCAATCTTCACGGTATACCCTTATCAGAGCAGTCCTAACTAATGTATGCAATCCCTATCTGATGTATTTAAAAACCTGATCATCTGTATATAACCTGTGTGAACAGGGTTCAGAGAGGAAAAATCCATGTGTGCATACAGGGTAGAACAGCTTTTGTGCAGATAGCCCAAGAGGAGTGGTGGAACTCCCCAGTCTTGTAGACACAAGAGAACAATTATGGAAACAGGAACACATGGGCTACTTGCACAGTGAACAAGTCTGTATGATCATGTTCACACACCACCAAGAAACCTGAAGACACAAAAGAGAATAGTAAAACCAAAAACACTCAGTTTGAAAAAATGTTGCAGTAATCCGCAAGTGCTAGTAAAAGATGTAAAAAACAGGGTATTTGGTTGATACGTTTTTGCAAAAAATGTATACTAAGCTGCTCTACCAATCTTCACGGTATACCCTTATCAGAGCAGTCCTAACTAATGTATGCAATCCCTATCTGATGTATTTAAAAACCTGATCATCTGTATATAACCTGTGTGAACAGGGTTCAGAGAGGAAAAATCCATGTGTGCATACAGGGTAGAACAGCTTTTGTGCAGATAGCCCAAGAGGAGTGGTGGAACTCCCCAGTCTTGTAGACACAAGAGAACAATTATGGAAACAGGAACACATGGGCTACTTGCACAGTGAACAAGTCTGTATGATCATGTTCACACACCACCAAGAAACCTGAAGACACAAAAGAGAATAGTAAAACCAAAAACACTCAGTTGAAAAAATGTTGCAGTAATCCGCAAGTGCTAGTAAAAGATGTAAAAAACAGGGTATTTGGTTGATACGTTTTTTGCAAAAAAATGTATACTAAGCTGCTCTACCAATCTTCACGGTATACCCTTATCAGAGCAGTCCTAACTAATGTATGCAATCCCTATCTGATGTATTTAAAAACCTGATCATCTGTATATAACCTGTGTGAACAGGGTTCAGAGAGGAAAAATCCATGTGTGCATACAGGGTAGAACAGCTTTTGTGCAGATAGCCCAAGAGGAGTGGTGGAACTCCCCAGTCTTGTAGACACAAGAGAACAATTATGGAAACAGGAACACATGGGCTACTTGCACAGTGAACAAGTCTGTATGATCATGTTCACACACCACCAAGAAACCTGAAGACACAAAAGAGAATAGTAAAACCAAAAACACTCAGTTTGAAAAAATGTTGCAGTAATCCGCAAGTGCTAGTAAAAGATGTAAAAAACAGGGTATTTGGTTGATACGTTTTTTGCAAAAAATGTATACTAAGCTGCTCTACCAATCTTCACGGTATACCCTTATCAGAGCAGTCCTAACTAATGTATGCAATCCCTATCTGATGTATTTAAAAACCTGATCATCTGTATATAACCTGTGTGAACAGGGTTCAGAGAGGAAAATTCCATGTGTGCATACAGGGTAGAACAGCTTTTGTGCAGATAGCCCAAGAGGAGTGGTGGAACTCCCCAGTCTTGTAGACACAAGAGAACAATTATGGAAACAGGAACACATGGGCTACTTGCACAGTGAACAAGTCTGTATGATCATGTTCACACACCACCAAGAAACCTGAAGACACAAAAGAGAATAGTAAAACCAAAAACACTCAGTTTGAAAAAATGTTGCAGTAATCCGCAAGTGCTAGTAAAAGATGTAAAAAACAGGGTATTTGGTTGATACGTTTTTTGCAAAAAATGTATACTAAGCTGCTCTACCAATCTTCACGGTATACCCTTATCAGAGCAGTCCTAACTAATGTATGCAATCCCTATCTGATGTATTTAAAAACCTGATCATCTGTATATAACCTGTGTGAACAGGGTTCAGAGAGGAAAAATCCATGTGTGCATACAGGGTAGAACAGCTTTTGTGCAGATAGCCCAAGAGGAGTGGTGGAACTCCCCAGTCTTGTAGACACAAGAGAACAATTATGGAAACAGGAACACATGGGCTACTTGCACAGTGAACAAGTCTGTATGATCATGTTCTCACACCACCAAGAAACCTGAAGACACAAAAGAGAATAGTAAAACCAAAAACACTCAGTTTGAAAAAATGTTGCAGTAATCCGCAAGTGCTAGTAAAAGATGTAAAAAACAGGGTATTTGGTTGATACGTTTTTTGCAAAAAATGTATACTAAGCTGCTCTACCAATCTTCACGGTATACCCTTATCAGAGCAGTCCCTAACTAATGTATGCAATCCCTATCTGATGTATTTAAAAACCTGATCATCTGTATATAACCTGTGTGAACAGGGTTCAGAGAGGAAAAATCCATGTGTGCATACAGGGTAGAACAGCTTTTGTGCAGATAGCCCAAGAGGAGTGGTGGAACTCCCCAGTCTTGTAGACACAAGAGAACAATTATGGAAACAGGAACACATGGGCTACTTGCACAGTGAACAAGTCTGTATGATCATGTTCACACACCACCAAGAAACCTGAAGACACAAAAGAGAATAGTAAAACCAAAAACACTCAGTTTGAAAAAATGTTGCAGTAATCCGCAAGTGCTAGTAAAAGATGTAAAAAACAGGGTATTTGGTTGATACGTTTTTTGCAAAAAATGTATACTAAGCTGCTCTACCAATCTTCATGGTATACCCTTATCAGAGCAGTCCTAACTAATGTATGCAATCCCTATCTGATGTATTTAAAAACCTGATCATCTGTATATAACCTGTGTGAACAGGGTTCAGAGAGGAAAAATCCATGTGTGCATACAGGGTAGAACAGCTTTTGTGCAGATAGCCAAGAGGAGTGGTGGAACTCCCCAGTCTTGTAGACACAAGAGAACAATTATGGAAACAGGAACACATGGGCTACTTGCACAGTGAACAAGTCTGTATGATCATGTTCACACACCACCAAGAAACCTGAAGACACAAAAGAGAATAGTAAAACCAAAAACACTCAGTTTGAAAAAATGTTGCAGTAATCCGCAAGTGCTAGTAAAAGATGTAAAAAAACAGGGTATTTGGTTGATACGTTTTTAGCAAAAAATGTATACTAAGCTGCTCTACCAATCTTCACGGTATACCCTTATCAGAGCAGTCCTAACTAATGTATGCAATCCCTATCTGATGTATTTAAAACCTGATCATCTGTATATAACCTGTGTGAACAGGGGTTCAGAGAGGAAAAATCCATGTGTGCATACAGGGTAGAACAGCTTTTGTGCAGATAGCCCAAGAGGAGTGGTGGAACTCCCCAGTCTTGTAGACACAAGAGAACAATTATGGAAACAGGAACACAATGGGCTACTTGCACAGTGAACAAGTCTGTATGATCATGTTCACACACCACCAAGAAACCTGAAGACACAAAAGAGAATAGTAAAACCAAAAACACTCAGTTTGAAAAAATGTTGCAGTAATCCGCAAGTGCTAGTAAAAGATGTAAAAAACAGGGTATTTGGTTGATACGTTTTTTGCAAAAAATGTATACTAAGCTGCTCTACCAATCTTCACGGTATACCCTTATCAGAGCAGTCCTAACTAATGTATGCAATCCCTATCTGATGTATTTAAAAACCTGATCATCTGTATATAACCTGTGTGAACAGGGTTCAGAGAGGAAAAATCCATGTGTGCATACAGGGTAGAACAGCTTTTGTGCAGATAGCCCAAGAGGAGTGGTGGAACTCCCCAGTCTTGTAGACACAAGAGAACAATTATGGAAACAGGAACACATGGGCTACTTGCACAGTGAACAAGTCTGTATGATCATGTTCACACACCACCAAGAAACCTGAAGACACAAAAGAGAATAGTAAACCAAAAACACTCAGTTTGAAAAATGTTGCAGTAATCCGCAAGTGCTAGTAAAAGATGTAAAAAACAGGGTATTGGTTGATACGTTTTTTTGCAAAAAAATGTACACTAAGCTGCTCTACCAATCTTCACGGTATACCCCTTATCAGAGCAGTCCTAACTAATGTATGCAATCCCTATCTGATGTATTTAAAAACCTGATCATCTGTATATAACCTGTGTGAACAGGGTTCAGAGAGGAAAAATCCATGTGTGCATACAGGGTAGAACAGCTTTTGTGCAGATAGCCCAAGAGGAGTGGTGGAACTCCCCAGTCTTGTAGACACAAGAGAACAATTATGGAAACAGGAACACATGGGCTACTTGCACAGTGAACAAGTCTGTATGATCATGTTCACACACCACCAAGAAACCTGAAGACACAAAAGAGAATAGTAAAACCAAAAACACTCAGTTTGAAAAAATGTTGCAGTAATCCGCAAGTGCTAGTAAAAGATGTAAAAAACAGGGTATTTGGTTGATACGTTTTTTGCAAAAAATGTACACTAAGCTGCTCTACCAATCTTCACGGTATACCCTTATCAGAGCAGTCCTAACTAATGTATGCAATCCCTATCTGATGTATTTAAAAACCTGATCATCTGTATATAACCTGTGTGAACAGGTTCAGAGAGGAAAAATCATGTGTGCATACAGGGTAGAACAGCTTTTGTGCAGATAGCCCAAGAGGAGTGGTGGAACTCCCCAGTCTTGTAGACACAAGAGAACAATTATGGAAACAGGAACACATGGGCTACTTGCACAGTGAACAAGTCTGTATGATCATGTTCACACACCACCAAGAAACCTGAAGACACAAAAGAGAATAGTAAAACCAAAAACACTCAGTTTGAAAAAATGTTGCAGTAATCCGCAAGTGCTAGTAAAAGATGTAAAAAACAGGGTATTTGGTTGATACGTTTTTTGCAAAAAATGTATACTAAGCTGCTCTACCAATCTTCACGGTATACCCTTATCAGAGCAGTCCTAACTAATGTATGCAATCCCTATCTGATGTATTTAAAAACCTGATCATCTGTATATAACCTGTGTGAACAGGGTTCAGAGAGGAAAATTCCATGTGTGCATACAGGGTAGAACAGCTTTGTGCAGATAGCCCAAGAGGAGTGGTGGAACTCCCCAGTCTTGTAGACACAAGAGAACAATTATGGAAACAGGAACACATGGGCTACTTGCACAGTGAACAAGTCTGTATGATCATGTTCACACACCACCAAGAAACTGAAGACACAAAAGAGAATAGTAAAACCAAAAACACTCAGTTTGAAAAAATGTTGCAGTAATCCGCAAGTGCTAGTAAAAGATGTAAAAAACAGGGTATTTGGTTGATACGTTTTTTGCAAAAATGTATACTAAGCTGCTCTACCATCTTCACGGTATACCCTTATCAGAGCAGTCCTAACTAATGTATGCAA